>NC_052148.1:206889302-207489302 GCF_902713615.1 Scyliorhinus canicula | reverse complement strand
AATTTTGATGGTTTGATCAGTATTGGTCTTACGCTTGTGGTTTTTTTCTTTTCCCAATTGGATATCTAATTCAAAGTTTGGGTTCTCTCTGAGTGACTAGGACACTTCTAGGTCGAGTCCCAGTGGAGTCGCCAGTAAATGTTGCTATGTTTATCTGGTTCTAAATATGGCGATCAATATGGTCGCCTTCCTTAATCCTAATTATGTTTGCTCTAGAGTCGCTAGGTGTCTTTTGACACCGCCACAAGGTTCAAACCCGAATACTGATCAAAGAACCGAAGCACCAGTTAGTTAGTTCAAAGTCAATACTATTTATTAACACACACAGTAATCTCTACTCATGCACAAATACCATAAACTAAACTATCTCTAACGCTCACGCCTATACTTAACTTCCGGTGCCCACTCAGTCAGAGGAACAATGGCCGTTGTTCGGATCTGAGGCTGTTGGGTGCGAAGGTGTAACAGGAGAACGTCCGTCTGATGGCGAGCGTTGACCTTGGACTTACTCGCTTCTGCTGCAGCTAGTGGACGGGTCTCTCTGCTTCGAGAGCCGAGTCCAAGACAGCGATTCTCTCTCGGGGGCTTCTTCTTATACCCAAAGGGGGCTTCGTGCGCTTTTGGGCGGGCCTTGAACTTGGCCCCAATTAATTGGACCGCATTTTGATCACTGGTATCGATCTCGACCAATAAAGGGGTGGGTGCCCAGATGGCTGGGCATGTCTTAGGTGGCCTTTGGCCTTGCTTTGTCTGTGTCTTTCTGGCACCGGGGTGTCTGCCTGAGTATCGGTTACTTGAATGTTATTCCTTTGTTCCCGGAGATGGGCCATCAATATGCTAATTGACCTACAGTTTCAGTCTCGTCTGGGAAGCTCTGTGCCTGCCTGCTTTCTCAGCACTGTTCATGTTTCCCTATAGTCTTTGCAAACATCCATTTTGTGTCCTGGAAGTGGCCATCCCAGATGGCTACACCTGCGAATCATGTCCATATGTTTTGGGCATATCCGAAGCTTTTTTTTTAATATAATTTTTATTGGAATTTTTTACAGAAAATATAAAACGTAACGACAAACAATGAAATGCAACAAAATAACCCACGATAACTGTAACACCCCCAGACCGTATCGACGCATGTATCCCATCCCCCACCCCCCCAACCCCAATGAACAACAAATGAACTTAAAAATAAATTTAAATTAAATAAACAAACAGTCATCGTCCGCCCCCCCCCCTTTTCCCTCCCCCCCCCCTTTTCCCTCCCCCTTCCCCCCCTCCCCCCCGGGTTGCTGCTGCTACTGTCCCCGTACCCTATCGTTGAGCCAGAAAGTCGAGAAAAGGTTGCCACCGCCTAAAGAACCCTTGTACCGACCCTCTCAGGGCGAATTTGACCTTCTCGAGCTTAATGAAACCCGCCATGTCATTGATCCAGGTCTCCACGCTTGGGGGCCTCGCATCCTTCCATTGTAGCAAGATCCTTCGCCGGGCTACTAGGGACGCAAAGGCCAGCACACCGGCCTCTTTCGCCTCCTGCACTCCCGGCTCCACCCCAACCCCAAAAATCGCGAGTCCCCATCCTGGCTTGACTCTGGATCCCACCACCCTCGACACCGTCCTCGCCACCCCCTTCCAGAACTCCTCCAGTGCCGGGCATGCCCAGAGCATATGGGCATGGTTCGCTAGACTCCCCGAGCACCTGACACACCTGTCTTCACCCCCAAAGAACCTACTCATCCTCGTCCCAGTCATGTGGGCCCGGTGCAGCACCTTGAATTGGATGAGGCTAAGCCGCGCACACGAGGAGGAAGAATGTCCCGTCTTCGATCTGTTCCCCCAGTTCCCCCTCCCACTTAGCTTTCAGCTCCTCTACTGATGCCTCCTCCGCCTCCTGCATAACCTGGTAGATATCAGATATCTTCCCCTCTCCGACCCAGACCCCCGAAAGCACCCTGTCGCTCACCCCCCTCGCGGGAAGCGAAGGGAATCCCTCCACCTACCGCCTAGCAAATGCCTTTACCTGCAGATACCTGAACATGTTCCCCGGGGGGAGCCCAAATTTCTCCTCCAACTCCCCCAGGCTCGCAAACCTCCCATCAATAAACAGGTCCCTCAGCTGTCTGATGCCCGCTCTGTACCAACCCTGAAATCCCCCATCAATGTTCCCTGGGACGAACCTATGGTTCCCCCTTAACGGAGCCTCCATCGAGCCCCCCACTTCTCCCCTATGTCGCCTCCACTGCCCCCAAATCGTGAGGGTAGCCGCCACCACTGGACTCGTGGTATACCTCGTAGGAGGGAGCGGCCACGGCGCCGTTACTAGGGCCCCCAGGCTTGTGTCTCCACAGGACGCCCTCTCCATCCGTTTGGCATGTCCGAAGCTTAGCGGATTCTGGCAGGGGTTTACTGATGTCATGTCGGAGGTACTGAAGGTAAGGGTGGTTCCGGGTCCAGAGGTGATGATTTTTGGGTTGTCAGAAGACCCGGGAGTCCAGGGGGCGAGAGGGGCCGATGTCTTGGCCTTTGCCTCTCTGCTAGCCCGGAGACAGTTAATATGGAGGGGCCCGGAGCCCCCAAAGTCAGGGGTGTGATTTAGTGACACGGCTGGGTTTCTCAGGCTTGAGAAGATCAAGTTCGCCCTGAGGGGATCGATGATAGGGTTCGCCCGGAAGTGGCAGCCGTTTATCAACTTCTTTGGTAAAAATTAAGCTGTCAGCAGTGGGGCGGGGAGGGGGGAGGCAACGTCCTTACAGGACTTATTTAATCAGAACATAGGGAGTCCTCACCTAGTAAAGTAAATAACTAGATTTATTTACAACACAGTGTATACAGTGCCTGGTAGCTCCCTACCGGGTTCCTCTCTCTAGTCAGTGCCTTACTGGCCGACTTTTATACATTGGTTAGCTAGAGTACCCCCGCACCTAACGGGGGAGCTCTCCTACTCCGCAAGGACCACAGGGAAGATAATCATTCCCACCCCATAGGTCCTGTGCGGGATATTACGAAGTCCGAAGATCCCCTCGACGACAGATGAGGAGAAGCTGGTGGAGGATGTTGGACCCTCTTTGGCTCCGGCAAATCTTTATGTACCTGATGCACTGGATCAGTCAGCATATACCTCACCGGTGAACGTCGTCTGCGGTAATTGGCTGGAGGCAGCTGAACTGTTGAATTGACGTCTGAGATCTCAGATGTCTGCGTCTCCATTTCAAAGTCGGAAAATACAACTTTGGGCATGCGGCGTTGAGAGAGACTGGAGGTGTCACGGTGGGCTGGTTTGGCAATGGAGCCAGAGGATCCAGGGTAGGTTTCTTCTGATGAACCTCACAAGGGAGCAACCTCCATGAGTGAATGTGTTCAAGCTGCCGTCTCATTAGTTGTCCCCGGACCCTTGTTGGCTGATCTTATCTCCACTGAGTAACTGAGATACCTGCCTGTAGCGGGGAAGCTTATTGCCGGCAAGGAGCACAGGGAAGATTAGCCTTCCCACCCCGTAGGTGCCATGCGGGGTATTACATTCCTCCCCCACCCAAAGCCCGAAGACACCCTCAACGAGTGATGAAATGGCGGAGGAGCAGGCGGAGCACGTCAGGGTACCTTTGCCTCCAGTAAGTCCTCATGGGGCTGATGTGCTGGATCAGTTGGCGTATAATGCGCCGATGAACACCACCAATGACAGGAATGATCAACTATGGAGTCAATGGCCGAGACCTTCGAGGTCTGCGTCTCCATCTCAGAGTCGAATGACACAACATACAAGAAACAAAACCTAAAAAGAACACAACACACACAAGTCAAGAATATGTGTATGTGATTGGCCAGGCCCCCGGAACACTTCTCACATTTATCATCCACCTCCGGATAAAAAACACTCATATTCGCCTTGGTCGGGTATGCCCTAAATACTACTTTAAGCCCAACCTCGCACACATGGATGTGGAGTTCACGCTGTGAAGGGCCTCACTCCACATCTTGTCATCTACAATGGACCCCAGCTCCCCCTCCCACCTCGCATTCAACCCATCCACGAGCCCGCTTCCTCTGACAAGATCCACCCAGATGAGTTACCCTCCTCCAACCCAGCAAGCAAAAGGATCCTTTCCATAAGAGACATCGGCGGCACCTCGGGGAATGTCAGGAAGGTCTTCCGTGCAAAATTCCAAATCTGGAGATATCTAAACAACTTTTCCCCGAGAACTCGTACTTCACCATCAATTCCTCCAAGCTGGCAAATCGCCCTTCCAAAAACAAGTCTTTTAATCTCTCCAGCCCCTTCTCCCCCCACACCCCCAAACATTAAAAAAAATAAATGTAGAGTACCCAGTTATTATTTCTTTTTCTAATTAAGGGGCAATTTAGCATCTCCAATCCACCTACCCTGCACATCTTTGGGTTGTGGGGGTGAAACACACGCAGACATGGGGAGAATGTGCAAACTCCACACGGACAGTGACCCAGAGCTGGGATTCGAATCCGGGTCCTCAGCGCCGCAGTCCTAGTGCTATCCACTGCGCCACATGCCGCCCTCACACCCCAAACATGGCATCCAGCCTCATCATCTCCAATAGGTGGTTGATACAAACAGGGGCCAACTTTGACATAGACTCAAGCTTAAAATGTTGCAGGAACTGTCTCCATCCCCTTAAAGTGAATACGACCACTAGACTCGGCGGATATTTTGTCGGTGAAAATGGAAACAAAGCTTTCACTCGTGCACCAAACCCAGACCTTGCATGACTTTGCCTCTCCCTGCACCCGGGTCACTACACCAACCCAGCACCTTTTCCGCCTTGGCCACCTAATGACAAAAAAGAAAATTAGGCAATGCCAGTCCCCTGACTGTCTGTCCCTCTGTAAAACTGGCCTACGAATTTTCAGAATCTTATCCACCCATGTAAAAGATGCTATCAATCTGTTAACCCACCCAAAAAAGGATTTAGGGAGGAAAACAGGAAGACATTGAAAAAGAAACAAAAAACACGGAAGAATATTCATTTTGATAGACTGGACCCTGACAGCCAAAGAGAAGGTTATCCCACCTTTGCAGATCAGACTTAACCTTACTTGCCAGACTAGCGTAGTTCAATTTATGAAGTCGATCTCAATCCCAGGTCACCCGGACACCCAGATACCTGAAACTTAATCTGGCAAGGCGAAAGGGAAGCACTCCCAGATTGGCTCCCCTCCCAGGGGGTCCACAGGAAAAACTCACTCTTTTCCAGATTCAACTTGTATCCTGAAAAAAAGCCCAAACTCTTCAGTAGCTACATTATATCACCCATAGTGGGGTCTCGGTCTGTCACATAAAGCAGTAAATCGTCAGCGTATGGGGACATCCTATCCGCCACCGCTCCCCTAATTATCCCCTTACACTTTCTTGAAGCGCACAAGACCATAGCCAGAGGCTCAATCGTAAATACGAACAGAATGGAGGACATCAAGCATCCTGGTCTCATTCCCCTGCCCAGATTTTTAAAAATATATTTTTAGTCTCCATTTTCACATTTTCTTCAGAATTTACACCCCACCAACAAACAGTAAACGGTAATGAATACAATGCCAATCCCCTTATTAACAACTACAATCCCATCCTCCCACCACCCCCAAACAATGGCCCACCTGACAATATAAGCATCAAATAAGACAAAACCTCCCAAGGAGAAAAAAAAGGAAAAAAGAAAAAGTAATCAGGAATTGCCTATGGTCACCATTGACATATATAGTCCACCCCCCCCCCCCCCCCCCACCCCAATATTCAACGCCATCCAATCCCCTAAAGAATACTGTGAATGACACCTATGAATTATAGACCCCCCCCCCCCCCGCCCCTCCCCCCCTCCCAGACTCCTCCCCTCCACTTCCTCTTGTAAACTCCTCAGTCCAGCCCCGGTTGTTTCCCTCAACTTTTCACCCCGGCTAGACTCACCGAAACCTGTTCTACCAGGCTCCAATGGCCACAGTCCCTCCCCCCACCTCACTCCCGTTCACTGGCCGGCTTATACCGGCCAGTGTGGAGGCCCCCGCCCGGGTATCCTTCCCCCTTGCCCGGTCCCAGGAAACCAAGAAATCCCCTTTAGCACACAAACCCCGCATACACACCCAAACCCCAAAGAACCATCCCAACTTTTCCCTTGTCCAAATATACAGCGTTGACTCATTTAGTACATACACCAACACGCAGTGAAAAAATAAAGTTACATGAGGCTACATCGGTACACGACCATTTCTCAATTCTGCCACAGTCCTTCTGCCTTCGCAAACTCCTCCGCCACTTCCGCCGTTCCAAAATAAAAGTCCTTGGATTTGTAGGTCACCCTCAGCTTCGCTGGATATACAATGCCGCACTGCACCTTGCTGATGTACAGTGCCTTCTTCACCCGGCTGAAGGCAGCCCGCCTCCTCGCCAGCTCCACCGTAAAGTCCTGGTATATGCATATACCAGCTCCAGCCCACTGCATCACCCGCTTCTGCTTTGCCCAGCACAGGACCTTTTCCTTCACGCTATACCCACGGAAGCAAACAGTTACTACTCTTGGTGGCTCACTTGCCTTTGGTATAGGCCTCCACGACCGATGAGCCCGATCCAGTTCATATCGAGAGTGATCATTCCCCGCCCCCAATAGCTTTGCCTACATCGTGGTAAAATACTCAGTTGGCCTCGGGCCTTCCACCCCTTTGAGCAGACCCACGATCCTCAGATTTTGCCACCTAGATCTGCTTTCCAGGTCTTCCATTTTGGCTCGCAGACCCTTATTGATCTCTATCACCTTCCGCATGTCCTTTCCCATCGAGGTGATCACTGTGCTGCGATAATGCCTCTTCCACTTCCTTCAGTGTCTCACCTTGCTCCCACATCTCCGCCGCTGTGCTTGATCTCGCCGCCCTCACTGGGGCAATCGCCTCATCCACCAGCACTTTCTTGTTTTTTTATAAATTTAGAGTACCTAATTCATTTTTTCCAATAAACGGGCAATTTAGCGTGGCCAATCCACCTAGCCTGCACATCTTTGGGTTGTGGGGGCGAAAACACGGGGAGAATGTGCAAACTCCACACGGACAGTGACCCAGAGCTGGGATCGAAGCTGGGACATCGGCGTCGTGAGGCCACAGTGCTAACCACTGCGCCACTGTGCTGCCTTCCACCAGCACTTTCAATTCCTCCCTCATCTCCCTCTTCATCGCTTCCATGTGTTTTGTGAACTGTTTTTCAAGTTCCACAGCCATCACCGTGGACATTTCTTCTGCTGTGAGCGATGCGGCCTCCCCTTGTGCTCCGGCCTCCGCTTTCCTTACAGTTCGCTGACTTTTCCACTCACTGGCGGACTTTGATTAACCCCATTTTTCACGGCTATTTTTTTTACAAACTTGAACATTTCTCTTCCCTGTGCCTTCTTAAAGCTTTTTCAGCCTCCGTTGCCCCCGGGACTTGGCGTTATATCCCCGAAATTTCTATTCCCAAGCGGGAGCCCTCCAGTGTGCGTCTGCCTCCCGCCCGCCGTCGCTGGAAGTCCCCTCCTCTGCCCAGTTGAAGGTACCCTGAACTCAAAGTGTTGGTACGCACACTAGCCGAGGGGGCCTTATACGGTAGACATACCCACGAAACAAACTTTGGTCCAAGGCAAAACCTCTTCAAAACTGTAAACAGGTACTTTCACTCTACCCTGTCAAATACCTTTCAGCATCCAAAGATACAACTACCTTTGTACAGTATCAGGCCCCGCAGGAGAGGAGAGAAGTATATTTAACAGTTGTTGGATATTAGACAACAATTGTCTTCCCTTAACAAATCCTATCTGATCTTCACCTATCACTGAAGGGAGACAGGGCTCTAACTCTCAGCGCTAACTCCATAGCCAATAACTTGGCATCAATATTCAGGAATGAAATAGGGCGGTACGACCCACATTGCAAAAGATCCTTACGCTTTTTCAACAGAAGGGAAATTGATGCCTATTCTAGAGTCACCGGAAGGGAACCCAGAGTCAGAGAGTCCTTAAAGATGTCCATCTGCAATGGGACCAACTGTCTGGCAATCGTCTTATAAAACTCCACCGGAAACCCATCCTGCCCAGCGGACTTGCCTGTTTGCATCTGACCTATAGCCGCCAAGACATCCCCAAGACCTAACGGTGCCTCCAACTCTTTGCACTTCTCCTCCCCCACTACAGGAAATTCTAAACCCTCCAAAAAGGCCGAAATGTCCGACCCTCCTACTGACGGACACCAGGTTATTGAGATGGAGTTTGTTACCTCAATAGGTAATTTGAAAATCACTTATGTGGCTGAGAGAGAAAAATTCTTTATCACGAGTTTAAAAGACACTATTTGGAACCTTGAGCTGGATTCTCCCCTACCCGGCGGGGCGGGGGATCCCGGCGGGATGGAGTGGCGTCAACCGCTCCGGCGTCGGGCCGCCCCAAAGGTGCGGATTTCCGCCGCACCTTTAGGGGCCAAACCCTAACCTTGAGGGGCTAGGCCCGCGCCAGAGTGGTTGGCGCCCTGCCGGCAGGCGGGAAAGGCCTCTGGCGCCACGCCAGCCGGGGCCGAAAGGACTTCGCTGGCCGGCGGAAGTCCGCGCGCATGTGCCAGAGCGTCAGTGGCTGCTGACGTCATCCCCGCGCATGCGCTGGGGAGGGGGTTACTTCTGCGGCAGCCATCGTGAAGGCTACGGCCAACGCGGAAGGAAAAGAGTGCCCCCACGGCACAGGCCCGCCCACCGATTGGTGGGCCCCGATCGTGGGCCAGGACACCGTGGGGGCACCCCCCGGAGCCAGATCGCCACGCACCCCCCCCCAGGAACCCGGAGCCCGCCCGTGCCGCTAGTACCGCCGGTAAGGGAGGTGTTTTTATTCCCACCGGTGGAACCGGCATGACAGCGGCGGGACTTTGGCCCATCGCGAGCCCACCGACAGGCACGGCGCGATTCCCGCCCCCGCCGAATCTCTGGTGCCGGAGACTTTGGGAGACGCCGGGGCGGGATTCACGCTGCCCCCCAGCGATTCTCTGACCGGGCGAGGGGTCAGAGAATCCAGCCCCTTATGTGGACAAATCAGTGGTTCCCTGGTTTGTATCGGGGTCCATACCAAGGCCTTCACTTCCCCCCTGTGCCGCCTCCATTGCCCCCAAATTCTGAGGTTAGCCGCCACCACCGAGCTCGTGGTATACCTCATCGGAGGAAGCGACAGCGCCTCAAGACTCGTACCCTCACAAGACGCCATCTCTAGCCTCTTCCATGCCGCCCCCTCCCCCTCCATCACCCACTTACATACCATCGCCGCATTAGCGGCCCAATAGTACCCACAGAGGTTGGGCAGCGCCAGCCTCCCCATCCCTACTCCGCTCCAGGAACACCCTTCTCACCCTCGGAGTCCCTCGCGCCCACACAAACCCCGTTATGCTCCTGTTGACCCGCCTAAAGAAGGCCTTTGGGATAAGGATGGGGAGGCACTGAAACAGGAACAAAAACCTTGGGAGCACTGTCACCTTGACTGCACCCTCCCCGCCAAAGACTGCGCCTCCTCCTTCCTGGTGGTCAACAAGTCAAATTCGGCCTGAAGGCTACGCCTCTCCCTTAACAGTCCCTCCTCCGGCACCTCCGCGTACCTCCTGTCTACCCTCACCATCTCCCCCACCAGCCTCTCCCTCTCCCTCTGTTCTCTCCTCTCCTTGTGGTCCCTAATGGAGATCAGCTCTCCCCTAACCACCGCCTTCAGCGCTTCCCAGACCATCCCCACTCAGACCTCCCCGTTATCGTTGGCCTCCAGGTATTGCTCTATGCTTCCTCGGACCCGCTCGCTCACCTCCTCGTCCGCCAACAGCCCCACCTCCAAGCGCCACAACGGGTGCTGGTCCCTCTCCTCCCACGTTCTAAGTCTGCCCAATGCGGGGCGTGATCCGAAATGGCTATCGCCGAGTACTCGGTATCCTCTACTCTCGCAATCAGCGGCCTGCTCAGAACAAGGAACAAAGAAGTCAATCCGGGAATAGGCCTTATGAACGTGCGAGAAGAATGAAAATTCCCTAGCCCCCGGCCTTCCAAATCTCCAAGGGTCCACCCCTCCCATCTGGTCCATAAACCCCCTCAGCACTTTAGCCGCCGCCGGCCTCCTACCCGTCTTAGACCTGGAGCGATCCAGTGCTGGATCCAACACTGTGTTAAAGTCCCCCCCCCATTATTAGGCCACCCCACTTCCAAATCCGGGATCCGACCCAACATGCGCCGCATAAAGCCCGCATTGTCCCAGTTCGGGGAGTACACGTTGACCAGCACCACCTTCTCCCCTTGCAGCTTACCACTTACCATTACGTATCTGCCGCCATTGTCTGTCACAATGCTCGATGCCTCGAACGACACCCTCTTTCCCACCAAGATCGCCACCCCCTGATTTTTGGCATCCAGCCCTGAATGGAAAACGTGGCCTACCCACCCCTTCCTCAAACTTACCTGGTCCGCCACCTTCAGGTGGGTCTCCTGGAGCATGACCACATCCATCTTCAGCCCCTTCAGGTGCGTGAAAATCCGGGCCCGCTTAACTGGCCCGTTCAGTCCCCTTATGCTCCAGGGTATCAGCTGGATCAGGGGCTGCCCGCCCCCCTCCCCCACCGACTAGCCATAACCCCTCCTCGGCCAGCCACGCGTCCACGCCCCACGCCCGGCCCATTCCCAACGGCGGCAGACCCCCGTCCCGACCCCCTCTACTCGCTCCAGCTCCCCCTTGACCATACCAGCAGCAACCCGGTTCCCCCCCACCGCCAAGCTAGGACCCCTCCTAGCTGCATTGCTCCCCCCATTGCATTCCCGTAAGTCAGCTGACTCCTGCTGACCCGGCCTCTCCTTCGACTCCTCCCATTGTGGGACTTCCCCTCCCCCTCCATTACCCACCATCAGGCTCACCGCCTCCCCCTGCCAGCCCAAGCGCAGGAAAAAGCCCGCGCTTCCCCGCCCAGGCCCCGCCCCCTCCAGCCTTCAACACGGGAAAAAGCCCGCGCTTTCCACCTGCCCGGCCCCGCCTCCTCTGGCGCAGCTCCTTTTACAGGCCCAGTTCCCTCAACCCCGACTCGGGCCTCACCCTCCCCCGCGGGCCCCATCCCCCCCTACCGGCCATCCACCCCTCACTCCGTTTACTTGCCCCCCTCCAAGCCAAGAGCTCACCCGCCAGACCTAACCCAAACAGTGCCCAACCCACCCTAACCACCCAACCGAACCAAAAATAAACAAGAACAAAGAACCCCCCCCTCTCAGAATGTAACACAACCACAACAATCCCCAACCATCCCCACACACGACCCCCCCATCCCGACCCGCAACCAAAGGATGTTGAAAATTAAAAAAAATAATCAGGGGAAAAAGGGGGCGAGCAAAAGTCCGGCAGTGAGTTTGGCGGGGAGTCCAGCGGGAGGAAAGATGGCGGATGCAGGCTCGCCGAGTGGGACCGCGTCCATTACGGTGGATAAACTAGTCAAAGTGATAGCGGGGGAGTTTGAGCGGCTGTTTTCCAAGCACTTTGACAGGCATTGCAAGGAGATGATGGCCTCGCTCAAGGAGTGGGTGGATGAGACTCTTGCCCCGATGAAGGAGGCTTTCACAAAGACATTGGCAGAGATGCGGGAGCAAGGAGAGGTGTTAAAGGGAGTGGAGGAGACTTTGTTGCCGCACAGCGACCAGTTCACCTCAATGGGTGAGGAGCTGTGGAGGGTGGTGGAGAGTAACAAAGGGTTGAGAGCCAAAGTGGAGGACCTGGGGAACAGGTCACAAAGGCAGAATCGAAGAATCGTGGGTGAGGAGCTGGAGGGCCGGAGGCCGATGGAGTATTTTGCCAAGATGTTCACCAAGCTAATAGGGGAGGAGAAGTATCCCTCCCTCTACGAGTCGGACAGGGTTAACCAGTTGCTATGGCCGAAACCAAAGGTGAATGAGCCACCAACAGCTGTGATAGTCTGCTTCCACAACTATCAGGTATAGGAAAAGGTGTGGGGTTGGGTGAAGCTGAATTGAGAGGTGAGGTGGGGAGGCGTTGGAATTCAGGTATACCAGGAACTCACAGTGGAACTGGCGAGATGACAGATGGCCTTTGGTCGGGCGAAGAAGGCATTCTATAAAAGCAATGTGAGGTGTGGGGTGGTCTATTCCGCAAAGTTGAGTGTCACACACAACTCCATGGACTTCTATTTTGAGATGTATAGAACCTTTGTTAGGCCACACTTGGAGTATAGCGTTCAATTCTGGTCGCCACACTACCAGAAGGATGTAGAGCCTTTAGAGAAGGCGCAGAAGAGATTTACCAGGATGTTGCCTGGTTGGAGGGCATTAGCTATGAGGAGAGGTTGAATAAACTCGGTTTGTTCTCACTGGAACAACGGAGGTTGAGGGGTGACCTGATAGAGGTCTACAAAATTATGAAGGGCATAGACAGAGTGGATAGTCAGAGGCTTTTCCCCAGGGTAGAGGGGTCAATTACTAGGGGGCATAGGTTCAAGGTGCGATGGGAAAGATTTAGAGGAGATGTACGAGGCAAGCCTTTTCACAGAGGGTAGTGGATGCCTGGTAGTGGGTGTGGGGGGAAAAGGGGCTCTGGCTGGGGCCACCTCGCCAGCAAATGTAAGTTGGCTAGTGATGAGAGCAAGGTGGGGGTGGGGCCACGGTCATTAGAACCTGCATGGACAGGTTTTGATGGGTCTGGGAGATGAGAATGGGGGATGGGGATGATACTGAGGTGGTGTCAAGAGGAAGTGGCTGGGAGGTTTCTGGGAAGTGGGGAAGGATAGGGGGCTGACAGTGACTAAGAGCATGGCTGGGGCCTGCGTGTTGCGCAGGACCAGGAGTAGCGGTTATGACAGATGGGAGGGGTGAGGGGGGTGAGAGACCCCTGATCCGAGTGGTGACGGACAACGTGCGAGGGCTGGGGGGACCGATGAAGCGAGTGAGAGTTTTCTCACATTTGAAGAGCTTGAAAGCTGACATGGTTCTGCTGCAAGAGACCCACCTGAGGGTAAAGGACCAAGTGAGGTTTCAGAAGGGTGGGGTGAGTCAGGTATTCCACTCGAGCTTTGATACGGGTGGGTAAGAGGGTGAGGTTTCAGATGGAGAAGGTGGTGGCCGATTAGGGAGTAGGTACATTATAGTGACGGGTGTTTTGGGGGGGAGATTGGTGCTGTCGGTTAGCGTATACACCATGAATTGAGACAAAGTAGGATTTATGAAGAAGATGCCGGCTGCCTGACCGAATTTGGAATTGCACCGGTTAATGCTGGAATGGGGGGGCTTGAATACAGTGTTGGATCTGAAGGTGGATAAGTCCAAGCTGTGTTTGCTGACCCCCTCGGGGGTTGGGGGGAACGAAGGTGTTGGCTGTAGGTATGAGGGGGATGGGAGGGGCGGACCCACGGAGTTTTTTGCACCTGAGAGATAGGGGGCGGGACCCTCTCAGCCCGGGGCTGGGCCGGAGAATCCCCGTGACCAGCACGAATCGCACCACGCCGCCCCGACACTGGGAATTGGCATCATTGGCGCCGGCGTGGTCGGAATGGCGCTGGTCGGGGGCCGCTCTACGTGGCCCACTCGCTGATTCTCGCCCCGGGATGGGTCGTGCAGCCGTAACAGAAAACCTGAGTCCCGTCAGCGCCGTTCTAATCTGCTCTCAGATGGCGGGACCTCGACGTGGATGGGTCCGGGGGTGGCCTGTGGGGGAGGAGGGGGTGATCGAACCTGGGGGGCCCTCTGTTGTGGCCTGGCCCACGATCGGGGCCCACCGATTGGCGGGCCGGCCTCTCGGGCTGGGAGCCTCCTTTCTTCCGCGCCGGCCCCTTTAGCCCTATACCATGTTGTGTTGGGGCAGTGCGGAGAAGGGAGCCATTGCGCATGCCCGCATTGTGGCCAGTGCCACTGCACATGCGCGTGTTGGCACTGGTGCCACTACGCATGCACGTGTTGGCGCTGTGCGGACCCCGGGGTGCCCAGTTGACGCCGGGATCAGCAGCTGGAGCTGCATGGGCCACTCCAGTGCCGTGCTGGCCCTGAAATGGGTGGCACAGTGGCTAGCACTGCTGCCTCATAGCACCACGGACCCGGGGTCAATTCCAGCCTTGGGTGACTGTGTGGAGTTTGCATTTTCTCTCTGCGTCTGGTGTGAGTTTCCTCCGGGTGCTCCGGTTTCTTCCCATGGCCAAAGATGCATAGGTTAGGTGGATTGGCCATGATAAAATTGCCCCTTAGTGTCCAAAGGTTAGGTGGGAATAGGGAGGGGGTTCGGTGCAGGCCCGATGGGATGAGTCACCTCCTTCTGCAGGGATTCCATGATTCTATGATCATCCAGGATAGCAGGAAACGATAGAAACGTGGCACCAAACTTTAAAGACCATGTTGTGGGCCTAACGTCAGGATTATCCAGAGTATTGGAATAAAGGGATTTGATTTGTACTAGTTGTAATTAGGGATGCATCTAATGAATCAACTAAATTCAGTTCATTCAAATTTAATTAAGAGGACCACTTAAATTGATCAAGGTGAAATTGGTGAGTCATCGTCCTGAGACTACATTGTTGGACTATGTGTCAAACTTTAGAGGAAGATTAACTCGGGCTGGTGAGTTGGCTAGAAAGTATTTAAAATTGTCACAGCAGCGATTTAAAAAGGGGTGGAAAGGAAAGCAAAAATTCATAGATTTGTTAGCGGTGAGAAAGTATTAGTACTGTTGAACTATTAAAGGCAAGATTCAGTGGGTCTTATCAAATCAAAAGGAAATTAAGTGAGGTGAATTAATTGATAAGAAGAAGGAAACTCAGAAGGAAACTCACAGAGTGTCTTGTATTTTGATATAGAAGGAAAGCAGGAAGATGTGTTAGTAGTTATAACTCAAGGAGAGGTGATATATCCAGACGATTTTGAATTTGACAGTCCTCAAATTAGATTGGACAATGAGGAAGTAATAAAAAATTGGGATAAATTACTGAGTTACCTTCCAAAGGAAAATCAAAGTGCCCTGAAATAGCTATTACAGTCTCATAGAGCAATACGTGAGAACAAACTGGGAAGCACAAAAGTGATTTTTCATGATGTAGATGTAGAAAACTCTATTTCAATTAAACAACATCCATATTGACTGAATCCATCAAACTTGGCATAGGTTCAAAAGGAGATTGAAAGAATGTCTAAGAATGATATAATAGGATCGTAGAATCCAGAGGATCCTTACAGAAGGAGGCAATTCGACCCATCGAGTCTGCACCGGCTATGTCCTAGTGGTGATGTCGCTCCCACCCTTGCCTTGAGAAATGCAGCATTGACATTTGGATCCATTATTACTTTTACCTTCTCTGAAATAAAATTTCAAAGACAATAATTATTTAAGGGTGCAGTAAAGGAAGTTCTGATTAGGAAATATACAGAATTGCGAGCTCCACCGCTTTGCAGACCGTGTTTGCGTGGTGACTATTTTAAATAATTCAAAGGATGTGGGTTTCGCTGGCTAGGCCAGAATTCATTGCCCATCCCTAATTTCGCTTGAGAAGCTGCCTGATGCAGCCTTACTCCTGGGATACCAGGACACACACTGAGGTGAGCAACATTCCATTCTCAGATTTCCATTCTTTGTTGTGACATACAATAGCATTTCAGCTGATCTTAGTCAATGGGTAGAAGCCGTTTGGCCATTGATGAATGGCCTTAGTTGGGAACCCGTGAATGCCCTTCATTGATGGAATGGCAGATATGGTGCAGCTGTGCCCTCTGCACTATTGCATTCAATCTCCAAGGCTGCATCCCTCCATTATACTCTTATCAATGTTGAGACTTTGATGTGAAGGTGGTGTGTTCTGTCTATGCCTTGAACAGCATTGAAGGAAATCATTGGCTTTTAGTTGTTTCCTGGGCTGCAAGATCTCTCTCCTTTATAACTGACCTGGATCCTGTCTTCTGTAACGACACCAAGAAGTGACTGCACATCCCAAGAAGGGGGCCCATAGTCCAGATTAGCTGTCCTCCCATACTGCTTCATACCTCTCCCAGACAGGACCGAATATATTTTGTTTTTGATGGATGCTATTGTTCTGAGTACAGAGGGCTGTGGTTTTATACCTCGGCTTTAGGATGTTCACTCCCTCACTGTCCATGTGTCTCTGAGCTTCATGATGCAAAATAGAACCGCAGCCCCCCCCCCCCCCCCCCCATGCCAAGCCCGTCACCTGCAAAGTGCCCATACCCACGTGGATCTCTATCCATCCAATCTGGAGACAGTGTGCACTGTTATATACAGAGATGAACCCCCCCCTATGACCACTTAATATGCCACCTCCCATCCCATATTAGGTCCTCCTTATAGCCAGGCTGCTGTTGCTTCCAGTCTCCATCATCATTCGCTCTGCAGCCTAGTACAGAGCCCCTAGCCGTAAGACAGACTTGCAAACCAAGATGTGCTTTTTTTCCTGTGAAGCACACAGTCCGTCCATGCCCCTCCCCCTAACTGGGGTACACCATGCTTCCAATGATTGCCCCTGTTGCATACCCTCTGGCTTCTTTCTCTGACTGCGAGGTATGCATAATAATAATAATCACTTATTGTCACAGTAGGCTTTAATGAAGTTACTGTGAGAAACCCTAGTCACCACATTCCGGCGCCTGTTTGGCATTGTTCTGCATTGCAAGCCAACTGTTTAGCCCACTGTGCTAAACCAGCCCCATAGACAGCATAGCCCCTGAACTGCATGTCATCTGTGAATCCTTTCCATTTCGCAACTGGAATCCCTGCATTCTGTGACTCCTGTCTGCAAACCCCTGAACAGAAACAAAAACCTTCACATGGTTCCCCATTGCAATGAGAACTAGGACAAGAGTGCTACTCCCAAACCGCAGCAACCCCAACTTCTGAACCTTTGTGTGAACTTTGACTCTTGTTTGTCAGTCTTTCATGCATCCTTGTTAGGGTCCAGCTTTCCACCCCTCATTCTTCCCTTTGCCTTTCACCATTTTTCATTCTCCTCCACTGCCTTTCTCCTCTGCCTTCCATTGAGCCTATTGCCCTCCAACTTTTGCACAGCCCTTCTTTCCCATTTCCACACCCGTTTGCCATTCCACCCCTTCCCTTGCACAGCATTCCTTTCCCATTGTTCCCTTTGTGTTTGCCATTCTCCCTGCTCATGCACAGTCTCCTTCCCCATTGGCTTCCTTGTCTTCATAAGCCTTATAGTCCACTTTACCTTATAGTCCACTGCCAGTTGAGTTGGTTGAAGTGAAGGGTGCATGAGTCCCACCACACAGTACGGTCTACAGACTATGGCAGGGTTTTTCCAAAGTTTGGGTTTTGCCATGGATAACGGGCGGGTGTCAGGAGTGCCGGGGAGCAATCAGTCATTCCTCATAGAATAAAAATCATGGAATTCCTACAGTGCAGCAGAACAAAGCCATTCAGCCCATCGATTCTGCACCAACGCTCCAAATGGGCACTTCACCAGGCCTCGCCCTATGCCCGTAATCCCACCTAACCTTTGGACACCTAAAGGGCAATTTATCAAGGCCAATCCAGCTATCCCGACACCTTTGGGCTATGGGAGGAAACCAGTGTACCCGGAGGGAAGACACACAGACACAGGGAAAATTAGCAAACTCCACACAGGCAGTCACCCAAGGTTGGAATCAAACCTGGGTCCCCAATGCTAACCATTGTGCCACGGTGCCACCCAGATGGGGATAGATGTCGCACCCTGAGCCAAATAACATACTAACCGGTTGCACAACAGCTGGTATCGGCAGGGATGTGTTCCCACTGATGCAGTCTATTGTGGTGCATTGTCCATTAGAAGATGCAGCAGTGATTATTATCTTGCAGGACTTCCCTTATATTTTGTGTGAGAAAGGAGTCCAGTATTCACTGGAAAAACCTGATTCCCTTTACCTCTTCCTCTACTCCATCCTGCCAGTTAATTTGGGGTTGGTTGAAATTTCCCTTTATTATTATTTTAAGCTTGTTTTTCACACCACCAATTTGCTGATGTATTTCTTTCTCCAACTCTTTTCAACTCTTTAGTGTAGTTGGATTGCTCCTTATATTTTATTTTAGCCCCTTTGGATTCTGTATCTATCTTATTGCTAGGTACATTCTTTTTCTCTCTGACATTTATGTCATCTTTAAATAAGGCAGTGGCGCAGTGGTATTATCGCTGGACTAGTAATCCCGAGACCCAGAGTAATGCTCTGGGGACCTGGCTTCGAATCCCACCGTGGCAGATGGTGACAATTGAATTCAGTAAAAATCTGGAATTAAAAGTCGTAATGTGACTATGAAACCATTGTCGGAAAACCCATCTGGTTCACTAATGTCCTTTAGGGAAAGAAATCTGTTGTCCTTACCAACATGTGACTCCAGACCCACAGCAATGTGGTTGACTCTGAAATGCCCTCAGTGATGGCCAAGATGCCTACATCCCATGAATGAATAGGAAAAAAATATTCCTCCGATTTACTTCCTCCTCTTTCCTTCCCAAATGTGCTTTATCCTACCATATTTAATTGCTAATGGTTCTGCCTTGTTTCAGTCATCGCTCTCATATCTGGATTCTCTACACAAGTTACAGGGCTGGATTCACCTTTTGGGAGAATGAGTCCCCATACCGGCGTGAAAGCAGTGGTGTTTTACGCCAGGAAAACTGGTGCAAAACGGCCACAGGTTCCCCATTTTGCTGGGGGCTGGCTAGCAGGGAGGCAGCGTAGAGCTCCCAGCTCTAGCTGCCGATATGGCCCTGAGCATTTCCGGGTCCGTTGTCGCGCATGCGCAAAGGCAGCGCCATGCTTCATGGCGGACTCAGCCCACGGATCCGGACTGCAAAGATAGTACCCCATTTCAGCCGCTCGCGTGCCCCGGACTGCCCGCCCACAGTGCCCCCAGCCCCGAATGAAGCCCCCCCCCTGCCCACGGATCGGCCCTCCCTCTATTGTGGTGGCACCAGACTGAGTCCGCAGCCGCCAGACTAAGTTCACGACGGGTGAGACCACACGTGTCCCACACCATCAGGAACTCGGCAGGTCAGGGACACAGCATCGCGGGGCGGGGCGGGCCTCAGGCAATGGCCTCAGGCCGTGGATACGTGGCGCGGCTTAGTCCTAGAGTACGCCGCATTTCAAGGGGCGGAGAATCGCGCAAGCGCCGCTGATCCCGTTTTCAGCATTATCGGGGCTTCTCCACCCCCTCGCTGAACACGATTTCGGCATCGGAGAGCGGAGAATCCAATCCATTGTCTCCAGTTTATCCTCTTGTTTTGAACTCCATGCATTGTTATTCCAAAAGTTTTTAGTTATCATCTCTATTCTTAGGGTGTCTTCTGGTGACTTCAGCTTAGAGCAAGATGAACGAAAAGTGGCTCCCTACTGGGTCTTTGTTTTGATCCTTTTTGCTTGTTTTTTCGGGGGATTTTGATGAGCACACACTGTTGGGAGGGGGGGGCGGGGCCGCGGGGATGTTAGAGAATTGTTCCTTGACAGAATCATGTAGAAAACCTGGTTAAAGAAGCCCAACTTGATGGAAGCTCAAGGGGGCAATAAAGTCACCATAGTCCCAAATTGACATAAGCTGTTTTCCCCTTTGAGAAGGAAACTGACTGGTGGTGATTTAACCTGAGGGTCACCACAGCTCAGGTGAGGGCCAAGGTTCAGAAGATGGCCTTCATGAAAAACCTCCGGATGTGCAGGAATTGAACCCATGCTGTTGGCCTCGCTCTGCATCACAATCCAGCTGTCCAGCAAACTGAACTATACCAGCCCCCAGGAGGGTAGCCCGTTGAAAGAAGTGAAGGAGGGAAGATGGACTCCATGCCCATTATTTTACAGACATTGGGTATAGAGCTGGAGAAATTCGGCAAACAAATGAATCAGCAGTTTGAGCGGCAGGGCAAGGAGATAAAAGTATCCTTTAAGGCTACTGATGAGAAGGTTCTGGGCCCGATTCAGGAGCAGTGGGTAAACGCCTCGAATGTGGTTAAGGCCCAGGTTGAGACTTTGAAGGCTGTGGAGGAGGCCCTGTCGCAGCACGCGGATCGCTTGCCTTGTTGGAGGCTGAGTTGCTGAGGTTGTAGGTGGAGGATCTGGAGAACAGGGTCAAGGTGATTAAACTGCAGGTTGGTGGGGCTGCCGGAAGGATTGGAGGGCTTGAAGCCGACCCAGTACTTTTCAGAAATGTTTTCTGGGTTGGTGGGAGGGGATGAGGTGTTCGCCTCTCCAGAATTGGACAGAGCTCACTGGGCCCTCAGACAAAAGCTACGGCCGAATAAGCCGCACCGGGCGGTGATTATCCCCTTTCATAACTATCAACGGAAGGAGCGGGTCTTGGAGTGGGCAAAGAAGATCCGGAATATCGACTGGTACAGGCACATGGTGCGGATATATCAGGACATTGGGGTCGACCGCCACATCGTGGGAGGCTTTAAAGACGGTGATCAGTTTGGGGAGGGTGTCATTTCGTACGTACAAGGCTCATATGGATAGGGATACAGGGCAGGTGTGCCAGGAGTCGGTGGATGAGATCTTGGTGGTGGACAGAAGCTGCAAATGCATTTTCACCTGTTATCCACGGGCCGGGTAGTGTCAGCTGTGGTGGGCAAAGGGGGCGTATGGGGAGAGGGCTACTTTTTGTTTGCCCATCAGCTGAGGTGCGGGAGCCCGGTGGGGGATTGGTGTCTACCCCAGAAAAGATCAATGGAGTGTTTCGGTCCTTCTATGGAGGGGCTTTATAAGTTGGAGCTCCCGGAGGACAAACAGGGATGTTGGGTTTTTAGAGGGGTTGGAGTTTCCTCAGGTTGAGGAGGAGTTGCAGGAAGGTTTGGAGGTGCCGTTGATGTTGGAGGAGGTGCGTATGGCTTTGGGGAAGTTCAGACAGGGAAGTCACTGGGGCCAGATGGGTTCCCAGTAGGGTTTTATAAGAAGTTAGTGGATCAGTTGGTCTCATTGGTGTTGGGGATGTTTAATGATTCACGGCAAGGGGTTCCCTTTTGGAGATGTTGGGTCAGTCTTCTATCTCCCCCATTCTGAAGAAGGATAAGGATCACACGGAGTGTGTGACATATTGGCCGATTTCTCTGCTTAATGTGGATGCAAAACTCATAGCGAAGGTTCTGGCATTAAGGTTGGTACCATGTCTTCCAGAGGTTGTGGGAGAGGACCAGCAGGGCTTTATAAAGGGCAGGAAGCTATTGTCTAATGTGAGGCAGCTACTTAATGTGGTTCTGGCTTCTGCGGTGGTGTCAGAGCCAGAGATAATTATGTCGTTGGACGTGGAAAAGACCTTCGATGGGGTTGAATGGGGCTACTTGTTTAGGGTTCTGGGAAAGTTTGGGTTTGGGTCTGGGTTTGTGTCAAGGGTACAGCTGTTGTACGTGGCATCCTAGGCTAGTGTGCAAACTAATACCATAGGTTGGGGGCCCTCTAGCGTGTATAGAACGACGAGGTAAGGTTGTCCTATGTCTCCATTTTTGTTCGCGTTGGCGATTGAACCATCAGCAATTAATTGTCTTGAGGGTCACGAACAAGTGGAGAGGGATTGTGAGGGGTGGGGGAGGGGGAAATAGAGCACAAGGTATCTTTATACACCAATGATCTATTGTTGTAAGGGATCCGGGGACAGTGATGGGTGATATAATGGTGCAGGACTGGGCGCTGCTTCGCAAGCTGAACTTCACTGGTTTGGCGAGTAGGGTGAGGGCGGATTTACAGAGGTGGACAGCCTTCCATTGTCTCTGGCCGGCCAGGGAGCTGGAGTGGCTTGTAAGGGGCTTTATATGGGTGGGGTGACCCGCCTCAGATTCGGAGGGGGGTCTTACAGAGAGAGAGGCAGATGGCAGGGTTGGTGCTGCTGAGCCTGTTACTTTACTACTGGGTGGCCAATGCAGAGAAAGTGTTGGGTTGATTCGGAGACCAGGACGTTGTCTGGGTAAGGATGGATCATGTAAGGAGTCGTGTCTGAAAAAGTGTTAGCGATGGCTACTCTGCCATTTGCTCCAGCGAAATATTCATCAAATCCAGTGGTCATCCCCACATTGAAGATATCGCAGCAGCATTTGAACCTGGGGGGGCAGTGTCAAGGTGTTCTTACTTCCCTATCTATGTGAATCATTTGTTTCAGCCGGGGAAATGAGGTGCCACCTTTGGGGGTTGGATATGTAAAGGCTGGAGTGGGTAAAGGATTTATTTTTGGAAGGTTAGATTGTTGACTGGGAGGAGTTGAGGGAGAGGGAAGACCTTGGTGGAGTGGATATGTTCAGGTGCGTGATTAGGTATGGCGATCTCTTTCAACAGTCCCGCTGTCTACTTTGCTGGGTAGGATTGTTCCCTGTGTGGGGTCGGAGGAGGGCAGCCAGCGCGTCCGAAATATATGAACGTATCATGGGGGAGGAGCAGGTCTCAGTGGAGGTGGCGAAGGCTAGGTGGGATACGGAGCTGGGCTCCGTTTTGGAGGAGGAGGTGTAGAGGCTCACTGTAGGGTCAACACTACGTCATCCTGTGTGAGGTTAAGTTTGATACAACTCAAGGTGGTGTTCAGAGCACATCTCACCAAGGCCAGAATGTGTTTTTTTAAGGGGGTTGAGGATAGATGTGAGCGGTGCTCAAGACGGCCTGCAAACCATGAGCACGTGATCTGTCCTGCCCCAAGTTGGTGGGATTTTGGGTGTCTTTTTTTTAAAACACCATATCGGCAATTTTAAATGTGGATTTGGAGCCCTGCCCATTAGTTTCAATATTCGGGGTGTCCAGAATTGAGGATGGGTGTGATGGCGAATGCGTTGGCTTTTGCCTTCTTGCTGGATCGGTGTGGCTCCTGCTGAGTTGGAGGTAGGTGGCACCGCCCAGTTCGTGGCTGGCTGACTTGATGGAGTTTTTGCATCTCGAGAAGGTTAAGTTCACGATGAGTGGAGCGATTGACGGGTTCTATCGCAGGTGGCATCTGTTCATATTACATTTTAAGGATCTTGTCACTGTCAGCTGTTGGGGGTGGGAGGTGGGGGGGGGGGGGGTTATATTACTTTATAGTACTATCTCGTTACTCTTTTGCTTGCTTCCAGAATGGTTGATGTTCAGTGAAATGATCAGTCCTTAAATTAAGCAAATACTGTTAATTAGAACATAGAACATAGAACAGTACAGCACAGAACAGGCCCTTCGGCCCTCAATGTTGTGCCGAGCCATGATCACCCTACTCAAACCCACATATCCACCCTATACCCATAACCCAACAACCCCCCCCCTTAACCTTACTTTTATTAGGACACTACGGGCAATTTAGCATGGCCAATCCACCTAACCCGCACATCTTTGGACTGTGGGAGGAAACCGGAGCACCCGGAGGAAACCCACGCACACAGGGGGAGGACGTGCAGACTCCACACAGACAATGACCCAGCCGGGAATCGAACCTGGGACCCTGGAGCTGTGAAGCATTTATGCTAACCACCATGCTACCCTGCTGCCCCTAATGAGTTTGTTCACTCTTCTACAACTATAACTGAAGATTAGGTAAATAAGCATAAGTATAAATAATGTTTAACTACACTGGCCAACAAAGCTATACCTCTAACACTGTTCACGAGTCACTACGAAGAGGCGGGGATCTCCTGAGTGTAGTTTATATACATAGATCTGGTGCTGCCATCTAGTGGTTGTCTAGCACTATAATATAGATGTTAATCCTTTACATACCAGCAGATATACAGATCACTACACTAGTGAAAGGGGGGGAGGTTATAATTGTTGGGAGGGTTTTTGTTTTTGGCTAGTAGGGTTTATTGAGGCTGTTGATACATGCTTTATCATTGATGTTATTATGTTACTTATGTATAAAATGTTAAAAACTCAATAAAAATATGTAAAGAAAACAAAAAAAAAAAATCTGTTTTAAGTTGTTATTTTACATAGATGCTTTAAGTCTTTTTAATATTATCCACATTCCTTCCTTTAGTTTGTGCTGTACTCTTCTGGGGCTGAATTCTCCGACCCCCGCAGGGTCGGGGAATCTCCCGGGGCCTTCGTAAATCCCGCCTCTGCCGTGGCCGGAATTCTCCGCCACCCGGGAATCAGCAGGGGCGGGAATCATGCCACGCCGGTCGGCGAGCATCCCGCGCCAATCGGCGGGCCCCCCGCGGTGATTCTCCGGCCCGCGATGGGCCGAAGTCCCGCCGCTGACAGGCCTCTCCCGCCGACGTGGTTTAAACCACCTCTGGTGACGGCGGGAACAGGCGGCCCGAGCGGACCCCGGGGTCCTGGGGGGGGCGCGGGGCGATCGGACCCCGGGGGGTGCCCCCACGGTCGCCTGGCCTGTGATTGGGGCCCAGTAATCAGCAGGCGGGCCATGCTGTAGGGGCACTCTTTTTCTTCCGTCGCCGCCACGGCCTCCACCATGGCAGAGGCGGAAGAGGGACATCCGCTTCCCAAGGGTGGGCCGTAGATTCAGGTCTGCCCTGTTGAATAGTGCCTGGATTCTTCGCTCAATTGCGGTTCGTATTTGTGGAGTCGCGAGGCGGAGAATTTTGCCCATTGTAAATAGCGCCTGAGACGGGCAGAGAACCAGGGAGGGGCTCCAAAGGCTGCGTGCAGTTGTGCTCTGGTGCTCCCAGAGGTAGAGGCAGTCAGCGATGCCAGTCTCAGAAGGAGACGACAGCTGGTGATCCAGAGGGGTGGGGTCACCGGTGAGTCCTCTGCCCTGAGACGGGCAGAGAACCAGGGAGGGGCTCCAAAGGCTGCGTGCAGTTGTGCTCTGGTGCTCCCAGAGGTAGAGGCAGTCAGCGATGCCAGTCTCAGAAGGAGACGACAGCTGGTGATCCAGAGGGGTGGGGTCACCGGTGAGTCCTCTGCCCTGAGACGGGCAGAGAACCAGGGAGGGGTCCAAAGGCTGCGTGCAGTTGTGCTCTGGTTGGGGTGAGCTCTGCTAATTCCCTGCTTCCTCTGCAATGGGGGCAGTGCTTCTGAGGCGGGCCAACACCTGGTGGGCTCCTGATTGAGCTTGGCCCTTGATGATACAACTGTGTCCAGGTGTCCAGAACGGTGGCTTGGGTGGACTCTAAGGTGATCAGAGGCCTTCTAAGCATTTAAAGGACACAGGCAGCACGCAGCTGTGTGAGCAACTAGGAGCGTGTAAGTAGCACCAAAGAGGTGTGTTTAAAAGTCAGACTGCAGCAATGGTGGTCTGAGCCAGGCCACCTTGATTCCAAGGGGGACACCCCAAGTCCATGGACGTGGCACCAAGTCACTACCCGCTACTGCCCCCTGGCTCTGGCAGCCATTCCCCAGCAAGCCCAACAGTTTTCAATGATTTCAGTGTTTCTTTAGCTCCCGCTCCCCCTCCGGAGCCATGGCCCCCAGTCCATGTTTGCAAATACTTGCAGTAATCCACACTTTTGAGACCTCCGCTTGAGAGGGGCGGAGCATTGCAAAATGGCAGAGGATACTGTGTCCAACCCGTGAATTACATTTAAATGCATGCAAATGCCAGTATTGCATGCTGCTACCAGCACGGGGCACAAACCTCATTATCGTCACCAGTGAGGGACTGGAGCATGGTGCCCAAATCAGTGCGTGGCGTGGGCCTCAAATTTGGTTGGACGCCCGATTCTTCGCTCAATTGCGGTTCGTATTTGTGGAGTCGCGAGGCGGAGAATTTCGCCCATTGTAAATTTCCAAAAGAAACCATCATTTTCTTTTCTTGCTCACTCACAGCCAACCACAGAAAGGACAGCTCAGCATGGTTGAAGAGTTAATGATTTATTAAATAACAAACAGGATACTTTAAGTAGTGTTCAAAAGAAGAAAACAAAACTGCAAAAACAAAATAAACCATAATACAGCTGACGTACAATGCTACAAATATGTATATTAATTTAAATGTGGTGATTCTGTGATCTGCTCCACCCAATGAGGAGTGGTGTTAACAAGTTGTGCACCTCAGGAAAACATGAGCTGTGGGTTTATGATTTCCTGAGTTGTTCTTCCTTCTCAGACTGCTGCATCACAACATCACTCCTATACTTTCAGAAATAACAGAGCCAGTGACCAAAAATACAATCATAATTAGATTCAAATAAAATAACAGCTGTATTGGACATATGCTCAAGGCATTATATGTATATCATTACATATGAAGCAAGGATTTGTAAATGTCAATACTACCACAGTTACTTTAAAGCTCAGCCTTTCTCTCACAATACATCCTGGTTAGTGTGATTGCAGTTTATATATCACATACAGCAAAATTATCTGGTAACAAAGACAATCTATCACACACTGCTCTTATAAACAGGGCACCTAGGGAACGCAGGGTGCATAAATGTTAATAGTTTTACGGTTGAACATTAATCTGAAGCTCTCCACTTCATGTAGTCTTCTTGGCTGGTCAGTAGGATGGTCGGGAGTTTTTCAAATTAGCCTCTGCCATTTGAATGGTTCCACTACCATCATACTAAAGTCTGTACATATTTGAAGTCACAATACATAACAACAATAAACGGTGCACCCACTAATTTTACACATAGCAACAGTCAGTTTGCCAATAAACTGAATACCAACAAATTCCATGTTAGAAATAAAAGAAAAAGCGTTGATTAAATGTTAAATGATACGAGTATGTACTGCCATAAATGACATGGGATGCCGAGAAGTGAAATGCTGCTTTCACCAATTTGTGCCCAGTTCCTGGAGAACCCTACTTGGCTGGTCAATTCCTCACTCCTAAAGCTGTGTTTGACTCAGTGACATTGCACTCACTTCCAAATCCATAGGGGATACAACATTGTTACTAATTCAATGTCCCACGTCCATGCCTCCTATCCACTCGGTAGTTTCTGAAAATATGTCTGGACTTTTTCGGGAAATATCGTGAAAAATCTGATTTGGCATGGAAGAGAATATTGTGATACTTTTTTTGGTTTGTGATTGCATACAGCTTAGAAGTATATAAAGTGGTCCAGCAAAGAACTCCCTGGTGGACAAATTTAATTGTCTGTACTCGAATATGACTTGTATTTTTCAAATATATCTTTTCCCCCTCATTTTCATTGAATTCACTGATGGTAGCATAGAAGTTACGATTTATATTTAATTGTTTTAACTAATTAGAACAGAGGTACAGCTTTGAATAATTTTTCTTCAAAGCAAAATTAGCAAGTAATAAAAAATATGTAAGGTTACAGGAAATTAAAGATCAGATAGAAATACCTATTCGAAACCTGAAGAGGCATATCTTTGAGCAGATACTACTTAAATAGGAGATGTTGGATGGGATTCTCTGTCCCGCCAGCCACGTTTTCCGGCATAGTGCGCCCCCGCAGGCAGCGGGCTTCTTTGTTTCCGCAGCCAGCCAATGGGGTTTCCCATTGTGGGCCACCCCACGCCATCGGGAAATGCGGGGACCTGGGTGCACTGCCAGCGGGGCGGAGGATCCCACCAACAGAGAATCCCGCACGTTATTTTTGCATGGATTGATTAGTCTTCACTGCACATGGTAGTTGGCAAAACTGCTCTAAAAAAACCTCAAAGCATTTAAGAAATTAGTGCTCGTAGGGCTTTAATCATAGGATGGTATATTCTAGCCCAGCCCACTGCCAGGATCGTCATGGGTCTGTAATTTGAATGCAGTGTAATGAAAAAATCTACTTTACTTATTATCAAGTCCTCAAGCTGAGAAGAAATAACAACTTGTTTGTACAAGTTTGCTGACTAAATGAAGTATGGAGAACGAACCAAGAAAGAAAGGCAACTTCAGAAATTTTAGATTGTTTTAATTAATTTTATGTTAAGCCTGACTGCTTTCAGGTACAATGGAAACCGCAATATTTTTGGGATCAAAGTATTCAGGGCTGGATCATCCGTCCCTGAGGCTGTGCCGGCTCAAACAGAGAAGTCGCAGAAGTTTCACGACATAAAAATCGGCGTGAACCCCCCACCAATTCCGGTACTGATGAGGGGCTAGCACCGGCGGTGCGTGAAACAGCCACGGATCACGCCGAAAAAGGCCAGAGAAACTCTGGGTCATGGGCCGCTCATGCGCACGGCTGACGAACTGCACCAGTCACGCCAGAAAACATGGCGTGGCCGTGCTCGAACCCTAACCCACCCACCTCAATCCCATAGTCCACCCCCCACCACTCCCTCCAGCCCTAGCAGAAGCCCCCCCCCCCCCCCCCCCCCCCCCCCCGTCAGCGGCACAGATCCCAGTGGAGTGTCGCGGAGTTGGACACTGTCCGCAGCCAGCATGCCGTGTTCCCGAATTATAGAACCATACTTATAATAGAATGATACAGAACAGAAAAAGGGCCCACGATTTATTTTATTCATTTGTGGAATATGGGCATCGCTGGCTAAGATAGCATTTATTACATTATTCTTAATTGCACATGTATGTGCAAGTGCAATCCGGTTATTCTCAATTTCCTGTCTTTTGCCCAAACCCAACAAATGTCTCTTTGTCAGTATAGATCTAATTCCTTTTTGAAAGCTATTACTGAATCTGCTCCCACCACCTTTCAGGAAGTGCATTATAGACCAGAACAACTAAGTTGGTTAAAAACATTCTCATTTCTTCCCAGGATTAAAAAAAAAATCATCTGGTTAGAATTCCACCTGCAATGGAAACAGGGGCTGGATTCTCCGACCCTCCGCCGGGTCGGAGAATCGCCGGGGGTCGGCGTGAATCCCGCCCCCGCTGCTGAATTCTCCGGCACTGGAGATTCAGTGGGGGCGGGAATCACGCCGCGCCGGTCGGCGGGCCCCCCCACCCGGCGATTCTCCGGCCCATGATGGGCCGAAGTCCCGCTACTGTAATGCCTGACCTGCCGTTGTGAATCAAATCACCTCCCTTACCCGCGGGACTGGTGGCGCGGGCGGGCTCCGGGTCCTGGGGGGGGGTGCAGGACGATCTGACCCCGCGGGGTGCCCCAACTGTGGCCTGGCCCGCGGTCGGGGCCCACCAATCCGCAGGCGGGCCTGTGCCGTGGGGGCACTCTTTTTCTTCCGTGTCGGCCATAGCCCCCGCGATGGCTGACGCGGAAGTGACCCCCTCCCCTGCGCATGTGCGGGGTTGACGTCAGCAGCCGCTGACGCTCCTGCGCATGCGCGGACTTACGCCGGCCGGCGAAGTCCCTTCAGCCCCGCCTGACGTGGCGCCAAAGGCCTTCCACTCCAGCCAGCGGGACGGGAACCACTCCGGCGCAGGCCTAACCCTGAAAGCGAGGGTTTGACCCCTAAAGGTGCAGATTTGGGGTAGCCCAACGCCGGGGTGGTTCACGCCACTCCATCCCGCCGGGACCCCCCGCCCCGTCGCGTAGGGGAGAATCCAGCCCCAGTTTTCTCCCCATCTACTTTATCAAAACTTTTCATAATTTTGAACACCTCCAACAAATCCCTCTACAACATTGTTTTGCTATAAATCACACCTTTTCTAGTACCTCCACTCATCCCCAGTATAATTCTGCTAAATCTCCTCTGAACCTTTTCAAGGCCTTGGCATCCTTCTTCAAGAGTGGTGCACAAAACTGGAGAACCAACCAATGGGCTAGAAAGATTTACCATAACTTTTATATTTCTTTTTCTAAAGTCAAAAATCCTGTAATACCTGTTTAAGTGCCTTACCAAGCGGAGCTGCCACTTTCAAAGATTTCTATTTATAAATGTAATTGGTGCAGACCTCAATCCCAGGCAACCACTCAGACAGTCTGTACATTCATCCCTTTTAGGAAAATAAACCAGATGAAACTAGGTGTAAGAGCATCAGCCCTCTGCCAGGTCTCAATGAAAGTTGGAACAAAGGACCTCGTGAATTAGGAAGCCTCAATGCACTTATGTGAATGGCCTTGGAGAGGCAGGCAGAGACCCCAACTGCAATTGCCCTAACCTATGACTTGGATTCAGCATGTCCCTGAGAATCCACTGAAACGACCATATATGTTTGGTCCAAATGAAATGACAATCGCTTATTGTCACAAGTAGGCTTCAATGAAGTTACTGTGAAAAGTCCCTAGTCGCCACATTCCGGCGCCTGTCCGGGGAGGCTGGTATAGGAATCGAACCGTGCTGCTGGCCTGCTTGAAAAGCCAGCGATTTAGCTCAGTGTGCTAAACCAGCCCAGGAGGTGTTTCAATGGGGGGCCCTTTCCACTGCGCGGGGGGGGGGGGGGGGGGGGGGGGGGAAGAGAAGGGGGCGCTATCCGATGGGCATAAAGTGCCTGAAGAGGAGGGTTAATGCCCCCCTACATCATCACCGATGACCTTACCATGTGGAGTGGGCACCACAGGCCACAGGTAAAATAATGGACCACTTCAATTAGCCGATGGGCAGGTGGGATGCCCAATATCTCCCTGTCACTGGTAAATCCACCTGAGGTGGGCAGGTGACAGACACTGTGCCCCGTGTGGTGCTGATTTTACACTCTCCCTCCCCCCCCCCCCCCCCCCCCCAGCTAGCCCACACCTAATAGGGAGGGCACAAAAATATCTGATCCAGTAAGTCAACTCTTACTAGAGCACGATAAGTCACTCATGTTCTGACACTGGTTTAAAGTTGCAGTTGGTGTAGCCCTGTGTAGAGATTATGGATAGAGCCTCCTGAGGCTTCTCACCGGCTCCCAGACCTAATAAGCTAGATATCTTCATTAATGTTAATGGATGAAAAATAGTAGACAAAGCATTGTGATGCCGAGCGATACCAACAGCGTGGGTTCAATTTCCATTCAAGACTCAGTTGGTCTCTGTGGCGCAATCGGTTTGCGCGTTTGGCTGTTAACCGAAAGGTTGGTGATTTGAGCCCACCCAGGGACGGACAGTCCTTTGTGGGCAGCACAGTGGTAGCACTGTTGCTTCACAGCGCCAGAGTCCCAGGTTCGATTCCCGGCTTGGGTTATTGTCTGTGCGGAATCTGCACGTTCTCCCTGTGTCTGCATGGGTTCCTAATTACCTAACAGAACTCTTGTGTAATTTCTGGCAAACCTTAAATCAGTTGCGGGATTCTCCGTTTCTGAGACTAAAGTGTTGACGCCAATGCAGAATTTGTGGACTTGCATGACAGAAAAACTGACGCCACACCTGGACCGATTCCGCTATTATTGGGGGACTAGCACCAGTGCCACATGGAACACAATCGATTCCAATGAAATATGGTGCGGGATTCGCCAGGTCTGTGATTGACACTTGGGAGGTTGACAAGCTGCAGCCGCATATATACATTGCAATCTCCACACACACCATCCCAGCCAACAAGGTGACACCAGTTGTGCTGGAGCAAGCCCATACAGCTGATGGGTCGGCAGGGGCCAGAGGGTACCCGGGCGGTGCCTTGGGATGACACCTATATGACCCATGGCACTAAGTTCAAGCTAGGCTGTTAGCGGTTTGCGCAGCTGCATGGCTGCCTTGCCGGCTGCGGCAAAATGTTCCGTGTCCATTCACCCTGACCTCACAACCCACCTCCTGGACACTCCCCGCTACTCCCCCAGTCCTGGCAGAAGCCCCCGGCTAGCGGCACAACTGTCAGCAAACTATGGTGATGTTGGACACCTTCCGTACCCCCTCTCTCTCCCTCAGCAGCCGCCATGCCGGTTTCACGATTTTTAAAAGCATAAGTGAACCGCGCCGTGTGAAATTCAGCCCAGTGGAGGCGGAGAATTGCAGAGACCCCGGAAAATACCGGGTCGGGCATGCTTATGCTATACAAACAGTGACTAATGTATGTGCGTTCCGGAACGCATTGAAACCACCGTCGAAGTGATGGAGAATTAGAATTTGGTGTCAAAATCAATTCTTCGCCCAATCGCCTTTCCCGATTTTGGCATCAGCCAATGGAAAATCCCGCCCCAGAACCTCAAGACTAGGTATAGGGATACAGCAGTGGTTATGTCAATGACCATCTAATTTAATTTGGAAAATGGGAAATTATAGGCCGGTTAGCATGGCTTTGGTCATTGGTAAGATTTCAGAGTCCATTATTAAGGATGACATTGCGGAGTACTTGGAAGTACATGATAAAATAGGACTGAGTCAGCATGTCTTCATCAAGGGGAGGTCCTTCCTGGCAAATCTATTAGAATTCTTTGAGGAGGTAATGAGGACGTTAGACATAGGTGAGCTAGTAGATGTGATCTATATGAAATTTCAGAAGGCCTTTGTCAAGGTGTCGCACAGGAGGCTGCTAAATAAGATAAGAGCCCATGGTGTAAGGGGAAAGGTATTGGCATGGGTAGAGTATTGGCTGACTGGTAGAAAATGGAGAGTGGGGATGAAGGGGTCTTTTTCAGGATGGCAACCAGTGTTCTGCAGGGATCACTGTTGGGACCACAGCTATTAACGATATGGAAAAAGGAACTAAGGGTGTTGTTACTAAGTTTGCTGATGATACAAAGATAAGTAGAGGGACAAGTAGTGTTTAGGAAATGGGGAGGCTGCAGAAGGACCTGGAGTGGACAAATAAGTGGCAGGTGGAATTCAATGTGGAAAAGTGTGAGGTTTCTTACTCTGGTGGGAGGAATAGAGACATAAACTATTTTCTAAATGGGAAAAGGCTCCAGAAATCTGAAGCACAAAGGGACTTGGGAGTCCTAGTTCAGGAGTCTTTTAACGTTAACATGCAGGGTCAGTTGGCATTTAGGAAGGCAAATGCAATGTTAGCATTAATTTCGAGAGGGCTAGAATACAAGACCAGTGATGTACTTCTGAGGCTGTTTAAGACTCTGGTCAGATCCCATTTGGAATAATGTGAGCAGTTTTGGGCCCCGCATCTAAGGAAGATGCGTTTGCCTTGGAGGGGGTCCATAGGAGGTTCACAAGAATGATCCTAGGAATGAAGTGCTAGTCATATGAGGAGTGGTCGAGAACTCTGGGTCTGTACTCGATGGAGTTCAGAAGGATGAGGGGGGATCTCTTTGAAACTTACAGAATACTGAGAGGCCTATATAGAGTGGACGTGGAGAAAATGTTTCCACTAGTAGGAGAGGCGAGAACCCGAGGGCACAGCCTCAGACTGAAGGGACGATCTTTTAAAACTGAGATGAGGAGGAATTTCATTAGCCAGAGGGTGGTGAATCTGTGGAACTCATTGCTGCAGAAGGCTGTGGAGGCCAAATCACTGAGTGTCTTTAAGACAGAGATAGATAAGGTCTTGATTAATAATGGAATCAGGGGTTACGGGGAGAAAGCAGGAGAATGAGGATGAGAAACATATCAACCATGATCGAATGGTGGAACAGACTCGATGAGCTGAATGGCCTAATTCTGCTCCTAGATCTTATGGTCGTCTGGTGAGTCAAATTTCTTCATGCTAGTTTGAGAATCTGAATGCAGTTTAAAATTTTGGAAATAAAAATCTGGTATCAGTTTTCTCCACGTCCACTCTATGTGGCCTCTCAGTATTCTGTAAGTTTCAAAGGGGACTGTTGTAAAACCCAACTGGATCACTAAAGTCTTCTGGAGAACAAAGTGAATTGTCCTTACCCAGTCTGGCCAATATAAGACCACACCAACTTGGTTGACTTTTAACTGCCCTTTAAAGCGGCTGAATTAACCACTGGGAAAGCCCACAGCAATAAATGTCGGTCTTGACAGCAAGGCCAACATCCTGAAAAAGAATAAAAAGTCGTCCAAGTATTTTTACAAATTAATGAGAACGCGGGTTCAAATTTGATGGGGTAATTTTTGAAGTTCAACTTCAGAGTGTAGAGTTGGCAGAATTTGCAAGGGTAAACTAAACTGTTTAAAATCCCATGGCAAAAGCAAGTGCCGACACATCTTTCAATTAATTCAATGCCAGAAATCCGGTTTGAAAGAAACCCCTTGTTAAATCCCCATCTCTAAGTTGGAGCATGAACAAATATCACCAAACTGAGTGCCATGACCATAGTTGCAGTACCCACCAAAACCAGTAAGTAACAGAAAGCCCTTCGTGTCCAAGTAAACGGTGATGAAATTCAGAAAGCTCTTCAAGCAGTCCCTACACCTTATCCATTGATCAGAATTCCACATTTCCAAATCAATTCAGTCTAATTCAAGGCTCAGATCAATCACATAAATCGCGACTTTGGAGGAAAAGATCTTAAGATGTAGCATCACTTCAGGTTTAAATAAATAGTCAGAATAAGAGAAATCATTCAACATTTATTTTAATCTAAGAAGCAACAAAATACTCGAAAGAGTTCAATTCAATAAGAAATTCCAATCACCCAGGAGATAACCATAACACTTCCAGTGGAGGGTGTAAAAGAGAGTGACCAGCAGTCCATTCAGCCTCACGCTCCATCCCTGATGATGGTATAGCAGGTCAACACTGTAACCACTATTCAGGACAGCACAATGCAGAGCTGAGCGAACCACAAAACCTTGTCATGGGAATGCTCTTCCTCAGCAACAGAGACATTGCAATGACCCACATGATGGTGGAGAAAGCCAAAGAAATGACAAGGAGATGAGCACAATGTTTGTCCACATCACAAGATACGGGAACCACCAAACAACCTGACAGCTGAACTGACCTAGAGCAGTTCAACATAAGGCAATGGAAGAAGAGCATGTAAAGGTACCCAGATGGCAGCTCAACTTCCAAACCAACAGAAAGGACCAGTAACGATAGTGCCAATCACTCCTCTGAAGGCAGTGTGAAAAAGATATTGAAGTGTTTTAAAGTCTTCAGGCGATCTGAACCTTTCAATTCAAAGACTTTGGGAGGAATTCTCCACCCCCACACCAGGTGGGAGAATCGCCGGGGCACCAAGCGAGTCCTGCCACGCCGCCCCGACACCCGCATGCAATTCTCCCACCCCCCCCCAAACCGTCACGGGGCGATTCATGGCTGGCCGCTGGGAGAATCGGCACTCGCCATCTGTAATGGATGGGCCGAGCGGCCTGCCGAACACAACGGGAACCGCCGGCGCCGTCCACCCCGGTTGCTGCCGGCAGGAACAGCGTGGGAACGCTGGGGGGGGGGGGGGGGGGGGCTGGGGGGGAGGGAGGGGGGTTCTTGCACAGGGGGGCCTCAAAAGGGGTCTGACCCGCGATCGGTGCCCACCGATCGGTCTCTCTGAAGGAGATCCACCTTTCCTCTGCCGCCCCGCAAGATCCATCCGACATCTTCTTGCGGGGTGGCCGCGGAGAGGACGGGAACCGCGCATGCGCGGGTTGGTGCCGGCCAACCTGCGCATGCGTGGGTGACGTCATTTACGTGGCACCAGCCGCGTCATTTACGCAGCGCCGCTTTTACGCGGCGCCAAGGCCTGGCCGGAGTGAAACACTCCGGTTTTCACTCCGGCGTCGGGACTTAGACTCCCGATGGGAGAATTGCGCCCTTTAAAAGGGGAGAGTGGGTAGTGATAATGTAGTAATAAAACTGTAAGACGTGAACACTAAATATATTGGATAAAGACTGGTGGGGGTGAAGTATAGTATAAGGGCCTGGCATATCTGGGGTTGGATTCTCCATTTCAGTGGCTAAGTGCCGGCTGAAATGGAGAATTTATGGGTGATTTACGATGCCAATATAGGCGGCGAACCCTCACCAATTCCAGGACCTGTGAGGAGCTAGCAGCGGTGCTGGGTGAAACTCTTGGTTCCTGCACTAAAAACGGCTGGGGAATGGCCGGGTTCTTGGCCGCGCATGTGGACAGCAACTACCCGCAGCGGTCGCGCCGTACAACATGGTGCCGGCTGTGCGCGGACCCGACCCGCCCTCCACGTGCGGATCTGACCCGCCCTCCTCGACCCCACTGGACACTCTCTCGCTATCACCCACCAGTCCCTACAGCCCTTGCGGAAGCCAACCCGGACAGCGGCACGGATTCCAGCCGAGTGGGGCGTGCTGGACACGTTCCGCAGCCACCATGCTGGGTTGCTGACCGCTCAGACCACACTGCGCGGTCGGGAACTCAGCCCAACGAGGGTGCAGCATCGCGAGAGGGCCTGCTGATGACGAGCCAAACCCATTGCAACGGTGTGCGGTGCGGCTCGCAATGACGCCATTTCGGAGGGGCTGGAGACTTCAAAACCAGCGCTACACCGATTTGGCTGTCGGAATGGATTCTCAGCCCGATCGGTATCGACGTTGGGGAATGGAGAATCCCACCCATCAGGTTTATGTGGACTGAGCATTGTACTGTCTACACAATGATGTCAGAAACACATGACCTGCACCTCAGCGTTAGCCTGGTGTTGGACACAGCCACGTACAGACCTAAGCTTAGAGTCAGATCCTTGCTTGAAACCTTTACTGTATATTTGTAAATACTTCTAGTAGTTAATGAAGACAGTTCACCGATGTATGACTATGAAGACTTCATCAAGCATACTGAGATGTAACCAACACCCTTCAACATCCACCAATATAACAGTTTTCTAATTATGAAATACATGTGGGGGGAAAGGAAAGAGTAATTGACATGTGATCTGCCAGTATGCACAAGATGATGATCTGTCTAACCAGGGTTTCTTAATGGCACTGCTGGTGATCACTCTGCAAAAGACCCAGGCATTATTTTGGAGACTTTTGGAGAGCTTTTTTCCACTCCACAAAGATACAGGGGCCTGCACTCATCTATCTCCCCAAACCTCTTCCGTGTCCCTATTACACCGAGACCCACCCTGCTGGCTAACTCAGCAGAGGACCCGTCTGACTTCCCATCCTTCCACCAGCACACTGGTGAGAGGCAGTGGAATGCTTATTTGATTTTTGAGGCTTGATGGCTTCTTTAAAAATAAGGCTCATTTTGGCAGAAGCGGAAAATCCATTCCCTCCCAGATGAGGCCTAGACACAACTCCCCAGAGTGTAACCACATAAACAAAACACCTGTGTTCCATCCCACCCTCTTCATTGTCATTGGTTGAAAATCCACTGCAAATAGTTTTTAAAAATGGGAGTTATTGATTAGTCAAAAGTATAAGGCTCAGGGGCGGCACCTGGCACAACGGTTAGCATTGCTGCCTACGGCGCGGAGGACCCAGGTTTGAATCCCGGCCCTGGGTCACTGTCCGTGTGGAGTTTTCACATTCTCCCCATGTCTGCGTGGGTTACACCCCCACAACCCAAAGATGTGCAGGGTAGGTGGATTGGCCAGACTAAATTGCCCCTTAATTGAAAAAAAATAATTGGGTACTCTAAATTTTTTTTTTAAAGTATAAGGCTCTGCCTAGATTTTAGGAACATTTTTCAGGTCTTTAATTCCTACCTGTCAAAGTACACAACATTTTCTGCTCTACCAGTTGCAAAAGCAAGATTAACAAGTCATTATAGCATCATTATAACACAATGTACAATAGATGGGGATAATCTCGTCAGCTGGAAATCACTCTAAGTGGGGCAGGGAGAAAGTCACCAAGGCCAAATAAAACGGCAATCTGCCGTTGGATAGCGGGGTGATTCCTGGCGCTGCGGCCGGCGAGGAACACCCCGCCAAACGCTCCTGAAAGTGGACTTCATTTTAAGTCCGCTGAATCATGCCTGTCAACTCTGTTTCTCGCTCCCCATTTCAAATATTCCCTCATTAACTAGACATCACAACAAAGGAAACTTATGACTGTGCCAGGGTGGGCAGAAATTCTTAAAACATTGACCAATTAACAGTGTTAAAAATCAAATAAGAACGGCACAGCATATCAAACATTAAGAACATTGCTGTGCAATGGTAAGGTATGTAGGTGCCTGCGACTTCAGTGCAGTGAGATCTTAGTGGCAGGACTTTCCCACTGGCTTCAGGACCTGAATGTGAGGCCCAAATGGAGATCTGTAGCCCACACTTTCAGGCAGCGGGACCAGCAAGAGCAACTTTCCCAGAGGTGACCTCCTCATTGTCAACCTCCAATCTCGCTGTGCTATTAAAGATGGCCAAGCAGGTTCCAGATGCTGCCAGCCCAATCAAAGACTGACAGCACTGTAGCCTCGGCAGCCCCATCGGGAGAGAGGAGTGATCTTTAGACAGGTAGGAAACCTCAAGGATGCCTCAACATGTAGATGCCCTCAGAGGCAGAAAGTTAAATTAATAGCGCAGAGCAGTGAAGATGGAAGATCCCGCAGAATGTGGGGGTGGCTTTTCCTTTTTGTGACCCATTAGATTGGCATGGAACCATCAGCTCTGATGAATCCCCAGCTTGCTGCAGAGTGGCTATTTTCATTGAGCTGGCAGCCTCCCCTAGCATCTGGGCAAGGGAAGCACTCAGCTGCTGGCAAAAAACCCGAAACAGAATCCCTACTTGGGCCCTTAAGTATTTAAATTGGCTCTCCCCCACCCCCCCCTGTGGACCAGGTAGCCGGTCCACATCCCAGCCCACCCCTGGGAAACATACCTGGCAGTAGGAATGTGCCATAGAGCTGCTCTGATGCTCTTGCACCTATACTGCTCTCCACCGCCATCACCCCCACCCCTTCCCCGCCAGCCTCCAGCCCCACCATGTCCCGGCCTCCAACCCAATCACCATGAGACCAAGAAAATTCTGCCCTCAGTCTGTGCAATATAGAGCTACACCAAACAAAAACACAGGGACGGGTCTCTGCCACACCTGTAGTTTCAAAGATATCCTGCCTATATAAATTAACAAATAAGCAGCAGTTTTACGTGAAGTAGAATATGGGTTTTTCTCATAAGTAAAGCAAATGAAGTACTGTTTTTTTGAAGAGAGTCAAAACTCTGCGGGCATTTGTACAGCACGAGTACATTCCACAATGTCATGCCAACCAGCAAATGCTGCAAGGCAAAGAAATGGTTGACTGTGAGAAGCTGGATTGCACCACAGCAAAACAGTACATAGTTCACAACATATTACAAAACACTGAGTTTACAAATAAACTACTGAAATTTGAAATAACAACTTGCAGTTTCCTTTTTAAATCCCAAGAAACGAAGGTGTGTTTCAGTAACCTGACTCCAGTTTCACACACTCGCAGTATTGCAGAAAAAATATTTTGACAGCATAAGTGATTTGGAATACTTGCTTCTATCTCTTGCCATTTAGGTAATTGAAACTGATAGGAGTTATCACTTTCCTTTAAAAGGCAGCTTTCGTTGCCATTCAGAGGGAATTAAATCTTGTGGGAATGAAGGCCACACACGACTGACCTTTACTCTCTTTAATTTATCAAATTTTAAAATGGGAAATGAATTGTGTTGTGGGAAATCAGATTCTGTTTGTTACTTTTCCTAATAAGCTTATTCAGTCATATAACATTTAAAATATTGACACACACCATGGGTGTCATCTCCCAAAAAGTGTCATCATTGCAAAGGTACTGTTGTTTTGAGAAGTCACATCATAACTTTGAATGTTGGGCAGCACGGTGGCGCAGTGGGTTAGCCCTGCTACCTCACAGCGCCGAAGTCCCAGGTTCGATCCCGGCTCTGGGTCACTGTCCGTGTGAAGTTTGCACATTCTCCCTGTGTGTGCATGGGTTTTGCCCCCACAACCCAAAGATGTGCAGGTTAGGTGGATTGTCCATGCTAAATTGCCCCTTAATTGGAAAAAATGAATTGGGAACGCTAAAATGTATTTATTTTTTAAACTTTGAATGTTTTGTTTTTATATTTACTATTTTGTTGTGCACTTTAATTCACGTAAAAGGCCGATTTTTGTTTGCATGAAAATAATGCAAGTGTTTCTTAGTTTAGTTGCATTGAGTAAATAAAGTATTGGCTGTACTGACAGGTACTTTTGCTGTGTTGAGAATTATTAGCTCTGAACTTTAGATAATTTCGATGAGGCATTGGAGGAGGAAACTGACTGCAGCAATTCATCAATCATCCTACCACACACTGCTTGCCATTAAACTTACAAAGTGCTGCTATTGTAAACAGTCTCATTATTCTATAGTTTGCCAAAGTGGCTATCTACTGCGTATTCAAACCATTGTCTATTTTTCAGTTACAGTCAACAAATAACAACCAAATTATGGCAGATGAAAACAGCTGAAAAATTACAAAGAATATATATTCCATTGTCCAAAATTTACTCCACTGCATTTTACACAACTTAATATACATAATGTGAAATACACCTTGCAATACATATGCTATTCATTAAAAATCTATAGTAAATTATTATATTAATATGCATTTTAGACATGTGGCAACCTGTGCTGTAAAGATCCATTTAGGGCGGTTCTAAGCATACTTGCTAATGGTTTACTTTTTCAACATTAGAGAAGGCAAATTATGGGCTTTAAAGTATAATTATTGCTCAGTGTGCTAGTACATCTGTTTCATTACTAAACACCAAGAGCCAAGCATAACTTTTCATTGAAGCTGACACGAGTATTATGGGTTAGAGGAAAAAAATGTCTATCCATACATACACACAATCAGGTGAAAATGACTGATTTGATCTATAGTCATATCTAATGCCATCAAACGTGTTATTCTGTATCTATCCTGAGCTACTGAAACCCTCAACTGTTTCTGGTGTATATCCTTTCACACTTGCTCTTGACCTATTGACAGACGTTAAGTAAAAAATCTCAGGTGCATGGATTGGAGTTTTGTTGCAATTAATCTATTTCTAATTAATTGGAAACTTAAAATATCTGAAACTCACGCAGTTCCTCAAAATTGATCCTGCGCAAAACAATCTTCTTGTGGATCACACCAATAAAAGTTGGCATAAATTTATAGACTTTTGTATAAGTGCTCATTGGTGTTAATGCAAAAGGTTTATCTAAGAATTTGCACCTACTTGGATAAATAATCTTCTATAAATGTTTTTTGAGGTTGCTGCTAGATCATGAACGTAACAGCTTTGGAAAAAAATATATAGAAAAACTCAGGCACTGAAATTCGAAACAGTTACTCCATGACTAATGGCTCTGTGATCCTGGTTGGCGGTAAAATGTTTGCATTGTGTTTACAGTTTATGTTTCTTGCATTTGTTTTTTTTTAAAGACAGAATAAAACACCAAAGCATAACTTATACACATGTATTATGTTAGTGTCCTTTTTAATCTGCTCTGCAAATATAAATATTTCAGAACAGTTATAAAGGGGTAATTTTATGAGTTGCTAGCTCTTAATAGGCTGAACTTCATAGGTTGCATGCCTGAGGTTTCTGCTTGTGTTGTCGGTGGGCCAGCTCCCCAAACCAGCCCAAATTTGTAAAAATTGCCCCTCCCTCCCATGCACTACAGAAGCGATCTTTACCTTCTTGTTGTCACCCTTAAGCACCAAAGCCTTTGCAGTGAAAGATGCAGTGATCACAAGGATTTAGAACCAATCCAATCTTCTCTGCACTGAACCGTAGGCACGTAACAATTCTGATTTTTCACAGTAAGCTTTCAGTGCTATTGTGATGCTCGCTGTATGCATTGATTTAAAGCAAAAATAATTTATAGACAAAACTCTCAGAATTTAAAAAAAAGTTGAAGCATCCAAGCATTTCATAAATTTCTGGAAGGTTTGGGCCCACATATTCCTCATCACTAAATTAAAAACAAATTTGGGGTATCATTGTTTTGTTTAACAAGGCGAGGGGTATTTGAATTGATCATTGGAATTATTTCCCATTTCGAGCATCCAGTGTCAGCATTTAGCACTTCCAGGTCAAGTATAAGACTCCTCAATGCAGCCTTATCCTATTTCTTAAGAAAACATACACAACGCCACTGTTTCCAAAACAAGTCCTGTGGCGTCTCTTTATTTAGATTGGCAATCAGTGTGGGTTTTGTGATGTGGGCCGACACACAATGAAAAAGAAATGAAAATCGCTTATTGTCACGAGTCGGCTTCAAATGAAGTTACTGTGAAAAGCCCCTAGTCACCACATTGCGGCGCCTGTTCGGGGAGGCTGTTACGGGAATCGAACCGTGCTGCTGGCCTGCTTGGTCTGCTTTCAAAGCCAGCAATTTAGCGTTGTGCTAAACAGCCCCAATGAGGAGAATCAATTAAGATGGGGGCAGTCAGCAGACTGTTAATCGCAACAATTTGCATTTATATATTATCTTTAAGGTGGTAAAATATCCCACGGTGCTTCACAGTAGGGTCGTCAAACAAAATTTGACACAAAACCACGTGAGCAGATATTAGCACAGGTGACCAAAGAAGTAGGTTTCAATGAGTCAAAACGGAAGAGAGGCAGGGAGGCCTGGAGGGGGCACAGCGACCAATGGTGGAGTGATTAAAATGGGGGGCTGCTAAGTCACAAAACTGGAGAGGGTGGGTTAGTTGGGAGGGGCTGGGCATGTCAGTGGGGAATGGCAGCTAGAATTGGAGGTTGGGGGGGGGGGGTTTGGGAGTGGGGAGATCAGAGATCGGGGTCAGGGCCAGCTTGTAGTAGTAATGGGGTCGTGCTTTACGTGTAAGCAACTTAGCTTTTTTGCTGCAGGTGTTGCATAAGGTCTCTTTCTGCAGTGAGTGCTGTCGCTGGCTGCCTCAGGGCAAACTAATGCTGCAGCCAGGACCTGAAGCAGGTGTTGGACCTCTTATTTGCATATGCAAACTATTTAATATCTGCTTTAGGCATGCAAGAACATTTCCTGTTTGTCCTTACCTGACACTCAGTTGGATAAGTGCATGCCTTTCTTGGCTGCTGCTTTGGGCACTTAACAGGCCACATGGTGCATGAAAATACATTCTGACAGAGGAAGAAACACAAATGTTTTCCATTCTCAATGCTTCATTCAAAGTTAGATGACTATTCAATGATTATTTCAAATTAAACGCAGGAACCAACATCAATAGAATTGGCGCGGATTCTGCAGCGGTTTACTGAAAAAATATAGATGGGATCTGAATGCCATCAGTCATTAGTTACACAAATAGCATCTATAGTCCAATCTGAGGCTGATTATAAATAGAGCCTTACAACCAAGCAATGGTCAGCTAACATATGAACTGCCACAGGCATTACTTCATTTGGATGCTGTTTATTTAAATTTAGACTTTGTGAGTGGTGTGAGTGTTTACGAAAATGTTAGTGACGTATTAATGGACACCTTAATCTCAGCGGTTGCACAAGGTGCTAGCATTTTGAGTATATGCTTGTGTATAATTGAATAAAGTGCAGTATTAGCTTTGCTTTTTCTCCTGCTTCCCATCAAGCAACTCTTCCACAGATATCAGAAGAAGTACTGATACCCATATCCATTTCTGTAAACAATCTGAAACTTTCAATGCCAGCTTTCTTCCTACCAACCAATCTATTAGCAATAATCTCCTTTGGTACCAGGGTTGTTATTTAAGGACTTGGACCTTTTATAAAGGTGTTAACAAATTATTGCCGGGTGGAAGATTTTAAAAGCATTTTCCTGATCAGGATAAAATGCATTTTGGACACTGAACCCTGAGCTGCCCCTTTCTTTCCCTCCTTTGATAAGCAGTCTTATTATTCTATAGTTTAACTAGACAGTTATTTCTTACGGGTTTTCAGCAAACAACAGTCTAAGCTTAGAGCTTAATGGATATAATACTTGGCTTTTCATGCAAGATTAGCAGAAACACAACCTCTAGGCCTGCACACATTCTCAAAACTGTTCTCATAATTCATCTGGTGATGGAATAACATACAAGTTGTTCAAGTTATGAGCACAGACTTTATATTTTTCCTGGTAGGATTTTCATTGTCATGATGGACTTTCCCTTACGAAATTTATATATTTTACTGATTAAAAGAGCCGTGCTTTTTTCTTCATGTCATTTCTCTTCCAGAGTGCGAGCCGATTAAATTCTTCGATAGTCAAACCAAACACGCGATAGAATTCCTCTGGAGACAAGTGCCGCTGGAAAAGAAATAGATATTACTGTAACTCCGCCAAAAGGAGAAAAATATATTTCTTCACAATTATTAGAAGTTATAAACAATAAATGTAGAACAGTTATAACAGTTAGAAATAAAACAGCAATTTTATTGTAAAATGTTCTGATGAGACATCTTTGACATTAACCTGTGTTAATCTCAGACATTAACCGATAGGCATGACCAACAATTCTTACTTGGATATTGCTTTATATCTCTTAATATTTGTGTTTAATCTCAAAATATGTAATGGCCATAGGGGATGCGATCCAACGGCCACACTGCGCCCAAAGAGTAGCTTACCGCGGTTCAGCGTGGCCGCTGAAAGCTGGGAGGCCCCGCTTCCAGGATCTACCTGGCTCACCACGCCTCGCCAGATTCAACACAATCTTGCGAGACGTCGCAAAGCGAATCCCGCCTACAATGGGGACGGGATCAGTTTTGGGCAAATCTGCTTATTAGAGCGAGGCAGTAAGCCTGAAGCTTTGGGATTCATCCTGGGGCTGGTTTAGCTCACTCAGTTAAATCGCTGGCTTTTAAAGCAGACCAAGCAGGCCAGCAGAACAGTTCAATTCCCGTACCAGCCTCCCCGGACAGGCGCCGGAATGTGGTGACTAGTGGCTTTTCACAGTAACTTCATTGAAGCCTACTTGTGACAATAAGCGATTTTCATTTCATTTTCATTTCATTTTTTTTTCATCCCCTTTGCCTCGGAGACTCGGGCGAGCGCAGTTTCGTACTGGTCCCCACAAATGGGGACCAGACAAAACGGCAATCATGGGACCTCCAAGCAGATTGGAGGCCCTCAGCTGCATGCCCTTTGGGCTGCGTGGTGTCCTAGGCACCCTGGTTATGCCAATGGCATCCCGAACTCTCATTACAATGGAGAGTTCCAGCGGGCTGAGGTCCCCACCATACAAAATGGGATTATGTGCGGCCTCGGCTGTCCTTTCCCCGATCAGGCCCCTTATTCGACATGAGTCGCGTTGAATAGCCATGTGTTTCTCAGCACTGCGAGCGCTGGGAAACACGTGGCTAAACGTGGCAGCTTGCTATGGGACTTTGTTCCCTTTTGGGAGAATCGGGCCCAAGAAGTAACTAGTTTTAAACCTTTTCCGATTAACGCTGCTCCGAAGAACTGCAGAAGAAAATAATCTCCCTCTTGTCTAAAATGCACCAGTGTTGTCACTGGATTTATTTACTACATTTTTACTGAAATATTCAGGGGGAAAAAAACTGTTATGCTCATATGCTTTTCTCTTGGGGGTAATTTTCACCTTCATCATTTGGTCAGTGAACTAGCAAAGTCTCTGGTCCACTCTAGAACTGATTTAAAATTGTGGGCTGGTTCACTGATCAATAATCACATCCCCATAAGCAGCTCACTGATTGCGAGGGCAGGGAACCTAGCAAAGTTGCTGCTACTTGAAGACATTCTGCTGCATTTGGAAGGAAAAGCTGCACTTGCATAGGATGGCGAGTGGGGAAAGTGAGTTGCTGAAGCCGCTGGGATGGTGCTCATAGAGCAAATAAGCAACAGGAAGGAGGACACCTTCCCTTTGATGGGTGGTCAGGCAAATTAGTCAGCAGCAGGGAAAAGAGGTTGTATAGTAAACCAGTACCACCAGCATTGTACCCACAACTTGGCAGTAGTGTAGGAAACAATGTAATAACTTAACAACAATTTAATAATTTCACCAAGATTGCCAAATTAAGGTTCTTTTTCATTTCACTCTAACTCTCTACCCAGCTTACTTTGGTTCCAGCACAGTATATCCTCCCTCTTCCCGATTCCTAAACATTTTCTTGGATCACAATAGGATGGATCAATGCCTCTCCTTCTGACCGTATTCAGGCACTCCCATTTGTGTCAGGATGTGCATTGAGACAGCCCTGCACTGATTGCTCTGCTCTGGAGACAAGGGCTGGATTCTTTCGCCCCGTCCTTGCAAGATAGCTATGGGCGGATGCAGACCATGCAAAGGTCCATTGACCTTGGGTGGGGATTTCCGGTCACTGGGCGGGCACGGTTGGAGAATCCCACCCTATGGGTTAATTCTCCGCCAGCGAGATTCTCCGATCCGCCGGCAGCGCACCCACGTCCGCATGTTTCCCGGTGGTGTGGGGTGGCCACAATGGAAAATCCCATTGGCCAGTGGCAGAATGGAGAATCTCGCTGCCAGTGATTGGATTGGATTTGTTTATTGTCACGTGTACCGAGGTACAGTGAAAAGTATTTTTCTGCAAGCAGCTCAACAGATCATTCAACAAGAGGGCTGGCACACAATGCCGTAAGGTGGATGACCTCCTTCGAGCAGCTCAGGTGTGTAACCACCTCTGTGCACCTGGCAGCACTCCCATCCCTCATTCATCACATCTTCTCCAATCCCCTAAAGGCCAACAACATCCAACCGGCCTGCATCTCCCTTACAACCCACGCTCCACAACCTCCAACACATGTATTGTCCTCTTCGGGCAGGAGCCTTGCACGCACATGTGACCAGCTACAAAGATCATAAAATTCACATCCCAGCGTCTCACTGTGTTCTTTCTGTGTCCCCAAGGATAAAGCGACCCATTATTGTCCAGAGTGCCAGAAGGCGGGAGTGGGCATCCTAGATATTCGGGTTCACACCAAGATGTCTTCCTCTTTGTTCTTTAAAAAAATTTAGAGTACCCAATTATTTTTTCCAATTAAGGGGTAATTTAGAATGGCCAATCTACCTATCCTGCACATCTTTGGGTTGTGGGGGTGAAACCCACGCAGACACGGGGAGAATGTGCAGACTCCACACGGACAGTGACCCAGAACTGGGATTCGAACCCGGGTCCTCAGCGCCGTAGGCAGCAATGCTAACCACTGTGCCACCGTGCTGCCCCTTCCTCTTTGTCCTTGTGCTCGTCTCACTGTTGCATGCCAGATTCTGCATGAGGAATGGAAATAGGGGGCGAGATTCTCCATATGGGAGACAAGGGGCAAGATTCTCTGTTTCCCCATGTTGATTTGGCAGTAACATGGTCAGAGGTGCAAAATGAAGCTTGGGCTCTTGATGACCATCATTTGACCCAATTTCTGTAAGTGGATGGGGACCCAATTTCTGTAAGTGGATGGGGCCCCACCTCTGGAAACACAAGCTCCAGCCGGTTAATTTGAGGTTGCCCTGAATATGTGGAGAGTTGGTGGACAACCAACAGTAAGTTGGTGGTTTGTTCTCAATGTGATTCACTTTGCGATACTCTCTCGGATTAAGTATGAATGAAGTGGTGGTGGAAAGGAAATTGTTCACTATGACTCCTGAAGCGTTTCAGTAAAAGCTATCTTAACCATAACATCAGGTGTGGAAGCTAATCAGAACAAAATGTATTTTTTGTCTCGTATTGATTTGAACTTAACAGGATTGGGGAGAAGCAGGACAAGCGGACCTCATTCTACGATGTAAAATCTTAATTACACAGATATTATGCAGAGGGATGGGGGAGGGGAGGCGGGTGTGCGAGGAGAGAGGTCGGGGAGGAAGAGAGTTTGCTGGGGGCATAGCAGGATTACAGGAGAGAAGCGGCACCGCGGGAGAACAGAGAATGCAGAGAGGTGGGGGGAGGGGATGAGGATGGTGGTGCTAGTATAAGGAGGGATCACAGGGGAGAGGAGGGGAGGGGTGGACAAGAGGGACCAAAGGAGAGTACAGTAATTGTGGACAGTGGGCGGTGGAAAAGAGATTGTATCAGGAAGAAAAATCATGTTGAAGGATAATTGCAAGATCCTCGGGAAGGATGATCACAGGAGGGAAGAGAGATCATACACCCTGAAGAAAGGGATTGTTCTCTTGCTGTGACCCACGTTCAAACCCTCCATTCAACTTGTTCTTAGTAGTGTAAATGTGCTAGCGATACACATCATGTTGGTTAGATGACAGAAAGGAAGATAATTACATTTTTGATATAATTATGAGTCAAAAGCTAGAACCAATCTTTCTTTATTAAGAACCGATCAAAACACCATCCGTATTCAGCATTATTCTGTGGTTAAGTAAACTCCCAGCTCAAAGTTTTATCTTAATCTCTTGCCTTTCTGATCTCTTTTTTTCAGCAACCAATAACATTTGGAAGGGGAACAGAATGTGTTCAACCATCAGCCGGATCCTGGAGATGGCACAAGGCTGATTGCACGATCTCTTTGCAACTCAGATCAGGACCATTATAGGTTCTCATTCTTCGGACACAAAAATGCTGCAATTTCTTTGGCTCTTAAGTAACAAAACACAGGGGCGGCACGGTGGCGCTTTGCTGCCTCACAGTGCTGAGGATCTGGCTCCGATCCTGCTCCCGGGTCACTGTCCATATGGAGTTTGCACATTCTCCCTGTGTCTGCGTGGGACTCACCCCCACAACCCAAAGATATGCACGGTAGGTGAATAGGCCACACTAAAATTGGCTCTTAATTGGAAAAGAAAAATTGGGTACTTTACATTTCTAAAAAAGTAACAAAACACCGGGTACATTTGATCACTGCCAAAAAGCATGGGCTGGATTCTCCGATCCCCAACGCCGAAATCGCGACCGGCGATAGGGCGGAGAATCCCCGTTTGCACCGAAAACGGGTGCAGCGCTGCTTTAGCGATGCTCCGCCCCCTGAAAAGTGGTATACTTGGAGAGTACACCCTGCGCCGTGTCCACGGCTTCCAAATGTTGGCTGAGGCCCGCCGCGCGATGCTCTGTCCCCGAATGGCCGAGTTCTCAACAGCGTGGGTCACGTGTGGTTTGACCCGTTGGGACCTCAGCGTGGCGGCTGCGGACTCAGTCCAGCAATACCACAGTCGGGAGAGGGGCAATCCGCGGCCGGGGGGGGGGGGGACATATTTGGGGCTTGGGGGCACTGTGGTGGTGCAGTCTGGGGCGCACGAGCCGGCCGAAGCGGGGGACTATTTTGCGGGCTGGGTCCGCGAGCGGCAATGAATTGTCGCAGCATTCACAATGCACATACAGGATCATTGCTTCTCTCAACTTGCTCTGGAATTCTGCAACACTGATGTAGCTGCGCGGTAAAAGCTGATTTGGTTATTCACTAGCAATACTATTTGAAACACTTTGTCAGATGGAGATTAATTAATTACTTGACAAGTATCTGTTATTCAGGTCCACACTGTGATAAATAACCTCCATTCTCAATGCACCACTGGTGAACTCCATAATATCGAATCATATGGTTTCATTTGACATCTGACTTTGCGATCTTGTTAAATTCTTCACAAAATTACTTGAAATTGATCACATAAGATTGTGGAATTTGCTTAATAGATGACATAGATGATTTGGAGTTGGGGACCAAGGGCAATGTGTCCAAGTTTGCAGATGACACTAAGATGAGTGGTAAAGCGAAAAATGCAGAGGATACTGGAAGTCTACAGAGGGATTTGGATAGGTTAAGTGAATGGGCTAGTGTCTGGCAGATGGAATACAATGTTGACAAATGTGAGGTTATCCATTTTGGTAGGAATAACAGCAAACGGGATTATTATTTAAACGATAAAATATTAAAGCATGCCGCTGTGCAGAGAGACCTGGGTGTGCTAATGCATGAGTCACAGAAAGTTGGTTTACAGGTGCAACAGGTGATTAAGGAGGCAAATGGAATTTTGTCCTTCATTGCTAGAGGGATGGAGTTTAAGACTAGGGAGGTTATGTTGCAATTGTATAAGGTGTTAGTGAGGCCACACCTGGAGTATTGTGTTCAGTTTTGGTCTCCTTACTTGAGAAAGGACATACTGGCACTGGAGGGTGTGCAGAGGAGATTCACTAGGTTAATCCCAGAGCTGAAGGGGTTGGATTATGAGGAGAGGTTGAGTAGACTGGGACTGTACTCGTTGGAATTTAGAAGGATGAGGGGGGATCTTATAGAAACATTTAAAATTATGAAGGGAATAGATAGGATAGATGCGGGCAGGTTGTTTCCACTGGCGGGTAAAAGCAGAACGAGGGGACATAGCCTCAAAATAAGGGGAAGTAGATTTAGGACTGAGTTTAGGAGGCGCTTCTTGTTGTAATGGGTTGTGAATGTATGGAATTCCATGCCCAGTGAAGCAGTTGAGGCTCCTTCATTAAATGTTTTTAAGGTAAAGATAGATAGTTTTTTGAAGAATAAAGGGATTAAGAGTTATGGTGCTCGGGCCGGAAAGTGGAGCTGAATCCACAAAAAATCAGCCATGATCTCATTGAATGGCGGAGCAGGCTCGAGGGGCCAGATGGCCTATTCCTGCTCATAGTTCTTATGTTAAATCTTATGTTTATTATTTTAGGAAGTGCAAAACGTGTCAATTTACAGTAATAAAGACTGAAGTAGTGCAATCAGTCTTGATTAATGAATCTAATTTAAACAAGTTTTAAAAAAAAATAATTTTTATTGAAATTTCTACAAAATATAAACATCTCAACTCTATTAACAAAACAACCGCGGTAACACCCCAAGAACAATACCCACCCAACTTCAAAAGCAACTACAAACAAAAGAAAAAAACAAAAGAACACCCAAACAACAAAAGGGAAAGAAATAACACCCGCCACATCCCACAAACCCATGTACACAGTTCTCCCTCCCACCGATCCAAACCCCCCCCCCCCCCCCGGGTTGCTGCTGCCGCCAGCCTATTTCCCTACCGTTCCGCCAGGAAGTCCAGGAAAGGCTGCCACCGCCTAAAGAACCCTTGTACTGATTCCCTCAGGGCAAATTTCACCTTCCCCAATTTAATGAACCCCGCCATATCGTTGATCCAGGCCTCCACGCTTGGGGGCCTCGCATCCTTCCATTGGAGCAAGATCCTCCGCCAGGCTACTAGGGACGCAAAGGCCAGAACACCGGCCTATTTCGCCTCCTGCACTCCCGGCTCCACTGCAACCCCAAAAATTGCGAGTCCCCAGCCTGGCTTGACCCTGGATCCCACCACCCTCGACACCGTCCTTGCTACCCCCTTCCAAAACTCCCCCAGCGCTGGGCACGCCCAAAACATATGGGCGTGGTTCGCTGGGCTCCCCGAGCACCTAGCACACTTGTCCTCGCCCCCGAAAAACCTACTCATCCTCGTCCCAGTCATGTGGGCCCTATGCAGCACCTTGAACTGTATGAGGCTAAGCCTCGCACAGGAAGAGGAGGAATTCACTCTCTCCAGGGCATCCGCCCACGTCCCCTCCTCAATCTCCTCACCCAGCTCCTCTTCCCATTTACCCTTCAGTTCCTCCACCGAGGCCTCGTCTACCTCCTGCATTACCCGGTATATGTCCGAAATCCTCCCTCCTCCAACCCACACCCCCGAGAGCAACCGATCCCGCACCCCTCGTGGGGGCAGCAAGGGGAACCCTGCCACCTGCTGCCTGGCAAACGCCCTCACCTGCATGTGCCAAAACATGTTCCCCGGGGGGGGCCCAAACTTCCCCTCTAACTCCCCCAAGCTCGCGAACCTCCCCTCCACAAACAGGTCCCTCAACCTCCTAAACCCTGCCCTGTGCCAGCCCAGAAATCCGCCATCAATGCTCCCTGGGACAAACCGATGGTTCCCCCGTATCGGGGCCTCCATCGAGCCCCCCACTTCTCCCCTGTGTCGTCTCCATTGCCCCCAAATTTTGAGGGTAGCTGCCACCACCGGGCTCGTGGTATACCTCGTTGGAGGGAGCGGCAACGGCGCCGTTATCAGTGCCTCCAGGCTCGTGCCCACACAGGACGCCATCTCCATCCTCTCCCATGCTGCCCCTTCCCCGTCCATTACCCACTTACGCACCATCGCTGCGTTGGCAGCCCAATAGTACCCACAGAGGTTGGGCAACGCCAGCCTCCCCCTATCCCTGCCCCGTTCCAGGAACACTCTTCTCACCCTCGGAGTCCCATGCGCCCACACAAATCCCGTGATACTCCTGTTGACCCTCCTAAAAAAGGCCTTCGGGATAAGGATGGGGAGGCACTGGAACAGGAACAAAAACCTCGGGAGCACCGTTATCTTAACGGACTGCACCCTCCCCGCCAGTGACAGCGGTAACATATCCCACCTCTTAAACTTTTCCTCCATCTGCTCCACCAACCTTGTGAGGTTGAGCTTGTGCAGGGCCCCCCAGCTCCCAGCCACCTGGACCCCTAGGTACCTGAAGCTCCTCCCTGCCTGCTTCAGTGGGAGCCTACCAATCCCCTCCTCTTGATCCCCCGGATGCACCACAAACAACTCACTCTTGCCCAGGTTCAGCTTATACCCAGAGAAACCCCTGAATTCACTTAGAATCCTCATCACCTCCGGCATCCCCCCCACTGGGTCCGCCACATACAGCAACAGGTCGTCCGCATACAGCGACACTCGATGCTCCTCCCCACCCCGCACCAGGCCCCTCCAGTTCCCTGACTCCCTCAATGCCATGGCCAGGGGCTCAATTGCCAACGCGAAGAGCAAGGGAGACCGGGGGCACCCCTGTCTCGTCCCCCGGTACAGCCAAAAGTACTCCGACCTCCTCCTATTTGTGGCTACACTCGCCATCGGGGCCTCGTAGAGCAGCCTCACCCACCGGATATACCCCTCCCCAAACCCAAACCTCTCCAACACCTCCCACAAATACTCCCACTCAACCCTATCAAAGGCCTTTTCCGCATCCAATGCCACCACTATCTCCGCCTCCCCTTCCACAGCCGGCATCATAATGACGTTGAGGAGCCTTCGCACGTTCGCCTTCAACTGCCTTCCCTTCACAAACCCAGTCTAGTCCTCATGAATGACCCCGGGCACGCAATCCTGTATTCTAGTGGCCAGGATCTTTGCCAGCAGCTTAGCGTCGGCATTTAGCAGCGAAATCGGCCTATATGACCCGCACTGCAGAGGGTCCTTGTCCCGCTTCAGGATCAAGGAAATCAGTACCTGTGACATAATTGGGGGCAAAGCCCCCCCCTCCCTTGCCTCGTTAAAGGTCCGGACCAACAGGGGGCCCAACAGGTCCAAATACCTTTTATAAAATTCCGCCGGAAACCCGTCCGGCCCCGGCACCTTCCCCGACTGCATGCTCCCTATCCCTTTGACCACCTCCTCCAGCTCGATCGGCGCCCCCAGTCCCTCCACCTGCTCCTCCTCTACCCTCGGGAATCGCAGCTTGTCCAAGAAGCGCCCCATTCCACCCCCCTCCACCGGGGGTTCCGACCAGTACAGTTCCCCATAGAAGTCTCTGAAGACCCCATTAACATCTACTCCCCTCCGCACCACCTTCCCAGCCTTATCCGCCACTCCCCCAATCTCCCTGGCCGCGTCCCGCTTTCGGAGCTGGTGTGCCAGCATCCTGCTCGCCTTCTCCCCATACTCATACACCGCCCCATGTGCTTTCCTCCACTGAGCTTCCGCCTTTCTGATAGTCAATAGGTCGAATCTGGCCTGAAGGCTACGCCTCTCCCCCAGCAATCCCTCCTCTGGAGCCTCCGCATATCTCCTATCCACCCACACCATCTCCCCTATCAGTCTCTCCCTCTCCCTCTGCTCCCCCCTCTTCCTATGGGTTCGGATGGAGATCAGTTCCCCCCTCATCAACGCCTTCAATGTCTCCCAGACCGTCCCCACTCGGACCTCCCCGTTGTCATTGGCCTCAAGGTACCTCTCGATACACCCCCAAACCCTCTCGGCCACCTCCTCATCTGCCAGCAGCCCCACCTCCAAGCGCCAGAGCGGACGTTGGTCTCTCTCTTCCCCCAGACCGAGGCATGATCTGAAATGGCAATGGCGGAGTATTCCATATCCTCCACCCTCGAAACCAACCCCCTGCTCAGGACAAAAAAAAAAATCAATCCTCGAGTAGGCCTTATGTACGTGGGAGAAAAACAAGCACTCCCTGGCCCTTGGCCTCGCAAAACTCCAGGGATCCACCCCCCCCATCTGGTCCATAAATCCCCTCAACACCTTAGCTGCCGCCGGCCTCCTACCCGTCCGGGACTTGGATCGATCCAATGGGGGATCCAGTACCGTGTTGAAGTCCCCCCCCATGATCAGGCCCCCCACCTCCAGGTCCGGAATGCGGCCCAACATACACCGCATAAACCCCGCATCGTCCCAATTTGGGGCGTAAACATTCACCAACACCACCCGCTCCCCCTGCAGCTTGCCACTCACCATCACATATCTCCCGCCACTGTCAGCCACCACATTTAACGCCTCAAACGATACCTTCTTTCCCACCAGGATCGCCACCCCCCTACTCTTCTCATCCAGCCCTGAGTGAAATACTTGGCCCACCCATCCCTTCCTCAACCGAACCTGGTCCACCACTCTCAGGTGTGTCTCCTGGGGCATGGCCACATCCGCCTTCAGCCCCTTCAGGTGCGCAAATACTCGGGCCCGTTTGACCGGCCCATTCAGCCCCCTCACATTCCAGGTTATCAGCCGGATCAGAGGGCTCCCTGCCCCCCTCCCCTGCCGATTAGCCATACCCCATCCCTTGCCCACCACCGGCCAGCGTCCCCCGCTCTGCCAGTTTCCCACGGCGGCAACTCCCCCCCTTCAGCACCCCCTGCATCCTCCAGCTCCTTCCTGACCGTTTCAGCAACAACCCGGTACCCCCCCCCCCAAGGCTAGGATCCCTCCTAGCCGCGCCCCTCCCTCCATAGCACTCCCGTGAGCCAGCTAACTTCTGCTGACCCGGCGACTCCCGCCCTACCTCCGACTCCTCCCCACGTGGGACTACCCCTCCTCCATCGTGCCCGTCAATGGGTCCTCCCCCCCCCCCCGCTCTTGCGCGGGAAAGGAAAACAGCCAGCAACGACCCGCGCTTCTCAGCCCCGACCCCGCCCCCACCATCTCCCAGCGCGGGAAACCCGCAGAAAGCCCGTGCTTTCGCCCTGCCCCGCCTCCTCCAGGGCTACTCCCATTGTCAGTCCCCCCCACCAGCTCCCCGAACTCCCCGTTTACCCCTCTGCCCGAACCCGTCCACCAGACCCCTACAGAAAAACCCATATAGAAAAGACAAATCGACATCACCCCACCCACCCTAAGACCAACCCACATCTTACATTAAACCAAGCAAACACAAATACAGTATTATACAGCATCCCCCATCTTAGACCCTCAGTTTGAGTCCAATTTCTCGGTCTGCACAAAGGCCCACGCCTCCTCCGGGGACTCAAAATAATGGTGCCGATCCTTATAGGTGACCCACAGACGTGCCGGCTGCAACATGCCGAACTCCACACTCCGTCTATGGAGCACCGCCTTCGTCCGGTTAAACCCGGCCCTCCGCCTCGCCACCTCCGCACCTCCGTGTTCTCCCACTTGCTGCTCCGCACCTTCTTGGCCCACCGGAGCACACACTCACGATCCACGAACCGATGAAACCGTAGCAACACCGCCCGCGGCGGCTCGTTCGGCTTGGGCCTCCTAGCCAGAATTCTGTGGGCCCCCTCTAACTCCAGGGCCCCTGGAAGGACCCAGCCCCCATCAGCGAGTTTAACATAACCGCCACATAGGCCGCCAGGTCCGACCCCTCCGTGAAGCCCAGGATCCGCAAATACTTCCTCCTCGACCGGTTGTCCAGCTCCTCGAACCGCTCCTGCCATCTTTTATGGAGCGTCTCGTGCATCTCCACCTTCCCCACGACGGCCACGGCCTCATCCTCCTTTTCGGAGGCCTGCTGCTGCAGCTCCCGGATCGCAGCCCCCTGGGCTGTCTGGGTCTCCATCAGCTCCCTGGTGGTTACCTTCAACGACTCCAGCAGCTCCAACTTAAGCTCCTGGAAGCAGCGCAGCAGAGTCGCCTGCTGCTCCTGAGCCCACTGCCTCAGCTCCTCAAGGCCTCCGCTGGCCGCCATTTTGTCTTCCTTCCCCCGCTTTTTCAGGGGTGCTTTCTCCGTTTATCTCCTTACCCCACTCCTGGTCCGGACCATAGGACCGTAGGGGTCGACTCCTGTCCTCTTCCCACGTCGGGATTTGCCGACACAGCTCCGTTGGGGGCCCTGAAAAGAGCCCCAAAGTCCGTTTTCAGCGGGAGCTGCCGAATGTGCGGCTTAGCTCCGCATTGCCACCATCGGAAGTCCTAATTTAAACAAGTTTTAAATGAAAGGTGCAGTGACACTGCAAACTGCCTCAATCTATATATTAACTGTTCATAAAACCCATTCCTGGCAAAAAGTCCACATATGAAGTTATATAAATTACGTTCTTCACTTCAGATTAGATTGTTTTTGAGGATCATTGGCTGAGATCATAACTTGCATTTTATTTAATAATAATAATAATAATCTTTATTATTGTCACAAGTAGGCTTACATTAATACTGCAATGAGGTTATTGGGAAAATCCTCTCGACACCTAATTCCGGCACCTGTTTGGGTACACTGAGGGAGAATTCAGAATGTCCAATTCACCAAACAGCATGGGCGCGATTCTCCGCAAATGCGGCGAGTCGTAAAGGCTGCCGTGAAACTGGCCGTGTTTCACGGCAGCCTCCGCGCCCCCTCCCGGGATCCGATTCTCCCCCCCCGGGCGGGGCTAGCAGCGGGGCCCCGTGAACCACGGCATCGCGGCCTTAGCGACTGTCGCTAAGTCCGCGCGTCAAGCGTCACGCCGGCTGACGCGCACGATGACGTCAGCCGCGCATGCGCGGATTGGACGGCTCCAACCCGCGCATGCGCGGGGCCGTCATCTCCCTCGGCCGCCCCGCGGACTGATCCTGCGGGGCGGCAGAGGGAGAAAGAGTGCGTCCGTTACGGACACACTGTCCGCGATCGGTGCCCACCGATCGTGGGCCCATGCCCCCCTTGGCACGGCCGTGGTACTGCCGTGCCAATCGGGGCCCTGGATGCCTAGAACGGGCATGTTGCGGCCGTTTTTACGACGGCAGCAAGCAGGCGTGTTTGCTGCCGTAAAAACGGCCGTAAAGGCCTGGGAACTCGGCCCATCGGCCTGGGGAGAATCGCTGTTCGCCGTAAAAAACGGCGAGCAGCGATTAGTGTCGTGGGGTGGCCGTGAGGGGGGGGGGAGAAGAATAGTGGGAGGGCGTGAAAAATGTCAGGGACGTCCTCCCGCTATTCTCTGACCCGTCGTGGGCAGCGGAGAATCGCGCGCCATGTCTTTCGGGACTTGTGGGAGAAAACCGGAGCACTAGGATGAAACCCACGCAGACATGGGGAGACCGTGCAGACTAACCATGGACAGTGACCCAAGCCGGGATTCGAACCTGGGTCACTGGCGCTGTGAAGCAACAGTGCTAACTACTGTGCCGCCATTTATGTATTCATGTAATAATAATAATAATAATAATAATTGCTTATTATCACAAGTAGGCTTCAATGAAGTTTCTGTGAAAAGCCCCTCGTCGCCACACTCCGGCGCCTGTTTGAGGAGGCCGGTACAGGAAATGAACCCGCGCTGCTGACCGTCTTCTGCATCACAAGCCAGCTGTTTTAGCCCACTGTGCTAAACCAGTGAGTTTGTGTTGAAAGTTGAATATTTTATTTATATATTTTTAAGGTATCAGCTATGGCTCAATTGGAAGACTTTCAACGCTAAAACAGATCGCAGGGAAGAGATCACATAAAATAGATTATGGAGGCCCACTCCAAGGACTTGAGCACATCGTTCAGGCTGACAATTCAGTGCAGTAACTGAGGGAGTGCAGAAACGTCAGAGATGCTGGCTTGCAGATGCGAGTCTGCCAGCTCAGGTAAATGGAAAGGATTCCATGGCAATATTCGAAAAAAATTCAGGGGATTTAAGAAAATAAGAACACAGAAGTGTAAGGTAGTAGGAGCAGGAGTAGGCCATTTGGCCCACTGATCCTGCTCCATCATTCAATAAGATCATGACTGATATGATTGCGGCTTTAACTCCAATTCCCTGCCTGCTCTCCATAACCCTCTCATCTTGATCAAAAATCTAAGTATCCTGCTATAACCGCCTTAATAATAGATTCCAGCTTTTCCCCGATGACATATTTTAAGCTAACTGACCTGTAGTCTCCTTCCTTTCTTGAATAGATGAGTTAGATTTGCTATTTTTCTAATCTAATGGTATCTTTCCACAATCCAGGGAAGTTTGAAAAATTAAAACCTATGAATGCATCTACTGAGCCACTTATTTTAAGTCCCTTGGTCCATCAGGACCTGGGGACTTGTCAGCTTTTAATTGCTAATACTTTTTGCAGCACCTTTTCCCTGGTGATTGCAATTGGTTTAAGTTTAAGTCCTCCCTCCCTTTCACCTCTTGTTTCGCAGTTATTTCTGGGGTGTTATTTGTATGCTCTGCAGTGAAGACAGGCGCAATCTATCTATCAATTCATTAAAACATTTCCTTATTTTTCATTATTAATTTCCCAGACTCTCTCTGGAGGTCCAACACTCACGTTAGTTACTTTTTCCCATTTGAAATAACTGGAGAAACTCTTGTTATTTGTTTTTATATTTCTAGCGAGCTTTTTCTCAGACTCTAATTTCTCCAACTGCTTATTTTTTGGTAATTCTTTTCTGGTTTTTACATTCTGTGCAATCTCCTGACCTGTCACTGATCTTTATGGTTTGTATGCTTTTTCTTTCAATTTGTTATTATCTTTAACTTATTTAGTTAGCAATGAATGATATGTCCTTCCCCGAGAGTCTTTCTTTATCACTGGAATGTATCTTTCTTTAATATAAATTTAGAGTATCCAATTATTTTTTTCCAATTCAGGGGAAATTTAGCGTGGCCAATCCACCTACCCTGCACATCTTTGGGTTGTGGGGGTGGGACCCACACAGACACAGGGAGAATGTTCAAACTCCACACGGACAGTGACCCAGGGCCGGGATCGAACCTGGGTCCTCAGTGCCGTGAGGCAGCTGTGCTAACCACTGCGCGACCATGCTGCCGCACTGGAATACTGTATCTTTGCTGAGTGTCATAAAATACTTCCTTAAACATCTGCCACTGCATCTCTACTGACCCATCTTTTAACATAATTTCCTGATTCACAGCTTTGTTTCATACCCTCATAATTGTCCTTATTTAAGTTTAAAACACAAGTTTTAGACCAACTCTTCTCTTCCTCAAACGGAGTGTGAAATTCAATCATATTATGATCATTGCTACTTAGGGCCACCTTTACTATGAGGTCATTAATTAATCCTGTCTCATTGCACAGAACAATTCTAGAAGGCCTGCTCTCTGGTTGGCTCCAGAACTTGCTGTTTTAAGAAACTGTCCCAGAAACACTAGGAACTCACCTTCCCGGCTACCTTTTCCAAGGTGATTAATACAATTTATGGGTGGGATTTTCCACGCTCCCCGCGGCCTGCCATTAACCGGTGGCAGGATCTTATGGTCCCACTGCTGTCAACAGGGTTTCCCGCTCTGTGCAGCCCCCACTGCCAGGAAACCCGCAGCAGGGGATCGGCATTGGCGGGACCAGAAGATACTGCCAGTGAGAATGGCTGGAAACGTCCGGCCTCCGTGTAGATTAAAATCGCCCATGACTTTTGCTGCATCTTTCTCACGAGCCCCTATTATGCCTTCCTACATGCCTTGTCCTACAGTGCGATTACTATTTGGAGGTCCATTAGCTATTCCCACAAGAGACTTCTTGGGTGTGGTTTAATGGGAAAAGAAATCCATGTCATGTTTTGAGGGCCTTTAGTGGGGTGTTTCTTGGCAACTGCAGTGCTGAGAAACATTGCACTATTTAAGGGAACTTTGCTGTTTATTTTGGCCTTGGGGAGTTTCGGACGACTTAGAATCATTAGCTGGGCAGCAGGAAAGGCTCCTTGCAGATTGGGGTGCTATTATTTCTGGCTGACTCATCTTTCCCCAACCTCCTTTCAGCGTTCCGCCCCCTCCAACCTTAGGGAGGCCCCTGGGAACACCCGCTCACCCCCCCCCCCCCCCCCACCACCCCCAACCTGGTAAGAAACCCCAGACCTGATGCCTGGAAGTATCAACCGAGCACCTGGACACGCTGACACTGCCACCCGATCAGGGCCCCTGCCAGTGCTACTCGGGAACCCCGGCGGTATTGGACGGTATGGCTGAAGAATTGAAAAAGAGCTGAGTTACAGAAAGCTTCACGGGCGGCATCACTGTGTTCAACATTGATACTGACCCCAAGACTTTGGCTTATCATTTCCAGAGTTAGCAGGGTACACTTTAAATTACTAAGTGCAGGAGATGTCCGGTTGCTGCATATAGGTGGGGGTCGCATGTTTGGTGGCTCCTGCCAGGGTTGGCTTTTTTTATGCTCTTTGCACCCAAGTATTTATGTGAGAAGTTGTCAGTAGATCTGAAGCATTTCAAGGGAAAAACAGAAAATAAACCCAAGGAAAAAAGGGAGTGAGCTAAAGTCCAACGTCAAACGTGGTGAGGAGTTCAGCGGGAGAAAAGATAGCGGGAGAGAGTTCGCCGAGTGGGGCCATGCACATCACAGTGGTAAAGATGGCCAAAGTGATGGCCGGGCAGTTTGAGCGGCTGTTTACAAAACGCTTTGACAGACATCTTACGGAGATGATGACCTCGCTCAAGGAGTGGGTGGGTGATACCCTTGCTCCGATGAAAGAGGCATTGGCAAAGACTTTGATGAAGGTGCGGGAGTAAAGGGAGAAGATGAAGGGGGTGCAGGAGACATTGTCACAGCGACCAGTTCACCTCGATGATTGAGCTACGGAGAGTGGTGAAAAGCAGCAGAGGGCTGAGAGCCAAAGTGGAGGACCTGGAGAACAGGCCACAAAGGCAGAACCTGAGGATCTTGGGTGTGCCTGAGGGGCTAGAGAGCCAGAGTCTTACAGATTACTTTGCTAAGATCTTCGAAAAGTTGATGGAGGAGGAGTCCTCCGACTACAAACTGCATAGGGCCCACCAGTCACTCTGGCCGAAACCAAAAATGAATGAACCGCCGAGAGCTGTGATCTTCGTTTTTCCACAATTATCAAGTAAAAGGAGCAGGTGCTGAGGTGGGCGGAGCAGAAGCGGGAGTTGAAGTGGGACGGTAATGGTACACGGTATACCAGGATCTTACAGTGGAGCTGGCAAAGAGACGGGCGACATTCGGTCGGATTAAGGTGACGTCGTATCAACGCAACGTGCGGTTTGGTGTGGTCTACTTGATGAAGCTGAGGGTCACACATAATGACAGGGATTACTACTTCGAGACAGCAGTGAAGGCAGAGGGTGTTTGTGAAGGCAAAAGGCCTAGTACTGGACTGAGTTTGGACTTCGACGGTTTTTGTTTGGGTATTTCCTTTATGTTGTTCTTTCTCTTTATGACTGTTTACCTTTAATTGTTTTGTGTAAGAGGTGTTTGGGTTGGGGCGGTTTGGGGATGATGTTTGGGATTTCTGTTTGGTTGGGTGTGGGGGCTTGTTGTATTGCAGGGTGTTGGGAGTTTGGAGGGGTTGGGTGTGGGGGCCTTTGGTGTTGGTGTGTTTTTTTTTTAATGTGGGGGAGGGGCTCTAGCACAGGCCAAAGCACTAGCAAATGCATTGTTGGCTAATGAATGGGAGTGAGGTCGGAGGAGGGGCTGCGATCACTGGAACCTGTATGGGCAGGTTTCTATGGGCCTAGGAGGTGTGAATGCTGGGAGGATGGGGACGATACTGGGTGAGGTTGTGTCGAGAGGAAGTGGTTGGGGGGGTTCTGGGAACGGAAGCAGGTGTAGGGGTGACGGCTGGGTCTCGCCAGCTGGCGGGGCCTGGGGGGATGGTCAAAGACAGATAGGAAAGGGGGGGGGGGGGGGGGGGGTTGAGTGACCCCCCGGTCAGAATGGTGACTTGGAACATGCATGTGTTTGGGGGACCGGTGAAAAGAGCGCGGGTTTTATCACACTTGAAGGGCTTGAATGCAGGCGTGGTGCAGTTACAGGAGACCCATCTGAGGATGAAGAATCACATGAGGCTGAGGAAGGGCTGGGTGAGCCAAGTGTTTCCTTTGGGCTATGACAGCAGGGTCCGGGGGGGGGGAGGGTTGTGATATTGGTGGGCAAATGAATGAGTTTCCAGATGGAGAAGGTGGTGGCGGACCAGGGGGCAGGTACGTGATAGTAACGGGTGCGTTGGAAGGTAGGCTGGTGGTGCTGCTTAGCATATATGCCCCGAACTGGAATGGCGCTTGTGAAGAAACTGTTGGCTGCCATTCCGGATTTGGATACTCACCTGTTGATATGGGGGGGTATTGGAATACAGTGTTGGAGGTCCCAGTCACGTTTTCTGGCCCCTTCAGGGAGGGGGGCTGCTTGCCGGGTTTATGATAGGAGGGCTGGACCCGTGGAGGCTTTTACATCCACGGGATAGGGAGTACTTGTTTTTTTCGCTGGTGCCTAAGGTGTACTCAAGGATGGACTTTTTTGTAGTGGGGAAGATGCTGCTAGCTGGGGTGAGGAAGGCAGAGTATTCAGCGATCGTGATATCGGACCATGCATCGCACTGGGTGGATGTGGTTTTAGAGAAAGGGCCAGGCCAGAGGCTGACGTGGAGGTTAGATGTGGGTTTGATGGCAGACCTGAATTTTTTCACTAAAATGGGGAAGGTGATTGAGGAGTTTATGGGGTTTACCGGAATTGGGAGGTTTTGCCGTCGGTGGTCTGGGAGGCGTTGAAGGTAGTAGTGAGGAGTGAGGTCATTTCATTCAAGACAAAGGTGGATAAGGAGACGCGGGAGGAGTGCCAGCAGCTGACAGAGGAGATTTCGGAGCTAGATGGGAGAGGTTCCAGAGGATCTGGAATCGGGACATTTGGTGAGGAGGAAGGAGGTGCAGGCAAAATTTGATCTATCCACAGGAAGGTCAGTTTGACAGCTGAGTCGAGTCAGGGTTGTTGTTTGAGTATGGAGGGAAGGTCAGTTGATTGTTGGTGGGCCAGTTCCATCGTCAGGTGGCAGTGAGGGTGATTGTGTGGATTAGAGATGGGATGGGTGGGTTGGTAGTCGCACTGGAACAGGTGAATAAGGAGTTTGAAGACTTTTATAGAGACTTGTACAAGTCAGAACCGCCGGAGGATATGTCAGATATGAGGGAGGTCCTGGAGCAACTGGAGTGTCCAGAATGGGGAAGGGAGAGAGGGCAGAACTGGAAAAATCAATCGGGGTGGAAGACATGCAGGCAACGATAGGGAAAATGCAGTGGGGTTCCCAGTGGAATTTAATAAAGAATTTAAGGATAAGTTGGCTGGTGGTAGAAATGTTTGAGGATGCGATTATTAGAGGAATTTTGCCGGAGCCGATGGGGCAGACATCCATCTCACTATTACTTACAAAGGATAAGGATCCGGTAGAGTCGTACATGCCCATTTCTCTACTGAACGTAGATGCTAGGATATTGGCAAAAGTGTTGGCATTCAGGTTGGAGGAGTGCCTCCTCAAGGTGGTTGGGAAGGATCAGACAGGGGCCATTAAGGGCAGGCATCTGTCATCGAATGTGCGGCGGATGCTGAATGAGGTGCTTTCTCCGGCAAAAGGGAGGGAGTTAGAGATGGTGGTAGCATTAGATGCAGAGAAGCTGTTTGATAGGGCGGAGTGTAGCTATCAGTTTGCAGTGTTGGAGAAATTTGTGGTATGGGTGAAATTGTTGTACAAGGATCCGACAGCATGTGTACGAATGAACAATATGAATTCAGGGTACTTCCTACTATTTTGGGGAATGAGACAGGGATGCCCCATGTCCCCAGCTGTTCATGCTGGCGACTGAGCCCACGACCATTGTGCTGAGGGGTTTGGACTTATGGAAGGGGATAGTGGGGGTGTTGAAGCATAGGGGTCTCTGTATGTGGATGATCTGCTATTGTACATCTCGGACCTGAGCTCTTTGGTGAGGGATGTAATGGGGTTGCTGAGGAGATTCGGGTGTTTTTGTGATACAAATTGAATTTCGGAAAATGTGAATATTTAGTGGTGTCTTCTCCAGGCACAGGGGTGTGAGTGGGGGGGGGGGTTGCCATTCCTGGAAGCTGGGGGTGCAGGAGGCATGGGGTTGGACACGGCTTCTTAAGCTCAATTTCACAAGCTTGGTTGGGAGGTTGAAGGAGGACATGTTGAAGTGGGATAGTCTCCCCTTGTCGTTGGCTGGCGGGATGCAGGCAGTGAAGATGAACATTCTCCCACGTTTTTTGTTTCAGTACAGTGTCTGCCGGTCTTTTTACCAAAGTCATTTTTTAAGGGGGTAGATAGGCTGGTCTTGTCGATGTGTGAGCGGGAAAGGTGGCGAGGATAAGGAAAGCGGTGCTCCAAGGGGGTGGACTGGCCCTTCTGAACTTGCTATACTATTACTGGGCGGCAAATGTGGACAAGGTGCGTAGCTGGAGCAGGGAGTTGGAGGCCTTATTGGTGCGGATGGAGGCAGGTTCCTGTCAGGGGTAAGGTTGCAGGCAGTGGCAATGGCGCCGCAGGGAAGTACTGGGGGAGTCCTGTGCTGTTAGCCACACTGAAGATTTGGAGGCAAATCCAAGTTGAGGGCGGGCTCGAGGATGATGTCGATAAGCGGGAACATTGGGTTGAGCCAGGGAGGATGGATGCAAGGTTCCATGGATGGGAGGAGAGGAGGGTGAAGGAGATGAAGGATTGGTTTTTGGAGGGGAGGTTCGCAAGCTTGGAGGAGTTGGGGATGAGGTTTGGGCTCCAACGTGAGGAGGGCTTTGGATACATGCAGGTGTGGAACTTCGTGAGAAAGGTCTTTCCAAACTTTCCCGTGGCATCGTCCTCTTCATTGCTGGAGGAGGTGCTGTCAATGATGGAGCTGGTGGGTGGGGTTGATTCGGCGATTTACGGAAGGATCATGGAAGAGGATGAGTTGTCCATGGAAGGGATTAAGGCCAAGTGGGAGGAGGAGCTGGGGATGGCTTTGGAGGCAGGATAATGGCGTGAGGTGCTGCGGAGAGTTAATGCCTCAACCTCGTGCGCGAGGCTGGGGTTGATTCAATTAAAAGTGGTGCATAGGGGGCACTTAACAGAGATGAGGATGAGCCAGCTGTTTGACCCCCCCCCCCCCCCCCAACCCCAACCCCCTCCCCCCTCCCACCAGGCCCCAGTGCCTTGGCGTGGCTGGGGAATCTAATGAAGTTCCTACGTTTGGAGAATGTGGCATTTGCTCTGAGAAGTGCAGATGAGGGGTTCCACAAGAGGTGGGGTTTGTTTATCTTACACTTTGAGGATCTGGTTGCTGTCAAGGGGTGGGTGGGGGGACGTAGTGTTAGGTTTGGGTTTATTCTTCGTAAAAATGTTACAATCTTGAAAATTTGAATCAAAATATGTTTTAAAAAATGACTAAGTAGAAGCTGCAGAAAAGCTACTTCAAAATGACTGAAAAATAACTGTCCATATAAATCACAATTTCTTTTGTTGTGATTGATGTTGCTTCCAGCACCCACAATACTGCAAAGTTAGGCATTAACTAACCATTTAAGTAACCATTCCATTTCATTGTAATTTGAGGTTAGATGCCATTTTAAGTCCAATACAGTGAGCCTCTGATTCTGGTGAGAAAGAATTCCATTTAAAATCCTTTAAAATGAAATGTTCAAAAGTCTCGTGGTTACAATTATTAAATAATCTAAAGTGTCAAAAGTTCAGATGGTTGAAAACTTAGAATCAGGAATGTAAATAAGTGTGACTAATTAAAACAGATTGCTTAATTTACAGAAAGACCAACCCTGCATTAGATCAAACACAACATCATAGTCACTAACGGGATGTGACAACAGGGATTAAAGACAGCAGCTGGAGATTATTACATTCAGATTCAATGGGTTGAGCTTTCATTCCAATGTTGGGAGCCTGATGTCAGGAACATTTTGAGGCTCCAATCCCATTTCACGTCGCTCCTGGGCAATATCTAGTGGCCTGCAGAACCGTTCACCATCCCATTCGGAGCAGTAGGAACATTTAGTGGAGGAGGGATGTAGACATGTAGACCTGGTATGAAAGGTAGCTGGCAGTCATGATTGTGGACACTGGAATCCTGGGTGAAAGCAAAGGCCAGAATGTAGCGGTGCAGCAATGCGGCATGCAGCTGTGGAAGGATGCCCCTGCAATTTATTGACACCTCCCTGGAGGTACTGTTAAAGGCAATGGCAGCACAGATGAACATCCTGTTCCAGAGAGTGGCAGGAGGTGGCTAGACAGTCAGACAAAGCAGGCATGGATGGATTTCGCTGAAGAGGTGAGCAGCCGTGTTGCGATCAGCAGAATGTGGGTGCAGTGAAGGAACCACTTAAATAGCTTTTTGAGCTCTTACAAGGTTGACAGCAACGCTACACTGAGATGACAAGCATCCAGTTCGGAAGTCAGCACATACCTATGAGGAGAGCAGACAGAGGGTGCATAGTGCTCAGGACCAGCGATAGAAAATGTGCCCAGGTGTAGTGAGCAATGATTATACCACAAGCATTTGTTGAGGAGGTGACACTGGAGCCACAGGAAATCACATGGACATCACAACCACTGGATACAGAGACGGAATAACTATGGTCTTAATTGTCTCATTCTTGGCTTTGTTAGAAAAAAGAGCATACGACACTTGAAAAGGGGTATGTGATGGCCAGGAAGACAGAGGTCCTTGAAATTGCCAGTGTGGCAGGAAGTTGGTGTGGGTGAGATGAATGTACTTTCGAGACAAGTGAAAGCAAGTTAACAGTCTCAAGCGAAAGGATGGAAAGGGCCCTGTGGGGGCTGTCATCCTTGGCATCATTCCTGCCTACCCCAGCCCTTTAATATGTGCATACACATCCTCATTTGTGTAGTCCATGTCAATGGGCTTCTGCAGCTCTAGGTAAGCAGCCACTGAAGTGGAAAGCTTTCTGGGGCCCATTCTGAAACCGCAGTCTCAGCATACCACTGTGCCATTGGTGCAATTTCAGGGCAGGAAGATGCATCTGAGGCATCACCATCACACCAGTTAAGTGCACTGTCCACTCATGCAGCTACACTCACCTTGGTGGGCCCTCACGCTAGCTTAAAATGAGCAACACGAGATAAGCAGCATTTGTGAGAGCAGTAGGAGGCGATGGAGTAAAATCAGATGTGGGCAGCCCCCCTTGAAGGATGGAAAGCAACTTCAGTCATGCTCAGCTGGGTGGAGGTGCAGAGCCTCAGGGATCATACAAAAGGTGGGTCTTTCTGGAAGCAATGGGAAATGTGTGCCCAAATGTAGGGGTTTCCCTGACACACTGTAGACCCTTGGGCAGAGAATGAAGGGATCTATTTTCATGAGATCTGTTCTGCAATGTCTCAGGCATGTGGATGCATGAGTTCCTCCAATAAAGAGTGACAAAGCTCATGGACAGCCATTCATAGCATCGTGCTGAGTGGATACAAGAATGTTGGACTTCTTTGCACAGATTGCATGTCACATTTTGTAGCATTGATCAGGCAGTTTCACTGATGGTGCAAAGATGCATAGCCAGGCAACCAGATGGCCCCCCAGCTGTTGTTTCAGTTGGACACAAATGTGTGTTATGAAAGGGCTGGAGCAAGGAGGGATAATGTCAAGGGGCCACCCCTTGTGGGAGAGGTGTTGTGCTGTCCTCAGGAGAAGCATGTCCATATCAGTGCAGACTCCTTGAGATTCCTTGCCAGCTGATCAAATGTTTGACACCTTAGCTGTATCTTGGAAGGCCTTGGAGGTTTAAATCACCTTGCTAAATATTGCCTCCTCCCATAGATGTGTTCTGGCAGCTTTTCTACATATTTCTCCTCCAGGTTCACACCCTGAGCGTCATGCTGCGGAGAGTACAACAGATCACCACCATACAAGAAACCCTTGAGGGAGTATACTGGAAGGGAGTACCTGACTGGTCAAGGAACCAGAACTGCATCTTCAGGAGTCTGAAGCTGGCTCTATGGTGGCCCATGTGCTGAGATCACAGAGGTTGTAGTGTTTCTGTGCCTCCATTGTAGTGTTGTGTCCAGGTGTCAGCAGACATTTGTTCAATGGAAAATCCTTGTCCACCAGCAGCCATCCACTAGTCTCTCTGATGGCGTTAACAGTTGTGGAACGTGCAATTTCTTCAAGATGTAAGCATCAAAGCACCTGCTAGGAAACCTTGCACTCAGTTGCAGAAAATGCTTGTGGCAGTCACAGGCGAGCTGTATGTTAAGGAATAGAATGTCCTTTGATTGCTGTATGCCCCTTGTTGCTTCAGTGGGCCTTGATGGGTGCAGTCGATCACACCTTGCACCAAGGGAATCCTGCATGGTTCCTCGGTCTGAAACCAGCCATCCATCATAGTCACAGATAATCATCAGGCAAGTCACAGATACTTTGCATGAGATGTCTTCAGAGCTGTTTGTGAGTTAAATATGAGTATGCTGCTACCTTTTGAAATGATCCAGAGGCAAAGAAGTTCAAGGCCAATGTCACTTTCAAGGCTACTGGCAGTTTGTTCACGTGACTAGCAAGGCCGGAGATGTTCCTCCATGTGGGCACACAAATCTGCAACCATCTACCTTGATTGACATTGCTGCTGCAACATGTCCAGAGTGCCAAGTCTTTGATGTTACATCCCGTGCTTAGCGTTGTCCCTCTGTGCCCTCCCTGCCCCTTCCTGATCCTATTGTTTTGAGGGCATTAATGCACCAGCATGGCAATGTGGATAGCGGCACAAAGGTTGGGAACTGAGGACATTTTGTTGCCGGTGACTACATGTCTTCCATGTATTGAGGGGAAACAGAAAGGGTGTCATCATGGCAGGCATTTTGGATGTGAGCCTTCCTGGTAGGAAAGGTGTTGTACTGGGCCAATGCAATCCAGGAAGAACTGTCCTCAGGAGAAGCATATCTGTATCAGTCCTGCAGCAGGCTCTCAATTGTTTGTCAACTACTTCAAACACACAGACGGGTTGCCACGATCACGAGAAGACTCCTCCACCAAAATCACAGGAAGAGGGAATGTTTCAAGAAACTGGCCCTGCAATTTCCCACCGAGTATGCCTCCATATCTGGCTCCACCTCAGGATGAAAATTCAGCCCAAGGACATTCCTAAGCTGAAATATATTTACATCAAAATATCCCAACTCTGTAATTTCCTTTCTCTTAACAAGTTCATACAAATGTTATCCCTGCAAAATTGTGGTTATGTGCCATGTTGCAGATTGAAGTACAAAATTACACATATCACACAGTACTGTATAAATATTCTAAACATTCGTAATTAAGCACTATTGCTTGGACAAAATTCTGGCTGTTTAAATTTAGAGCCAATTTAACACTTCCTATCCTTTCACGAGTTCCTTATTGATAGTTTTATCTCTGTAAATGCTGGCAGTATTCTTTTGGGAATTACCAGGCCAAGCCAGCACCTGGTTAAGTACAATACAGATTGATTCTGATGCCAGAGAAGCAGCATGCACAGCTTGGGAGAGGGGGGAGGGGAGGGGGAGGGGGAGGTAATGTATGGTTCATAGCTGGCAGCTGCCAATTTATTCCATATCTTATTCAGACAGGCTGCAAATAAATTGGATGGAAATCTGACTGGCCATCAACATTTATATTTCTCTTTGGTTCAAGGACTATTTAAAAATGTGATGCGTGCATCAAATTTTTCAATAACTTCATGTACTATCAAATTATTCCAGACATTTTGTGATCCATTTCTTTTTCTATGCAGTGTACTAATTTATCCCAATTAAAAATAACATTGAACAACGCCAATGTGAACAGAATTAGTTAACAACAAAGCAAATGCTACAAATAGCATCTTTATTTCTAAGATCAAAATGACTGATTTGTCAAATATCATGCCATAATTGTGAGGTGGGTGGGATCAATTTCAAGGTCAACTTTACTACCCATTAATAACAGATGTTATGTGGTCATTGTGGAGTTATTACTTGCTACTGGTGCCGAGGAAATTATGTATAAATTGAACATTTCATATAAAATGTGGTGGGGAAGGGTGAGGGAGCCATTAACCCCTACCTATTCCTAAATGTGGGCATTAAATGGTGAGGTGCTTTAATGGCAGCTGGATTCAAGATTTAACTCTTTCCACAGAGTTAAATGCACTATATTATACCCACACTGTGGCCTGGAATTTGCAGTGGCAACAATGGCAAAATGATAAAGCATTTGCCATTATTACTCCTCTAAACCTGACAGCCACGTTGGGAGTCCGCACATGCACAGCATAATGCAGAAATCCAAACAATGTTGTCAACAATTTAATAAGAATAATTTTATCAGTGTCACAAGTAGGCTTACATTAACACTGCAATGAAGTTACTGTGAAAATTCCCTAGTCGCCACATTCCGGCGCCTGTTCGGGTACACTGAGGGAGAATTCAGAATGTCCAATTCACCGAACAGCGAACACCGAACATCACCTGTGGGAAGAAACCGGAGCATCCGGAGGAAACCCACGCAGACACGGGGAGAACATGCACACTTGGCACAGACAGTGACCCAGCGAAGAATCGAACCTATGACCCTGGAGCTGTGAAGCAACAGTGCTAACCACTGTGCTATTGTGCCGCCTCTATGGGAACAATTCCCCAACCGCGTTGCGCTTACGTGAGAGCACAACAAGGCTGGAGGATACAGGGAGAGGCCTGCAGCAAGCCTCCCAACAGCCTCGCGAGATTCACCAGTCCTGCGAGCCGTCGGAGACAGAACCCCGTCCCAAATGGACGGGACCGAATGATGTTCGCGGAAGTAGGTTGTAAACCTACTAATGACCTACCTGCCTGGGATCCACTGGCCTCCATCGATTCACCGACCTCCCAGGGAGCCTGCAGCCGGGTGCCGATCAGTGCTGGTTCACACAAACGTGGACCAGGCGGAACGGCACCAGGGGGTCACCAAAGCCATTGGAGACCCCTGGGTGGTCAGGGTAAGGGCAGGGTGGCTGCCTTGCCCTCCAGCTGGAACATGGGCACCTTTGCCGTGCCCAGCTAGCACCTTGGCACTGCCACCCTGGTACTGCCAGTGCCCGTATGGAGCAGTGCCGCCTGGGTGCCAAAGCAAGGGTGCCTGAATGCCAGGGTGGCACTGTCGGGGGTGAGGGGGGCCATGCCCATGAAACAAGGGTGGAGGGGGTGTTTGAAGGGTGGGATAGTGCAGAGCAGGTAAGTAGGGGCCCCTGGGAGTTTGAGGGGGGTGATGGATCCAGGTTCTAGCAGGGATGGGGTGCTGTAAGGAAGCTTGGAAGGCCCTGAAGAGGGGGACCCCATAACGGGGTGTCCTCACTTGGGGTGTTTAGGGTAGTGTCCATGTGTGTGGGGGATGATATTGCCCATGGGTGGGGGGTGTGGGGGACTTCGAGGTCAGGGCACCCTTTCATATGAGTGGCCCGATCTCGGAGTTCAGCTCCCCAGTGCTAAAGAAAATTCTGAGTATGGGCTAAACCGGTGAGAAACTCCTCAGGGCTAAAAAAAAAAAGAAGTGACTAAATGTCATTGAATAGCGGTGGGGAACCCGCAGGCAGAGTCAGTGGGAAACTCCTTGAAAAACCAGCCGCACATTTTTTGGGAGAATCGCGCCTTATGTTTCTTCAGAGGGTATGTTATTGCAGTCCCCCCTGCCCCCCTCCAACTGCAATTAATGGAAAATCTATGAATTGACATGAAATTCCACTCTGAGGCTGTCAGATTCACTGGAAAAAAACGTCAAAAGGGTTATAACTTGTGGAATGAGGTCTAACTCAATTTCTACAAGTGTGTATTTACTCAAGAATTACTGCCATTTTTAAATGTTTTAAATTTTATGATATTTATGATATAAAGTTTATCATAATCCAATCATCATAACGTACTAACAATTGAGCGGCAGCACGGTGGCACAGTGGTTAGCACTGCTGCCTCACAGCACTTGGGACTTGGGTTCAATTCCGGTCTTGGGTGAATACATGTGTGGAGTTTGCACTTTCTCTCCGTGTCCGCAAGGGTTTCCTCCCGCAGTCCAAAGATGTGCAGGTTAGGTGGATTGGCCATGCTAAATTGTGCCTCAGTGTCCAAAGATGTTCAGGTTAGATGGGGCAAGGCGGGGGAGTGGGCGCTATTTCAGAGGGTCAGTGCAGACGTCATGGGAATGTCCTCCTTCTGCACTGTAGGAATTCCATGGTTCTATGGAACTTTGCTATCTGAAAATATAAATTAAAATTAAAGGCTAATCAGTGCTTTTAACATTCTTAACTTGCTGTGTGGGAATATTTCAATGTGACTGACGACTGATATAACAGCCGTTGCATTTCAAGAGATCGCCTTGACTTGATGCTAAATTTAAACTGCTGTCAGGAAAATGAGAAGGGCACGCTAAAGAGACTTCTAAACCTTTGTGGGAAGCTTCTTCAATGTCAAAGATGAATACCGTTGCTCCATCGCTGACCACAAAATCCAGGCCAATATTAAACTATGGAATCATTCATTGCTTTTGCAGTGTTTATTAATTAAAAAGCCCCGAGCTCAAATTTTCCACCCAGTTTTGAAGTGGGAGGCACTGTTTACTGCTCAACCCTAACTGATCTTGAGGCGGTGGTGGTGAGTCACCTTGTTGAACCTACAGTGCTATTAAGTAAGGGATTCTAGGATTTAGACTTGGCAATGTTAAGGGAATAATAAGATATTTCCAAGTCAGGTTGGTGTGTGACTTGGAGATGATGGCATGCTCACGCACTTGCTGGCCTTGCCTTTCTAAGTGGTTTGGAAGGTACTGTTGAAGAAGGCTTGGCGACATGTTGCATGCATCTTGTAAGCGGTACACACTGTTCCCATGACACAGCTGGTGGAGAGAGTGAAAGTTTTAGGTAATGGACGGGGTATTGATCAAGCTTCTTAAGTGTTAAGGGCACCACGGTAGCATAGTGGTTAGCACTATGGCTTCACAGCGCCAGGGTCCCAGGTTTGATTCCCGGCTTGGGTCACTGTCTGTGTGGAGTCTACACGTTCTTCCTGTGTCTGCATGGGTTTCCTTCGGGTGCTCCGGTTTCCTCCCACAAGTCCCAAAAGATGTGTTATTTGGTAATTTGGACATTCTGAATTCTCCCTCTGTGTACCCGAACAGGTGCCGGAATGTGGCGACTAGGGGCTTTTCACAGTAACTTCATTACAGTGTTAATGTTAACCTACTTGTGACAATAAAGATTATTATTATTGTTGGCGTTGCACTCATCAAGGCAAGCAGAGAGTATTCCATGACACTCCTGACCTGTGCCTTGTAGGTGGTGGAAAGGCTTTGGAAAGTCAGGAGGAGTTCTTTGCCAAAGAATATTCAGCCTCTGACCTGCTCTTGTAGCCATAGTATTTATGTAGTTGGTCCAGTTAAGGTTCTAGTCAAAGGCGACTGCCAGGATTTTGATGGTGGAAAATTTGATGATAGAATATGGTTGAATACTAAGGAGAAGTGTTTAGACTCTCATGTTGGAGCAGGTCAATGCCTGGACTATGTTTGGTGCGAATGTTACTTGCAACGAATGTTATTTGCGAAAATAGAAGATAACTTAAAGTCAATTTGGTGTGTGTACTGACTCTATCCTGAAAAATCTTTTACCCAAAGCATTTCAAAAATATCTGGGAATTCCCATTAATGGAAATGCCTAAACATTAATATACTGAAACAGTTCAATACCATAGAATAGTTGAAATATATGGGTGAGTAGATATCACCATCATCACCATCACTGAAGTAGCTCAGCACACCGATGTAGCTTTCGCGCTATAATCAATGAGTCATAGATGGCAGAAAATACAGGCTTGCTGGGTTAATTTTAATAATATTTAAGGGGATAATAGAGCTCGAAATACACTCTGGGATACAAGTATTCCTATGTAATACATTCATGAAGTCCCTGGGCTAGCTTAATGGGTGAAATAAATAGTTTACTGCTTCTGTTCAAATAACAGACAAGGGATTTCAAATGAAATGTTCACATTAATATGCCAGACCATAATATCAGAGCAATAATCTTTAATTAACTGAACACTACGAACGTTCTTCTAAGAGCGTTAACAATATGTTTGTTTAAAAATATTGCTAGGCTTGCAATTCTGCCGTCGGCTTTAATTGTTTATGGTACGTATTAGTTTACAAATTCTGGGGCGAGGATAAGGTTGACGGGCTTTAATCCAACATTAAATAGGGCTCTGCACTAGATGAAGAGAAATAATGTGCACTCATTAGGGATAATAGAATCAAGTTTTACTTATAAAACCATCACTGGCCCCTCACATCTGTCAATCTATATCACCGACTTGAATGAAGGGACTGAATGTAGGGTAGTTAAATTTGCTGATGACACCAGGATAATTAGGAAAGTAATTAAGGGAAGGGAAGGTAGCGAGACAGGTAGGTGAATGTCAAGGGAAGGTAGTGAGACAGGTAGGTGAATGTCAAGGGAAGGTAGTGAGACAGGTAGGTGAATGAGTGATCAAAATTTGGCAGATGGGGTATAATGTGAGGAAATGTGAACTTGTCCATTTTGGCAGGAAGGATACAAAAGTAGTCTCCTATTTAAATGGAGTGAGATTGCAGAACTCAGTGGTACAGAGGGATCTGGGTATCCTTATATAAGAATCACAAAAAGTTAACATGCAGATACAGCAAGTGATTAGGTGGGCAAATGTAATATTGGGATTTATTGCAAGGGGAATGGAATACAAACGTAGGAAGGTTTGACTGCAGCTGTACAAGGCCTTGTGAGACCACATCTGGAATATAGTTTACAGTTTTGGTCACCTTATTTAAGAAAAATATAACTGTCTTACAAGCAGTTCAGAGAAGATTCACTCGACTTTTGGGATGAAGGGGTTATCTTGCGAAGAAAGATTCAACAGGTTGGGCTTATACCCATTAGGGTTTAGAAGAATGAGAGGTGACCTCGGGAGCGATTTAGCGGGGGAAAAACAGAGTCCCGTTTTGGGCACGTTTAGCGGGGTGTTTCTTGCGGCCTGCAGCGCTGAGAATGAGCCTGCTATCAAACGGGACTCTTTTTTTCTGGCCTTGGTGAGGAACGCCCCCTCGAGGCCGTAATTATCTTGCTTCCTGCACTGACGAGCCTAGCTCTTCAGTGCCGGAAGAGATTAGGGCGCCACTTTTAAATGGCAAGCCTGATTTCTCGACCCCCCCCCCCGGTCATGCCCCAAAGCTTATCGTGATGTGGGTCACCCTGATGCTTCTGGGAGAGGGGGGCACCCTAATGCTTCTGGGAGAGGGGGGTTGCCCTGATGCTTCTGGTGGGGCGATGGTCACCCCAATTCATTTTGGGGTCCACCTGGATATGTTGCGGGGCGGGGGAGAGTCAATTTCAAACTCTGGTCGTGGTGCCCTTTTTAAGATGGTGCCCTGATTTCTGTGGAGTTGACGTTGCTGACTCTATCAAGTCTCGCCCTGCCACAATGACGGCAAAAACCACACCCCTAATTTTGTTCGCACGGAGTACACTACAATCTGGAGGGAAAACTTAGCTGTGCAGCTGCACACCGGTTTTTCTGCCTCAGCTAGCACTCCGTGCACTGAGGGGAAGATCAAAAGGGGACGTAATAAGTTGGATAGTGTGTTGTTCCTCGTATCTTAATAAGGCTCGCAGTCTCAAGTGTGGAGAAGATGCTTTATTGTGGGTTCGTTCAGTTTCCAGAGCTCGACCTAGAACTACCTTCCAGTGCTAACTACCAGCTTTGCCTGCTGTGTCCTGCTTATCAGCCCGCCTGCTGTGAAGAGTGTCCTCACTTCCTGTCCTGATGTATTTGTATGGCTCTCCCGTGCTCCCTCTAGTGGTCGCTCAGTTGTGTTGCATCTGGTTAACTTGTGATCACCACATCCCCCTTTTTCTCTTAACATATTTTCTGAACATCGTTAAAGAAAATTGTATATCCTGTCCCAGTGTATTTATAGCTCTCCCGCTCGTGTTTGCTCTGTTGTTTTTGTATCTGGTCAATCTACGATCACCACATCCCCCTCTTTCTCATTACATAGTTTCTGTACATCATTAAGGAAAATTATACAAAACAGTAACTTATGATATGCGTATCTATACAAGTGATGATGCTATTGCCTTGGTTAACAAAGCCAATGTATTTATATGTCCAAACTTAATAAACACATTTATGAGTCCAAACTTGATGAATGTGTTCAGAGCTTTTTTTTTTTTCTTTTTTTGTTGTTGATGACGTGGTGATATTGATATTGCAAGTCCGCTGTGAATGTTGTTGGTGTTCCTTGTTATCTTAAGTACCCAATGCGTCATCCCGAGGTGTTTGCATGGTCACATCACTGATGTTGACTGGCATGGACTTTTTTTTTTTGTGCTTGTGGTGTTGATTTATTGTCTCATCTGCCTTGGATGCTGGTGTGCTTGCTTGTTCTGGAGCAGACGTGAGTTTGTGCGATTCGTTGTCATCCCATGACATGTTTGTAGTCTTGTTATCGTTTTGCAGTGTGCTGTGGCATCGTCCATCATGTGCCAAGTAGTGCCATTGTGTACAAGTCGTTGTTTCATTGCTGTTGTTTCTGTCGTTCCTGTTTTTGTTGTTTCCGTTGCCGTACTTGTCGCTGTTTTTGTCGTTTCCGTCTTTGTCGTTGTCGCTATCTTTGCTCCTGACTTTGTTGTGTTTGTTGCCATTCTTGTTGTTTCTGCCTCTGTCGTTGTCGCTATCTTTGTGCCTGACGTTGTTGTTTGTCTTGTTGCGCTTCTTGTTGCTTTTCTTCTTGCTGTTGTCGTTCTCGTTTCTGCTGTGCTTCTTGCTATTGTTGTTGGTCTTGTCGCGCTTCATGTTGTTTTTGTTCTTGCTGTGTTTCTTTTGACTTTTGTTTTTCTTGTTATACTCTATGAGTGTCCCGAGTGGATAATTTGAGTCATTGAGCATTCCATCTCGCGAGTGGTGCGAATGATCTGATGTTGCATCGGTGCAGGTGACATCAATCAGTTGTGGAGAATTGGATTCCGCATCTTTGCTTTCTTGGTGCTCGTCTTCCGGAGTCAAAGTCTTCTTGATTACATTTGACGCGGTGTCTGTGGACTCTCGGCGCTCCTCTTCTGGAGTCCAAATCTGCATGATTTCAGTTGACGTGGTTTCTCTAGACTCTTGGTGCTCCGCTTCTGGAGTTAAAATCTTCATGATTTCTGTTGATGTTATCTCACTGGACTCCAGGTGCTCCTCTTCTGGAGTCAAAATCTGCATGGTTTCTTTCGGCATTGTCTCTGTGGACTCCAGGTGCTCCTCTTCTGGAGTCAAAATCTGCATGTTTTCTTTTGGCGTTGTCTCTCTGGGCTCCAGGTGCTCCTCTTCTGGAGTCAAAATCTGCATGTTTTCTTTCGGCATCGTCTCTCTGGACTGTTGGGTGGCCCGACTCTGTGCTTCTGTACAGACAAGCTGAGAACTGTCAGTCTCACTGTGATCCTGTACGTCGAGTGCGAGCACCTTGTCACTGTTTTCGCTCTGTGCTTCGGTACAGACAAGCTGAGAACTGTCAGTCTCACTGTGATCCTGTACGTCGAGTGCGAGCACCTTGTCACTGTTTTCGCTCTGTGCTTCGGTACAGACAAGCTGAGAACTGTCAGTCTCACTGTGATCCTGTACGTTGAGTGTGATCACCTTGTCACTGTCTTCGCATGCAGTGGGCAGAGGTGCATTGTCTTCTTCTTGTTCCTGTGAGCGTGTTGGACTTTCATAGTCCGCTCTTTCTTCTTGTTCCTGTGAGCGTGTTGGACTTTCATAGTCTGCTCTTGCTTCTTGTTCCTGTGAGCGTGTTGGACTTTCATAGTCCGCTCTTTCTTCTTGTTCCTGTGAGCTTGGTAGACTTTCATAGTCTGCTTGCGGTTGCTCAGGTACAGCGGGTTTTCCTTCATGGTCTTGTTCATGCTTGGTGTCCGCCCGGGAGTGTTTGCTTGCATCCCTGTTGGCGTCTTTCATCACTCGCACTGTGGAGCCTGTCATCGCTCGCTCCGTGGAGTCTTCCTGTGCTCTCTGTGTGGCGTCGTCTTCGTCTTGGGTATTGCTGTCATCCAATGTATCGACGAGCTGCCATGGCACCATGGTGTTGGATTCATCCACCATGAGTAGAGTCATGTTGAGCTTTGCAACGGTGTCGCTGATGCTGTGATCAGCATGTCCAAATAACTCCTCCATGTCTGAGTAGTATTCTTTGAAACCCATTTCATCTTGGTTGGCTTCTTCTACCACGAGTTGATTCGTGTTGAACTTTGCGACCGTGTCGCTGATGCTGTGATAAGCATATCCGACTGACTCAGCTGTGTCTGAGTAGTATTCTCCGAAAACCAAATCATCCTGGTTGGATTCTTCTACCACGAGTTGATTCGTGTTGAACTTTGCGACCGTGTCGCTGATGCTGTGATAAGCATATCCGACTGACTCAGCCATGTCTGAGTAGTATTCTTTGAAAACCAAATCATCTTGGTTGGATTCATCTACCACGAGTTGGTTCGTGTTGTGCTTTGCGACCGTGTCGCTGATGCTGTGATAAGCATATCCGACTGACCCAGTCAGGTCTGAGAGGTAATCGTCGAAAAACAAATCATCTTTTGTTGTTTCGGAATTCTTTTTGTTCGCTTCACTGTGTGTGGTGAAGGCAGCTTTTTCCAAGGTTTTGTGCAAGTTGTTTTTCACTGTTGGTTTAAGTTCAGGCGTTTTTCTGTGTTCTGAGGCAAGAAAATTTGGTTTTACCACTTTAAGTGTCTTGTTTTCAATTTTCGGGCATTTCCCTTTTAAGTGGGCGTGGTCAGGATTCTCAGACGTCATGACGTCACGCGTAGGAACGACTTGTACATGCGCAAATCGGCTTTCTTTCCTTGTGCGGTTCGGTGTCCATTGCGCATGCGCGGCTTGCGCATGCGCATGACGGTCCGCGACGAAGACTTTTTTTGACTGCGCATGCGCGGCTTGCGCATGCGCATAACGATCCGCGACGCGATCTTTTGTAAACTGCGCATGCGCGACTTCCGGTTCCGGCGCATGCGCGACTTCCGGTTCCGGCGCATGCGCAACTTCCGGTTCCGGCGCATGCGCAGACGCGATTTGTAGTTCTTTGCTTACCAGAGACTGCAAAATGTGCTCCGACGCCATTTTATCGCGGATTTCAGCGTTTTTTCTTTCTAAAAGTTGTAAGTTACCTTTTCTTTCCGATCTGGACTGGATTTCAGCGTTTTGGCTTTGTGAAAAATTCATGTTATTTCTTCTTTTTGATCTGTACTGTGCATTCGCGATTTCCTGATCTTTTTGTGATTTTTTAAGTCTTGCATCACTCAGTCTCTGTGCAGGTTGGACTGTGAGCATGCCTTGCTGTTCAAATTTCTCACAGTACTCTTCAAATTTGTTTAGTAACGTTTGTAAGCTGTTCCTGTCTTCACCTTTTGAGTGTTTAAATCCATTATACACTTTCTTATTGACAGGCCCTTCGATGAGAATTGCTATTTTAATTTTGTCTGAGGCGTCTGCTACATCATTAGCTATGAGATAAAAATCGAACATTTGTTTGAACCTTTTCCAGACATTTATTACATTACCAGTCGTGTCCAGCTGAGGTGGGTATCCATGCCACATCCTCGAATTAGCGATGTCTTCCCCAGTCAAATGTCCAGTAGGAGATTTCCGTGCCATTTTGTGCTTTCTGTATCTGCAGCTGAGTTGTCCTGTCGTAAGCGTCTGAAATCACTCCTAGGTACCATGTGTTGTTCCTCGTATCTTAATAAGGCTCGCAGTCTCAAGTGTGGAGAAGATGCTTTATTGTGGGTTCGTTCAGTTTCCAGAGCTCGACCTAGAACTACCTTCCAGTGCTAACTACCAGCTTTGCCTGCTGTGTCCTGCTTATCAGCCCGCCTGCTGTGAAGAGTGTCCTCACTTCCTGTCCTGATGTATTTGTATGGCTCTCCCGTGCTCCCTCTAGTGGTCGCTCAGTTGTGTTGCATCTGGTTAACTTGTGATCACCACAGATAGCAGGAAAATATTTCCTCTTGTGGGGTGACTAGACTAGGGGATAGAGTTTAAGAATAAGATGACTCCCTTTTAAGGTGGAGGTGAGCTGGATTTGTTTCTCTCAGGGGGTTGTTAATCTGTGGAATTCTCTTCCTCTGAAGGCCAGTCGTTGAATTTATTCAAGGTTAATTTAGATAGATTTTTGATACACAAGGGTGTCAAGGGTTAGGAGGGGTGGACAGTGAAGTGAAGTTGGGTTCACAACCAGATCAGCCATGATCTCATTGGATGCTGAAGCAGGCTCAAAAGGGCCGCAGGGTCTAATCATGCTCCTAAGTCATATGTACCAATGTTCCCAGAAGACATTTATCTCTGGTTTTTATAGCTCCTTTGGGATGTCAAATATTGCCACTGTTTACGTAAAAGCTTGTGTGAATACAGCCCTCAAATTACAATTTAAAAGCTTGACGGAAAAGCCCTATCAATGCTTCTTCACTCAAAGAAGACAATTGCTTGGTATCAATTATGGATTTGACATTTAATCGGTTGTAATCCATGGATCTTTAAATAATTATTACAGAGAACAAAATGAGAGAAGCATCAGCTGCCGAAGTGCCAATACTATTAAGCCACAATAGCTCATGCCCAGTAATTTCTTCAGTACTTACACTGAATAAATCCTGCTTGATCTTTGCAACATTTTTCCGTTTGGATTCCATCTTTTTCAATCATTTTTTAAAATTTGGAGTACCCAATTCATTTTTTTCCCAATTAAGGGGCAATTTATTGCGGTCAATCCACCTACCCTGCACATCTTTGGGTTGTGGGAGCGAAACCCACACAAACACAGGGAGAAAGAATAAACTCTGCACGGACAGTCACCCAGAACCGTGATCGAACTCAAGACCTAAACGCCGTGAGACAGCAATGCTAACCACTGCGCCACCGTGCTGCCCATATCTTTTTCAATAATGAAGATAACCAAACAATTCACTTCACTTCTGCAAACCTGGTTACTTCTTATTTTGACCATCACAGCACTAAAGATAAGTCATACTAAAAATGTATGTTCTGCCCTGGTGCAATGCTGGTGGTCTTTTTAAGTTCGGGATAACGCAGCATATTGAAAGTGTATAACAATGCTTAACACCCTAGAAAATCTGACCTAAGTATATTTGGTATCCACAAAGGGTTACAAAATTTAAAACCACATTCTGTTCGCCAACCCCAAGATCCCTCAACTGAATGAGCACAAACAAATCACCAAGTTATGTAAAGTGAAGAACATGCTACTTTATCCCAAACTTGACAAGGCCACCAGCATTGCACCAGTGTTATTTTTGTTTTCCCACTTTCATTTCAATATCTTATGACAACCATGGTCTCTGTAAAATTGCCAAATTAATACTGATTAATGAGCATTTTTGACATCTGGACTACTCTACGTTTAGCTGGATTGCGATTTCCCATATTTTACATGAGTCTTATTTCTAAGTATGAGCTGACCCCCAAGTTTGAAGACATTAGGCAGAGCCAATTTAGAAGAACAAGCAAAGTGATATTTATTATACTTCAACCAAGGGCTGGATTCTTACTTGGAGGTGGGGAGGAGTGGGGGTTGGGGGCACTCTAGGGCAGTGTTTTTCAAACTTTTTTTCGGGGGACCCATTTTTACCAACTGGCCAACCTTCGGGACCCAACCCGGCCGACCTTCGCGACCCACGCCGGCCGACCTGCGCGACCCACCATTTTCTCTTGCCTTGTTTGTTGCTGACAAAAATGGAAAAAATGGTTTTGGGTCCCTGTGGCCCCAATGGTCCCTTTGACCCCCCAAACTTGGGGAAAAAAAGGCTGCGACCATATAAAGAAATGTGGCCGCACTGCACATGCGTGCCCGATCTTCGGTGCGCATGCCATGCCCCCGAGTTTGACAATGCCTGCTCTAGGGGGCTGGACGGAGGTCAGGGAACCCACAAGAATGGATGTTCTTCAGGCCCTGTGAAATATAACGGCAGGTTTTTGATGAACACATTTTCACTCTGATCCGTGCCTCAACCAACCGAGTTCAGAGCAACTTCAGTTTCCTTCACTGTGCAAGGCCCATTTGTTGTTCTGGGCGCCCCTTCGAACATCGATGCACTCCTCTGTATGTCTGCATCTTATTGGAAGCCGGAGAGGGAAAATCAGAAGCTAGTGGGATTGGAGGCAGGCAGTGGGAGATCAGAGCCAAAGGCTGAGGACCAGGAGTTGCAGAGATTAGAGATGGTGGTGGTGGTTGGTGGCAGAGGTGGAGAGTGAAATCGGAGGCAGGGGTGTTGCTTCTGGGATGAGATGAGATGTCTCTCGGGGAAGGTTGTAGGCCAAATGGGGATGCTTGGAGGCTTCTTGAGGGAGATTGTAAGGGTCAGGGGGTCGTGGTGAGGCAGGTACACTGAATGTATGAAGTGGGAAGGCACTTACCTCCTGGTCCAGGAGTCATTGCCTTTCTTTAGCTGCTGGGTTTACTGAGGTCTGGGAAACTCAGCCAGCAGAGATACATTTTGAAATTGGGACTCAATATAAGCCTGAAAGCCTCATTATAATACTTAATTTACCAATTCCCTTCCCATCTCCCTTCCACCCCTGGAGGAGGGGCTGGTTGCCCTTCCCTTGCGCTGTCTCCATTCGAACCAGAAGTGGTGGGGTTGTCGACGATATTCAGGTCTTTAATACTTTAACCTCGCACATGATGTACACCCACCTGTTTTTGGGGTTACAATTTTTGGGTAGTTGTGCATGAGTCTTAGTGAAAGAGTCTCAACCCTTTATTTTGATTCTATTTATATGAATACTGATTTTTTTTCTTCACCACTCTGAGATGGATTGAAACCCAGGTCTTCAAGCACAAACCTACACCACCCATTTTCCTTTCCTCATCCTTTAGTTTCTAATATGCTAAAGAATTGTAAATAGTTTGTTGGTGGAACAAACTGTTTAGCAGTATGTGCGTCTCCATAGGACATACAGTGCAGAAGGAGGCCATTCGGCCCATCGATTCTGCACCGACCCACTTAGGCCCTCACTTCCACCCTATCCCCATAACCCAATAACCCCTCCGAACCTTTTTGGGCACTAAGGGCAATTTGGCGTGGATAGTCCACCGAACATGCACATCTTTGGACTGTGGGAGGAAACCGGAGCACCCGGAGGAAACCCACGCAGACACGGGGAGAATGTGCAGACTCCGGACAGACAGTGACCCAGCGGGGAATCGAACCTGGGACCCTAGCGCTGTGAAGCCACAGTGCTAGCCACTGTGCTACCATGTGTTACTTCATACCTTACATTAAAAATTATTGGAGTACTGGCTGAAGTTTATTGCCTATATCTAAAACTGCTGCCCTCAACTATAATACAAACAACACCAAAAATAAAAAACATGTCAAGTGAAGACATTCTTTTAGAGGAGGTCCTTTTTTTGCAGACAGTAACTGGTTTTCTGTAGTAATTAAATCAGGACAGAATTGTTTTTGCATAATAGAAACAACATGACATGTTGATATAATTCTCGTGAACCACTGTCAGGGGTTTAAATACATTATTTGTACAATTCCTGGCGCTTCCCTTGAAGATTGGAATTTTTCAAGCATCAAAAGGAAATAGATTTGGATTCACAAAGAGAAACAAAGTCAGAGGGAAGTAGGTCAAAGGGCATAATCATCTTTAATCAGGACTTAACCAAGTCTTAATACTCAGAAATCTTGGCGTGTGGTATAATAAATATTAGCAGTTTGCCAAGCCCTCTGAAGTAACCCCTTGTCTACATTTCAAAATTTTTGGCTCAGCTTTCACTTACAAATAATCCACTGAATAATAAAATGTGCAACGCAGCACAAAAAACTAGCATGTTGTTTTTGTATTTTGTATTTTTTTTTTATACAAAATGTTTTTGAAAGTAATTCAATTTTCTATCCTCTTTAGGTTCCCTATTCTGGACCTTGACTGAGAGGGGTCATACTCTTCAGGTCTTCCACTATGTTATTCAAAGGGGATCCAAGTGGGGGAAAAGATCAGTTAGATGCCCTTTCCCTGTCTTTTGGGAGGTTCTTTGCTATCGATTGCATGTTCCTAAATATCCCAAATGATCTAATCAGATTCAGAGACATGGAGTAAGATATCTCCTGTGTCTTCTGTGAAGCAATATTGTGAACACATTCTTTGCATGTCCAGCTACTACATAGCAGAAATCAATGAAGTCAACAGATAGCTGATCAAAACTGAGCATAGGTCAGAGAAAATCACGATAAAACACCGATGTGTCGGAGGTAGTGAAGAGCTAACAGGTTGAACCCTATGCTGAAAGGTCGACATTACGAGGGAGCTATTGCTTTGAAAAGATGGATAATGGTATACCAAAGGTAATTTTGTCAAAGTTAAACCTAAATTGTAAAGGTAGAACAAAGGGACACATGATCATACAGGTGAAGAGGGCACTCAGTAGTGCATATGACTCTGCCACACTTTGTTAACTTAATGTTATTACAATTACACAGTCCTTCCTTGTTGCTTTTCTCTACCGAGTTGATGCTCTACCTACAAAACGGAAAAAAGAAATATTTTTATTAAGAACGTCTCCATCTCAATGAGGAGGCTTCAGGCAATTCACATCCAGCAACCTGCTCTGAAAACCCTGCTCAGATTTTGACAACTGTGACAAATTCTACCTTAACATTTGAGGCACTGGCGTAGTGGCATTTCACTGGACTAATAGTCCAAGCGCTCAGGGTAATTCTAAAGAAAAGTCATTTCACCGTATTTCCTAATACTATTGGATCTGTTTTAAAAACTCCCGGGTAAATAAAAAAAGTATTCTGTAGTGTTAGCCAAAGAAACGCAGGGAGTTATTCCAGTGTACTTTAGAGTTTCTGTTGAAAGGTCACAGGCCTGATACATTGGGCTGGATTTTACAGGCCTCTGATAGGTCAGTAGCTGATGAGGGGAGTCTTCCTCCAGCAGAGTGACAGAAGTCTTGTCTCATTATAGTAAAATAACTGTTGGCTGAAAAATTAAAGTGGGATCAGCTGGCCAACCAGAAGCAGGCTCACCCAACGTTTAGTGTGATGAAAAACTTTACCTACCCAGCGGCGCTAGATTTAAAGACCTTTGATGAACTGGTAGTACTTGTAGCAGACCATTACGACCCCAAACCGTCGGTAATAGTACAGAGCAACACGGCCGGGCGAACCCTGGAGGAGTTGGCCAAGGAATCCCTGATGTGCCTATACAAGCTGGCCGAGCATTGTGACTATGGGCTATCCCTTCCAGAGATGCTGCGGGACTGCCTTGTGTGTGGCATAAACAACACGATGGCCCAATGCAAGTTGTTGGCAGAACCTTTTGAGACTTAAAAATGGCCATAGAATTATCCCTCTCGAGTGAAAACGCAAAGAAGGGAGTGCATGAACTCCAGGGCTCCATGGATATGGAAGTAAATAGCATTGCCCCCCCCCCCCCCCCCCTCCCCCCTATCCCGGCGAGAAACACACCTCAAGAGCAGCGCCTATGGGATGCAGTCGCCACCCTCGCAATGCCCTGGTCAGATCCATTGGCAAAGAGCCACTGCAACCCGGCAACACATCTCTCCTGAGCTCCAGGAGGATGACTCACAACAATGCTGCACCTGTGGTCGCAGGAACCATGGGGACTGGAAATGCCAGAACTGCCAACGAGAGCATCGCCCTGGTCAAGGGATATGTCTATCCAGAGCCAAGGCTTCACACTTAGCACAACCAGAGGAGGACGATTACATGCAACTAAATTGTGTGACAGTACCAAAAATAGTCCGCATCAAGATCACCAACCCCAGGTAAATGGCCAACCACGTGAGTTAGAAACAGACACAGGTGCTGCTGTCTCGGTCATTCGACAACAAACGTCCTGGAACGTCCGTACAGAGATCTAACACCGGGACATAAAGGACACCAAGGCACGAGTGGTGACAGATACTGGAGAGCAACGGGCAGCAACCAGTTCACCTTCAACTGCTCGTGGTTCAGAGGCCCAGAACAGTATGTTGGGTCACGGCTGGTTGCAGAGGCTCTGCCTAGATTGGCAACAGATTTTTAAAATAGGTACAGTCGAATTGTACAAGGTCCTGGGAAAATATCAGGACGATGGATTGGGAAAATTAAAGGGAACCATGGCCAACATTTATGTGAACCCAGAAGCCCAACTCAAGTATATTAGTGCCACATGGTTTCATATGCCCTGCTGTCGAAAGTGCATGATGAGCTCAGATGGCTGGAAAATTTGGGGATTATTCACCCATTTCAGTTCGCGGAGTGGGCAGCACCAGGAGTCCCTGTGCTGAAGCCAGACAAGGCCATTCACCTGTGTGGCGATTATAAAATTTCGGTGCACAATGCCTCCTTGTTAAACAGGTACCTAATGCTGTGTGCAGAGGACCTTTATGCAAAATTTACTGGGGGTCATTCTTTCTCCCAAGTTGGATATGAGCCACTCTTGGAGTAGAATGCGGCGTCCAGGAAATATGTGACCATCAATACCCAAAGAGGATGCATGAATACACCAGGCTTCCATTTGGAGTTTCATCCGCCTGCGGATCTTCCAGCGGGTTCTGGAGGGCATCCTTCAAGGGTTCTCAAGGGTGGCAGTCTATTTAGACAACATCTAATTACCGGAGTCACCGAGAAGGAATACCTAGATAATTTAAAGGAAGTCCTCTGCTGTTTCTCTGAGATAGGCGTCCTCCTAAAAAGGGGCACATGCGTCTTTCAGGGGAAGGAGGTCCCATACCTGGGGTACCAGGTAGAAAATGACACTTTGCACCCAGTTGAGGTGAAGGTTTCAAGCTGTCAAGCAGGTCACACGCTAGAGAATACGGCAGAGCTACGGTCATTCCGAAGGCTCATAAGTATTATAGAAAATTAATTCAAAATCTGGAAACCATATTGGCGCCAGTACATGCAGTCCTAAAGAAATATCAGAAATGGACATGGTGGGCGCCACAAGAAGAGGCATTGCCAAAGTAAAATGGCAAATGTCATCCTCCAGGCTGCTAACACATAATGACCCTTTCAGACTGTTCCTGATCACGTGAAATGCCTCCCCCGTATGGCACCGGGGTTGTGTTGTCTCATCGGTTGGACGACAGGGTGGAAAGGCTATTAGTCTATGCATTAAGAACCTTGGCCGACGCAGTGCAAGTACGCTCAGTTTGTAAAGGAAGGACTGGCTGTTATCTTCGCAGTCAAAAGCTTTCATCAATAAGTTAATGAGTGGCACTTTGCAATCATCATGGACCACAAACCGTTACTTGGCCTTTTCAAGGAAGACAAGGTGATACCACCGATAGCGGCGGCCAGGACTGCGGGTTTTCATAACTATGCAACAGGAGCTTCGAATTGAAGATGGCATTCTCCTGTGAAGAGCCCATGTACTGGTCCTGATGAAAGGCAGGAAAGCCATACTGCAGGACCTGCACAACCGGGGGTGCTCAAAATGAAGATGTTCGCCTGAGTTTGTGTGTGGTGGCCGGGGCTCGATGGTGATATCGCGAGGTTGGTGAAGCAGTGTACAGCATGTCAATGACATCAAAAGCTCCCGTTGTCAGCCTCACTTCACCCCTGGGAGTGCCCAGGCCGGCCTTGGGTGCGTTACATGCCGACTTCACAGGGCCTTTCTGAGGGTCAATGTTTTTATTACTTGCCGACGCCCACTCAAAACAGGTGGACGTTTACCGGATGCCGTACACCACAGGGGAGGCGGTTGCATTGTAGTGGTATTGTCGCTGGACTAGTAATCCAGAGACCCAGGATAATGATCTGGGGACCCAGGTTCGAATCCCACCACGGCAGGTGATGGAATTTAAACTCAATAAAATATCTGGAATTAAAAGTCCAATGATGACCATGAAACCACTGTTGATTGTCGTAAATAAAAACATTTGGTTCACCTGGTCCAGATCCACAGCAATGTGGTTGACTCTTAAATACCCTCTGAAATGGCCTACAAGCCACTCAGTTGTATTCAATTACCATAAAAACATAAAAAAGGAATGAAACCAGATGGACCACCTAGCATTGAACCAGGCACCAGCCAACCTATCGCTGCTGACCCTGCAAAGCCATCGTCACTAACATCTGGGGGCTTGCACCAAAGTTAGGAGAGCGGAATCACAGATGAGTTAAGCCTGATATAGTTATACTCACAGAATCATACCTTACAGACAATGTCCCAGACACCACTCTCACCATTCCTAGGTTTCACTGGCAGGACAGACCCAGCAGAGATGGTGGCACAGTGGTATACAGTCGGGAGGGCGTTGCCCTCGGAGTCCTCAACATCAACTCTGGACCCCATGAAGTCTCCTGGCTTCAGGTTAAACACGGGCAACGAAACCGCCTGCTGATTACCACATACCGGCCACCATCAGCTGATGAATCAGTACTCCTCCGTATTGAACACCACTTAAGAGGAAGCACAGAGGGTGGCAATGGCACAATATGTTCTGGGTGGGGGACGTCATGTCCATCACCAAGAGTGGCTCAGTAGTACCACCACAGACCAGGCTGGCCGGGTCCTAAATGACATAACAGCTAGACTGGGACTGCAAACAGGTGGTGAGGGAACCAACAAGAGGGAAAAACATACTTGACCTTATCCTCACCAATTTGCCTGCTGCAGATGCATCTGTCCATGACACTATTGGTAGAAGTAACCACCGCACAGTCCTAGTGTAGACAACGTCCCATCGTCACATTGAGGATACCTTCAATCGTATTGTGTGGCACTACCACCGTGCTAAATGGGGATAGACTTTGAACAGATCAAGACTGGGCATCCATGAGAGGCTGTGGGCCACCAGCAGCAGCAGAATTGTACTCAACCACAATCTGCAACCTCATGGCCCAGCATATCCCCCACTCTACCATTACCACCAAGCCAGAAAATCAACCCTGGTTCAATGAAGACTGCAGGAGAACATGCCAGGAGCAACACCAGGTATTCCAAAAAAATGAGGTGTCAACCTGGTGAAGCTATACCACAGAACTACTTATGTGCCAAACAGCGTAAGCAGCAAGTAATAGACATAAGTAATAGATTCCACAGCAAACGAATCAGATCAAAGCAGTGCAGTCCTGCCACATCCAGCTGTGAATGGTGGTGGACAATTAAACAACTCACTGGAGGAGGAGGCTCCACAAATATCCCCAGCCTCAATGATGGAAGAGCACTGCGCATATGTGCAAAAGACAAGGCTGAGGCATTGGCAACAATCTTCAGCCAGAAGTGCCAAGTGGGTGATCCATCTTGGTCTCCTCTGGAGGTCCCCAGCATCACAGATGTCAGTCTTCTGCCAATCCGGTTTACTCCATGCAATATCAAGAAACGATTGAAGGCATTGGATACTGCAAAGGCTATGGGCCCTGACAATAGTACTGAAGACTTGTGCTCCAGAACTTGCCACACCCCTAACCAAGCTGTTCCAGTAGAGTTACAACACTGGCATCTACACAGCAATGTGGAAAATTGCACAGATGTGTCCTGGACACAAGAAACAGGACAAATCCAACCCAGTCAATCATCACCCTATCAGTCTACTCTACATCACCAGCAAAGTTATGGAAGGAGTCATCAACAGCGCTAACAATAATAATCTGCTCACAGATGCTCAGTTTGGGTTCTGCAAGCGTCACTCAGCTGCTGGTCTGATTACAGTCTTGGTTCAAACATGGACAAAAGAGCTGAATTCCAGAGGTGAGGTAAAAGTGAGTGCCTTGACATCAAGGCAGCATTTGACCGAGTATGGCATCAAGGAGCTCTAGCTAAACTGGAGTCAATGGGAATCGGGGGAAAACTCTCCGCTGGTTGGAGTCACCCCAGGCACAAAGGAACATGGTTGTGGTGGTTGGAGGTCAATCAACTCAGCTCCAGGACATCACGGCAGGAGTTCTTCAGGATAGTGTCTGAGGCCCAACCATCTTCAACAGCTTCATCAATGACCTTCCTTCCATCATAAAGCCAAAAGTGGGGATGTTTGTGAATGACTGCACAATGTTCAGCACCATTTACGACTCCTCAGATAATGAAGTTGCCCATGTCCAAATGCAGCCAGACCTGGACAATATTCAAGCTTGGGCTGACAAGTGGCAAGTTACATTTGCACCACACAAGTGCCAGGCAATGACCATCTTCTACATAAGATGATCTAACCATTGCCCTTGACATTCAATGGCATTACCATCACTGAATCCCCTCCACAATCAACAACGTGGGGGTTACCACTGATCAGAAACTGAACTGGACTAGCCATATTAATACTGCAGCTACCAGGGCAGGTCAAAGGCTCGGAATCCTATGGCGAGTAACTCACCTTCTGACCCCCCCCAAAGCCTGTCCACCGTCAACAAGGCACAAGTTAGGAGTGTAATGGAGTACTCTCCACTTGCCTGGATGAGTGCAACTCCAACAACACCCATGAAACTCAACACCATCCTGGACAAAGAAGCCCGCTTGATTGCTCCTCCTTCCATAAACATTCAAACCCTCCACCACCTACGAACAGTGGCAGCCGTGTTTACCATCTACAAGATGCACTGCAGTAACTCACCAAGGTTCCTTGGACAGGCACCTTCCAAACCCAGGCCACTACCATCTAGAACGACAAGAGCAACAGATACCTGGGAACCCCACCACCTGAAGTGTCCCCTCCAAGTCACTCACCACCCTGATTTGGAAATATATTGCCGTTCCTTCACTGTCGCTGGGGCAAGATCCTGGAACTCCCTTCATAACAGCACTGTGGGTGTACCTACACCTGAAGGACTTCAGCCTCAAGAAGGCAACTCACCACCACCTTCAGAAGGGCAACTAGGGATGGGCAGAAATGCTGGCATAACCAGAGACGCGCAGATCTCGTAAAAAGAATTTTTAAAAACGTCATGGACCACTATTGAGAAACTATGCCATTCTTTCAGTGACCATGGTATCTCGGAGGTGCTCATTACTGATAACGGCACCCCTTTCACCAGCGAGGAATTCTCAAAGTTCATGGAGGCGAATGGGGTAAAACACACTTGGACCGCCCGATGTCACCCTTCTTCAAACGGCCTGGCTGAGTGGGCGATCCAGATTTTTAAGAGGGGCTTAACGAAACAAGCAACAAGGTCGGTGGAGAAGAAATTGGCGTGTTTCCCGTTCAACTGTTGGACCATGCCACATATAATGCAAGGGGTAGCACCGGCAGAATAACTGATGGCCGAAGACGATAAACCCATCTAAGCCTAAAGTTTCCCACTCTTGGTGGGAAGGTGGAGAAGAAACAAAGAGCTGGATTCTCTGTTGGCAGGATCCTCCGTTTCACCCACGCCCACGGATTTCCTGACGGAGTGGGGCTGCCCACAATGGTAAACCCCATTGACTGGCTGGGGTGCACGGCACCATAAAACGGGAGCGGCAGGACAGAGAATCCCACCAAAGATCTCCAGAAAATGTACCATGACCACTGGAAACAGGACAAAAGGTTCAAGCCAGGGGACACCGTGTACCTCTGGAATTTTATGGACTGTGCCCAGTGGATACCAGGGACTGTAATAGAGAAGACTATCTCTTATACAGTCAAAGAGCAGATTGTACGCAAACACGTGGACCATCTCAAAGGCAGGGAGCCCACACCAGAGCCAGCCCCACCAGATGAATAAGTCCTTTGTCGCTCTTGCCCAGCATCCATGGGCCAAGAAGCAATAATCCCTAAGGGCCAGGACACAGATATGTGCAAGATGGAGGATTTGGGGTCAGACATAGAGACAGACGCACCCATAGTCTAGTAAGAGAGAGACCTCGACAGGACCACCCCAGACGGACGGTGTGAAAGTGATGCTCCCCGATGCATTAGCCCAGCCCCCCCCCCCCCCCCCCCACAACTGCTGGAAACACATGTGGCCACCTAAAATGGCATCCAGCAAGGGATGCTGGGAAACGTGGTCAGGTTCTATGCACAAGCAGGCTGCAGAACAGATCAAACAAAGTTGCAGCCCAGGTTTTGCAGACTTCAAAAGATTTCACAGGTTGATGCGAATAACATAAGCAAATGGCCGTCTCCAGGCCATCCCAGGAACAATAGAAGTGTCCTGTCATTCACACTTGTTTACCAGACACAGTGGCACCTAAATTCCTTATTTGGAAAGCGTACATGCATCTAACACTTCCAGGCATGGCCACTGAGTTGCCCCCCCGCTAAAAAAAAATTAATGTGGCAGCCCCTGATTGGACTTAATCAGGCTGATCGAGCCCTGATCAATTGATTGACAAATGACCCAGAGACCGCCCACCAAGAGAGTCGCGAAATTCAAACAGCATAAAAGTTACTGCAGATTCATTCTCTCACTTGCAGCTGCAGCAACCAACAACGGTGACTTCCACCGACCGACAAAGGAGACCATCCACCCTACCAACAGAATGAAGGTCGGAGCCAGAAGAGAACCAGATTGATAACCAACTAACAGAGGCACAAAACCGGAACTACTGATAACAGGCCTGACTAGCACTTGTCAATCACTGCCAAGTTAAGATAAGATCTTGGAACTATTGGTGTATAGTGTAACCTATGATTGGGAGTCTGTGATTGAATAACCATAACCATTGTGTGCATGCGAATATACTGTTCTGTTTTATAAACTGAGTCTCATAGTCATTTGTCCACCGTATATGGTTAAGGCACACTATGGTTTAGACAGGCACAACACATAGCTGTGAGCAAAGCGGCGAAGGAGAGCCCCTCCACCTCCAATGATAGAGGGACCTATGGACTTCGGGGTGTGGGTGGGGTTGTAATAACTCTCAAGAGACCCACGGGGAACACCCGATTAATCTCCTTGTGGGGCCCATGGAATAAGAGCTTCCCCGCTGAGGGGCGGAGGTCTAGCATTTGGGTCTCGCGAACAAGGTACTTAAAAGCTAGCCAGGATTGGGACCGGCAAGATTGGTAGTCCCGGCTGGGACTTAAGTTTGCCTAAATAACTCCTGAAGACAGTATTCAGCATATTCGGTAAGGTAAAGGTAAAGTCGCCATAGACTCAGGTGGCCATAGGCTGCTTTCCTCTTTGAGGGGGGAGAGCTGACTGGTGGTGATGGAACCTGAGGATCACCACACCTCAGGTGAGGGGCAAGGTTGAGGAGTCAGGGCATTCATGAATAACATCAGCCAGTACGGGAATTGAACCAGCGCTGCTGGCATCATGATCCAGCTGTCAAGCCAAGTAAGCTAAATCGACCCCCAGAAGCCTCAATGTATATTAACTCTTGTCATGAGAGAGTACCTTTAAGAAATGAACCTTTAAGAAATGAGTGTTTATCAGTAATATCAGAGTATGGGTGGAGCTGGGCTGTCTGTCAGCTTTTTACTTTTGTTTTAGGCTGTTTGCTGCAGGGTGTGTTTTAGTTTCGTTTTCAGAGCTGGGTAGCTGCAGTCTCAGCCAGAAGGTGTATTAGTCTCTCTCTCTGTAATCTAAAGACTGTAAATTGATTTTTTGGTGATTAAAACTAATAACTGCTCTCAATAGTGAATTTAAACCTGATCTGTGTGTTTTAAAGGTTTTTAAAAAAAGTCTTATGGATGTTAAAATGAAAGCTTAAAGGATTACTTATGTTGTATTCTTTGGGGGTTGTATTTGAATTGATGGTTGCTAAGATGTTCACTGTATGTTTTAAAAAAGTTAACTTGAGTTAATAGAATAAACATTGTTTTGCTTAAAAAATACTTTTCCATTTCTGCTGTACCACACCTGTAGAGTGGGCTGTGTGCTCCCCATACCACAATCTGTTAAAAGTTGTGGGTCAGGTAAACTCCATGATACACTTTGGGGTTCTCTAAACCCTGGCCCATAACACTCTACATATAACCAGCACATTAACTCGGTTTTTCTCCACAGATGGTGCCAGATCTGTTTAGTATTTCCAGCATTTTCTCTTTTCATTTTGTCTATCCCACAACTGAAACAGAGTAACAGGGCAGTAATCTAATTTGATCTTTGTGAACTCTGGTCTGCAGAAATTACCCACTTAATTTGCCTTTGTAACAATGATTCCAGTCACAAAAGTGATTAATTATACATGAAACAGCTCGAGACATGAGGATGCGAAAGATGCTACCTAAAAGCAAGTTTTTCTTTCTTCTTTCTGAAATAGCAGTTTTTGTTAATATATTGTACCAAAAGCAGAAAATTAAAATCAAATCAAAATGGCTGGACTAATCGGCTGCTGGATGTGGAGTGGGTATAAGCCATTTGTGAGCCACTGTTATCTGCATTTCATTGCTGTTGACTGACAAAGGTGAACCATATAACTTAGCTTTTAAATAGCTGTTATCTGACAGAATTTACTAACACCACTAACTAAACAAACATAATTATTTATGCCTCGTAACTGTTATTACAATAAAAGAGATAACGCTGGGATTTAGTTTCACTGTTTTTAATGCATTAATTTTGGCTGGCCCCCAATTATTCTGCCATAATGAACTGTGTATGGTAGTGTTACTAACTCTTTTGTCAAGAGCCACAATTTCATTATTTTCTGGGGTTATGAATACCTCATTATGTTCGCCAGAGAGTCTGTGCCTTTTGCTCCCTGCATAATGAGCTCTTGAGCTTAGAGTTGCTAACACACCTGGAATGGATGAGACACTACTAGATTCGCTGTCAATCTCCTGGCGGCTATTAAAAGCAATCGAGGAGATTTTTAAATGATAATTCTGCGATTCCATTGCTTAATTAATAGTTTTTGGCCATAGTCCATTCATGAACGGTGATGACAAGGCTCGCAGTAGATGCACAGGTGCAGTGTGATGACAAAGAATGTAACAATGTGACCATGCACATGTATTGTGCTCACAAACATCACTGCTGCTGTTACCTACTTTTATTCCCACCGGTGCTGTCTGGGCTTCAGGTTAACATCAAGAGAGACAAAAAAAACTAAAAAGGAGCAAGGAGGTAAAGGAATACATGATTGGGCGAAGGGGACTGTCTGAATTTTCAGCTGGTCCTGCCCATACATTTCATACCACTAGTATCCAACCACAAAGCTTTACATGCAGCTGAAAGAAAGTCCCTGGACTCAAAGGACAGGAGTTTCCTTTTGGGAGATGTTCTCCTACCAGAGGTGAATCGTCTAGTTTGCCTGGAGCTAGAAGCATTGTGCAACAGTGATTCCTGTCCTTTGCCATGTTAATTAATGCATGACGGGGAGCTTGAGGGATTGAGTTTTGGCTATTGGGTCGTCATTTTGAGCAGGCGGCCCAATACCAAGGTCCAGCAGCTGACCCCCTCCCTCCCAAACCATAAATCCTGTCCTGGTCCCTGCTGACAAAAAGAAGGGGCATCCTCGCCCTCGCCCCCACCACCCCCCCCCCCCCCCCCCACCACAGGAATTGTTGTGTCTCCCCCACCTCCCAACAACACACATGCACACATGGTCCCCAATATCAGAGACCCATCCGACATCCGACACCCACCTCCACACATTAGGCAGCCCTGCCTGGAAGCTGAAGTGCAGTCCAGGCAGAAACAGTGAAAACTCAGAATTCTTTCACTTACCTAACCCTTACACTTGCTGCCTCAGACAGGCGTGCAGAAAGCAGCAGCTATTACTTCACAGAAAGCCGAAACTGCATCACAAGGCTTTAAACCCCCTTTGATCCTTTTATCTGCACCGGTGTCACAAAGGGGTGAGTAAGAAGGGCTAGTCACTGCCACAGTCTCCTTGGTGGAAGGCCCTGAGATGGGCACCATCATTTTCTCCTCCTTTGAGGTACTCATGGGCCCTGGGTAACTACTTGGCATGGAGAGGCTGTTGGATTGAGCTCCAAAAGCCTCAATGTCAACTGCTGTTGCCAGGCCTGGAGGCCTGCCTTTGTCTGAACTGTGGTGCCGAAGCCCTTCGCAATGGTCCTCTGCGTCTGCACCATGATCTGGAGCCCCGCAGCAAAGATCCTCTATATCTGGACCAAGCTCTCAAGGGCCTCAGTCAAGGTCGTCAGAGTCTGAGCCATGCCCTGGACTTTGCCATTAGGCTCATTTAAATACCCGGGCGCCGTATTCACCTGCCACCAGGGAGTTAATGGGTGTGATTGCGAGGCCTCAAATGAGCGCTGATTAACACTAGTTTCCACAATCATGGAGCAGGCATGATGACACCTCGGGAGGGGGGGGGGGGGGAGGTCTCGCAGGCCATTAGAGACCTGGGCACTGCCAGGTTGGCAGGCTTGCAATGCTAAGGTGCCCAGGTGCCAGGTTGGCACTGATAGGTGCCAGGACAGTTGGGGCCATGCCCATGAAATGGGGGGGGGGGGGGGGTTATGAAGGGGTCAAAGAAAGGTTGGGGAGTAAAGGGGAGTGGCCTGAATGGGGGGTATCCTGAAAGAGGGGGGGGGGTGAGGAGATTGGGGCAGCTGTTCAAAACGATGCCCTGATCTGTGAGAAGCTAGTCCTGCTGGCAAGCCCAGCTCCCCAGTGCCAGAAAACACCCAGAGTGTAGCCTTGACGGGGAGAAACACCCCAAGGCCCAAAGAAACAGCTACGTGCGGTTGAATAGAAGTGTCAATCTTAGCACTGCAGAAACAGCCTGCCTAACGTAACGTGCCCGAAACCGGACTGAGAAATCTTTCGGTCGAATTGTTTTTGAACAAAACCTTGGTAATGTTGCTTAAACGTGCATGTTACATTTTTGGCAAGTGAACTTAAATTTGGGCTCAGTAAACAGATGGTGTCAAACAAGATAATTATGATTGAACGCCAGTTTGTTTCTTGTGAAAGTGATTACTTTGCCTGCTGAACTTAGTGACATTGAGTAAATTAATACCATCAGTCTCCCATTCATGATTTTTCTGGCTGCATGACATGTCAGCAAAGGGACAGCAAGCGGAACTGCCAGCTATTAATTGTCAAATACATTGCTGGCAATAAATAGCAGATTTTAAATATCAATATCTGCTCATCTCTTGGTAATCACTTGTACCGAATCTCCTTTAGTCCATGAAAAAGGCATTTGATTGCAAACCAGTGAAAATCAAAGGTGTAAAATATGCTGCATGTTCCAGAAATCACATGAAAGCTGTGACGCTAAACTTTCGTTGGGATTCATTTAGATCATTGATGTGTCAAACTCTGGTCAAAACTTAGCATTCAAAAACACGCACAAATTTATTTGGCTGATGCTTTGACAATACACCGAAACATTGTATGATTCACGTGGAAACAATTATCTTGTTTGGTCTTGGCGCAGAGGCTTTTGTGAATACTGCAGCGATAGAAATTAATTTGAAATAAATTGAATAGAACAGTAACATGCCTGTCACTACCCCACATTCTCCCACAGGCTGAGTTTCTGAGCTCCGACTCATCATTCGGAAGTGCCAAGTGGAGGCCAAGTCAGTCCCCACAGCAGGGTGAAACTGGTGGATTCAGGAAGGGCAGAAAATATTAAAATAAATTGCGCTCCAAAGAAAATAAAAATGTGAGTCGAATGGTGGTTAAACTGATGATATTATTAAGACAGGGCTCAGTTTCCAAATGTTTGAACTTGTTAATAACATATGGAAAAAATCTCTGACCAGATGTTGAGTAAGCCCTTCAACATTGTAAACACATCCTGAGTAGGCCACACCTTGTTTTGGCCAGAAACTTTACACCCCACCCATGGAACAAAATTATATTATCAACCTAGAGAAATCATGTTTTGCATTATTAGAAATTGCTGCAGCAGACAATTTTATTCCTCCGTACATTAGATTCAAACTGGATGAGGATCAACTTGACTCAAATGCGATGTCCTTGCTTTCACATTCCCTTCCTTATTGCACTGTGGGAGGACCTACCCCAGATGGACTGCAACAGTTCAAGGCAGCGGCTCAAGGGCAATTAGGGGTGGTCAACAAATGCTGGCTTTGCCAGCGCAATCAACATCTCACGATAGATTTTTTAAATATTCAAAGATGTCCATGTTTACTTAGTATTAGGAGTGCTATTAAATAACAACAGATACAATTATCTTTCCTTTTCCCAAAGATTGGGTATTACACTCTCATCAGCTATTGATGACTCAGATGGGGATTCTGTTTCACAGCAAAGCCAGCTATGAGATTGAGAACTGGATTTGCATTCATTTCCATGTGGTGTGATTCAAGTGAATTTGAAAGTACCAGCTGCAGCTGTGGGAACAATGAGGGCCAAGACCACACGTTTGCTCAGGTAAATGAATACATAATAATTGTTCTGTGCTGATTGCCCGATGTGAAATTGGGTTGAGCAGATTCAACTCAATTCCTGTGGGCATGGGCCCAAAGCACAAAACAAATGCTAATTACACTGGCAATTGCAGTTAGAGGAGCCACTAAGTTATAAGGGATGGAAAAGTAGCACAGTAGTAGCTGCTCTTCAATTTCTTCACAACACATTGTTGTGGCTAAGTAGAGCTTGTTTTACTCTGCACTTAGCCAAGTTATAACTGACTTAGAAAATATGTTTATCGCACAGAATGTTTATATGAACATTAGAATCCCTCATCTAAATAAGCGCAAAAATACACTAAAACAAGTTAGAATGGTTCAAAATTAATGTTACCACAACGACGTCCTTTGAGTTAGTTTTTGATCTTCCAATTCATCTCATCATCTGTCCCAATGTATAGTTTAATTGCTGACTAATATTGCTCAACAATGCCAAGATCACAACACTCTTACATTCATCAGTGTAATCCACCTTTACTGTCATCAACAGTGTTTTCATTGTATTGTGACTATGCAGACAATATTAACTTCCCATGATGACTGGGAGAGGGTTGCAATAAAGTTCTACCTTTAACTGTGGCAGAACCTCCATGTCCCTGGTCTTGCCAAGTTTTCCAAGCACTATCATGGTCCCCCATAAATAACTGCCCTTCTCTCCTTTTGTTTTTAACTTTGGTGCCATTCAAGGTGGTAATAGTCATTCATCTGATTTTCTTAATATAAACCATTCAGACCAGCAGTGAGGCTAATTTCATTTTGAAAAAAACCCTTGAACGCACTGAAGGATTTGAAGTGGAAATTGTGCCTCCTTGTGCCTTTCTTATAGGCTAACAGGAGTGCAAAAATGTCCAGTTGTGTGCCATCCATAATTGCGGTTGGGCCATGTTTCAGAAATCTAGGTAGGCCGTCTAAAATTAGGCCAATTAGATCCTTCCGGAAGCTACTGAAAGGCCTATCACATGTTTATGGACCGTGACCAGAAACTGGGGAGCTTGCTCTGCTTTGGTAATGAATACAAGCCAGCTAGTTGGAGACTACCAACAAGGAGGTAAATTACTTTTTATATTTGTGGAGCTGGGAAAACCAGGAATGTTCATCCTGGTTCCACAATGCTTCTGCCAGCAGTGGCCATGCACCTTCCAACCTGCCATTAATGCTTTCTCTCCCATCTCGAGAGGGCCATTTCAATGGGATGAGATACCTGTGGAGGCGAGATAAGTGCCGGCAGCTCACCCTGAGTATTTAGATACATTTAGAGGTGCGAGGACCAATTTTCTGCCTCTACCTTTAGGCGCAGTAATTGTTTTCCTGTGCCTATTTGGCATATTACACACAGCTAAAGGAAGTCCTAAGCTCGTGTCTTCCGGTTATCTGTAGGTTTAGGTAGTCCACAAATAACGGGCACGATTGGACTAAATGGGAACAAACTTCCATTGCAAGTACGTTTAGCCACCTGTTTAGATACACAAGGCAATATAACCCAACTCGTGTTTGATTGGGGCCTCAACATGGAATGCACGGTCGAGGCGGCACATAGCCGTTTTGTACACTGAAGAGCTCCGCTCGCCGGAACTCCTCAGTGTAGCGAGAGATCAGGACGGCATTTAAAAATGGCGCTGAACCCCTGAATTCGCCCCTGAAATGAACCCCCACAAGTCCCAACACACTATGGGAGGGTACAGCATGGGAGGGTGGAGAGTTCCCTCCCCACTCCACCACACCCCCCAATTAGGGCAACCCTGGCATGAGCGCACTCATGCAAAAAGCGCCAGCCTGGTACGTTGGGAGAGCCCCAGAAGTGCCTTTCCGTCTGGTCCTCGTTTCTGGAGACCAGTGCTGAACGGCACTCGCCCGAGATCTACGAGTCAAAGGGCAGATAGATCCCACGCCTCGGGTACCTCTGGAATCTGCCCATTAAAGTAGGATTAGCTGTCTCGCTTTAATGTGCAGATTTTCTAAAAAGTGAGCCTGCTGTGGCGAATGTGTAACCACTATAATTCACACTGTACATTACTGTGTCCCTGTGGGCTCCATCTGTGAGCCGTTGCATGGCTCTGCCCACAGGGGGAGATGAGGAGCATGTACAGGGCTCCGCCCTCGGCTCCACCCCCTTCAGGAAGTATAAATGCTGAGGTCCTGCGAGTCCGTCTTCAGTTCAGCATAGTCGCAGGCAGGCTCAGTTGTAAGCCGATTAAAGCCACAGTTTACTCCAACTCGTGTCTCTGGTTGAATTGATGGTCACATCAATTTAATCGGCTTAAAGAACTACTATGGAATCAGCCCTCAAACCTGACCGACTGTAACTTCCAGGCCGTGACAGCCTTTCAACACATGGAACTCTCGTCCGAGATGTGTACGTTGCGGGGGTCTGATCGAATTATGTGCGGCAGCGTCTTCTCGCAAAAGGGGCCGAGGACCTGGAGGACACGGTAAAACTGCCGACCTTGTTAGAAGTCGCTTTCCAAAGCCTAACTGCGTTCCCGGCCAATCACGCGACCCCATCGTGGACCCCCGACCAAAGACTGCCCCAGGCCTGCGCCGTGCAGCCACCCGCCCACCAAGGAGGACTATCGTGCCATTTTTGCGGCCAGCCCCAACACCCCCGACAGCAATGCCCGGCCCGCAACGTGACCTGCAGCAGCTGCGGGCGAAAAGGGCACTTCGCTAAGGTATGCCTGGCCAAATCCAAAAACTCAAACCCCAACTCGAACATTCTCAGGCTTGCAGACCCCGTAATAGCATTGTGTCTGCCGACTCTGCCTCCGCACAACATATGCGACTCACGGGGACCGCCATCTTGGCCATCCTCCCCCACGCAGCCGGCCGATCCATGGGGCTGCCATCTTGCTCACTGCCCATCACGTGCGATCCATGGCGATGGCCACCTTGGATGCCATCTTCCTTGCCGAACGCCATGTGCGATCCATGGGGCGGCCATCTTGGACATCATCTTCCTTGCCGCCCACCACGTGCGATCCATGGGAGTGGCCATCTTGGACGCATCTTCCTCGCCGCCCGCCACGTGTGATCAACGGGGGCCGCCATCTTGGCCATAACCTGCTACCCAACTCGAACAGTCATCGCGGGGCCACTCCAGCACCGCCGACCATGCCGCCGTCTACCCTCAGCTCAATGCCATCACCTTGGACCAGTCGCGGCCCAAGCACCTCAACAGCTCCACGATGGCCGTCCGGATCAACGACCACGAGACACCGTCTTCGACTCCAGGAGCACCGAGAGCTTCGTTCACCCGGACCTGGTAAGGCACGGTTCGCTCCCGGTATTCCCAACGCGGCAAACAATCTCTCTCGCCTCGGTGTCGCACTCAGTCCAAATATAAGGGCGCACCTCAGCGACTCTAATACAGGGCGCCAATTATACGAATTTCAAATTGTTCGTGCTCCCAGACCTCTGCGCCCCGCTCCTCCTAGGACTGGATTTCCAGTGTAACCTCAGGAGCCTCACACTCAGCTTCGGCGGGCCCCTGCCTCCACTCACTATATGCAGCCTAGTAACCCTGAAAGTCGACCCCCCCTCACTCTTCGCTAACCTCACCGCCAACTGCAAGCCAGTGGCCACTCGTAGCAGGAGGTATAGTCTGCAGGACAGAGCGTTCATCAGATCTGAAGTCCGGCGCCTATTGCGTGAAGGAGTCATAGAGGCCAGTAACAGCCCCTGGAGAGCTCAGGTAATGGCCGTCAAATCAAGGGAAAAGCTCAGGATGGTGGTTGATTACAGCCAGACCATTAACCGATTCACGCACCTTGATGCGTACCCCCTTCCCCGGATTGCAGACATGGTAAACCAGATTGCACAGTACCGCGTGTTCTCCATGGTGGATCTGAAGTCTGCATACCATCGGCTCCCAATCCGCCCGGAGGACCGCCACTACACGGCAGACAGCCGCCTCTTCCATTTCCTCCAGGTCTCCTTTGGCGTCACAAACGGGGTGTTCCAAAGAGCAATGGACCAAATGATGGGCCAGTACGGGCATCGGGCCACTTTCCCGTACTTGGATAATGTCACCATCTGCGGCCATGATCAGCAGGACCATGACGCCAACCTCCACCGATTTCTCCAGACCGCCCAAAAGCTCAACCTCACCTATAATAAGGAGAAATGCGTTTTCCACACCACCAGGCTAGCTATCCTCGGCTACGTTGTGGAAAACGGAGTCCTAGGACCCGACCCTGACCTTATGCCCCCTCTTACAACTCCCTCTCCCTCACTGTCCCAAGGCCCTCAAGAGGTGCCTCGGATTTTTTTCGTACTATGCCCAGTGGGTCCCCCAGTATGCAGACAAAGCCCGCCCACTATTTAAGGACACCCTCTTCCCACTGTCAGCTGAGGCTCGCCAGGCCTTCGACTGCATCAAGGTGGACATCGCTAAGGCCACCATGAGTGCAATAGACGAGTCCGTCCCGTTCCAGGTGGAGAGCGATGCCTCAGAGGTCGCTCTCGCCTCCACTCTGAACCAGGCAGGCAGGCCAGTAGCTTTCTTCTTCCGAACCCTATCCTCTTCCGAACTTCGACACTCCTCAGTCGAAAAAAAAGCCCAAGCCATTGTGGAAGCCGTGCGGCACTGGAGGCACTACCTCGCAGATAGGAGGTTTACCCTCATCAACGACCAAAGATTGGTTGCCTTCATGTTTGACAATTCGCAGCGGGGCAAGATCAAAAATGACAAGATCTTGAGGTGGAGGATCGAACTCTCCACCTACAATTACGATATCGTATATCGTCCTGGGAAGCTCAATGAGCCCCCAGATGCCCTGTCCCGCGGCACATGCGCCAGTGCGCAAGACGACCGTCTTCAGGCGATCCACAATGACCTCTGCCTTCCGGGGGTCACCCGGCTCGCCCATTACATCAAGGCCCGCAACCTACCCTTCTCCACTGAAGAGGTTAAAGCCGTAACCAGGAATTCCTTGATCTGCGTGGAGTGTAAATAGCACTTCTATAGACCAGACAAGGCACACCTGGTAAAGGCATCCCAGCCCTTTGAACACCTGAGCATCGATTTCAAAGGGCCCATCCCTTCAACTAATCGCAACATTTATTTCCTCAACGTTATAGATGAATTCTCCAGTTTCCAATTTGCCATCCCATGCCCCGATATGACCTCCCATACAGTTACCAGAGCCCTGCACAGTGTCTTCACCCTGTTCGGTTTCCCAACTATGTCCACAGCGACAGGGGTTTGTCCTTCATGAGCGACAAGCTGCGTCAGTACCTGCTCAGTAAGGACACTGCCAGCAGGACTACCAGCTATAACCCCAGGGGGAACGGGCAGGTGTAGAGGTAGAACGCGACGGTCTGGAAGACTGTCCTACTGACCCTATGGTCCAGGAATCTCCCAATCTCCCACTGGCAGTAGGTCCTCCCCGATGCGCTCCATGCTATTCGGTCCCTCCTTCGTACGGCCACGAATCAGACTCCTCATGCTCGCCTATTTGCCTTCCTTAGGGGAACTACCACGGGGGTCTCGCTTCCGCCCTGATTGAGGGCACCGGGCCCTGTCCTCCTCCGAAAACACGTTCGGACACATAAGCCCGACCCCCTGGTAGAGAGGGTCCAACTCCTGCATTCGAACCCCCACTACGCGTTCGTTGAACACCCCGATGGCCGACAGGACACCGTTTCCCTCCGGAACCTGGCACCCGCAGGCTCTATTACCACTACCGCCGATGTATCTCCCACACTACCCGACGGCCGATGCCCTGCGCCCCTGCGCCTATTTGCTTCCTGCGCTCCCTTCCGCCCTACACACCGGTTCACAGGAACAAAGTTCAGGAAGAACCATCCGCGGAGTCCACCCCCGGACCCGAGCCGAACATCCTTCCACAGCCATCCGAGGCAGCTGCAACACCGGTGCTCCGTTGGTCGTTACGCACGATTCGGGCGCCGGACCGACTGAACTTGTAGACCCGTCATCCCCGCCGGACTTGATTTTTTTAACAGGGGGTGAATGAAATGAAATGAAAAAAAATGAAATGAAATGTGGTGAATGTGTAACCACTATAATTCATACCGCACATTACTGTGTCCCTGTGGGCTCCATCTGTGAGCCGTTGCACAGCTCTGCCCACAGGGGGAGATGAGGAGCATGTACAGGGCTCCGCCCTCGGCTTCACGCCCTGCAGGAAGTATAAGTGATGCGGTCCTGTGAGTCCGCCTTCAGTTCAGCATAGTTGCAGGCATCCTCAGTTGTTAGCTGATTAAAGCCACAGTTTACTCCAACTCGTGTCTCTGGTTGAAGTGATGGTCGCATCACCTGCCCACATCACAACATCTTGCAAGATCGCGTTAGATCTCATGAGGCGTTGTGAGCCGGGTAGATCCACAGCGAGTGTGGTCTCCCGGCTTTTATTGGCCATGCTGCACCACAGTGAGCTGCTTATCGGATGCAGCGCGGCCATTAAATCGCGCCCCACATTTAAGTGATGTGATAGAAAGGAATGTAATATGTTTATAACAGTTAAGATTAAAAACAAAAATTATGGAAATGCTCAACAGGTCAGGAAGCATCTGTGGAGAGAGAAACAGAGTTAAAGGGCAGAATTTAATTGAAAAATTAATTTGTGGCGGTTTTTCAGGGAGTTTCCCTCCAGTTCTGCACATTTAGTCACTGGCTAAGAGCCAATGGCCACGCTGCACCTGAAAAGCAGATTGCCACGGCACAGAGTGGCCAATAAAAGCCGGGGCTCTGTGCTGCCTCAGCCGCGCATTCACCATTGAGGCCCCTTATTTAATGCGAGTGGCGTTGTATAGTCATGTGTCTCTCGGCACTGTGAGCGCCGGGAAACACACGGCTAAATGCGCTCACTGTGGCCTTTGTTCTCATTTAGTTGAATTGTGTCGAGAGATGGCAGTGGGGAACACTGAAACACCTGCCACAAATGAACTTGGAAATTTTCCCATTAAATGCCGCCCTTAGAATGTTTTTCAGCACTGGGGAGCTAAACTCAGAGATTGGGTCGCCATTTTGAAAGGGTGCCTCAATCTCTAAGTGAGCTTGTTGGTTCCCCACACCCCCCAGCCATGGGCAATGTCATGCCCCACACACAGGGGGACTACCCACATCGACCCAAGTGTGGACACCCCACTATAGGGTCCATGGGAGGGCCCCTCTCTTCAGGTGCACCCACATCTCCTCACAGCGCCCCATCCTTTCAGGCCTGCCACCTGTCACCCCCCAACTCCCAGAAGCCCCTACATACCTGCGAAGCACCCCTACACTCTTAAAACTCCCTTCCACCCTCCTTTCATGGGCATGGCCCCCCTCGGCCTTGACCCTTGGCAAAGCCACCCGGCACCCAGGCACCTTTGCGCTGTTACCCTGGCAATGTTCCTGCCAGCTTGGTGGTGCCACCCACGCACCCTGGCAATGCCAGGGTGACAGTGCCAATGTGCCATTTGGGCTGTCCCAAGGTGCCGGTATTCCAGGAGGGGGGCCAGGGAGCCATCCTGCACTGTCCCTGACCACCCAGGAGTCTCCAATGGCTCGGAAGACCTCCCGGATACCGTTCTGCCTGATCCACATTTGTGAGGACCAGTACTTTCTAAAAAAATAAATTCAGTACCCAATTCACTTTTTTCAATTAAGGGGCAATTTAGCGTGACCAATTCACCTAGCCTGCACATCTTTGGGTTGTGGGGGCGAAACCCATGGAAACACGGGAATGTGCAAACTCCACACGGACAGTGACCCAGAGCCGGGATCGAACCTGGGACCTCGGCGCCGTGAGACGCAATAATACTGCACCATTGTGCTGCCCTGTGAGGACCAGTACTGAACAGCGCTTGGCTGCATTCCCCTTGGGAAGGCTGGTAGATACTGGGTAAGTTTTTCTAAGTAGGATTAAATCCAAAAAAGGTTCCCCAGTCTGGAGGAGCTAAAGGAGAGGATAGAGCAGCCAAGGGGGCGGGAGTTCAGGTATCTGCAGGTTAGCGAATTTGCGCGAAAGGTCTGGAGAGGGTTGCCTAGGTTGCCGGATACACCCTGCTGGAGTGACTGCTGCTTCCAGATGTGGAAGGAGAAGGAAGAATTGGGGATATATACAAGTGGCTGGGGGGGCAGGGAGGTGAGTGGGTGGTGAAGATCAAAGAGAAATGGGAAGCGGAGTTGGGAGGGGAGGGAGATCAATTGGGGAGCATGAAGTGAGGCATTGCGTAGGGTAAACGGGACCTCCTCCTGTGCAAGGATGAGCTTGATACTTGATACATGAGCACAGGGTGCATATGACTCGAGCGAGAATGAGTGGGTTCTTTCAATGGGTAGCAGATGAGTGTGAGAGGTGTAGGCGGGGGCCAGCGAATCACACGCACATGTTTTGGAGTTGCGGAAAATTGGGAAGATTCTGGGCGGGCATGTTCATGGTCTTAGCCAGGATAGTGGAGGAGGAGGTGGTCCCGGACTGTTTGGTGGCGATATTTGGGTTTTTAGTTTTTTGTTATAATACTTTAACCTGGATTTATTTCTAGAAATGATTACTTCATGCTTGAGGTTAAATGTATCGTTTTAACTTCATGCATGACTTGTTAAGTTTTGAAAATTAGTATCTTCTTTAAGAAACTTTGGCCAGGACTTTCAAGTCCCACCCAAAGCAGGAATCGTTGCAGGTGGGATGGATAATTTGATGGAACTGCCAACGGTCCATTGACTTTGGGAAGGAATTGAAAATCCCAGCCTTAAAATCGGACTAATTTTTAGCAGATTAAACATCAAATTAAATAAAATTGCAAGGATTAAAATAAATTATTTTGAATTTTTTATTGTTGATATTTTTTATCATTGAACAAATTCAATGTTCAGTTCCGTGAATTGAATCATTCAGTGATTCAGCGTTATGATTGAAGAAAACCACGTGGGCTGCACAAGTAGTAGCCCACAGTGTTGTCTGCACCCAGGAAAATCAACATAATCGGCAGACGTGAATAGATTTTTGCCCCCGAAGTTTGAAGTACAGCGCCCGATTTAATGAAAAAAAAGTCTCATTGTAGGCGGATTTAGCGGGGTGTTTCTTAGCACTTGTAGCGCCGGTAACGATCCGGCGATTGAACGTTATTTTTACAGGCCGAAATGGCGCCCAAATCTCTCGATCGCCCAGCATGGTCTCCGGACACCCGAATGTCCCTACCAACCTCTTGGGGGTGCTTGGGCCCCCCACATCCCACCTCTTTTTTTTTTTAAATAAATATTTTATTGAGGTATTTATGTTTTTATAACAGCAACAGAAGAAACAATGTACATACAAATATAAACATAGTGCAAAAGACGTCTTCCTCCCTCACAGATCCCACCTTTACTAACCCCCTACTTTAAACTAATCTAAACCCCAACCCCCCCCTCTTCTGTTGATGGTTCATTTTCCCCAAAGAAGTCGTCGAACGGCTGCCACCTCCGGGCAAACCCTAACATTGACCCTCTCAAGGCGAACTTGATTTTCTCCAGACAGAGAAAGCTAGCCATGTCAGTTAGACAGGTCTCCATCATCGGGGGCTTTGGGTCCCTCCAAGCTAATAGTATCCGTCTCTGGGCTACCAGGGAATCAAAGGCCAGAACGTCTGCCTCTTTCTCCTCCTGGATTCCTGGGTCTTCCGACACTCCGAAAATTGCCACCTCTGGACTCGGTGCCACCCTTGTTTTTAACACCGTGGACATGACATCCGCAAACCCCTGCCAGAATCCCCTAAGCTTCGGGCATGCCCATATATGAACATGGTTCGCTGGTCCTCCTGCACACCTTTCTTCTACCCCAAAGAACCTGCTCATCTGGGCCACTGTCATATGGGCCCGGTGAACGACCTTAAACTGTATCAGGCTGAGCCTGGCACATGCTGTGGATGCGTTGACTCTACTCAACGCGTCCGCCCAGAGACCATCCTCTATCTCTCCTCCTAACTCCTCTTCCTTTTTGCTCCTCAGTCTGCGTTTCCTCTGACCCCATGAGTTCCTTGTAAATGTCAGAAATCCTCCTTTCTTCCACCCACATTCTGGAAACTACCCTGTCCTGTATCCCTCTTGGTAGTAGGAATGGGAAGGTTGAGACCTGCCTGCATAGGAAGTCCCACGCCTGTAGGTACCTTAACTCATTCCTTCCCGTCAATTCAAATTTCTCCTCCAGCTCCCTCAGGCTAGAAAAGCTCCCCTCTATAAACATATCTCCCATCCTCTCGATTCCTGCTCTCTGCCATCTCCGGAACCCTCCATCTAGCCTCCCTGGGGCAAACCGGTGATTATTGCAGATTGGAGACCAGACCGATGCTCCCTCTGCTCCCACATGTTTCCTCCATTTCCCCCAGACTCTCAGGGCCGCTACCACCACGGGGCTGATAGAGTACCGTGCCGGCAGGAATGGCAGAAGCGCTGTTACCAATGCCCCCAAACTAATGCCCTTGCATGATAGCGCCTCCACTTGCACCCCCCCCCCCCCATGGCTATATTCGCCGCCCAATAATAATTACTAACTAAAGTTCGGCAGCGCCATGCCCGCCCTCCCACCCCGCCCCCCGGCTCGGCTCCGCGGGGTTTTACCCACCCATACAAAGCCCGAGATCACCTTGTTGACCCATTTTAAAGATGGGGAGACACTGAAACACAAACAGGAATCTCGGGAGGACCGTCATTTTCACTGTCTGCACCCTCCCAGCCAGTGACAGCGGGAGCACGTCCCACCTTTGGAAATCTTCCTTCATTTGGTCTACTAGTCGGGCCAGATTTAACTTGTGTAGCCGTTCCCATTCCCGTGCCACCTGGATGCCTAGGTACTGAAAGCTTCCCCTTACCACTCTAAACGGCAGCTCCCTCAATCGCCTCTCCTGTCCCCTTGCCTGGATCGTGAACAGCTCACTTTTCCCCATGTTCAATTTATAACCCGAAAACCGGCCAAATTCCCTCAGAATCCTCATAATTTCTTCCATCCCAGGGCAGCACGGTGGTACAGTGGGTTAACCCTGCAGCCTCACGGCGCCGAGGTCCCAGGTTCGATCCCAACTCTGGGTCACTGTCGGTGTGGAGTTTGCAGATTCTCCCTGTGTTTGCGTGGGTTTTGCCCCCACAATCCAAAGATGTGCATGATAGGTGGATTGGCCACGCTAAATTGCTCCTTAATTGGAAAAAATGAATTGGGTACTCTAAATTTATAAAAAATAATAAAATAATTTCTTCCATCCCTTCTAGTGGTTCCGAAACATATAGGAGCAGGTCATCTGCATATAGCGAGACTCTGTGTTCCAAAACCCCCCCCTCTGACCAGCCCCTTGAGGCTCTCAACGCAATTGCCAGCGGCTCTATGGCCAGCGCAAACAGCAGTGAGGAGAGGGGGCATCCCTGCCTCGTCCCCTGGTGCAGCCTAAAATAGTCCGATGTTAACCAATTTGTCCGTACGCTTGCCACGGGAGCCTGATACAGCAGTCTGACCCAGTCGATAAAGCCTCGTCCAAATACAAATCCCAATACCTCCCACAGATATTGCTATTCCACCCTATCAAAAGCCTTCTCTGCGTCCATTGCGACCACTACCTCCACATCCCTACCCTCTGGGGGCATCATGATCACATACAGCAACCTTCTTACGTTGGCCGCCAACTACCTACCCTTGATTAATCCCGTCTGATCCTCCCCAATCACGTCTGGAATGCAGTCTTCAATCCTAGAGGACAAGGAGCGATTCCTCTGACCCCCCGCCAGGTCGGAGAATCGCCGGGGGGCAGCGTGAATCCTGCCCCGGCGCCGGTTTTCGGGCAGGGGCAGGATTCATGCCACGCCGGTCGGGGGCCATTGGCAGCGGCCCACCCAGCAATTCTCCGGCCCCCGATGGGCCGAGCGGCCGCCTGTTTCCGGCCAGTCCTGCCGGCATGAAATGGTCATGGTTCAAAACGGTGGGGGCTGGCTGGCAGACCGTCTACCGGTGTCCCTAGCCCCTGGAAGTGCGGAGGATTCCGCAACTTCCGGGCGGCCCGATGCCAGAATGGTTCGCGCCACTCTTGGCGCTGGCGTCGGGCGATGTGGCCAGTTGCGGGAGAATCCTATCCAAGATCTTGGCCAACAGTTTGGCGTCTACATTACTAGGGAGATTGGTCTGTAGGATCCGCATAGCTCCGGGTCCTTGTCCCACTTCAAGATCAATGAAATAATGGCCTGTGACATCCGCTAAAAGTCTAACATCCAGTTTCCAGTGCGGGTGTTGGCCACACTCCTTGCTCACCTGTAGGGCAACCCAGTGTGGGGCATGATCCGAGATCGTGATTGCTGAATACCCAGTGTCCTCTATCCCCGTCAGTAAAGTCCTGTTCAGGATAAAAAAAGTCAATCCGGGAGTACTCTTTATGCACAGGCGAGTAGAAAGTGAACTCCTTCACTCTCGGCCATCCAAATCTCCATGGGTCCACCCTTCCCATTTGCTTCATAAACCCCTTTCGCTCCTTTGCCATTTCTGGCATCTTGCCTGTCCTTGAGCTCGACTGGTATAGCCCTGGGTCAATGACTGCGTTAAAGTACCCCCCATGACTAACTTGTGCGAATCCAGGTCCGGGATCTTCCCCCAACATCCTCTTTATGAACTCCACATCATCCCAATTTGGCGCATACACATTCACGAGTACATCGGCAGCCCCTCCAGCTTCCCACTGAACATAATGTAACGGCCTCCCACATCTGCAAATATTCTTCCCGCATCGAATGACACTCGCTTGTTAATCAGGATCGCGACCCCTCTAGTCTTAGAATCCAGCCCCGAGTGAAAAACCTGTCTGACCCATCCCTTCCTTAATCTAATCTGATCAGTTACTCTAAGGTGCGTCTCCTGTTACATTGCCACGCCTGCCTTCAGTCCCCTCAAATGCGCGAACACGCGTCCCCTCCTAACCGGCCCATTTAGCTCTCTTACGTTCCATTTGATCAGCCTGGTTGGGGGGGGCTTCTCGCCCCCCCCACCCCAACCACCCCTCCATCCGCCGATCAGCCATCACCTTTCTTGGGCCAGTGTCCAGCCCGCGCCCCACGCATCCGCAGGCCTGCCCCCAGGCAGCTTCTGCCCCCAGGCAGCTTCCACCCCCGACCTCCTTTTTACCCACAGCAAAAGTCCCACACATCCCACCTCTTAAGGGCTCAGCACCCCCGGGCCCAATCCTTGGCACGGGCAAAATGCCACCTGAGCATCTAGGCACTGCCAGACAGTACCCCTTCTAGCCTGGCAGTGCCTCCCAGGCACCCTGTCGGTGCCAGACTGCCACCCAGGAGGCACTGCCATGGTGCCAGGCAGTCAGTGCCAAGATGCTCAGATGGCACCGGCAGTGTCAAGGTGCCACCCTGCCCAAAGGCCTTTGATGACCTGGGAGACCTCAAGTGCCGTTCCGCGTAGTCCCCGTTTGTGGAGAGCAGTGCTAAACGGTGCCCGGTTAGGGTCTCCTCGGCGAGGCCGTTAGACCCCAGGGACTGGTTAGCTCTGGCAGAGACATGTTTAAGCGTGCAGTTAAATTTAGGTGCCACACATTGTGGCAGGATCCCATTAGATCTTGCGAGGCGTAGCGAGCTGAGTAAATCTCGCGAGAGGCCTCTCACAAGGTTTACCAGCCACATCACGTTGCGAGTTGGGTGTGACGCGGTTGTTAGATCGCGCCCACAGTTTATGGCGCATAAACATTGACTATAAAAGTGGGAAATTGTTTTTCCCTTTCTCTTCCTATTACTCATACACAATGTTACCATTGTGTCTTCAACAGAACTAGAGACAAGCTGCTTGAGTCCAGCATTTCATGTGTTTATGCTTATTCTGCTGCTGACTGCTGAAAGACTTGGGGTGATATTGTTTGGATTTTGGAGCTCCCGAGGACCTGGCCAAAGACTGTCCTATCTTTTTTTCTCTTTATTCTTTTTTGGGATGTGAATGTTGATGGCAAGGCCAGCATTTGTTGTTTGTCCCTAATTATCCTTGATTTATGTGGCTTGTTAGCCCATTTCGGACTTAACCACAACATCTTTGTCAACCTGTACCTATCGCTGGCCTTCCATCCAGCCCCCCTTCTCTACATACCCCTGCTAATGACCTCTTGTACAGAAGTCTGGAAATGAATTCTAGAATCACTAAAGATTTTACGACAAAAGAAAATAAGAAAAGTTACATTTGGGATATTGTCAAGTTGCCCTCAGGAACAAAATAGTGGCTACATTGCCAATCAAGTACAGTATGCAGTCAAACACCTAATTGGCACTGCACTGAAAGAATAATAGTTCACAGCTCAAGAGCTGCTGAGAGTTGCACCTGCTGATAAAAATCTATTGGACAGTCAGACTTCTCCACTATTAACGCAGGTTCTTAAAAATAAATATTTATTAAATTGGGATGAGATAAGCACCGGAGGAAGAAGGATACTGTCATGTGAGGTTGTATTCTAACCTTTTATGATTTGATCCCGATTATCATGAGTAGAGATCCAGTATTTGGTTTAAACAGAGAACAGTGACTGGAGAAAGGCAGAGAGGTGGTGGATACATGCGGTTGAGCTCCCTGCCAGACAGCTGCAGCACTGCTGAGACCAGTAATACCCGAGACTGGACATGGTGATAGGAAATTAGACGCACTTAATTCTTGCATTAACCCGAGGGCTGATGATGTCAACCAGCATTACATAAATGCAGAGTCAGATGACTAGTAAAGAGACTGTGCTTGCCTAAAGCTGCCGTTGCACTTAAAAAGATGGTTGCTCCAAAACGGATGCATAAATGACAAATGGGCAGGAAGCAGTGCAAAAATGAGCTAGTGAGTGATATGCAGAGCCATGGCTAAATAATTATGGTTTGAGAAGTCTTCAGGAGATATATAAGAACATTTTACAGAATCTGTCAGTAACCTCCCATTTGGCATCTTCCAATCTTAAGGTTTTGTGCCATATTAACAAAATTCATATGCTATCCTGGGATAGCTTTTGAAGTTAACAAAATAACTTCTGCACAAGGACACTGTCGAGTATTAAACAAAGTTTGATTGTTTTGATGTCTGAAATGCTGAAAAATAGTGAAACCAATGCATTATTATTAAAAGGTAATACATGGGGCAAGTCAAAAGCATTGCCCAGAATGCTATGCCCCTTCCCCAAGATATAGGCTGGGAGGTGGTCATGGAGGTCTTAAAATTGGGTGAGGTGGTGCCTGTTATCTTCCCATCTCCGCTGATGTTTATCAGTGGTGGGCCGTCTGCCAGCCCGTAGGTTCTTAAGTGGTCAATTAACAATTATTTAAGGGCCTCTTCCCACAGTCTCTGATATCTTGTCAGTGGCAGATGGGCACTTCCTGATGACTTCCCCGCAGGCTTGGGGACTCTCCTGATTGGGCAGCCTGTGGTGCACCCAACCCCACTCACCTTTACACTGAGCCTCTTCAATGATTGCCGATACGGGGCCTGCTGCAGATCCAGCAGTGGCCATTATTCCCAGTGGCTTTGCAGGACCTGAATGTTGCCAGCCCTCTGCTACCACAGGAGGTGTGGAATCCGTGACTGTAGGGAATTAATTGCCCGAACAATGTAAAATTGAGTCATGGTTTCCATCGCCATCAGCAGAATATTCGAGGGCTCACTGAAGTTATAAAATAGAACTTATGTGGTCCAGATATCCTTTCTGATTATACAATTTCTGTTGCTTTCAATTCAAAGCAGCATTTGGGAACTGACAAAATAAATTCTAATCTCTAACTAGTGATAAAAATGGAAATGTCACCCTGGTGGAATAGAGAGTGATATACATTATCAGGGCAGAGGTTAGGAAATTTTATTCTGCACCAAACTATGGCTATCCGTAATTTGGGAGTGCTTCCCAGTGACCCCGCGTACCATCCTTTACGATGTTGCTCAAAAATCCTAACAAAAATTAAATTGTAAAATAATATAATTGTAACTTGATGAAAATGAGAATAATTCCTGGTCTCTTCCTGCATCAAGTGGTGCACCAAGGCAAACTTTTGTCTGATTCCATAGCTAATAATTCCTGGAACAGGTCTCTAGTTTGTCGCCTTAATGAGAATAAAGTAATTGTAAACTATTGAAAAATAAGAAATTAAGGGGAAAGTTTTAAGCCCCCCCAAGAAGAGTAAAAAACCAAGGGTCAGTTACGTGCATAAGTGCAAAGTAATAACTTGAAAGAAGCCATTGTACATACGTAGCCAAATGAATTGTAATCAAATACAGACAAACCTCTTCTGGTTTCACCATGGTGGGCAGGGGACAGGAGAGTGGCCTGCTGACGAGTGGTGGGTTAGTAATTATAATTGTTAAACACAGAATTGTTACATTGCAGAAGGAGGCCACAGGTCTCAGATTTTAGCAGTCATTTGGATTGAGTTTTCCAGGGTTGGGAAATGAAACAGCAGAAGGGCAGTGAGAATAACCAACGCAGCAGTTAAGTGCTGTTTCCACCTCCCATTCTGCAATCCTTCCTGCAATTACTGACACCTACTGCAATCTCTATATATCTGCATAAAATATTGTCATGAGAATGTCACTTTAAGAAATGTTTGAATGCTCATGTTACTGCAGTGATGTCACAATGTGGGTGGAGCTGAGCTCTGGCTCTGCTTTTTAGTTTCACTTTGAGAAAAGCTTGGTTGTGTCTGTTTTTTTGGTTTCAGAGTTGGAGCTGGAGTCAGACAAAGCAGGTGTACTGTTGTTCTCTCTGCCATGAAAAGACTATCTCTTGATCATTTGGTGAATTCAGAATTATAACTGTTTTCAGTAGTGAATTTAAACCTGATGTGCTTCTGTTAAAAGGTGTTTTTTAAGTCTTATGGATGTTAAAAGGAAAGTAAGGATTACTTCGTGTTGTATTCTTTGGGGTTGTATTTGAATTAATGGTTGCCAAGATGTTCATTGTATGTTTTAAAAAGGTTAACTTGAGTTCATAGAAAAAAACATTGTTTTGCTTTTCTGCTGTACCACACCTGTAGAGTGGGCCGTGTGCTCCCCATACCACAATCTATTAAAAGTTGTGGGTCAGGTGAACTCCATGATACACTTTGGGGTTCTCTAAACCCTGACCCATAACAATATCAGATAAGCAATGATAAGAAGACAGTGTGTTGAGTTTCATAGAAATCTATGAGTTCACACACCGAACAACTATATTTAAAATAGCTGTGATTTATCCCAAGACAAACTAATTTACCCAGAAAAGTAATCAATTTCGATCTTCAATGCATCAGAAGGTACAGTTACAGTGACAGAAAAACGTGGCACAGTTTTCCAAAGTTGGTGGTATGCTTACACCGTGGCTAGCATTGCTGCCTCACAGCGCCAGGGACCCAGGTTCAATCCTGGCCTTGAGTGACTGTGTAGAGTTCGTCCTTTCTCCCCGTGTCTGCATGGGTTTCCTCCGGGTGCTCCGGTTTCCTGCCACAGTCCAAAGATGTGCAGGTTAGGTGAGGTTAGGGCTGGGTTGTGGGCCTTGGTAGGGTGCTCTGTCAGAGGTCGCACTGCAGTGATTCTATGGTTCTAAATCCTTTGCCTTATTTGGTAGCTGTCTGCAATTTGATTATGATAAAACTGTTTATTCCAGTAAAGAAGCAAAAGCTGTTGCAAGGGCAATGGATACGCAGGCTTTCCTTCCCAGCAGCTGGCCAGCCTCTCAGACCAGCTGGTTACTGGGTGGGAAACTGTACAAAAACTCCACGGAGATCCTCCCATTAAATTCAGCTGCACCTCTCTTTTTCCTATCATTGCACAATTATCGGCTGCTCCCTCCCTCCTTGTAATTATTAAGACTTTAATGTCTCAATGGGGTTTAGTTTTCCATTCACAAGGCAAAAATCGATGGCAAAATGTTTAGAAAAATAAAGGTGCAATGAGGAGAATTAGTCAGAAGAGGGCACTGCAGGGAAGGAGCACCTCCTCAGAAACCAGGGAAAGTCAAAGGGAAATCAGGAACAAACAGACCTCTCCAGCCTCAGATTGGACTTTCAAATGTGATGCACATCACTGTTCAAAATAATGTACAGCTTCCTATGCATAAAGAGAATTGTCATTTACGTCAGTTGACGGATCTGAAAAATGTTCCCTAAATAAACTAGGCAGAAATGATTGAGAGATTTGATGGACCTTACATGCTGAACAGATTAGAATGCTCATATAAGCAACTCCCAGGGAGACTGAATGAATGCAGAACTAGAATTGGTAAGATTGTCTATCCTTGTGGTCAAAAGGAACTCATCGGGGGCGATTCTCTGGCCCTGCTCATGTAGGCGCAATTCGCGCTCTGGCCAAAGACTCTCACAAGAGGGCTATAATGCAGTTTGTGCCGGCGAGAACTCATTTTGAGATTCCCCCCCACCCCCGGCTGGCGGGAGCGAACCACATTAGCATTAAATTCGAATTGAAATACCCAGAATCGGCTTTAAACTGAATTCACTCGGCTCTTGTAATTCTCCAAGCCACTGGCGCAACGTGAGGCTGCCGGGAATCACCACTGGTCTCTGAAAGTGAAGACTAGATGTGATAACCATGGCGGGGGGCTTGGAGGTCATTGAAACTCCTTGTTGATCCGGCTGGAAAGAGCCCTGGTACTGCCCCCGGTACTCTGGTAGGGCCAACATAGCAGTTGGCGCTACCAAGGAGCAGGGCCTGAAGGAAGAGGGGACTTTGCTGACCCCATTGGGGGCGTTGCTCACTTGGGGGGGTGGGGGAGGGGTGCTGATGACAGTGATTGGGTGTGGGGCTCTTTGGCGGCGATTGGTGGGGGTTTCTGTCAGGTTGTCTTTAGATTGGGGTGGCCCGGACCTGCCACCACCTTTCGGTCCCGCACACCTTATTCATGGTGCAAATCACCCCAACCTATGAAAAATAAATATCTAAATGTAGGTAGATTGCGATCTGGATCACGCCACCCACCTGCCAGGAAACGCAAAACGGGCGGGATTCTACGAGCCGCAATTGCGCTGGGTGCGGTGGTGGAGAATGGTTGTTGATGCTGAAATTCAGCGTGACGTCGCTCCCTGCCACCAATCACGCGTGCGCGCGGTCGACGCGGTGTCGTTCGGGGGCCATTGAAAGACGTCCCCGCAGCGATTCTCTGCCAGCAACTGCCAGAGTTCCCGGCAGCGGGGTTCTAACATGGTTTCACCCGGCGGGTACTCGGAGTGGCGGCTGCAGGCTGTGTCTGCGGCCGCTCTAGTGGGGGGGTGGGGGGGATCCTTTGCTGGGGGGGGGGGGTTGCTCCAGGGCGGCCAGGCTCGCGATCGGGAGCTCGTGATCGGGAGCCACCGATCGGCGGACACGCGCGATCTTGGGGGGGGGGGGGGGGGGGGGGGGGGGGGGCTATATCATTGGGGCGGACCACTGTGTGGGCCCACCATGTTGTGTGAGGGTGCTGCAGACGGTCGCCGTGTGCATGCGCGGACCCCCGGCCGGAAGTGCAGGGCACTCTGGCACCCTGCTGGCCCCGTTCAGGTAAATGAATCGCTGGGCCAAGTGGCCCGTTGACACCGCGTGAAACGCTCCGGTGGTTATGCTGGCGTCAACACTTAGCCGTGGTTTCAGAAAATCCCGCCCCATGTTTCCCGCCGGAGACCACGCTAAGAAATATTTCGGGAGAATTGCGCCCAATGTTTGCCTATAATGAAAAAAGCTACAGAGCCCTGATTTTAACCTGGAGTGGATTCAGGGCGGGCGAGATGCAGGGCAGGCGAGATGCAGGGCGGGCGAGATGCAGGGCGGGCGAGATGCAGGGCAGACGGGAGTACCACATTGACCAGGTTCATTTTAACACCTGGAGTTTATTTGAACTGTCTGTCTGTCCTATCTCCCACCTGAAGCTGGTACAAACAGCAACAGAGTCAGTGGGCAGAATGATGAATTTGTGTAAGAGGCTTGTACTACTGGAGACCCAGTTCAAGATGAGCATGTGGGGATTGGTGTGTGGAGCTCTCCAAAGAGCTGCTGGAAGAAAGAATCCTCGGGAGGACCAGGAATGTTGATGGGGTCTGGAGCTCACTCTTGGACCCAAGGAATAAAAAAAAAAGAAAAATATACTTAAGTTGGCTTCATCTGAAAACATGGCTGCCTCCCACCATGGTCTATTGGCAGATTTTCCTCATCAGATCACATACTTAACATTTTAATTTGGGCCCGCATCTCCCATATAGCAAGCGGTTCTCGTGTTGCTGGAATCCCAGTAATTAAATGGTGGAAGGGAACACTATGGGATTCAATGATTTCAGTTGGCCACTATTTTAACCTCTCACATGCCCCATAGCGACTGAGTTAAAATTGGGGCTTCAGTCATTAACAAAGACAGACAGCCATTGCATATTATAAGTAGTTGGAAATCCAGCTCAACAAGAGTACTTGCTGAACTCTGGAAATTTGGTGAGTGACCAAATTTGGCACAGGGAGGAAAGAGATGCTGTCTTTTACAAAACAAGGAGGTCAAGAGAAGGAGTGAGAAACAGCAAAAGTGAAGAGCTGAAGTCCACAGGCATTAATTAGGTAAGCAGATGGGTGATTGGATGGCGAGTTTTAAGGTTTTTTGTAAACTCTAAACTAGGGTAGTAGTTTAAACTAGGACTGGGCAGGAAATAAGTACTGTATTAAACTAGTTAAACTAATTGATATAATTACAAATAGTCATTGAGTAAAGACTTTAATTCATTAAATAACTCAATAAAACTGGCTTAAGAATGGCAGAGCAGGTTAGAACATAGAACAGTACAGCACAGAACAGGCCCTTCGGCCCTCGATGTTGTGCCGAGCAATGATCACCCTAATCAAACCCACGTATCCACCCTATACCCGTAACCCAACAACCCCCCCCCCCCCAACCTTACTTTTTAGGACACTACGGGCAATTTAGCATGGCCAATCCACCTAACCCGCACATCTCTGGACTGTGGGAGGAAACCGGAGCACCCGGAGGAAACCCATGCACACACGGGGAGGACGTGCAGACTCCGCACAGACAGTGACCCGGCCGGGAATTGAACCTGGGACCCTGGAGCTGTGAAGCATTTATGCTAACCACCATGCTACCGTGCTGCCCCTAGGTTGTTTATCTAGACTGCAAAATATGGTAGCCTGTGGATGGCGAGACTGCCCCCAGCAAACATATCTGCAGATGTCTCCGTCTCAAAACTCTCCAGCCCAGTCATTGAGCTGGAGTGCGGGTTAGAGATATACAAGGCAGGATGTGGTATTTCAGGATAGTTTTACCCAGAATATAGTCACACCTCAGGGCAAAACCCAGCTTCATGAGAGAGAAGGTGCTATCGATAGGGAGCTGGGTCGCAGGATTTAGGAGAAGTTGAGAAAGAGGTTCCGCAGACAGGTGCGATGAACTTTCTGCCTGTGAGGCCAAAGTGAATTACAGTATTGTGATATAATTCACAGTTATGATTCACCCATGAACAGACACCCTCTCATGAAACTCCCCTTGTTATTTGAACATGCTCAGACAGATCTAGACATAAATAGTATAATACAGGTTACTGAATAATTTTCTCTTCAGATAAATTTTCTTTTGTTCATTTAAAACACCCAATTACAGTTTCCTTGGGGCAAAATAACTGAAAACATAACAATTAGCTTCATGAGCTTGTCGTGATGCAGTGCAAATATCTGATCCGCATTCTTGACGATCTCTATTATCAGCAACATCTGTCTGGGTTTGGCTAGACAATTTCTAATAATGTTTCTACTCATAATCTACCTGCTAATCTGCCCTTCCATTATGCATGGCATTAATGCTAATTAAGTAGGAACATTATTTTGAGTCCTGCTTCTGTTGATTGCTATAATTATTACAACTTGCGATTATCAAACCAAATATGATCAAAGGATGCACAAATTTTACACTCTTACATCAAGTGCTCATCTTAACTGTTGAAACACACACTACTCAGTGCTACAAACGTTACACATTGTGGACAGCACGGTAGCACAGTAGTTAGCACAGTTGCTTCACAGCTCCAGGATCCCAGGTTCGATTCACTGCCTGCGTGGGTTTCCTCTGGGTGCTCCGGTCTCATCCCAAAATAGGTGGATTGATCATGCTAAATTGCCCTTGGTGTCCCAAAAAAGGTTAAGTGGGGTTACTGGGATAGGGTGGAGACATGGGCTTGAGTAGGGTGCTCTTTCCAAGGGCCGGTGCAGACTCGATGGGCCGAATGGCCTCCTTCTGCACTATAAATTCTATGATTTTATGATTTTAACTGTGAAAATTTAAGGAAACTGTAAATTTGGGACATCTCAAATAAAATTTGTGGAAACACACAGGTTACTGAATATCTGCGAGCTAAGTATAGGCTAACTTCTCAGAACAGATTTAATAAAGGGCCTCACCCAAAATGATAATCTATCTGTCTGCTTTAGATTGACATTCTTGTTTGCATTTTCTATATTCTTTTGATTTTTAACTCTCAAACTTTGGCAGTGAACTCCACACAAGATCAAACATGAGGGAAAGATAGCTACATGAAAAAAATTATAATTGTAAGGGGAGTGTCATGGAAATGCTTCGGTTCATCACGAGCATTCTTACCTCCAGTCTGGTCCTGTCCACATCCTTTGGTAGCTTGACACGAGCTTTCATTGTGACAGCTAACATTTCATACGGGTAAACCTGCAAAAAGTAAAAGTAACTCAATGGTAACTCAGTTGTACCGCATTTTCTTTTAATTTCTGATGCCAAGTTACTATCGTGGAAAATCGTAAACCTGGAAAAGATCATCCAATCCACCTTCTTGCTGTTCAATACCTTACACGCCAATTCATTTCTCAACAAAAAAATAGGCATCAGCTTGATATTTTGAGAGATGTATCTAGTTTGTTTCCTAGTTTGTCCTGGTCAGTATTTTGTCAATATTCCTACAATTTGGCTGTTTATTATGTAACCACATGATTTTCTGTGCATGATTTTACAATTATCTACATTAAATTTTTGTCCCGCCTTGCACTATAACCTAAGCCCCCATGTAAGTATTTGGGGAAATCTATATGTAACATGAGGGGCGCGATTCACTCCAAAACTTTTTTGGGCGGATTTGGCAGCTTTTTTCGCCAGCATTCTGGATGAGATCCAGACCTGGATTCACCCACGCTGAGTCATTTTTTTGGGCCCTGGGTAGTTTCTCCCCGGTCCATCCCACACTGACAAATGTTTTCACAAATGTTTGGGGAGCTGAACTCTCCAGTGGGAGCAGCTCCTCATAGATCGGGGCACCATTTTGAAAGGATGTCCCAATCTCCAAGTGAGCTTGTCCCCCACAACCCCTCCGCCCCCTGCCCCCCCCCCCCCCCAGACAATACCATCCCCCACAGATATGGATTGATGCCGAGATAAGTGCTGTCAATTTCTACTTCAAAATCACTCAAGCGTGAAGGGGTGGTGATGTTGGAACACACTTAACTCTCTCTTTGAAGTGGACAACACCAACACCAAACCCATTCGAGTATTGCCCACTGTAATTGTTTCTCCGGCACCCAAATATATATGTACCTCCCCAGTCTCCACCTCCCCTCCCTCCCCCGACAAACAGTTGCCTACTTATGTGTTGTAAATAATTTTGCCAGTTGTACAGTGTTGCTGCTGTTGAGCTGGTGCACAATACCCTACCGGTTATTCTATTTTATTTTTTATTATTACCTTTTTTTGGGTATGCCCTTCTCTTCTATACATGTATACATATATTTATATATATATTTCTTATTCTGTGTACATAACCATAAATATACTTTGTTCAAAAACCCAATAAAAACTCATTCATAATATGAAAAAAACTCTCTCTGAAGTGATTGACGTTTCTAAACATTATGGTTTGAGCATTTCTGAGTTACACAACTGTGAAGGAAAATGAATGAGGCATGGCTGACAATTTTATGTGTGTTAATCACAGCCTAGAAAGATAAATGACTGAATGGCTTGCAGCTCAAGGATCTGAGGGGTTTAACCACAGATGACTGGTTTCTCTTTCCAGGATTTGACATGTGGAGTCAGAAGGTGTATTGCCACAGTGTTGACGCAGTCATTTTTTTCACTGCCCGTGTCTGGACTGCTCCCTAACTTCCAGATTGGGGTCTCATTTCTGGAGGGCTTACTGACAGGGGTCTCTTTTCTGGGGGGTCTGTGAGGGTCCCTTTATTTGGGGGTCTCTGGGAAGGTGCCTTTGCTTCGGGTGTTTCGGGGGGGATCCCTTTATTTAGGGGGTCTCTGTGGGAGGTGGTGGGGGGCTCTGGTGGGGGTGGGTGGGCAGAAGGATTTTGGGAGCAACCCACCTAAGGAGTTACCCTCTTACACACCGCGAGATCCACTACATCAAGGCGACGTGCCCATACCTTTAGCAATCCTCATCCATGTGATTCCCGGTCCTGGGAATCACGCAGGCCTGGAGAATAAGGTGCCCGGCCTGCTAAGCCGCCGCTTGGGCGCGAACCTCGATCCTGATGGCAGAGGGGGGCTGGCACTGTTCGCGATTTCTCCCCGTCGCTTGATTCTCTGCCACATCGGGAACTCACTACCGATGGCGAGTGGCGGAAAATCCAGCCTGGGAGCTATGGGTGAGTGCTCTGATTTTCTTTTTTATTTGTCCATGGGATGTGGGCATCGCTGCCTGGCCATCATTAATTGCCCATCCCTAATTGCCCTTTTCGGGCAGTTAAGAGTCAACCACATGGCTGTGGGTCTGGAGTCACATGTAGGCTAGACCAGGTAAGGACAGCATGTTTCCTTCCCCAAAGGACATTAGTGAACCAGATATTTTTTTACGACAATTAACAATGGTCATCATTAGACTTATTTCCATATTTTTATTGAATTCAAATTTCACCACCTGCAATGATTCAAACACAGGTCCCCAGAGCATTACCAAGGGTTTCCAGTCCAGTGACAACATCACTACATCACCACTTGCCCTCACAGCATTTTGTGTGGGAGGAAAGGTACCGGAATATGTAACCAGGTGAGGTTGCTCAGGTGGTTGAAGAGCGGAGGAATGGGATACAAATTGTCAGTGATCCAGGTTTCCATCAGACCCGAGGTATCAATGGCACCTCTCCAGAGGGTTACAAATGGGTCTTGTTTGCTAGGAAATGTAAGATTTGCACATTAACACTACAGAGAAGGAACATAGAATATACAGTGCAGAAGGAGGCCATTCGGCCTATCGAATCTGCACCGACCCATTAAGCCCTCACTTCCACCTATCCCTGTAACCCAATAATCCCATCTAACCTTTAGGACAGTAAGGGCAATATAGCATGTCCAATCCACCTAACCTGCATGTTAGGTAGAAGCCCAGCTAAGTATTCAAAGGGTGAGGGAGTGGAAAGATGGGCAGCATGGTAGCATAGTGGTTAGCACAATTGCTTCACAGCTCCAGGGTCCAAGGTTTGATTCCCGGCTTGGGTCACTGTGCGGAGTTTGCACGTTCTCCCCGTGTGCGCGTGGGTTTCCTCTGTGTGCTCCGGTTTCATCCCAAAGATGTGCATGTTAGGTGGATTGGCCATTCTAAATTGCCCTTAGTGTCCAAAATTGCCCTTAGTGTTGGGTGGGGTTACTGGGTTATGGGGATAGGGTGGGGTGTGGGCTTGGGTAGGGTGCTCTTTCCAAGAGCCGGTGCAGACTCGATGGGCCGAATGGCCTCCTTCTGCACTGTAAATTCTATGATTGTAGTAGGAAGATGGAGAGATTTACCATCTGGAGAGTGAGATCAGCCAGTTGTGCATTGGGGAAAATAATCTTTTCTCATTGACAAATTGTTTCCTGTACGAGGCAAGTAATTTTGTATATTCTCTCCCTTTATCCTTCCTATCAATGAACACTTGATAACCATTCATTAGAAACTGCAGGATGTCATCTTAAAAATAACTTTCACTCTGATGTTCTTTCTATCCATGTGAGAAGACATCACTTATCCTTTATATCTCTCTGATGGAATTGCTGAAATCAAGAGCTCATTGTGTGAGAATCATGATTTGGCTCCTGTTGTACCATTCTGTAGCCCACTTTAAAAGCTTTTACTTTCAATACAGAAATGAATAAAACATCAGGGAAACAAAACTGAGACCTTAACCTGGTCAGTTCCGGTCGGTGGGTAGAAACCAGGGACTTAAGATGAGAAGGCAACTTCTTACCTTGTATTCTGTAAAAACAAGAGTTCATTTCAGTGAGATTTGAGCAACAACTTTAGAGAATCAGAACAAATGACTGAAAATCAAAGTAGCTCTATTAGTAGATTTTTGATATTGATACAGTGTTGAAATGATTCCTCACCTCGCATTCCCCAGCTGGTATCATGATTTGATTCAAAGTCGGAAGTCTAAAGAGAGGAAATATCAAATATATTAGAAGCTTTTATGAATGTCAAAAGGTTGACAATTACTTCTAACTCCTTCCACATTATGAACTTTATCAGTATTTTTTTAAACAAAGATTTTTTTCTTAAATATTACTTTGTGTGATATTATATATTGTTCATTAAGGTTAAGAATTTCAGATGCCAGAAACTGTTACTTTTTTTTTTAAAAGCACCTAGCTCCCCGAGGTTCCATGAAGAGTAACACTCCCTTTAGTCTGGTTCACCAACATACAATCTTTGTTAACGTTCCATTGTCATTGGTGATGTTTAGGTTTAGATAGTTTTAGATGTAGATTCTATGGGCTGGTGCAAATGTTGAATATAAATATTGAGCAGGTGGGTGGAGCAGGAAAGGCCAATCAGTAAGACCAGAAGACAATGGAGCAGAAGTAGGCCATTCGGCCCATCGAGTCCGATTCACCATTCAACGAAATCATATCTGATCTGATAATCCTCAACTCCACTTTCCAGCCGTACTTCCATAAACCTTGCTTCCATTACTGATTAAAAATGTCTATCTCATGTCATATGAGAGTACCTTCAAGAAATGGATGTTTAAGCAATGTACCTTTAAGAAATGTAACAGCTCATATTACTGAAGTGATGTCAGAGTGTGGGTGGAGCTGGGTTTTTTAGCTCAGCCATTTTGCAGTGTTTAGTTTCAGTTTGAGAAAGCAGCTAAAAAGTGCCTGGCTGGTTTGCTGTGAGCTGTTTGAAAGGAAAAGCCAGTTTTGAGGAAAAGAGCTTAGGTGTGTCTGTGTTTGCAGTAAGCTGGATCTGCTGTGATCTCTGCCATGAAAGACTATCTCTGAATCATTGGGTGATTTAAACTCATAATAGTAATGTCTTTAACCTGATGTGTTTCTGTTTAAAGGTATTAAGTCTTTTGGAGGTTTGAAGGAACATTTTGAGGGATTATCTTGTGTTGTATTATTTTGGGGGTTATCTTTGAAGTAAGGGGTGTTAAGAGATCCAATGTTTATTTTAAAAGGTTAAGTTGAATTCATGGAATAAACATTGTCTTGTTTTAAAAACCACGTGTCCATAATTGTAATACCACACCAGGGGAGCGATTCTCCGAAACAGAGAGAAACAGCCGACGCTGGAGTGAAACCCAGAGTGTTTCACTCCGGCGTCGGAGGCCACTCCTCGCCCCCTATTCTCCCCCCCCCCCCCCCCCCCGGGGGGCTAGGAGTGGTGTTGCGCGAATCTCGGGCGCCGGGCCTGGACACTTGCGTCAAAGCAGCATGCCGAGAATGACGTGGCCGGCGGCGCCTAAGTGACGCCAGTCACGCATGCACAGGTTGGCCGGCTCCAACCCACGCATGCGCGGTTGCCGTCTTCCCCTCCGCTGCCCCGCAAGACATGGGGGGGGGGGGGGGGTGCCAGGGCGGTGTGGTGTGATTCGCCCGGCCCTCCCGCGATTCTCCCTCCCGGCGTGGGGAGCGGAGAATCGCGGCCCTGGAGACCAAGCCGTGTGCTTCAAAAGCAACAATACACAAAGGGAGAGGTTGGTTGAACTCCATGATACATTTTGGAGTTCTGAAAACGCCGCTCCCATAACACTCAGCCTTGAACATATTTAATGACCCAGCCTACAGCCCTCTGCAGTAAAGAATTCCACAGATTCCCTACCCGCCAAGAGAAGAAATTCCTCTTTATCTCTGTCTTAAATGAGCGATCACTTACTCTGAGATTATTCCCTCTGGTCTTAGACTCTCCCACAAGGTAAAAAAACTTCTCAGTATCTACCCTGTCAAGTCCCCTGAGAATTCTATGTCTCAATAAGGTTGCCTCTCATACTTCTAAACTCAAACGAGTATAGGCCCAACCTACTCAACTTCCCCTCATAAGAAAATCCCTCCATACCCAGGGTCAACCGAATGAATCTTCTCTGGACTGCCTCCAATGCCAATATATATTTCCTTAAATGATTGGACCAAAACTGTTTGTAGCATTCCAAGTATGGTCTAACTAGAGCCTTGTATAGTTTCAGCATGATTTCCATATTTTTATACTCCATTCCCTTTGAAATAAAGGCTAACATTCCATTTGCCTTCCCTATTACTTGTTGAACTTGCCTGCTCCTTTTTTGCGATTTATGCACGAGGATGCCCAAATCCCTTTGTGCTGCAGCTTTCTTCAGTATTACTTCATTTAAATAATATTCAGCATGTAATATTATCTACAGGCATATCACCACACCAGGTTGATGTCAAAGATCCTGTTTATTTTTCCTCAAATGTTGCCAAACACACTGAGCATTTCCAGCACTTTTCATTTTTATTTCAGATTTCTAGCATCCACAGAATTTTGATTCTGTGGCGGAGTAATTAATGTCAGTACACCATACTGTGTTTGCCTGTCCTCCTGTACCAATCCGGCAATAACCATGGGGACATATACAGGCCTCACACAGCAGCGAGAGTTGACAATGTTGTATCATCTGTTAAAGCAGTTAACATACATCATTGCGCACAGCCAATGAATCGACCTTCAAACTTGTCTCCAAAACTGTGGTATCATGTAGCTTAGTTCTACTCGTGGATAACTTGGGATTTCAAACTTCACACACCCTTAGGGGGTGATCGATAAATACCCAACGGCAGTCCACGCACATCCCACCCATACCGCCCACCACGGCCAGGTGCCCTGCACAAATAGTCCACTAGCCGCGGACTCCCTGTGCTGCCTGTGTCCGAGTGTCTCACACTGTGCATTGTCTGTCTCCCCCCACCCCTGGCCCACCCAGGAGAAGGTGGCCCAGGCCCACAACCACAGGGAGAGGGAGAAGGCAGGAGGAGGGAGGCCTTATGTCTGCAAAGTGCAGCCTCCTTCCCACCCCAGGGAACAAGGTGTCCCGCCTCTCATCCATGCCATCCAACAATATTTCCAGCTCCGCATCTGCGAATCATGGTCTACTCTTCGGGATGGCTCATCTTGGCTGGAATGTGTGTGTGGGGTGTGTATATGCGGCTGAAGCCTGTCAGGCTCTGCAGTGTCAATTCTGACCCCGGCAAATCAGCCAGCGGTGTTGGTTTGGAATTGCACTAGTTCCACATGACGCCGGGTGGCAGCCCATTAATTTGTCCGAATCGTTTTGGGACTGACAGTTTTCGTCAACATAGAACTCTCGTGATTCAGTCCTGGCGTCAGCACTTAGTCTTTCAAATGGAGAATCCTCTTCCCTGAGGATCTTACATCAGCATATTGATCTTTAATGTTAAAAGAAATTGGCTAGTCTTTGGTTTCCCTAGCCTGCACTTGCCCTTTCCACCAAACCCCCCCCCCCCCCCCCCCATGCACCCAACCACCAAAGGAGTACGTTCTCTGGAAAGTCTCTATTATATATGGATCCAAATTGGACTTTGCTCTGATTCAGACATTTCAAAGCTGGTTATACAATATGTGCATTATTCTAGTAACAAACTGTCATTTAAAAACAGAAATCTTAAACATAAACCTTGTTTACCTTGTGTGACCTATTTTTTCCATAACCTGGAAGGGAAGCTGATTTGGAGTGAGGAATTCCTGCAACAAATTATAATTTAGTCAATTAGGACCTATCTCGGTTGTTAGATCGATTGAACAGAAAATTAAAGAGATCCCCTCACAGATATAAAATGGAATTTTTAAATAATTCATTCACAGGGGGAGTGGGCATCGCTGGATGGTCAAGCATTTATTACCAATCAAATTTTCACAGTAACTTCATTGCAGTGTTAATGTAAGCCTTCTTGTGACACTAATAAAGATTATTATTATTCCCTTCAATTGAGTGGCTTATTAGGCATTTTCTGAGGACATTTAAGAGTCAACCACGTTGTTATGGATCAGGTAAGGATGGCATTAGTGAACCAGCCGGGTTTTTACGACAATCTTTTAATTTCAGGTTTTTATCAAATTCAAATTTCACTATCTGCCATGATGGGATTCAAACTCGGGTTCCCAGAGTATTTTTTAAATAATTAATAATCTTTATTGTGACAAGTAGGTTTACATTAACATCGCAATGAAGTTACCGTGAAAAGCCCCTGGTCGCCACATTCTGGCGCCTGTTCGGGTACACAGAGGGAGAATTCAGAATGTCCAAATTACCTAACAGCACGTCTTTCGGGACCTGTAGGAGGAAACCGTTGCACCCAGAGGAAACCCACGCAGTCAGAGGGAGAATCTGTAGACTCCGCACAGAGTCTGGGAATAGGACCTGGGAGCCTGGCACTGTGAAGCCAGTGCTAACCACCGTGCTACCATGCCACCATTACCCTGGGTCTCAAGATTTCTAGTCCAGTATGCCACTGCCTTGATTTCCAATTTAATGAATAAGGTGATAGGTCCGTCAAACAACAAAGCAGGAATTCAATTTTAAATGTGCAGAATGAACTTACTTGTCTGAAAGAGTGATTCACTGCTTGATCTTTGTAGCAGCTCTCTATCAGCAGCAGGGCTCCGAGATGATGATTTAGGGTCCAGCTCAAAGGAGTCAGCCGAGGCATCCATCTCCCCTTTCAGTATCAACCAGCTTGTCTTCACCTGGAAACGATTTCAACAGTCAAAGGTTTACTGGTGACAAGGGGACCAAAATGCAGATTTTCTTTTTTTAAACTGTTGCTGAACAATGTCTGAAGAAAATGTCTGATGTCTTAAGTAATAGTTCTATGACTTCAGTCTAACTTACACATATCCACACTTAACAATTTATGGGGAGGGAACCCATTTCTCTCTTCTGATTCATCCATTCAGAGAGCTCCTCGAGTCCTGCAATTCTAATATCCAATGATTTGCTAAAACAAAATCCAGGGATTTCAACTTCAGTACCCTATCCAGGAATCTATTGCATATGCTGATCAGTCTTTGTGCGAAGAACCATCTGCCATCAATCCTGGATATACCTTTCGCTAGTTCAGACCTTATCCTCTAGTTCTACTCTTCAAACTTAATTTAACGTCATTTTCTGGACTTACCTTCCCATTGACTTTAATACTGGTGGCAGCCTTCTGATTCATAAGATGAAGGTTTGCACAGTGGTGATCGACACTGTGTTCAGCAGTGCTCAGGAGACCCATGCTGGCTTGGCAGTCTCTGACACAACTGCTGCAGAGTCAGCTGAGAAGGTCTCTGTTTTCTCTGGGCCATCTTCTCAGCCAGCTGAGCTTTCGACTTGAGCTGCAAAGCTCAAATAGTGTCTCTCTATTCTCATTTTTCTTTCCCAGGCCATGATGTCCAAGGCAGACGGGCCATGCCTTGTGGCCTGCGCCCATTTTGTGTTGAAATCCCCCTGCAGATAAAAGGTATTCTGACTCAGAGATACTGCCGACAGCAGTATCAAGTTCCTTGTAGAACTGCTCTTCTGCTTCTGCAATGGACTACAGCATTGGATACTCATGAGGTTAACTGGGTGAGATACCCTCAATTACGACACAGGAGAGAAGATTGGTACTTCAAAGGCTTTAATCATCAGAGAACTGAACAGCAGCCGAGAAGTGTGCTCGCCACATGCTGCCGAGTGAGCCTTATCTTATATACCGTTTCCTGGGGGCGGAGCCAGAGGCGGAGTCCCCCAGGGTTCCAAGCCCGGTCTTAAAGGGCCAATGTATTAAAGGTAAGGTACAGTTACAGCAGCTACTGATACCATTCATCACACTGGGTCTGTTTGAGTTGGGAGGTAGATGGAAAAAACACATTCTGAACCATTTGAGGGGGGTTCCATCATCAAGAGTAGTGACTTCCTTACAGTGAAACCTACACTTTTCTCACATGTTTCCTTTGAACATTTTCCCTGCCAGATGAACTGCATAAAGCTTTACTTTCCGTGATCTGCTCTCGGCAGGTTTGGTTTCTTGTGGGAAGCAAGGATAACGTTCAAATTCCATATCGATCCGGGCTGTCTTGCACGTGTTGTTGACCAGCTGAAAGTTGTCTGTCTGTCCTATGCACATGGTCCTGATGTTCCAGTTTGCCAATCAAAGTGTTGGCATCTTCTTTCATTTTGTTTATTTGCCTGGTCTATTGCTTCTATCCATGAATTGAGCAGAGACTCTAAGCTCCAAGCATTCAATGGGACCGTGGCAGGTCAGCATCTTACAAGCAGGGGGAAACTGACTTGAGGAGGGAGGCTGGCTGATCAGTAGGATACAATGGTTCCTCCCATCATCAGAGACAGCCTATAACACCTGTTCTCTATGCCAATCAAACTGGCATAACTCGTAACTGCTTCCTGTGTTGTGTAAACGCCCTGCAGCGAAACTGGAGTGTCCTCTGCCGGGCGCAAGCCTAGGTAAAATTTATGGTGACCCTGCATTGTTCAAACATCAGGTTCCCCCTCTCAACCTCCCAGGCCGAGTCCAAAGGAATGCAAAACACCACATTTGGCACGATTTTGCAGGAGTAATTGATTTGGACATCAGTCCACCTTTGGTCTCCACTCTTTTGTCAGGGTTTACTTCTTTGGTCTTCAACTCTCCTGAAGCACCCAAAAGGCATAGCCCAAAGCTGGGAGTTTGGTTCAGGATTGTCAAGGGGTGTCCACATGCCAGTGGACTTTCACACTCATGTCTCGGGGCCAAATCACCTCTTGAGTTCCTTTGGAACTTCAGCCTGGGGCCACCAAGGTCTTGGTTTCCACGTGTCGCTATGAGGAGGCACAGCTGAGTACTTGCCAATGGAGGGGTTGTGTACTGACAGGGAGAGACTTGCACATTTGGCTCTCTTATTCACATTGCTTTTGAAAATGAGGAGCACACAAATGCAGAAAGAATGCTAACTCGCTTCACCCGCACATTAAACATGTCACATAAACATGATGGATACTGACTATTCAGCAGGCCTGACAGCATCTGTGGAGAGAAAAGGGAGCTAATGTTTCGAGACTGGGTGACTCTTTGTCAAAGCTTTGGAATAAAGATCATCCAGACTCGAAATGTTAGCTCCTTTTCTCTCCACAGATGCTGTCAGACCTGCTGAGATTGTCGTATTTTCAATTTCTGTTCCAGATTGCAGCATTCACAGTCATTTGCTTTTATTTAATACACCCTGATAAACTCACCAGGTTGAAAAGTCAAGTTTTTCCAGTTTCCCCTCATAGTTTGTTGCTCGGGCTCCTCATTCTTCTCTGAAGTGCCTCTAGCAGTTGAATGTCATCTTTATGCCTCAACCAGCAGGCAGTGTATTATGATCAGAGCACAGTACAGTTTGGTCAGGACTTTCCCTGTCATGCATTCTATTGTTTAATCTATGTCATTTAACATTCTATTAGCTTTGCTGATTAGTGCTCTGCATTGCTTCAACTGGCTACATTTTAAGCTACTCTATTGGTAGGCTTGGAGGTAGGGGGCATGTAAAATCCAACAGGTGGCAACCTACCTTCCTGCCCCTGGCTTGTCTGAAATTATACGGGGGTGGGTGTGGGTATCACTCACTAAGCCTTGGGTCTATTGAGGCTCTTTAGTGGCCAATGAGTGGCCACCTAAGGGTCTTATCCCACTGTTGGTGGCATGTTATCCACCGTTTGGGAAGCCAAACAGATTTTGCTGCTGGTGTTGCAGTGGGAAGGGGGGGGGGGGGGCACCCTGCTAAAGACATTCTCTCCCTCTTTGACCATCTTCCCAGCTACCTTGCAGTCCTCAACAAAACCTCTGATCCCAGATATACCTGGGTTCCTCAGCTTTGGGAACTGCCTGTATTCCCAGCAGTGGGTACTGCTCCCGCTTGTCGCTGCTGGCATCAAACAGCTGCCAGCCAATCTGACGGGGCAGTAGCACGCTAAGGTAGCATTTTCTCCATCAAAAGGGCCAGAATTTTCATCCTAATGCAATTTTTTTTTCCCCCCAGCATTGAATTGCTTTGGCATAGGTGTTGGGATCATGGACAGGTGCTCCCTGATATTTTAGCTGGGGGGGGGGGGGGGGGGGGGGGGGGAAGGAACCACAGCGGATGTAAAATTCAGCCCAACACGTCAAATGTCAAACATATCAAGACACTTAAGTCTCAACAAGCTCTGACCTTGACTGGTACAATGTCATTATACGAGTATGCGTGTTGCTTACATTTTCTTGGTATCATAGAATCATTACAGTGCTGAAGGAGGCCCTTCAGCCCATGAGTCTGCACTGACCCTCTGAAAGAGCACCCTACCCTGGCCCACTCCCCCGCCTTATGCCCGTAACCGCATGACCTCACCTAATCTGCACTTGTTTGGACACTAAAGGACAATTTAGCATGGCCAATTACCTAACCTGCACACCTTTGGACTATGTAATGAAACTGGAGCACCCAAAGTACCGGGGAAACATGCAAACTGCACACAGTCACCAAAGGCCAGACTTGAACCCGGATCACCGGTGCTGTGAAGCAGCTGTGCTAACCACTGTGCCACCTGTATGGGCAGTACTTTACACTGATCCACAGTAAAATTATGCCATTTTCAAATTTTATTTAACTTCTTCAGGGATATAAGAGCTCTCTACCCTAGTTTGACATCATTTGCAAAGTTTCTGAATTTCACTCATTTACATAAATTAGAAACACTAATTATCCCAATACCAAGCCTCAGGACATTCTATTGTTTTTCCCATTTAGCATAACACCTTCAAAGAGCATATTTTCTGACCGATTTCTTATCCATTATTAGAGTTCACCCCAAAATCCAAAAGTTTTGAGTTTAACTGACAGCATTTCATGTGAAACTTTGTCAGACGCCTTTCCGTATTCTCAATTCACCATACCACACTCTAATTGGGTTGTTAGTTTCTTACTGAAGCGGAAGATGATGATTTGGCAAGATCATCCACAGGTTGACTTTCATCAGCTTGGGTACTTTTGTACAAACAATCATCAAATATGCGGCCATTCAAGCCATTTTCTATTATCTGGAGATTGAAAATTGATCTTGTCCGCAGGGACACAATGTACAAATCTCGAGCTAAAAGTATAAGAAATGCCACTATATTAGCAATAATGTTAATTCTTATTTAAATGGATTAGCCACATAATTAGCAGAAAGAACAATTTCAGACCAAAATATTAATTGGTCTTACTAAAACATAATACGATTTTCTCAGATCAGAATGTCCATAACAAAAGAATAAATATATTTATGTGGTGCATTTATAGGGCCTTGGCCTCAGGCCATCTAGTCAATTAAGTAATTTATAAGTACAGTCAGTTTTAATGTAGGAAATGCGGCAGCCACATTCCTACAGTAATGAGGAAATGTGAATTATTGTTTTTCAATTATATTGATGGAATAATAAAACTAGGACTCCAAGAAGAATTATCCTGATCTTCTTTCAATAGTATCACACAACCTTTTATGTCCACCTGGTTTTAATATCTTACCTTTTTGCCATCGTGATCAAAATAAATATGTCCTTCTCCATCGTTGTCTTCACTCCAAAATCCTCTGCTTCGCCAATCACCTACTATGACATAATACGATTTGTGTTAGCCTGCAAAATTGAGTAAGACTTCTAAATTCCAGTTTTGAAACTGCTGACATGGAAATATAAGTTCCCAAGAAGGTGTTGATGTAGTGGTATTCAGTGGACTACTAATCCAGAGACTCAGGATAATGCTCTGGTGGCCAGGTTATCCTGTACTAGGTTTGAATCCCACCGTGGCAGATGGTGACATTAGAGTTCAATATTTAAAAAAATCTGTAATTGCTGGTTAACGTCAACTGCTATGGGGGAGGGGAGGGGAGGTTGGTTGGGGTGTTGGGGGGGGGGGGGGAAGAGATGGTTTGGGGTTTTGTATTGGCTTTATTGTGTAATGTTATGTGTTTTAAATGTTAAAATTTGAATAAAAATACTTTTTAAAAAATCTGTAATTAAGAGTCTAATGGTGACCGTGAAACCACTGTCGATTGTCATGAAAACCCATCTAGCTCACTAATGTCCTTTCAGGACTCCAGACACACAGCAATGTGGTTGACTCTTAAATGCACTCTAAAATTATCTAGCAAGCCACTCAGCCGTCCAGTATAGTTGGAGCTGTGCTCTTTCAGCAAGGGGGGAATATTCCATCACACTCTTGACTTATGGCTTGTAGATAATGGACACGCTTTGGAGAGTCAGGAGGTGAGTTACACGCTGCAGGATACCTGGCCTCTGACCTGCTCTGGTAGCCACAATATTTAAATGGCTATTCCAGCTGAGGCTCTGGGCAATGGTAACCCCCAGGATGTTGATACTGGGGGATCCAGCAATGGTAACGCCATTGAATGCCAAGGGGCATTGGTTAGATTCTCTCTTGTTGACGAAGGTTGTTGCCTGGCACTTTATGGCGGGAATGTTACTTGCCAGTTGACAGTCCAAGCCTGGGCATTGTCCAGCTACATTTAGATATGGACTGCTTCGGTATGTGAGAAGTCGTGAATGATGCTGAACATTGTGCAGTCATCTGCGAATATCCCCATTTCTGACCTTAAGATGGAAGGAGGGTCATTGATGAAGTAGCTGAAGATACTTGGGCCGAAGACACTACCCAGAGGAAATTCTGCAGTGATATCCTGGTACTGAGATGATTGACCTCCAACCCCCACAACCATGTTCTTTTATGCTATTTCTGATTCCAATTAGCTGAGTTTTCCTTCTGATTCTCACTGACTTCTGTATTGCTATGGCTACTTGATGCCTTTTTCGGTCAAGTGTTGCCTTGATGTCAAGGGTAGTCACTCTCCCCTCACCTCTGGAATTCAGCTATTTTGTGCATGTTTGAATCAAAGATGGAATGAGGACAAGAGCTGAGTGACCCTGGTGGAAAACAAACTTAGTGTCACTGAGCAGGTTATTGCCAAGCATGTGACCTCTTTCATTACATTGCTGATGATCAAAAGTGGACTGATGGGACTATAATTGGCCAGGTTGGGTTTGTCCTGCTTTTTGTGCACAGGAATATCTGAGCAATTTACCACATTGCCAATGTTGTAGCTGTATTGGAACAGTTTGGCTAGGGGTGTGGCAATTTCTCGAACGCAACTCATCAGAACTGTTGCCGGATATTGTTAATTTGCAGTACCAATGCCTTCAGTTGTTTCTTGATATTATGTGGAATGAATCAAATTGGTTGAAGACTAACATTTATGATGCTAGGGACCTTACCCATGATACCATGAAGCTTCATGGGCTCCAAAATCAATGTTGAAGACTACCTGGGCAACTCCCTCCCAACTGTAAAGCACTGTTTTGCCACCTCTTCTAGGTCTGTCCTACCAGTGGGATGGGATATACACAGGGATGATAATGGTGGTGTCTGGGACAATTTCTGTAAGGTATGCTGTGAGTTTGACAATAATAGGCGGTTGCTTGACTAGACTTTGTGGCAGCTCTCCCAATTTTTGTGCAAGCTTCCAGATGCCAGTAAGGAAGATTTTGTAGGGTCAATAGGGTTGAGTTTGCCGTCGTTGTTTCTGGTGGCTAGGCCAATGATGGGTGTTCTGTCCAATTTTGTTCCTTTTTATTAACTTTGTAGTGTTTTATGCATCTGAGTGGACTTAAAGAGTCAACCATGCTTCCGTTGTCATGGAAGAGACCAGACCAGGTAAGGACAGCAGATTTGCCACAATCAACAGTGGTTCATGGTCATCAGTAGAATCCAGATTTTTACTGAACTCAAATCCCACCATCTCCCATGTTAGTATCTGAACCCAGGTTCCCACAGCATTACTGTTCTTCATGTTTCTCTTTACCCCAGTTATTGCAGATTGACCTGTGAAGAAAAGGGCTTGCAACATTACTGCTGATTAAAGTGCATTATTATTGTTAAGGATTTAAGAGACTCTTAAGGATTTGAAAAAAAAATGTTGAATTAAGCATACCAGTTTATCTTGACATTGACATACATTTGTAAATGCGTTCATGTACAGAAAATGACTGCGACTTCATTCTTCTGTCGAAATAAGTGGATACTAACATAAATGGTTTTGAGATATGTGGCCAAGGCTGCATTAGTAATTGTAATATTATGCAGTGTCTAGATTTAACACTTAAATTAGTAGGCTGCAATTTTAGTTGCATTTCTTACAATATTATTACAAAGGTTTGTTTTTTATCTAATTATATATATTCTGAAGGAATACCATTATACTTGTCGTATTGTTCCACTGCCCGTTAGCAGGAGTATAAGGCTAGAAGCCCCTCCTAACCAAACACCTATAGTTTCACTCTGTTCCTATTTATATTTGTTTGAGTAAAACAAATGAACAATCAAAGGGAACAAATTGACAAAAGATCTAATTAAAAGGGTCTCTCCTTAAAGGTGAGTCGCAACAAAATCCAGAAACAGAAAGGAAACTTATAAACATTGAATCAAAATGTGCTCGTGGGTTCCTATTTATAGAAGCACAAATGAATCTCGAGTTAATGCCACCACCTGATTAAAATTAAAGAAAGTGAACAGGAAACACGGAATTGCTGGTGAAAGAGTTTGTGATGTTCGAGCTTTCTTTCTTGTATTAATTTTAAAACAAAGTGATGAGGCGATAAATATACCATAGTTTATTCAGTGCAGCCACATCCAGTTCCACGGAAATTCTATTAATTAGACTCAGAAAGTCCCAAAAGACCCCCCAAGCAGGCCTCCTCCTCATGTTATTAGGCCAAAAAATGCTTGCTAACAGCTGCCAATAGAGCAGCCATGGCTTGCAATTAGGCTAAACAGCCTGCTCATCCCATTTTGTTAAAATATAGCCCAACTAAGATTATTTCCTGAATTTTTATTTGCATTAAATATCTACATTAAATAAATGAATTACAGCCACAAAAATTACAATTGCGGTGTACCGAGTGTAAAAACACCTCTCTTATAGGACGGGGGTAGTATCTCCATCACATGAACTACAGCGGTTTAAGAAGGCAGCTCACCACCACCTTCTCAAGGGCAATAAATGTTTGCTTCCCTCAAGGCCCCCCTTTTCACACTGGGCACCCTACCTCGTAGATCAACCCCCAGGGATTCTCCTCCCAGCCTCTTCATCAAGACCCCCAACCCCTCTCTCCTTACCACCACGCCCCTCAACCCCACCCCGAGTCCCAACTCACCTCTCTACCTTGAGACCCCTGCATGACCTGGTTCTGGATTCTGTGATTTAGAATCTGGGACTGCTAGTAGTCCCCATCCTGGCTACTGCTTGTGCTGCTGAGACCACAGGGGTCGGAATCATTAATTTTACATCTGCAATGAAATTTACAAGAGCAATTGTAGTGAATTACTTTGGAATGTCCTGATTCACTTATTTGTCAGCCTCTAACATTGCTTCCTTTGAAGACCAACGCGCAAGCAATTTTGATATTTTGTGATAGTGTAAATTAGATGATAATTAAACTGCAGCTTGTTTTAAATCACTACCAAATTTTATTTAAATTAATTGGTATAAAATTAAATTAATTGCAATAAAAGTTACAAATTTACTAACAAAAAGTCAAGACTATACCCTATGCTTGGTCTTAACTCTTACATCTTACCACTGTGTAAAAAAAAACTAGAATAACATTTAGGTTCCCATGATAAAAGCTGTCCGATTTTCCTTTCCACTGAAATTAATAAAATCTTAGGTGCAGTTTCTGTAACCAATTGACTAACCCACAACATCCATTTTATACTGTAGTGGTAAGTTTGAATTTATTACCCCCTGTTATGTCTTGTTCCCAGAGGTTTGAATAATAATGACAAGTTTTTAGACTTGAAATACCAGAGCTTCCGTATCTTTGAATATCTCTGCTTAAGTATCTTTCTTACAGTTCTCCATGTGGCTGCTGGACATTGGGCAGAATTTTCCCATCCAGTTCATGGTGGGTTTCGTGGCAGACGGTGCTGTAAAATTTGAAGTGAGGCCAAAAATGAGAAACCTGTCATCGGGAAAATTGTCCGCTCACCACTTTCATGATTGGTGGAAGGTGGGTCAGGGTCCCCATTGATCCATGGTGGCAGGCCAATTTGCTTGAATGACCAATTGATAAATGGTCATTAAAAACACTAGTCGAGGGGCAGCACGGTGGCGCAGTGGGTTAGCCCTGTTGCCTCACGGCGCCGAGGTCCCAGGTTCGATCCCGGCTCTGGGTCACTGTTCGTGTGGAGTTTGCACATTCTCCCCATGTTTGCGTGGGTTTCGCCCCCACAACCCAAAGATGTGCAAGATAGGTGGATTGAACACGCTAAATTGCCCCTTAATTGGAAAAAATGAATTGGGTACTCTAAATTTATTTTAAAAAACACTACTCGCCAGGATCACGAGCTCCTCCCGATTACGTGTATCGTCAGCTGGAATTCAAGCCGGTCGGATACACATTTGGACACAAGTCAGCTGATGGCCTTCACTTTCCTCATGATGGTGAGTGCAACATTCAGAGCTTATCGGCAAAGCCAGTAATGCAACCTTTGTGAGGGCGTATCCTTGATCTCCTTACCAGATTCCTCCCTTGCTTGGAGAGTGTTCTCTGGTGGCTCAGGCAGTAGGGTAGGAACCCCCAAACACAAATCAGCACCACAACCTTGGGGGGGGGGGGGGATTTGGAGAGTGGGGGGGGGGGGGGGATTTGGAGAGTGGGGGGGGGGGGTTGGAGAGTGGGGGGGGGGGTTGGAGAGTGGGGGGGGGTTGGAGAGTGGGGGGTTGGAGAGTGGGGGGAATTGGAGAGTGGGAGGGGGGGTAAGAGTGGGACGGTATGAGGGAAGGAGAGATGGAGACAATGGACAAACGTGGGGCTGGAGGGAGAAAACAATGGCAGGTGGGGTAGATGTGGGAGAGGGGAATGATGGCAGGCAGGCAGAGAGGAGACCGAGAGGGGGGAAACTGGAGCCCAACATGAAATACCAGGAACAGAGACATAGTAGGGGTGGAATGGGGACGGAACTGTACAAATTGGAGGGGAAGCAGGCAGACCCAAAAATATGAGGAGGGGTGTGTTAGCATAGCACACGAGGAGGTGGTTTGCACAAAAGGCTCATGGATGTGGGGGAGGGGAGAGAAGTACACATGAGGGAGGGGTTGCATAGAGACCCAATGTGGTGGTTGTGGGGGGGGGGGGGGGAAAGAGGCACACCGTGTTGTCAGGGGGAATATGACAGCAAAGAGAAAGACAGCCGTAGATCCTGGTCTGAGGCCAAGCAATCAGGCTATCATGGTAATGTCAGACCTGGGGATTAGTGCATCCAGCAGTCAGAGTGAAGTCAGTCATGGGGCTTTGTGGACCATGCTACAAGGCAAAGCATGGCATGTACGTTGTATTCCCACTTCAAGGAGGGGCAATGGCTGTGTGCACAATTGGGAATGGGCACAGTTTAGTGTGGAGGACGTGGTCATGGTCTTGGTGTCACTGGCCATGATCTGGACTTGCCTGATACTGGGCTGCAGGTGAGATGGTTAAAGTGAGAGGAGGCATCTGCAACTTGTTGGGGGGGGGGGGGGGGGGGGGGGGGGTGAAGGAGATTATACAGAGGGGTATGTGAACCTCTCCTGGGAGGGAGTGGCCGGTCTCTGTATGTGACCATGCCCACCACCTCGTGATGGGAAGGAGTGAGGTCCACAATGGGCATTATAGAATCATAGAAAAGAATACTTACAGTGCAGAAGGAGGCCATTCGGCCCATCGAGTTTGCACCGACCCTTCGAAAGAGCACTCCACCCATGCCCATTCCCCCACCCTATTCCCGTAACCCCATCTAACCTTTGGACACTAAGGGCCAATATAGCATGGCCAATACACCCAGCCTGCACATCTTTGAGCTGTGGGAGGAAACCGGAGCACCCGGAAGAGTCCCCTGCAGCCACAAGGAGAAAGTGCAAACGCCACACGGTCACCCAAGGCCGGAATCGAACCTGGGTCCCAGGCGCTGCTAACCACTGTGCCACCCCATTGGGACATTGATAGTCATTGCTTCAGGTTGGAGGGTTGGAATAGCCACAATAATGACAAGTGGAACCAGGATTATTGGGGGAGGCTGGAGAAGAATAGGAGGCATCTCTATCTGCACACCATGGGATTCTAATAAGGTTGGAGGCACAATGCATGCATAGAGGGAGGGTCAAAGCTGATCTTTAAGTAAAAACTGAGCAGCATCTCGTAGAGTCAACTTAATGGCACGTTCAGAAATCAAAACTAGAGAAGAATCTGGCCGGGAGTGTTCAGAGTTGGTATGGAAGGAGCCCAGGGCTGCACTAGGGGCCCCATTTCATGAGGCAACCTCAACCTGCTTCCATTCAAAACATCAAAATAAAGTTGGAGCTGAGAGAAAAGAAGAAGACCTCCTTGACAAGGTTCCATTGGAACCTTTGTCATTTCTAGCGTTGGAACAAAAGACTGTACGAATCATGGCTTCAATGTACAGCCACTCCATTTCAGAATTAACACACAGGGGATGTGAAAAATGGGAATGCAGCCAACCATTAAGGATACCCAAGTGCTGCATATATCCCACATAATCAATGAAAGCCTCTAATGGGCTTTCTCCAGCTGGCATGGACAATGACCCAAAGGCATCAAGTCACAACTTAAGTGAAATCAGTATTACAATTGGAAGGTTGAGTTTGATAATGTGGGTACTTGTCATTAATGGCTCCAAATCTTTACCAACCTCTACAGCATAGAGATGTTAACCGTCAGCGTTGGCATCTTGTTCTCCTCACTCTGCAAGTTTGTGTCTCAGTTACAAGGCTGTATCAGCAACTAGGCTAATAGCAGAGACACAGCTTGAGGCCACCACAATGACATGCTGTTACTGAGTGGGTGTTTGGCCATCTTTCCACTGATTTAATAATCTGTTATACCTCTGATTCCTCAGAGAGAAGAACCAAGCAAGAATGAAGCCTGCGCTCAATGCTGCCTTCTCGATCATATTCATGAAATGGAGCAGGAGAAAAAGGGCCCGGAACCACCAGCGCAGCTTTGGAGGTGACGTCACCTGAGGTCCATGGTCCAGGAAAGTCCAAGCAAGAACCAAAGGATGAGGAGGTTAGACCCATACCATAGAGGTGACTCAATTGAACAAGGATCCACCAATGAAGTTTCAATATCTGCAGATGAACGCGAGTCAAAGCTGCACTCGTTTGTGCTTGTCCATAGATATGGTGGATCACACCCACCACATTCTGTGGGAGGATTAACTTCCTATGGAATGGGTGGACATGTCCTGCTTGTCGCCCTGAAGGTCACTGCCACACTCAAATACTTTGTCTGCAGTTTGTTCCAGGCTGTCATACATAAATGCATCAAGGATGAGACAGTTGCTTTCTACAGTAAGGGTCGTCATCATGTGAAGTTCACTCTTGATAAGACAGTCAAACTGCTAGATTTAATGGTTTTGCAGCTATCTCAGACTTCCCAAAAGCGCAGGGTGCAATTGGCTGCATACATGTGGCTTGGCACCAGCCCCTGATGTTCAATAACAGGAAACGATTCCACTCCATCAAGTTCAACTGATGCACAATCATCAGAAGCTCATAATGCACATTTGTGCCAAGTATCCTGAGAGTTGCCATGACTCATACATCCTGTGTCACTTCCAAGTGAAATGAAAAAATGAAATGATAATAGCTTATTGTCACAAGTAGGCTTCAAATGAAGTTACTGTGAAAAGCCCCTAGTCGCCACATTCCGGCGCCTGTTCGGGGAGGCTGTTATGGGAATCGAACCGTGCTGCTGGACTGCCTTGGTCTGCTTTCAAAGCCAGCGATTTAGCCCTGTGCTAAACAGCCCAAGTGCTTCATATATTCAAAAGGTTTCAATGAGTATTAGGCTAGTTGCTTGGGGAAAGGGAGTATCGCTCAAATCTTAGCTCCTGACATCTGTGCATTGTTCTTCGAGTGCATCGTCCTCCGAGTGTCTCAGGGAAAAGTACAATGAAGCACACTGCTCCACATGATCCATAAATCAAACCGACCATTGGCATCCTGAATATACACTTCTGATATTTGGACCACTCAGGTGGGGCTCCGAACTACACCTGAGAGGGTCTACCACATAGTTCTGGTCTGTTGCACCCTTCAGAACGAGTGCTCCATAGCTCAGAAATCTTGCCAGAAGAGGAGACTGAGAGCTCCATGGATGATAAAGAGTAGGAATGTCAGGACCCTGAAGAGAGAGATGAGGGCCTGTTTCCACATGATGATGCCATTGAAAAAGCACGTGATGGAAGACATGCAGGAGACATCTTGATAGCCACCAGACTCCAGCGGGAGTAAGGTATAGGCAACAGAAGGCGGCCACATTCTTCCTGTCCCTTAGTGTACGGAAAGGGATTTACAACCAGTCACATCAACAGCAAGTTCTACATTTGCACTTGTGCCTTCAAGTGTCATGATTCACCAGGCCATGACCTGTGGAAATGTCAGCAGTGAACCCTGAATGTGTGCACTCTGCAAAGTGAAAGTTGACACAACAGCGCTAAAGCTGTATCAAAGAACTTGATGCAGTTGTGGTCACCTTAATACAAAACAGCTGACAGTGAAATGAGCTCTTGGTTGGGAATATCATCATCTCGTCCAACCTTGTGCGTGGCCATTACCACTTAGGAGGTACAATGGCAGCTATCCCTCACACAATGTTGGCTTGCAAACAATAAGGCTTACAAATTCATTTAGCTCACACTTCCAAGAAAGATTTTGACACATTTCCTTGTCATCACACAAGAATCCAGGAATGGTCCTGAGTGTGCTTCTCATCACAGGAATTCCAGGCTCATAAAGGGAGGTGATGACTAAGTGGGAGGATGGCTCACCCTCTCAGTAACAGGGCACATACACGAATATGCACAATGCCTTCAAATGGCCAAATTATTCTCATTGCCATCAGATGCATTTACAAAAGTCATATTTGCATTATATGCTCAGAGATAAAATCAACTAGTAGTCCTCACAGCACTGTAACAAGTTGGCTGAGGGAATGATTCTGATGCAACTGATGTTTAACTGTTCATGTATTTTGGCCATTGACGGAGCTACTATGAAACTAAAATTGAACAAAATGCTTATTTTTTGTTTGACACATATTAAAAGTTTATGTCATTTAGCATGTTTAGTTTTTTCAGTTAATACATTTATCATGTAGTCAGCTTCAATATTAATTTATTACAGCGAAGAAATAAAAATAATGTAATTCATAGCAGCTGTATTAACAATGGAAGTGATTGGTAGGCTAATATTTTGGGTGTGGCATTTCATTAGGACACTGACACTGAATTTTCACAGGAGTTCTCCTTTCCTCTGTCCATAACTTCTACGGGATATCTATGGCATTGTCAGAGAAAAGGCAGAAACAGCCGTTTCTAGCCATTTGCTCTGTTTCTCCTATTTGAGGGATATACCAAGGTTGCGGTAGATCAGCAGAAATTTAGTCATAGAGTTTGAAATTCACCATGTACAAATATAAAATGAGCAGTCTCACTTTGTTATGCATGCTACCCAATAGTCAGTTTCACTGCAGTCAATGGAACTGCAGAGAAAGTGGGAGCTGTCATGTGAGAGTACCCTGAAGAAATGGGTGTTTATTGCAGTGGTGTCAGAGTGTGAGTGGAGCTGGGCTGTCTGTCAGCTTAGTTTCACTTTGAGAAAAAGCTGGGTGTGTCTGTGTTTTTTTTGGTTTTGTTTCAGTGTTGGAGCTGCAGTCAGCCACAGAATGTGTAATGTTGTTCTCTCTGCCATGTAAAGACTATCTCTTGATCATTTGGTGAATTCAGAGTTATAACTGTTCTCAGTAGTGAATTTAAACCTGATGTGCTTCTGTTGAAAGGTTTTTTAAAGTCCTATAGATGTTAAAAGGAAAGTAACAATTACTTAGTGTTATATTCTTTGGGAGTTGTATTTGAATTAATGGTTGCTAAGATGTTCACTCTATGTTTTAAAAAGGTTAACTTGAGTTCATAGAATAAACATTGTTTTGCTTTAAAAATACTTTTCCATTTCTGCTGTACCACACTTGTAGAGTGGCCGTGTGCTCCCCATACTACAATCTTTTAAAAGTTGTGGGTCAGGAGAACTCCAATGATACACTTTGGGGTTCTCTAAACCCTGGCCCATAACAAAGCTGTAACAAGTGGCTGATCCAATGTCACTTGTTTTCCCCTACCGCCCAAGGTAACTGTCTACCCTACTGTGTTTTATTCATACTTTTCTAATAATTTATTTCTTTTTCAGATTTCCTACTTTTTTTTTTATAAATTTAGAGTACCCAATTCATTTTTTTCAATTAAGGGGCAATTTAGTGTGACCAATCCACCTACTCTGCACATTTTTGGGTTGTGGGGGCGAAACCCACGCAGACACGGGGAGAATGTGCAAACTCCACACAGACAGTGACCCAGAGCCGGGATCGAACCTGGGACCTCAGCGCCGTGAGGCCGCAGTGCTAATCCACTGTGCCACCGTGCTGCCCGTGATTTCCTACTTTTAATCTATTTTCATCATTTGTGTCTTTGTACATTTTTCCGAAAATATTTCTCAACTTTTGCCATGTAAACACTGAAACATGAACGGCCTTGATATGGATTTGACTGAATCTTTAGTCTGTACGAGAATAGGTTTGGAAAAGAATTCTAGTGCCAGCAACTGGCCATAGAGGAGAAGTAATATTGCAACGCATCCATGCAAATCTTGATTGCAGAACAAGGTGTTATCGGTTAGAAATTCTTGGGGGTTCCGCTAATCTTCTGATCTTTGGAAGATCAATAGAAATCTCAATCCAACAGTGCAATGTGCAAGTCTGCCATTTCCCTGGAACTTCTGCTGAAGTTCTGATTAGAAATTGGGGCCTGAATCTTGTATTCGTCGGGCGATCAGGCCAGTGCAATCCATGCCACACTTCTGTATGCCCAATTTGCAATCAGAGATTCCCGCATTGCTTAACGTATCAAATATTTTATTCTTTCCAAAATTCTGGATCTTCATTTCTAAAGGACCAAACTTCTTTGAGAATAAGATAATCAATTCCAGTGGGGTGATTACATGGAGTTAGAGTCGCTAAGGTGAGAAATGAAGAATTAAAAAATATTTTTGTCAGTCTGCAGGAGTTTCCATCAAGGGACTTTAATTTTACTGGGAGCATGGAAAATTCTGCTGGGTACCACTGTATCTATCCTAACATATTTCTGGCAGACAACCTCACTGCCAGCAATGCAAAATTTGTCAAAGCTCTTAAAAATCAGAGACAAAGTGAATTCCTGATCTTAAGAATATACGATATAGGAGCTGGAATAGGCTAAATGGACTATTGAGCCCAATCTGCCATTTAATAAGATTGTGGTGGATCCATGACCTCAATTCTACATTTCCACTCAACAGAGAATACTCACACTCACAATCATCCTACTGCCCTCTCGCTCCCGTTCTTCACTGCCACCCTTCTCAAGTGCAGAGCACATCACATCACATGTGAGCAAAGGCAGCTGCTGGAGGCATACACAGCAGTGCACAGTCCCTGTTAGAGGGTGCAGGACACCTCAGGCTCTGCTCAGCACAGGCAAGTGGGCTGCGGGAGCTTCCCCAGCCGCAGGTAAAATCACAGCTAGTGTGGGCGAGGCAGGTAGCCAGCAGGCTTGGCAACACTGCCATGGCTTCCAATTTTATAGCGCCCTCTCCTGATGACCCGCCCCCAGGGATGGTAAAATTCTGGCCCATCTGTAACCCATGTACTGCTGGCAAAGATCAATGACATATTTTTATTGCCTTTTATATTAGCACAATTGGCTTCTTGTCAGATACATATAGGTACCCCACTGGACTCTCAAGCCACCCTGGAAAAAAAATCAAAGGATGATGGGATCACATCAGGATCCAGATTGAACGTCCCCTTCCCAAGACCTCCAGTTGCCCCCAAATTCTCCTCCAAAGGCCAGAGAAAATTCTGCCCTTTGAGTCCTCTACGTTTACAATCATGATCTGATTTGTGGGTGTAAAAGACCTTATCAAATTGAATAAAGTGAATAATGAGAAGAGAGAAGCTCTATTGTATTGTGAATCTTTAAGAGTGCGATCCTATTGATGGATGGAAAAAAAATTGAAAAAGGCACAAAATCATTTTGATGTAGAGGGGAAAAGGAGAGATTGACATTGTTGATCTGAGAAGACGAAAAAGAGGGGACGGAAACATTGTTGGGAGGGGGGGGGGGGGGATTGGATTTTGTGCCCTGCATTTGGCATGAGCGCAAACAGCGACGTGCGTGCAAAATCCCACTAAAGCTGGAAAACAAAAATCTCGCCAGCAAGATCTCATTTTCTAATTTCCCCGTCCCCACCAATGATGTAACGGAGTTCCCGCCCAGGAAGGTCAACAACCTATTTTCAATACATTAGCATCTCATTAACAGGCTTTCCCACCCTAACAACCCTTACATTAGGAATTCAGCTTTGAGAGACGTGGCGCATGTCGGCGAGGTTGACAACTGTTTTTTTAAATATGGGAACCAGGTGAAGGGAACCCACTGGATGCGCCAAGTATAGCTCCTGGGGGTAAACGGAAATGCCAAGGCACTGGGCACTTCCCCCTGGCAATGCCTCTTGACCAGAGGGGAGTTCAGTGGGTGCCAGGAGGCCCCCTCTGGGGAGCTGTATGGGGAGGGATTCCCGTGTGGGGTGGAGGCATGTATGCATGTGGGGTGGGAGGGAGTGTCTGTGTGTTGGGGGGGGGGGGGGGGGCTTTCTCTTTTTTTAAATCAGAGATCGGGGCGTAAAGGGTGCCTCGATCTCAGGATTCCTGACAATGTCAGCTTCTTCTAGCCCGACCCCATCAGCATGGTGGTGAGGGCCCACGTTGCCATTTTTTGTACCAAATGCTGGATTATCCGGCAAGAAATGCCAGGGCCAGGATTCTCCGCCCCGGCACGCCACATTTCTGCCCCGACCGGCCGGCGGGATTCTCTGTTACGCCAGCCAGTCAATGAGGTTTCCTATTGTGGGGCAGCCCCACGCCGTCAGGAAACCCCCGGGCATCGGCATAACGTTGAATCATGCCGGCGAAGAATCCTGGCCCAGATGTGCAGCCGGCGAACTGCATGCCGGTTTCCTCACCTGAGCCAGCATTCTTGAAAATGATAAAACTCTGCCCATTATTATGACTCTAGTGCAAGTGAGAAGATTGTTTTCTGCTGTGTCTTGGCAGGCCTACATTATAAGATAGACTATTCTTGACATGAATACTACCATGGGTGATTTACAAGTATGTCCACAAGCTAGAGCAGTGATGTAAACTTAGAACAGAACTCCCTGTAAACCCATTATAAGTGAACATTTTGCAGCTGCATTTGTGTCAGTCAGTCATAGTATAAAAACTGCTGTCATGACAGATTTGTCCAAACAGTCATCGTGATGATAACTAAAGCTGATATGGGTAATCTCTTGACACCACAAAATGTTAACAAAAGAATAGTTCAATAGGATAAAAATAAATTACAAAGTGAATTTGAATAGCAATTTATATGAAAATAAACTTCCATGTTGCTGAACAACTAGGGGCAGGATCTGACGGCTGCAACACGCCGGGCACGAATCTGTACGAGCCGGTTAGATCGTGGGGGAGGAACTGCGCCGGACGGTGATCGGTTTCCGATCTAACCAGCCCGCTCCCGTTGGCAAGATCCGGAACCTGCTACAATGTGGTGAGAAACTAATAATCACCAATTAAGGCCAATCTCCATCTCATTAACGGGAAGGACCCGCCATTGAACAGCCTCCCCAGTGAGCGGTCACACGGGTGTCCTTTAACACACCTATTTAAAAATGTGAAGCTAGTGCAATGGCTGCTGTGGAGATCGGAGGAGGTGAGCAGCCACCTTCCAAATTGGACAAACAGCCCAGGGGCACTCTAGCTGCTGCCCAGTGCTTGGGTTGGGGGAGCCCCAGCAACGCAAATTTTGTCAAATTAGCACACGAGAGGTTTACAAATTAGAAACAAAGTAAATTCCTGATCTTAAGAATATAAGATATAGGAGCTGGAATAGGCGCAGTGGAATCTCGAGCCTGATACACCATTTAATAAGACTGTGGTGGATCCACGACCTCAGTTCCAGGGACCTGATCAGGGAGGGTTGGCTGCCATTGGTGAGGGATTGCCGCTGAGCTGGAGGCTGATGGACTTGGTGCCTGCGGGACAACATGCCGGATCTTGTACACCCGTACCAGGGGCACCTTCTGCTGCTGCCTGTCCGTCCCACCGACAGAGCGCTGTCCATGGTAATATGGTGTAGGTCACTTGAACTCCCACTGACCAAGGCTGCACAGCTGAAGTCTATTGCCAATAGGGAATTGGCAATGTTAGTTACGTGAGCACTCCACAGCGGCCAAGTGGATTCCCGTGGGCAGTCGAGAATAACTACTGAGCATCCCAATCAGATTGTGAGGCCTGGACACTTTACCTGAACACTGGAGGCATCAACATCACAGAGGCAGTAGTCAAAAGTCAAACACTCAAGAGATGGGCCTCAGCACTGGGGACATCCCTGCGGCCAAAGGTTGGGTGAGTGGATTGGTGAAGGAACCTGCATCCGGACAAATAATGTTCTCGGAGGGGGTCTGGAGGCCGTTGATGGCCCAAGGTGTACAGGCGTTGTGGGGATGTTTGAGGGGATGCCGCACAGCATGTGCCACAGCAGGCTCCACCTCAACAAGGGGACAGTGCGCCATGCCCTTGCAGACTTGGCAACACGTGGAGGAGGAGGATACCATTGGCTGTAAAGGTCACCGCAGTCTCGGGGATTTGTGCAGCATATCCCAATCAACAGCCCACAAATGCATCCGTGAAGTCACGGACGTCTTGTTTGCCCGGGCAGCTGACTATATAAATTTTGATCTGGATCAGACCCATCGAGATGCCTGGACAGCAGGATTCTCCGCCATCGCCGGGGTGTTCCAGGTCCAAGGGATAATAGTTGGCCCTGGAGCACCCTTCATTAACAGGAAGGGGTTCCAATCCCTGAACATTCAACTTCTGTGACCACCACCTCGAGATCATGCACATGTGTGCACTCTTCCCAGGCAGCGTGCATGACAGCTACATCCTGGGGCAGTCAGAGATCCGATGGACATCCCAGGACAACCAGTTGGGTCTTGGGGGATAAGGGACACCGCTGAGGTCCTGACTAATGACGCGAGTACAGAAGCTAGAGACTGATGTACAGGCACAGATAACAAGGTCCATAACGAGGGCTGTCATTGTGCGGTGAATCAGAGTGCTTATGATGCAGTTCTGATGCCTCGACCGCTCTGGTGGTGCATTGCAGTACACCAACCGGAGGGTTGCTCGCTTGTGGTGGTCTGCTGTGCTCCCTACAACCTGGCACAGCAGCGGGGCGACGTGCTGCTGGAGGTGGAGGAGGAGGAACATGTGGCGTCGTCTGAGGAGGACGACAAGGATTTGATAGACCAGGAGGGGCTTGAGAGTGAGCAGGGGGAGGATCCATGGGAGCAGCCGTTGGTGCAGGACAAGCGGCGGTGGAAGCAGCCTGCTGCTTATCACGCCCTGTCGCCTTTGATGCCCCTGATAGGCGTCCTCTGGAGAGCCTGGGGCCGGAGGGCCTTGGCCGACATGCCTCGCCATGCCACCATTCCCCCCCGCACCCCGATACGCGCTGTTGTCAGGAGGGTGGGCCCGGGAGAGTGTGTGATCTCCCTGTTGGGAGGCTCCGGGTTGGCCTCCAGCGCTCCCTCCTTCCGTTCGGTACCCATAGAGCTCTGCGGTCACCTTGGGATGGCGGGGCAGCTGGATTGAGCTCCATAGGCCCCTGCGCCATCCGGCTCTGCTAGCCTTGGCTCCCCATTGTCTGCACCATGATGTTGACACCCCTAGTGATGCCCCTCTGTGACTGACCCATGCTCTGCAGTGCCTCATCAATGTGTACCTTCATCTGGGACACATTCCTCAGTGACTGGGACATCCTCTGGAGAGTGTCAGCAATGCCCACCTGAGACTGGGGCATGCTCCACAGCCCTTTGGAAAGGTCCACCTGCATCAGGGACACGCGCCCCAGCGTCCAGGCCATGCTGTCGAGGTCCTCAGCCATGGTCATCACTGACTGAACAACGCCTTGGACACCACCACTCATGCTGCTGACATCGTTCTCGAAGCTTTCCACTGTGTTCGCCTCAGTGCCACGCTTTGCCGGCCCCATTTCTGTGCCCGTATCCTTTGGGACTCTTCCAAATGGCTGTGGACCCGCTGGAATGTTGCTGAAATCTCACGACCACACCCTAGCGTCTACATCAGCCCTGGGATAACCTGTTCCAGAGGCTCAACATCAGACTAGGTCCCAGCTGACTCCCTGGGATGTTCCTGCCTCCACCTGATGTGCATCAGCAACCGTGTGGTGCTCACCGGATTGTGCCTCAGAAACCCTGTCCACTACTCTTTGCCCACCGAGGTGAGTGCCTCTGCGCTGGTGGAGGGTGGGGATGATAGCTGTGATGCCTCAATGGTGGTATCCTCTGGGCTCTCCTCTGAGGTGGTGGTTAGAGCAGCACGGTGGCACAGTGGTTAGCACTGCAGCCTCACAGCTCCAGGTTCAATTCAGGCCTCGGGTGACTTTGTGTGTGGAGTTTGCACTTTCTCCCCGTGTCTGCGTGGGTTTCTTCCGGGTGCTCCGGTTTCCTGCCGCAGTCCAAAGATGTGCAGGTTAGGTGGATTGGCTATGCTAAATTATCCTTAGTGTCCAGAAGGTTAGGTGGGGTTACGGGAATTGGATGGCGGCGTGGACTTAAAGTAGGCTGCTCTTTCCAAGGGCCGGTGCAAACCCGATGGGCCGAATGGCCTTCTTCTGCACTGTAAATTCTATATTGTATGGCCTCTTGAAAGGCAGGGGGTGGCAGGTAACCCAGGTTGGGCCGGCCCCACCAGGTGGAGATCCTGCGGGAGAATAGACATATGGTCAGTGAGAGGGAAGGATCATTAGGTCTCGCATGAACACACGTGTGACAGGTCATCTGGGTGGGTGCCAGTGGCTACCCACCTCTCCGGCGCAGGCCAAGCTCCCTGTCGGTGACCGCTTAGTCCCTGGTCAACCCGTGACCTCCAGTGTCCTCATAGGAAGGGTAAGGCCCCAGGGTGGCATCCTGCCACCCGTCTGAGTCATTCAGGTCCATTATGGGCCAACCTTTCCTGCGGGGATAGAGAGGGGGCATTGTGAGCTGGACACTGGGGTTAGGCATGGGTACTGCTCCCGAGAATGGATGGGGTGTGCATGTGGGTGCCAGGGTGTGCTGGGGTATGGAGGGGGGGGAAGCAGTGGTGCGGTACTAACTGCAGGGATCGGTGGGGACGGGGTGCTAGGGTGGCATGCAGGACAGGGGCCAGGGGGCCGATGCAAACTCACGCATGTGTCCCGGTGGAGGTCATTGAGCTTCTTGCGGCACTAGATGGCGGCCCTCCTGGTGATGCTTCCCGCGTTGATGGCCGCTACCACAGCCTCCTAAGCGGCACTGGCTGACCTGTGGCTGATCCTCCGACCCCCGTGAGGGAACAGGGTACCCCGTCTGGACTCTGCCACGTCCACAGTCTGGCCACGTCGACATCTCCAAATCGCTGCATGATGTCATGGCTGTGTGTTCTCTGGAGTTGGCTGGATCGGTTTAAGAGCTGCTGCCCCTCGTTAGGAAGGGAGCTGCCAGGCGCGGTCCAGGTGAATCAGCTGGCGAGACAGTCAATTCCGATGTGAAGCCCGTGGGGCAACATTACCGGCCCTAAATGGGATTAGATTCTGGTGGTGGTTGCGCTAGCACCTGGCAATTCTCACTCATTATCACACTTAGAAGCGTTTCTCGCTCTGGAACACACTTTAGGCTTGCTTGACCATGACAATTATTGCAAGCGAACAGTGGAAGTGAAGTTTTAGGACAAAAATTAATTTTTAAAATAATCTTTATTGTCACAAGTAGGCTTCCATTAACACTGCAATGATGTTAGGGTGAAAAGCCCCGAGTCACCACATTCCGGTGTCTGTTCGGGTACACGGAGAATTCAGAATGTCCAAATTACCTAACCACATGTCTTTTGGGACTTGTGGGAGGAAACCGGAGCACCGGGAGGAAACCCATGCAGACACAGGGATGCAGACTCCACACAGTGACTCAAGGTGGGAATTGAACCTGGGACCCTGGAGCTGTCAAGCAACAGTGCTACCCACTGTGCTACCGTGCCGCCCACAATTGTCCCCATTCACTTCCAGCAAGTTGAGATAAGTTACTAGCTTCTCCTGAAAAAGGAGCACGTTATAGGCACTTCTGTACTGCTGTCAGATTGAAAAAAGGCTTAAAAAAGTAACACTTAGTTTGTTGCAAAGATGAGTAAATTGATGAAGAAAAGCTAACTAAAACCATTCCACAAATGGTACATATCACCATAATGCAATATTGTGAGATTCTCAAAAGTAATAGTTGTAAATGGTTTTGACAGAGGCCTAATAATTGCAGTGATTTTGGTGAAATTGTTTAACATTTTCTATAAAAGACTAGTTTTAGTATTTCACGGATCATAAAGTTCCTGGAGGCAACCCCTATAGTTTTAGGATAAATACAATAATCATGTAGCAATGGGTGATATGGACCAGAGTGATAAATTCCAGATTAGATCACTTGTCTGTGCCAGGCGGTGGAAGTATTGATGGGGTGTTACAATTGACCTCACCATTCCTGTGCTGGGGATGTGAAAAGTAAAACTAACCAGATTGTTAACTAGAAACACCATGGGGATAATTTAACGTTTATTGCTGGGTTAAAAAATGGGTGCAGACATACCGAAAACCTGTTTGCACTTTGCCAAATGTTCTATCCACCTGACAACATTTTTAAGTAGCCCCGGACATGCACACAGCACTCCACGTCAGCAACATCAATGTGACAATGGCTGATACAAAACCCAGGAACATCAGCCTGACCTCAGCCTTAACCTCTACAACTGACCCGAAGAGCATCAGCTTGACCTCAGCCTTTGTCTGGCAAATATCTCAGATCTGATGGTGTGTTGGCCCATGGCTCAGTGATGCCTACTTGCGGGTTCACCTCCAAGCTGTCTGGGATGGCGGAAGGTGTTCTTCCCAACCGAGGGCGCAGGACACACTCCTGTCTGAGCAAAGAAGCCTGGATGGAGATTGCATCACAGGTTGGCAGCCATGGGGTCCACAGATGCAGCAGGGTCTATTGCAGGAAAAAGGCTAACAACCTACTTTGCACTGCCAGGGGGAGTGCAAAATTGGCCTCCAATCAATGTCACTGTCATGAGGACAACCAGCAATGTGTTTCAGTGATGAGAAGGAGCGGCCAAGCAGTAAAATACCGTGTAAGTCTCAGCAGCATATGCATCATGAGGTCTAAATGCTATATTGGCCAGAATTTACAGGCCCATACTTCTCTGGTTGTACAAGTGGAATGACAGTGGGAGTATGGACTGCCTACCTGGTTGGCCTCATAATCTGTCAGAGAGATGCTTGCTGATATTGGGGTTAGGTGTCTACCAAGATGAGACTCATTATCCTCTTCTGTCTGCAGGAGAAAATTACACATAATGCCAAGGATTGGTCAAAGATGGACAGAGGAGTGCCCAACATTAGGTTTCAGCTTCATACCCTTACGCCCCCTCAATGAATTTCGGGTTCAATATGATGTGAATTCTTCTTCCGTCACCTTCGTCTCCATGCTCACTTCTTCAGGCAGTTCACCCCCATTCAACAGATCCTTTTACCCGCCTCTAGTATTCTCCCCCCACATGGAACCCTCCCTCTGGCCGCCTACCTGTTTTTGACCTTTTCATTGAGAATTGTTGGTGTGACATTGACTGTCTCAATTTCTCTGCTCCTCTCACACACTCTAACCTGTCTCCTTTCCAAACTTGCTGCATTCTCCACTCTCAGGTCCAACCCTAAATTTGTCATCAAACCTGCAGACAAGGGTTGGGCTGTTCTTGTCTAGCATACTGGCCTCTTAACTCACAGAGGCTGAGCGCCAACTCTCAAGACACTTCTTCCTACCTCCCCTGGATCATGACCCCACCATCGAGCATCAAGCCATTGTTTCCAGGACTGTCACTGACCTCATCTCCTTTGGGGTCTTCCCTCTGTTCCGATGATGCCACTTTCCAAAATGGTGCTGCTGACATGTCTTCATTATTCCTTAAAAGTGGTTTTCCACTCACTGTGGTTGACAGGGCTCTCAACCATGTCTGACCCATCTGCTGCACCTCTGCTCTCACCCCCATCCCCTCCCTGCCGTAACCAGGAGAGGGTCTCCTTTGTCCTCACTTTTCACCACGCCAACCTCCACATTCAAAGGATCATCCTCCGCCTGTTCCACCAACTCCAGCATGATGCCATTTCCAAACACATCTTCCCCTCACATCCCATATCAGCATTTCACAAGGACCGCTCCCTCCAGACACCCTGGTCCACTCCTCCATCACCCACAACACCTCACCCTCTTCCCATGGCACCTTCCCATGCAATTGGAGAAGGTGTAAAACTGCCCCTTCACTGCCTCCATGCTCTCCATCCAAGGGCCTAAACACTTGTTTCAGGTGAAGCAGTGCTTCACGTGCACCTCCTTCAATCTGGTCAATTGCACTTGCTGCTCCCAATGTGGTCTACTCTACATTGAAGAGTTCTATCTTCCCCCCTCCCACTTTTGGCATCCAAACCCACAAACTTCGATATGCCTCTCCTCCCTGTCTCTATCTCCCCACTTTCCCCCACAATGGGCCTTGTAATGCACCTTTACCTGAGACCGTATACCTGCAGCTGTTTGCTCCACTTGTTCGATGCTCCACTTAGTCAAGACTCCACCTGCAGCTTCTGTCCCCAATGTCTACTCCAAGGTTCCACGTGCAGCTCCAGGCATCCATCCAGGTAAGTGCCTACTTGTACATGCCATGTTGGTCTGGACATGTACTGGACTGGCATGAAACCCCCTGGTGGGATGGTTGATTTGATGGAATGGGGAGGAATTCTGGTTGTGTGTCCATTTGAATCCTGACCATGAAGCTTCCTGACGGATTCTGGTGGAAATGGCAACCTGACATTATCCCACAATGAAAGTCGGGACCGCAAATTCCCATCGCCATTTAATTACCACCAGGAAACTGACCTTTCAGCCCCTACTTGCCACATACCATGCTACTGGTGAGACTGGAAAATCCTGGCATATTACTGGATAGTTTATTCTCATATTCTATCTTTTCCCTTTTAATCAACTTTTGGTGGCCCTTTGCTGGTTTCAAAAAGTCTCAAACCTCAGACTAGCAACACGTTGTCTTTTAATCTCCTCTTCTTTTCTCTTTTCTTTAAAATTTTTTTTAGAGTACCCAATTATTTTTTCCCCAATTAAGCATCAATTTAGCGTGGCCAATCCACCTACCCTGCACATCTTTGGGTTGTGGGGGTGAGACCCACGCAGACACGGGGAGAATGTGCAAACTCCACACGGACAGTGACTCAGGGCCAGGATTGAACCCGGATCCTCAAGCCATGAGGCAGCAGTGGTAACCACTAGGCCAGTGCCGCCCTAATCGAATAATATCTTTCACTTCCTGAGTGAGCCAGAGATGGGTCCTTCTTGCTGAGTTTTTGTTCCTCAATGGAATATATTTCTGCTACACATTTCAAATTATTTATTTAAATATTTCACCCTGTTCATTTACCTCCATACCTTTTAGTCCATTTATCCAATTCACCGTAGCCAGTCCTTCCCTCATACCCATGTAATTAGCTTTGCTTAAGTTTAAGATTTGTGTTTGCAATTGGAATATGGCCATGTTATATGCTGCTTCAGAGAGATCACTAGTATGCTATTTAGAAGAGGAAGATAATTTGTGCACTTCTGTAAGCAGCCAGAGAGCTAGGCTTCAAAATCAGTAGGTCTCCGTTCTTTCACGGGTTTCCACAGATGCAAAGGGTTATCGACTGCATGCATTTGGTGATCAGGGCTCCCTGGGACATGCCTGCAACTTTCATAAGGGTTCCACTCAAAAAAATGTGCAATTCCGCAACCACTAGAAACAGATTCCCAAGGAGTATGCTTATTCCCAGGGTGCGTTTAAAATTCATACCCACATGCTGACTCTCAGGTGCCACACCTTCAAGGTCTCCACACACAACTACAGGAATGGATTCTGAAAGATGGGCTTTTCACTCAACATTTGGTTGATGGCACCAGTCAAAAAACCCTTGATCATCAGCCGAGGAGCAATATAATGCTTCCTATGATCGCACAAGGGCTACAATAAAGTAGACCATTGGAATGCTGAAAATGATCTTCCACTACCTGGACCATTCTGCCAGCACTACCAATTGAGCTCTTAAGTGGGCAATTAATGACCACTAATGGTGCACTGCCATTTAAAACAGCTGCCAGCAACAGATTGACCACCAGCTCTTGGTAGACATGACTTCCATCCTGGAGTCCTTGATTCTTTTTGAAATCGTTCATGAAATGTGGGCAACGCTGGCAAGGCCGATATTTGTTTCCCATTCCCCCACCCCAAATTTACTAGGCAATCTCAGGCATGCTGGTGTCCAGTTAATTGCCTGAGTGGCACTTAATAATGGGGGGAGGTTTCTCATAGAATTTACAGTGCAGAAGGAGGCCATTCGGCCCATCGAGTCTGCGACGGCTCTTGGAAAGAGCACCCTACCCAAAGTCAACACCGCCACCCTATCCCCATAACCCAGTAACCCCACCCAACACTAAGGGCAATTTTGGACACCAAGGGCAATTTATCCAGGGCCAATCCACCTAACCTGCACATCTTTGGACTGTGGGAGGAAACCGGAGCACCCGGAGGAAACCCACGCACACACAGGGAAGATGTGCAGACTCCGCACAGACAGTGACCCAAGCCAGAATCGAACCTGGGACCCTGGAGCTGTGAAACGGTTGTGCTCTCCACAATGCTACCGTGCTGCCCTACAATGTCTGTGTGGAGTCTGCACATCTTCCCCGTGTGTGCGTGGGTTTCCTCCGGGTGCTCCGGTTTCCTCCCACAGTCCAAAGATGTACAGGTTAGGTGGATTGGCCATGATAAATTGCCCTTAGTGTCCAAAATTGCGCTTAGTGTTGGGTGGGGTTACTGGGTTATGGGGATAGGGTGGAGGTGTTGACCTTGGGTAGGGTGCTCTTTCCAAGAGCTGGTGCAGACTCGATGGGCTGAATGGCCTCCTTCTGCACTGTAAATTCTATGTAATGCTACCGTGCTGCCCGACAATGCTATCGTGCTGCACTATAATGCTGCCGTGCTGCCCTGCAATGTAATGTGGATTTCTTGCTGCCCGCCCATTGTTGAGATCCCATTACCACCATAATATCAATCTCTGCTGCTAAGCTTAGTCTGTATCTAAAAAGTAAGTTCGGCAACTTCACGCCATTCAATATATTTGAATGGGAGGTCGAGACGACTAGATGTCATTTTTGGAGGCTTTGGAGGAGCAAAGCATCTTGGACAGGCACTTCTGGATTGTAGCAATTAACTGCACATGTGTGGTTGCCAGAAATTACTGTTCAATTTGGACATCCTCAATAAGCATCATAACTTGCTGATAATGAATTGGTTATTTCATGCTTGGTATTGACAAATTGTGAAAACCAGGACATTTTCAGAACAGGATTGCTGCGCCTCAAAGTTCTTTGATGGAAATAAAAAAATATTTCTGGATTTAAATGAAGTATCATAATAAATACACAAGAATGCTAAATGTACTTTGATAATTAGCTGCTGTGAACAGGAACGTAATTACACAGACTAACAGTCATTAGTTTTTTGCATTTCTAATCATAGGAATTACTCTGTAGTGTGCGAGTAACTGTCTGGTTAATCTTTAAGCTCTTTTTGTTTAATAATTGCCAACAAATGATCACTATGCAGTTTGAAGAAATCAGCGATTGCCGACTGAGATTTCAACCTGAAGATTAAAACTAAATGGTCAGGGCTCAAAGCTAGATGATGTGGTAAAAATTGGTTCTGGCCAATTGCATCCAACCAGAAAGCCTAAACTGGCTTTTCTTAATGCTCGCCAGTTTAGTCCAGGGTCTTGAAAAAGGCTAACGTAGGGCAGCCCGTGGCACAGTGGTTAGCGCTGGTGCCTCACGGCGCTGAGGTCCCAGGTTCGATCCTGGACCTGGGTCACTGTCTGTGCGGAGTTTGCACGTTCTCCCTGTGTTTGCGTGGGTTTCGCCTCCACAACCCAAAGATGTGCAGGGTAGGTGGATTGGCCACGCTAAATTGGCCCTTAATTGGACAAATTACTTGGGTACTCTAAATAAATTTTTTTTTTTTTTTTTTTACATCTGTACGGGGCCTAACACATATTTAGGGCAGCACCACCAGGCAGCTGTTGATACTAATACAGCCAATAGGTCAGATGCAGGAAATTCCTCCCCAAAGTTGGCATATTTTGTACCTTCTTACCCCTTTAAATCAAGCAAAATGAAGTCCAATTTCAGATCCATTTTTGACTGGGAACCATGATTCAATTCCAGAGCATTAAAGCCCACTTTAATAAAACAAAAACATCTTGTAAAGTATATGGAGGCATAATTGAACTTGAACCAACGCCAGCACTTCTTGGATTATGAAGGAGTTAGGAAATAAGGTGAAACAAAAAAGGTTGATGCATGCCAGGTGAATTCTTCAAGTAAGATCCAGAAAAACGTATAAAGTTGAGAAAGGAAGTGAAAGCATAGGAACATAGGAATTAGGAGCAGAAGTAGGCAATTCAGCCCTTCGAGCCTGCTCCGTTATTCAATCAGATCGTGGCTTATCAAATCCATCTCCCTACCTGTACCCCATATCCCTTTAGCCCATTTTAAAAAATCAGAAATATATCTATCTCCTTCTTGAAACCATTTAATGATTCAGACTCCACTGCACTACAGGGCAGTGAGTTCACAACCCTCTGTGAGAAGTAGTTCCTGCAGTTCTAAGTGTGTAGATGAGGGTAGTGCAGTTTATGTAGTTTACATGGATTTCAGCACAGCATTTGACAAGGTTCCACGTGGGAGACTTATAAAGAAGGCAAATGCTATTGGGATACAGGGGAACTTGATAAGGTGGATTCAAAGCTGGCTGAGCTGTAGGAAACAAAGGGTGATGACAGACGACTACTTTAGTGACTGGAAGCCAGTGTCCAGTGGCGTACCACAGTGATCTGTGCTGGGTCCCCTATTATTCGTCATTTATACAAATAAAATAGATGCCTATGTGGGGAGTAGCATCAGTAAGTTTGCGGATGACTCAAAGATAGGCCGGGTGCTTAACAGTGAGGCTGAGTGTCTTGGGGTACAGGAAGATATAGACGGGATGGTCAAATGGGCAGAAAAGTGGCAGATGGAACTTAATCCTGAAAAGTGTGTTACACTTTGGAAGGAGCAATTTGACAAGGAAATATTCAATGAATGGCACCACACTGGGAAGTCTCGAGGAACAAAGAGATCTTGGCGTGTTCATAAATAGATCTCTGAATGCAGAAGAGCAGGTTAATAGAGTTGTGAAAAAGGCATATGGTACACTTGCCTTTATCAATCATGGCATAGATTACAAAAGCAAGGATGTCATGTTGGAGTTGTATAGGACAGTGGTGAGGCCACAGCTGGAGTACTGCGTGCAGTTCTGGTCGCCACATTATAGGAAGAATGTGATTGCACTGGAGCGGGTGCAGAGACGTTTCATCAGGATGTTGCCTGTGATGGAACATTTGAGTTATGAAGAGGAGAAGTTGGACAGCCTTGGGTTAATTTGTTGGAGCAGAGAAGACTGAGGGGCGAACTGATCGAGGTGTACAAGATTATGAGGGGTAAGAGCAGGGTGGATAAGAAACAGCTTGACAGGCAGCACGGTAGCATTGTGGATAGCACAATCGCTTCACAGCTCCAGGGTCCCAGGTTCAATTCCGGCTTGGGTCACTGTCTGTGTGGAGTCTGCACATCCTCCCCGTGTGTGCGTGGGTTTCCTCCGGGTGCTCCGGTTTCCTCCCACAGTCCAAAGATGTGCAGGTTAGGTGGATTGGCCATGATAAATTGCCCTTAGTGTCCAAAATTGCCCTTAGTGTTGCGTGGGGTTACTGGATTATGTGGATAGGGTGGAGGTGTTGTCCTTGGGTAGGGTGCTCTTTCCAAGAGCCGGTGCAGACTCGATGGGCTGAATGGCCTCCTTCTGCACTGTAAATTCTATGTAAGTCTATGTAAGCTGCTCCCCTTAGTTGAAGGGTCGGTTCCGTGCGGTCACAAATTCAAGGTGAGGGGTGGAGGTTCAGGGGGAATTTGAGAAAACCCTTTTTACCTAGAGGGTGGTGACGGTCTGGAACGCACTGCCTGGGAGGCTGATAGAAGCAGGTTGCCTCACATCCTTTAAAAAGTACCTGGATGAACACTTGGCATGTCTTAACATTCGAGACTGGCCCAAGTGCTGGCAAATGGGATTAGGATTGCAGATCAGGTGCCTTTCATGCGGCGGTGCAGACTCAATAGGCCCAAGGGCCTTTTCTGCACTGTATTTTTCTGTGATTCTGTAAATCTACCATCTCCCAACAAATATCCCTGACCTCTCATTCTAGATTTCCCCAAAGGGGAACACGTGGTCTATATTTACTTTATCAATCCCTTTTAATATTCTATATACCGTAGTCAGATCTCCTCTCATACTTCTAAACTCCAGCGATTATAAACTGTTTAATCTCTTCTCATATGTCAACCTTGTGAACCTCCTCTGAACTGCCTCCAATGCCACCACATTCTGGGCATAATACTCTAGATGGGAGTACCTCTTTACTTTTATACGCCAGTCCTTTTGCAATAAACGCTAAAATCCATTTAGCGCCCTTTTTAAGAGTCAATTGCACTAACGAGATTTAAAGTGGGACAGCAGGCTTCAGAGGTAGATAAGATCATAAATCATAGGAACAGAATTAGGCCACTCAGCCCATCAAATCTGCGTCGCCATTCAATCCTGGCTGATATTTTTCCCATCCCCATTTTTCCGCTTTCTCCCCATAACCCTTGATCTCCTTATTAATCAAGAACCTATCTATCTCTGAAATGTTTGATGTCATTTTAATACAGTCTAGGAATTGAGAGTTAAAGCATTTGTGAACAGCTTTTACAGCCATTAAACCACAGAAATCCTCAAGGGGTTGGTGTAAAATCCTGTACTGGTTAAAGTGGAGCAGAAGCTTTGTTTAAAAGTGTCTTTGGAAAACCTGATCTGGATTTCAGAATGCAAACCGCTGAAGGAAAACATAATTATGAGAGAACACGTGTATTTGGGAGTGGAGTTTGGAAGCTCTCACATGACAATCATCTGGGGGGTTCTGAGGAGACATCCACTTGGAGTTCAGAGTGGAGAGCGTATTTACCCACGTAATCTTGTCTGCTTAAAAGGAACTTTGTGTCAATGAGACCATTGTAGATTAAGATGTACTTTGTAATCTATGTTAATCCTAAAACTTGTGTGTAAGGAAGAAAGGAATATTATATCAAAATCCAATTTTATCCTGTTGTTAAAACTAATTCTCCATCCTGTGGCTCTGTTCCTTCACGTTATAAAAAAAAGCTAAAGTTACGCGGCAGAATTCTCTGTAGCTGTTGACGCTGGGGCAGGATTTGTGGACTTCTACGACAGCAAAACTGGCATTGCAACTGGATCGATTCAGTGACCATTGAGGGGCTAGCACCAGCGCAACGTGGAACACAATCAATTCCAATGGAAAATGGTGTCTGATTCGCCGGGTCAGGATTGACACTCGAGAGGCTGACAAGTTGCAGATGCATATTAGCACTCAACTCCCCACACACACTCATCCCAGCCACCAATATGGCACTGGTTGTCATGGAGGGCGGCCATCCCGCTGATGGGTCGACTGGGGCCAGAGGGCACCGAGAGGGGTGGCCTGGCTAACATCCATACGACCCATGGCACTAAGTTCACAGTGGGCAGTCAGCGGCATATGCAGCTGCATGGCTGCCTGGCAGGCTGTGGCAATGGTGTTCACCCCAACCCCACATCCCACCTTCTGGCCATACCCGCTACTCCCCCTGGCCCTGGCAGAAGCCCCCCCCCGGCCAGCAGCACAACTGTCAGCAAACTATGGCAACATTGGACACTTTCCGTACCCCCTTTCTCTCCCTCATCAGCCACAGCGCCTGTTTCACAATTTTTAAAATCACAAGTGAACCTTGCCGCCAGGAGTTCGCTCCAATGGAGGTGGAGAATTACGGTGGTCGCAGAGAATACCGGGTCAGGCCCCACTAATGATATGCAAACGGCGTATAGCGTACGTGCGGAGTGGAACGCATTGCTACCGCTGTTGAGGCCCTGTAGAATTGCGATTTGGCATGAAACCAGCAGCCGCCATGTTTATGGCATCAAAACCGATTCTCTGCCCAATCGCATTTCCCAACTTCAACGTCGGCCGACAGAGAATCCCGCCCACCATCATTTGAGCCAGGGTTCCATTCCAGGATCTTCCCATCCAGTTATAACATCAACTAAGAACGTAACAAAGCAAAAACAAGAGTAAGACAGAAAACATGCAAAGAAATGGAAACAAAATACGACCACTGATTACGGTCAGAAATTGTTAACTCAATGTGAAATGAATGAAATGAAATGAAAATCGCTTATTGTCACGAGTAGGCTTCAATGAAGTTACTGTGAAAAGCCCCTAGTCGCCACATTCCGGCGCCTGTTTGAGTCAGGAAGGCTGTTATTTACCTAATCGAAAGTGGAGGTGCTGTTTCTTTAGCCTACGTTGAGCTTCACTGGTAGGCCGAGGACAGAGAGGTCAGTATGGGAATATGGTAGAGAAATAAAATAACAGGTAACCGGACGCTTGGGGTCTTGCTTGCAGACTGAATGGAGGTATTCTACAACCAGTCACCCAATTTATGTTTGGTCTCCCTAAAGTAGAGCATACCACACTGAGTGCAGCAAATAACATTATACTAAATTGAAAGAAATACACGTAAATTGCTGTTTCATCTGGAAAGAGTGTTTGTGGTCTAGGATGCTTGTTATCCTTTAAGCAAAACCAATTAAAGGGAGATCTTAATAAAATGAACAAGATTATGACAGGTTTAGATAAGGTACACAAGAAAAATTGTTCCTTTTACCTGATGGGACATGGACCCGGGGACAGAGATTTAAGGTTTTGAACAAATTATACAGGAAGGTTATGAGGGGAAAATGTGTTTACATAGCAAATGGTAATGAACTGGAATTTACTGCCCACGAGTGTGGTGGAAATGGAGGCACTCGAGGGCAAAACCTTGCAACGCTATGATTGCAGAATGAGGGAACAGAACCAGATTGCTCGACAAGAGTGCTGGCATGGGCTCAAAGGGCTGAATGGCTTCCTCTGTGCAGTAGTAAGTCTATAATGGGGAGACATATGAGAATTATCTGTCTTGTAATGGCGTGCTTGGTTTTCTGTTCCATTAACCACAACGATAAAGAAAATGGGAAATGAAATTCATTACAGGTAGCTGATTTGTGTCTGCACTGAAGGTGAATTTCATCCAACTGTCTCACATTCCTGCCATTGCTTGCGATTATGCCAAGATGATGACACAAGCACAATCTCACTGTTTCTACTCAACTATCTTCCCTTCAGCGTGAGGCAACAGGGATACAACTGTGCCCAAAACAATTTGCATTTATATGGCGCTTCTGACATCTTAAACGTCCCAAGAAACTTCACAGAAACATAATCAGAGAAAAACTAATGTCTAGCCAAAGAAGGAGATGTTAGGAGAAATTACCAAAAACCTGGATGAAGAGGTACATTTTAAGACGTGTCTTAAAGAAGGGAGAAACACTCCTTAAACTGTCTCTTCAGGGACTTCCGGTGGTGGCTATGAAGGAGTAGGTCGCACATTTGGTGGCTCCCGCTCGGGTCGGACCATTGGACCTTTTCCCCCGATGTTTTATTGGACTTGATTTGGTAAATTGACGGTAGAGGCATTTGTGGAGTGGATTCCTACATCGGTGCATGGAGAGGCGAACTAGAAGTGCTCGCAAAGGAAGAAATAGACAAACAGAGAAGGCTTGAGATGAAGTTGCAACAGGAGAAAGCATGGCGGATGACCGGAGTCCTGGCTTGTCGAACCAGCAGTCAATGGAGCAGCTAATGCAGTTTATTCAGGAAGGCTTCGTCAAGCAAAAGTAGGAATGCTTGGACTCGATTAAAGAAACGATTGCGGGCTGGAAATTAGATTAGATGCCCAAGATCGGGCGATCCAGAAAGAAGTTTAAAAAGTTTCTTGTTTTTCTTTTCTTTGGGATGTTATTTGTAATGCTTTCTGTATTGATTTGGGGCCTGTTGAAGAGTTGAGTGAGTTAAAGTTTACATTTGCACTGATGGGGGATGGAGGTTTTTGTTAAATGCTGGATCTTCTGTTTGATCTTTTCTTTGTTCATCCTGTTTTGTTTTCTTTTATTAGGGAAATTGTGTTGGTACTGCTTTTCTTTTGAATATGTGTGTCAGAGCAAGGGGGGGGGGGGGGGGGGGGCAATAGGTGGGAGAATGTCTGGCATGGGGAGAAGGCCAGCAGAAGGCTATGTGCATGGGGAGAAGGCCAGCAGAATGCTTGCGCAGCAGCTTAGAAAGAGGGAGGCAGCCGGGAGATAGGGAAAGTAAAGGACGGGGACGAGAACCTGGTTGGATACTCAGCAGGGGTGAATAAGGCATTCAAGGAGTTTTACAGTAGGCTGTATAGGTCGGAACCCCCAGCGGGGCCGGAGGGGATGAGGAAGTTTTTAGGGGGGCAGAATTTCCCGAAGGTGGATGGGGTTAGTAGAATGGCTGGGGGCTCCGATCGGGTTGGAAGAGATAGTGGAGGGTCTGAAAGCCATGCAGTCGGGTCAAGCCCCGGGGCCGGACGGGTACCCAGTGGAGTTTTATAAAACGTTCTCGGGGATATTGGGGCCGCTGTTGATGAGGACATTCAATGAGGCAAGGGAGCGTGGGGTGCTCAAAACGACGATGTCACAGGCCACGATCTCATTGATCCTGAAGCGGGACAAGAACCCGGAGCTATGTGGGTCCTACAGACCGCTATCCCGGTTGAATGTGGACGCCAAACTGCTGGCCAAAATCTTGTCCTCTAGGATTGGAGACTGTGTTCTGGACTTGACTGGGGAGGACCAGACGGAGTTTGTTAAGGGTAGGCAGTTGGTGGCCATTGTTAGAAAGTAGTTAAACGTGATCATGATGCCCCCAGAAGGTAGGGATGTGGAGGTAGTGGTCGCAATGGACGCAGAGAAGGCTTTTGATCGGGTGGAATGGGAATATCTGTGGGAAGAACTGGGACGGTTCGGATTTGGGCGGGGCTTTATTGACTGGGTCAGGTTGTTGTATAAGGCTCCTGTGGCAAGCGTACGGATGAATAGGACAACATCGGACTATTTCAGGCTGCATCGGGGGAATGAGACAGGAATGCCCCCTCTCCCAACTGTTGTTCGTGTTAGCCATAGAGCAGCTGCCATTTGTTCTGAGAGCCTCAAGGGGCTGGAAGGGGCTGATCCGGTGCCCGTGGGAGGGGCGGGGGGAGAAGAGTGGAACACAGAGCCTTGCTTTACGCAGACGACCTGTTCCATTATGTATCGGACCCACTGGAGGGGATGGAAGAAATTATGAGGATTCTGGGGGAATTTGGCTGGTTTTCGGGGTATAAACTAAATATGGGGAAAAGTGAGATGTTCGCGGTCCAGGCGAGGGGACAGGAGAGGCAATTGGGGGAACTGCCGTTTAGGGTGGTAAGGGGAAGCTTCCGGTAACTAGGTATCCAGGTGGCATGGGAATGGGAACGGCTGCACAAGTTAAATTTGGCCCGATTAGTAGGCCAAATGAAGGACGGTTTTCGGGGGTGTGACGCGCTCCCATTGTCACTAGCTGGCAGGGTGCAGACAGTGAAAACGACGGTCCTCCCGAGATTCCTTATTTTGTCTCAGTGTCTCCCCATCTTTATTCCACGGTCCTTCTTTAAACGGGTCAATGAGGTAATCACTGGCTTTGTATGAGTAAAAAAGGGGATGCTTGAGCGGAGCCGGGGGGGAGAGGGCAGGCTGGCGCTGCCGAACTTTAGCAATTTTTATTGGGCGGCGAATATAGCCATGATCAGGAAGTGGGTGGTGGGGGGAGGGTTGGTGTGGGAGCGTTTTGAGGCGGCTTCATGCAAGGGCACCAGTTTGGGAGTGTTGGTAACGGTGCCTCTGCCGTTCCCGACGGCACGGTACTCCACCAGCCCCGTGGTTTTTGCAGCACTGAGAGTCTGGGGGCAATGGAGGAGACATGTGGGAGCGGAGGGAGCATCGGTCTGGTCTCCAATCTGTAATAATCACCAGTTTGCTCCGGGAAGGATGGACGGGGGGTTTCGGAGATGGTAGAGAGCAGGGATTGGGAGGATGGGAGATATGTTTGTAGAGGGGAGCTTTTCTAGCCTGAGGGAGCTGGAGGAAAAATCTGGATTGGCGAGAGGAAATGAATTTAGGTACCTGCAGGTGCGGGACTTCCTACGCAGGCAGCTGTCAACCTTCCTGCTCCTACTGCGAAGGTGGATACAGGACAGGGTAGTTTCTAGAGTGTGGGTGGGAGAAGGGAGGGTTTCTGACATTTACAAGGAACTCATAGGGTCAGAGGAGACGCAGACCGAGGAGTTGAAACGCAAGTGGGAAGAGGAGTTAGGAGGAGAGATAGAGGATGGTCTCTGAGCGGGCGCGTTGAATCGAGTCAACGCATCCACAACATGTGCCAGGCTTAGCCTGGTACAATTTAAGGTCGTGCACCGAGCCCACATGACAGTGGCCCGGATGAGGAGGTTCTTCGGGGTAGAAGATAGGTGCGCAAGGTGTGTGGGAGGGTCAGCGAACCATGTCCATATGTTCTGGGCATGCCCGAAGCTCAGGGGATTCTGGTAGGGGTTTGCGGAGGTCATGTCCAAGGTGTTAAACACAAGGGTGGCAGCTAGTCCAGAGGTGGCGATTTTCAGTGTGTCTGAAGATCCGGGAATCCAGGAGGAGAAAGAGGCAGATCTTCCAGCCTTTGCTTCGCTGGTAGCCCGGAGATGGACGGATTAGCTTGGAGGGACCCAAAGCCCCCAACGACAGAGGCCTGGCTAACTGACATGGCTAGCTTTCTCTGTCTGGAGAAAATCAAGTTCTCCTTGAGAGGGTCAATGTTCGGGTTCACCCAGAGGTGGCAGCCGTTCTCGACTTCTTTGCGGAAAATTAACCGTCAGCAGAAGGGGGGAGGGGGGGGGGGTGCGTTGGGGGTCAAGGTGGGACCTGTAAGGGAGGGAGACGGATTTTGCACTATGTTTATAAATTCATGTACATTGTTTATTTTGTTGTTGTTGTAAAACCATAAATACCTCAATAAAATGTTTATTTAAAAAATGTCTCTTTAGAGCTTAGATGGCTAAAGGCATGGACACCAATGATGAGGCAAAGTTTTTGCTGTAAGTGAATCGGTTGGGGTTGGAGGAATGCAGAGTACCTGAATGTTTACAGAGCTGGCAGACGTTACAGAGATAGAGAGAGGAATTGTCATGGAAAGCTTTAAAAATGAAGATGAAAACATTTAAGCTGGGACCGGACTGGAGGACAATGTAAATCACTCTTCACAAGGGCGATAGGCAAGTGAGAGTTGGTGCAAGGTAGAATATGGGTAGGAGACTTTTCAATTATATACACACATACAAAATATTTCTACCGCAGATAAAATTAAGACGAAGGTTTGCATCATTACCTATTAAAGAGAATTTTGCCCTTTTAAGAACATAAAAGAAGAATGGGTGAAGAAAAGTCTAACCCTATCCTTACTATAGACCATATACATTATACAGTACCATAGACACCATCTTGCATTTAATCTCTTGGAATGTCTGAATAAATAGACTGCGATTCCCAATAGTTATCAAATAAAATTCTGCAATATTGAACTGCCAAGCATCAGAGTATAAAGAGTGCAATTTCATTTCTCAGGGCACAAATAATGTGGTAACAATCTGGTAATCTAAATTCCAACATCAAGAAGTAAATTATGTCATATATTAATAGAGAGTAGAATTATCGATAAAGGTTGACAGCCATGATGTTCCTTTAACATTCAGAACAATTCAAATTTCTGTTTCTATACTAAATGTATCTTCAGATCACAAAATTTAGGTCAAATTGTTTAAAGATTTTCTTTGTTCAAATTGCTTTTCCTAGTGGCAGCATTCCATATTGGTTTGTGCTGTGCTGGTCAAGTTCGTGTTAAGAATAACCAGGTGTTGCTCAGGAGCCCCACTCCGGCATGTTAGTCTCTGCCTCATTTGCTGCACAGGGAAAAAATGGGTTGACAAGGTGCACAATTTGATGGGCGCTGTTCTCTTGGGGCCCGGTTCTTAGCCAGCTGAGCTTTTTGTTTCTACTCACCTTTCCCAATGCCCTTCCAAACAGTCAGCTGACAGAGATTGTGACCTTCAGTGACTGCCTCCCAGTTTTCAGTGTCAATGTCCGCCATTCTCATATCTCACTTGCAGGTGTCACTGCAGCAGAGATATGGATGCCCAGGAGACTATGACCCAGTGACCAGTTACCTGTACAGAAGGAGAACGCGGCATGATCGCCGAGTTGGTGACCTTCTCCTGCTGAGAGATGCCAAGGATATGTCTGAGACAGCAAAGGAAAAAAACTATTCAGTCTTTTCTCTTGCCTACTATATGTTATCCAGGTCTCATCTGGAGGAGTGAGCTGAGGACACACGCTCGTTTGATCCACAGTTTGGTTTCCTCAGGCAGGTTGTTGTTTCACATTCTCTTACTCAGCTTGGACATTACAGCTGCAGCTTTTTTTCAATGCACGTGTCGATCTGAGCATCAAATTACAGATTGCCGGTGATTATCAGTGGTTAGCACTGCTGCCTCACAGCTCCAGGGACCTAGGTTCAATTCCGACTTCGGGTGACTGTCTGTGTGGAGCTTGCACTTTCTCCCCGGCTGCTCCGGTTTCCTCCCAAAGTCCAAAGATGTGCAGGTTAGGTGGATTGGCTATGTCCCTTAGTGTCCAAAAGGTTTGGTGGGGTTACGGGGATGGTGTGGGGGCGTTGGCCTAGGTAGAGTGCTCTTTCGAAGGGTCTGTGCAGACTCGATGGGCTGAATGGCCTCCTTCTGCACTGTGGAGGTTCTATGATATGTGAAGTTATCATCAACCTTCAGCATAATTTGTCAATGCTGATAGATGACAGTGTGGCAACATTCCGGACATTTATCTCCCTGATGATGATGCAGCCAAAATATTTACAAGCATGAGAGAGACTGTCCATTTGCCCCTGAATGTATTAATTCATATGAGACGCTAGTGTGGAATCGTCCGTGTGGAGCAAATCTCTGATGAGGACTTGGCGCACCTTTGGCTCGAGTCTCAGGTTAGCGAGGCTGAATAGCATTTACAAATAGACACCCTCCGTAGACCAGGGTCTGGGAGAGGGGTGAGCACAAAATGCAAAACACCAGAGCCCGTGTCCTAGGTGGGGCTCGTCTCAAGCAATAAATTAACCCTTGGGGCCCGATTGAACAGAAAGAAAAAAATCTTTGTCCGGTTTTAGTAGGGTGTTTCTCATCGCTGCAGTGCCAAGAAACATTCTGCTATTCAACAGCACATGGCTATTTTTTTGGCATTGGCAGGCCCAGCAGAAAAGATTCCTCGCAGATCGGAGCACCATTTTGGAAGGCTGCCCTGATCTCCCCCCCCCCACTTTCAGCCCCCCTTCTCCCACCAACAAGCCCCCCGGAACACCCCTCAACCTGGTAAGGCCCCCAGGCCCGATCCCTGGCAGTGCCAACCTGAATGGAGGGACGGCTGTGCAGGGAGCTGCAGATAACAGCTTAGTGTTGGCATGTTGAAATACCTCTGGTGCAGATGATAAAAGAATTTACTGTTCTATGAACAAGGAATGTGGTGTAACTCTAGCCATTGAAAAACTCAAACGTGGCATCACCTAACCATAACGCTTTAGTTTGTCTCCTCTTCTTTTGAACCATGGTGGACTTCTACATTATGATTAAGATGCTTCTCTCCATTCGGTTTTTCAATTTAAAAGCACACAAAATTAAAGTATAATCTGATGAGTCTGAAGTACAAAGAGCGAAACTTCATTTTCTTCTTTTCAATTTAAGGGAAGTGGCAAATTGAAAAGACATAGCTCTTAAACCAGGATAATCAAAAGCTAGATATTGGCAATTTAGTAGACAGTCTGTGGAACAATACCCTGGCAGTAGCATACCCTGCAGAGTGGTATTAAAACATGAAATGATTGAACTGTACCATGCTGTCTGTAGACGGGGGGCTTTCTATAGATGTTGTCGGCTTTCCCATCGGTTTCTGAAGGAAAAAAAATAAAGAAAAGATAACTTAGCATGGAACTGACGATCAGAATTAAATGTTTCACCCAGGTTGTAGTTTATTGTATGTAAGCCCAATAGTATACCAAACTACAGATTAGAGATTTTAGACAAATGTATATCATTCATCAAGAAACTATAATGATCCGCCTGTAGTCTGGTTCAGGTTTTATAAGAAACAATGAAAACTTACATCCATATCATGCATTTAACATGATAAAATATAGCAAAGCAGTAACAAGCATGATATCCATGAAAAGAGTCTCACACTGAGCCACACATGGAAAATATCAGGCCAGATCACGAAAAGATTGATCAAACAGGTTTAAACAGCATAATAAAAATAATAATTGTTTATTGTCACAAGTCGACTTCAACAAAGTTACCATGAAAATCCCCAAGCATCTTAGAAAGTGGAGACAGGTGTTAAAAGGTTTAGTGAGGGAATTCCAAAGGATAAGGCCATAGCAGCTGAAAGCACAGCTGCCAATGGTGGAGTGCTTAAAATCAAGGATGCAAAAAGGTGGAAATTGGAGGATTGCAGAGATTTTGAAGGTTTGCAGGGTTACAGGAGGTTACACAGAAAGGGAGTGTTGAGGCTAGGGAGAGTTTTCAACACAAGGATGAACATTTTAAAACTGAAGGGCTCCTGAGTGTAGAACCAGTGAAGGTCAGCAAGCACAGGGGTGATGGATTTGTGAGATTTGGAACAATTTAACACACGGAACAGAGTTGTTGGCCGGCAGCTATTGAGCTTGGGACTTCCTTTCCACTTAATGGTGGAGGTCCCACTCTGGACTAGTTTAGCCCTTCGGTGGCATTTTATGGCTCAGGTGTGGTCTTCTACCATATGGGTCAGTTGCTGGCCAACCTTCCCGGGTTGTTATGATGGTAGAACTTCGCGTCATTCATGGAAATATTGGATTTTAAAAGTACCCGTGTTGTATATTTAAATAGTGGACATGAGGTACTGAAGATGACTGTTGAATGCACAATTAGCTACCAACAGGAATGGCTATAGGGGGGCTTTACGGAACAATGGGACACCTTTCCAATGTGTCCAGGCAATTCAAAGTATTTGTTAAAAACATTCCAAATCTGAAAGACAAAGGGACATAAAGACTATCCTGTCTCAAGGTCCCTGGCTATAAATATCTAGCCAGGCAAGTACTCCTTGGAATAAACATCTCGTGGTTAAAGGCTAGGCTGTTTGCCTGCCAAGCAGACATTTGCGCATTCTTCTGGAATTCTCTCTCTCTGCCGGTCGGTCGCTGTGTCTGTGTGTGCTAAGAGACAGCAGCTAAATGTTATTACATACACTGAAGGCAGTAACTGGGAAAAGGAATTGAAATATCTCTATTGGCCTGCAAGATACCTGGACCATAGAATCAACTGTCGGTAAGCAAACGCCAACCTGAGAAGAATCGCATTGGCAACTCATCATCTACTCCTTGCAACTCAAGAACTTCCACATAGCTTTTTATTATAATTATTTCTAATGTGTATGAATGTAAATGCATGGGAACTTCCGGTGGCCACATGTAGGTGGAGGTCAAATGTTGAGTGGCTCCCGCTAGAGTTCTCAGTTTTGGCCCTTTTCACCTAGTTGCTGGGGGAACTTTCATGTGAACTTTCCTCAATAAAGTAGAGGGTATCAGAAGATGTCAAAATACCAATGAATTAATACAGCAAGAAAAGAAACGAGCGCTGGTCTGCCAGCAGGCTTGAGCATGGTGCAGAGTTCTGTGGGAGGAAAGATGGCGGGAACAAGCTCGCCGGGTGGGACTGCGGCCATTACGGCGGATACACTGGCCGAGATGATGGCGGTGGAGTTTGAGCGGCAATTTGCCAAGCATTACGAGCGGTGATAAAGGAATCTCTTGGAAAGATGTTGGAGATGGTCCAGGAATATGGTGAGGTGTTGAAGGGGGTGGAGGAGGCACTGTCATGGCACAGCGACCAGCTCACCTCACTGGAAGCGGAGCTGTTGAAGGTGGAATACAGTAATAAAGGACTGAGAGCCAAAGTGGGGGACCTGGCGAACATGCCACGGCGGTACAATCTTCGGATTGTGAGATTTCCTGAGGGATTGGAGCGCCCAAGGCCAACAGAGTGCTTTTCGGGGATGTTCCCAAACCTGCAGCGGGAGGGGGAGGATAATGCCGCCACCTTCGAGCTGGATAGGGCTCATCGGTTGCTGCGACCGAAGCCAAGGGTGAACAATCCACCAAGAGCTGTTATAGTCTGCTTTCACAGCTATCAGATGAAGGAGAAGGTCTTGAGGTGGGCCAAGCAGAATCATGAGGTGGTGAAGCTGGCAAGACGGCACTTTATAAGAGAGGTGTGCGGTTTGAGGTGGTCTATCTAGCGAGGTTGAGGGTTATGCATAACTCCAAGGACCATTTCTTCGAAACGGTGGGGAAAGCGGAAGTGGTCGTGGACTGGGACTGAACGGAGTTGGGAATATGGGGCGGGTCTCCAAGCCTCCGCGCCAAAATTGTGATCGGCGCGGAGGGCGGAGAATGGGCGTTGACGCCGAAATCTGGTCCCCGGAGAATCGCCGCGAATCGTACGCCTGCGGTCTACGCGACACGGGTAGGGGCCCCTGACAGAGGCCCACGCGGCGATTCTCCGAGTGCAGCTGGCCGAGTTCCTGACGCCGTGGTTCTAACCACGTTTTGCCTGTCAGGAAAGGCTGGTGGTGGCTGCGGACGTGAGGAAAGTCCATAGTGAAACGCCCGCGCTTTGACGCTGGCATGGGGACATAGTCCCATTATTGGAGAATCCTGCCCCAGATTTCTGATGTTACGGTTGGGATGGGACTGTTTGGGGACAGTGGGGTAATGTGTTGAGTTTCTCCCCTTTGTGTTTAACACATTCGGTTGTTTAGAATGTTTGGTTGTGTTTTTTCTTTTCTTTTCCTTCGGTGAGCTATTGTGCGAGGTATATGGGGGAGGGGCTCTAGGGGAGGGGGGCACCTTGCTGGCAATTCTGAGTTGGCAAGTGAATGGGAGCGAGGGGCTAAGGGCAGCCAAGCCTGTGTGGACCCTGGTGGGGGGACGGGGAGCATGAGAAGAGCCATGTCAAGAGGAAGTGGTTGGGGACTTTCTGGGATGGGGGGGGGTAGAAGGGGGTAGTTGGCTGGCAGTGATTGGGGGCTGGGCTTGGTCCCTTTTGTGGGGCAGGGCCGGGGGCCATCTTGACTGAGTGGGTGGTGGACCTAAGTTGGAGGGCAGGTATGCCCCACAGGGCGGTCATGGCTGATAGGAAGGGAAGAGGGGTGAGAGACCCCTGGTAACGTGGAACGTGTGGGAGCTGGGTGGGCCGGTGAAGTGGGCAAGAGTTTTGTTTTCGCATTTGAAGAGCTTGAGAGCTGATGTGGTACTGCTGAAGAAGACCCATTTGAGGGGGAAGGACTAGGTAAGGCTTCGTAAAGGTTGGGTGAGTAGTTGGAGTAGGAGGGGGTACTGTTGGTGATGGGGTTGGGGGAACTTTGGCAATCTATGGGAGGGTATTAAGGCCAAGTAGAAGGAGGAGCTGGGGGGTGACGCTGGAGGACGGGTTGTGGTGTGGGGTGCTGCGGAGGGTGAACACCTCAATCTCATGTGCGAATCTAGGGTTAATACAGTTAAAGGTGGTGCACAGGCTGCACCCGATATGCTCAGGGATGAGCTGGTCATTTGAAGGGTGCAGGACTCTCGCAAGCAATGTGGGAGGGGCCCGGCCAACCATGTACATATGTTCTGGTCCTGTCTGAAGTTGGGAACACTCTGGGGCATTTCATCAGCACCATGTCGATGATCTTGGACTTGGAGCCTGGGGTAGTCGGTATTAGAGGCATTACGGTACCTAGGTTGATGCTGTAAGACCATTGGTGTGGGAGGTACCCGAGACAGTAAGATCATTAGTGAAGCCTGCCTGCTGGTTCCGCCCAGTAAGGCGGAGTATAAGAGTCTGTGTCTCCCTAGCTGCTGCATTCTGTACCTGCGCTGTGGGGGGGGGGGGGGGGGGAGAAACATATAGTCTGGTAAAACTTTCAATTGTACTCCAATCTCGCTTCGAGAGTTATTGATTGTGCATCAATTTATTGGACGAGATATTGAAGAATGGAGCCCCGCATCAAGCCAGAGTGTCTGCAACTTAGCCCCCACGCGGCAAACTTCAAACACTGACTGAAGTGCTTCAACGGGTACCTCAGGACGGCCACGACTACACCCACGGAGGACCAGAAACTGCAAGTTCTCCACTCAAGGGTGAGCCCAGAAATCTACATGCTCACTGAGGATGCGGACAATTTCGAGGCCGCAATGGCCCAGTTGAAAGGACACTACATTCACCCAGTAAATCAGGTTTACGCCCAAAATCTGCTAGTGAGAAGGCGACAAATCCTGGGGGAATCGCCAGACGAATTCTACCGCACACATCTGGTACTAGGTAGGAACTGTGACTGTCCGCAAGTTTCAGCCAGCGACCACACAGAACTTTTAATCCGGGACGCATTCGTTGCAGGTATGCTGTCCTCCCAAATCCGTCAGCGACTGCTGGAGAAAGAGACACTAAGCCTCAAGGAGGCATGGGCCCTTGCTAGCTCCCTAGATGTGGCCTCCCGCAACGCCCGCGCGTACGTCCCCGACCGCGCGGCAGCCCCATGGGCAGCGTGGAACCCACCCGCGGCCGACCCCGATACATCCCCCATCCCCCGACAAGCTTGTGGTGCGCGGCTGCCAGGCAACCCCTGGGGGCCCCGCTGCTATTTTTGCGGGCAAGCCAAGCACCCCCGGCAACGCTGCCTGGCCCGCTACTCCATTTGCAAAGGCTGTGGCGAAAAGGGACATTTTGCGGCGGTATGCCAGGCCCGGGCGGTCGCCGCCGTCTCCGGGGCCGCCGCCACAACTCTCTCCGCAGGCAAAGTGCGGCCCGTGGGCGCCACCATCTTCAATTTCCCGAGCCACGTGTGGGCCTCGGGCGCCGCCATCTTGTTCGCCAGGGACCACGTGCGATGCGTGGGCGCCGCCATCTTGGCTGGAGTCTCAGGACCCTGATTCGGATGACCGCACACCGCCCGAGGAAAATCTGCAGCTTCTACCATGACTCGCCTCGGTGACCCTGGACCAGTCTCGGCCCCGAACTTTCTCGGCCCCGAACTTTCTCGACCGCGACGACGACCGTGCTCATCAACGGACACGAGACATCCTGCCTGATCGACTTTGAGAGCACAGAGAGGTTCATACACTCCAACACGGTAAGGCACTGTTCTCTTCCCATACACCCAGTTAATCAAAGAATCTCCCTGGCCTCCGGGTCTCACTCTATAGAGATCAAAGGGTTCTGAGTAGCTAACCTCACGGTCCAGGGAAGAGAATTTAAGAATTTCCGACTCCATGTCCTCCTTCACCTCTGCGCTGCCACGCTCCTGGGATTGGACTTCCAATGCAATCTCCAGAGCTTAACCTTTAAATTCGGCCGCCCTATACCCCCCTCACTGTCTGCAGCCTCGCGACCCTCAAGGTCGACCCGCCTTCCCTTTTTGTGAACCTCACCCTGGATTGCAAACCCGTCACCACCAGGAGCAGACGGTACAGTGCCCAGAACCGGACCTTCATTAGGTCGGAAGTCCAGCGGTTACTGAAGGAAGGTATTATCGAGGCTAGCAACAGCCCCTGGAGAGTTCAAGTAGTGGTTGTAAAGACCGGGGAGAAGCACAGGATGGTCATCGATTATATTCAGACCATCAACAGGTATACACAGCTCAACGCGTACCCTCTCCCCCGCATATCTGATTTGGTCAATCAGATTGCACAATACAAGGTCTTTTCCACGGAGGACCTCAAATCCGCCTACCACAAGCTCCCCCATGTACCACAAGTACACTGCATTTGAAGCAGATGGGCAGCTCTACCACTTCTGAAGGGTTCCCTTCGGTGTCACAAATGGAGTCTGGGTCCTCCAACGGGAGATGGACCGAATGGTTGACCGGTACGGTTTGCGGGCCATGTTTCCGTATCTCGACAATCTGCGGCCACGACCAGCAGGACCATGACACCAACTTCTGAAAATTCCTCCATACCGCAAAAATCCTTAACTTAACCTACAACAAGGACAAATGCGTGTTCAGCACTGACCGTCTAGCCATCCTCGGCTACGTAGTGCATGATGGAGTCACAGACCCAGATCCCGAACGCATGCACCCCCTCATTTGAGTTTCTCCTCCCCCACTGCTCCAAGGCCCTGAAACACTGGGCATCGCAAAGGCCACGATGTGAGCAATCGATGAATCCCTTCCCTTCCAAGTCGAGAGCGACGCATCCGACGTAGCTCTGGCGGCCACCCTCAACCAAGCGGGCAGGCCCGTGGCCTTCTTCTCACGCACCCGCCATGCTTCAGAAATCTGTCATTCTCCGTTGAAAAGGAGGCCCAAGCCAGAGTAGAATCTGTGCGGCACTGGAGGCATTACCTGGCCGGCAGGAGATTCACGCACCTCACTGACCAACGGTCGGTAGCTTTCATGTTCGATAATGCACAGCGGGGCAAGATAAAGAACGATAAGATCTTACGGTGGAGGATCGAGCACGCCATTACAACTATGAGATCCGGTATTGTCCGAGGAAGCTAAACGAGCTTCCTGATGCCCTATGCCGTGGCACATGTACCAACACACAAGTGGACCAACTCCGGGCCCTCCATGAGGACCTCTGCCACCCAGGGGTCACTCGATTCTTCCATTTTATCAAGACCCACAACCTGCCCTACTCCATCAAGGGGGTCAGGACCGCCACCAGGAACTGCCAAATCTGCGCGGAGTGCAAGCTGCACTTCTACAGGTCAGAGAAAGCGCACCTAGTAAAAGCATCCCGTCCCTTTAAACACCTCAGTATGGCCTTCAAAGGACCCCTCTCCTCCAACGACTGCAACACGTACTTCCAGAACGTGAATGATGAATACTCCCGGTTCCCATCCCCTGCCCCGACATGACCGCAACCACCGTCATAAAAGCCCTTCACAGTATCTTTACACTGTTCGGTTTCCCTGCCTGCATACAAAGCAATAGGGGGTCCTCCTTCATGAGCGACGAACTGCGTCTATTCCTGCTCAGCAAGGGCATTGCCTCGAGCAGGACGACAAGTCATAACCTCCGGGGAAACAGACAGGTAGTGAGGGAGAACGGAACGGTCTGGAAGACCGTCCAACTGGCCCTACGGTCCAGGAATCTACCAGTTTCCCGCTAGCAGGAGGTCCTTCCCGATGCACTCCACTCCATCCGATCGCTGCTGTGTACCACGACCAACGAAACACCTCATGAATGTCTCCTTGTCTCCCCTAGGAAGTCCTCCTCTGGGACCTCACTCCCAACCTGGCTGGTAACTCCTGGACCCATTCTGCTCCACAAACACGTGCGGGCGCACAAGTCAGACCCATTGGTCGAAATGGTCCACCTCTTTCACGCTAACGCTAACCCCCGGTATGCCGACATGGCGTACCCCGATGGCCGGCAGGATTCGGTCTCCCTAAGGACCTGGTGCCCGCTGGATCCCCACCCACACCCCCCCCCCCCCCACAAAAACTCCACCCTCCCTCCCACCGGCGCACCCCACGGCTGCCCCTTCCCAGGTGGACCGGTTCTTCCACTGGTCCCACCCAGGTGTGATGAAGCTACCGAAGAAGCCGAAGTCACGCTCCCGGAGTCATGGATGCCCGAGCCTGCGCCTGCATCACCGCCAAAACTGTGACGATCACAGAGGATGACCAGGGCCTCCGATCGACTAATTGCTTCATTTTGATATGTGCATGTAAATGAATACTGTAAATAGTTGTGACATGTAATAAGGCAAAACACTGCACCACTGACGGGTACCACCATAACCTCAATCACTGTATAACATGAAACCACTACCCCCGCCGGACTCTTTTTTAACAGGGGGTGAATGTGGTAGTCGGTATTAGAGGTATTACGGTACCTAGGTTGATACTGTAAGATCATTGGTGTGGGAGGTACCTGAGACAGTAAGAACATTGGTGAAGCCTGCCTGCTGGCTCCACCCAGTAAGGCGGAGTATAAGAGTCTGTGTCTCCCTAGCTGCTGCATTCTGTACCTGCGCTGCTGGGGAAAACATCTAGTCCAATAAAGCCTTCGATTGTACTCCAATCTCGCTTCGAGAGTTATTGATCGTGCATCAGAACCCAGTTCCCTGGGGGCCATATTTGAGGACTTGAACCAGCCGGAGCTGCAGACAGGGGCATATGTTTTAGCCTTCACTGGTTGCTTGAAGGCGGGTTCTATTGGGGTGGGGGTCACTTTCTCTGTCCAGTACTTGTGCCCATTTATTCTTTACTTTAAAGTGTTGGTCACCATCAGCTGTTGAGGCGGGGCTATTTCTCGAGTATTTTATGGAACGGTTGAAGCCTGAGAGGGGGTTGTTTTGCTATCTTTCTTATTTTTTTTGTTCTCTGTTTTACGTATACAATGTTAAAAAACGAATAAAAATATTTTCACAAAAGCAAAAATCAATGTAAATGCATGTGTGTTACCATTTCACCTTACCATTGTTTTAGTAGTTATGTTAAGACAACTGGATCAGACCCCAACTTTTGTTGGGATACCGGACGAGAACCCCAAACAATTTGTCTATTTGTAAAACTGAGGAAAGGATACTTCACCCGAAGAGTGATGATTCTGACCAATAGCTATTTTTTATGTTAAAACAAACTTTCATTTAAACACAGAATTAACCATATTAACATCAAAGAAAAAACAAACAGTTCTTAAAAGGAAAATCTAGAACTTACTATCTATACCTGTTACCAACTCTAATTAAGCAACCCAATGCAGTTCAAATGCCACTTACAAATAAAGTTGACAAAACAAGGTACTTACACAGCTGTGTAGAGACTTATGGAGAGACCCTATCAAAAGCAGATCCAGTACACTTCTGTCTTGTCAGACTCAAATCCAATATCAAACTGCTGTCCAAATTAAAATATTCTAGTGGACTGCAAAGCTATAGAAATAAAAAGTCTTACAACACCAAGCTGAAGTTGAACAGGTTTGTTTTGAATCACTAGCTTTTGGAGCACTGCTCCTTCATCAGGCGAGTCCGAAAGCTAGTGATTCAAAACAAACCTATTGGACTTTAACCTGGTGTTGTAAGACTTCTTACTGTGCCCACCCCAGTACAATGCTGGCATCTCCACATCAAATTATAAGCAGACCTAGCTCCTCCCATTAATTACATCATCTGTATCCCACTAGGTTTAGGGAAGGAAATCTGCTGTCCTTACCTGGTCTGGCCTACATGTGACTCCAGACCCACAACTATGTGGTTGACTCTTAAATGCCCATCACAATCACTCGATTGAGTGGAGGGCCCACATCCCATGAATAAAAAAAATCATACACCAGAGTGCTGTTTTAGCACAGCATAAAGTTGGTGTGAAATAAACAAGTTCAGTATCATTAATTCTCCCTGAACTTCTCACTAGATTTTTGTCTATTTCTTAGCCTTTCAGCCTCCTTGTACAGTGATGTACCATAAATAAAATGCTAACGTGTTGGGTATTTATCCAAACAATTGGTAGCTTAAGAAATTGAGATTATAATCAAATAGTTTCAAAATAGAATCCCAGAACAGCAATGCTAGTTATTGCCATATGTTTGCCTGAGTTAGTTGAACTGCATCAGGCATCAGATAACACATCAGGCTATTAAATTAGCTATTCTGTGTAATGTCTAGTGTTGAGGATTGGGAGGAATGAAGGAAAATTATGGACCATTTCACCAATCAGAGAAAGGCAGGCTATTCTGCAATCCCAAATGAGTGGTTTGTAAGGTATAAATTGATATATTTTTTAAAAAAGTAAATAAAATGTACACAATTTTTTTTGTACTTTAGGCCCATTTTATGGTCACAGATCTGTTTCAGGAACCATGTCAACTATGAACTACTTTATTTCACTTGCCTAGCTGATGTCATGTCTGTGTACCAGAACACACAAGTTCCTCAGACCTCGTGGGAAATGTTTAAAGTCTGCAGATGTAGATTGAAGTGATAGCCACAAACCTTGAGACTGCACATTCAGCACAATGGATTGTGTTGGCTAAGAATGGAACAATTAATAATCTGAGAATGATTGTAAAGTAATCTAATTGAGGAGTTCAAGTGAATTTACAAATCTCAAGAGTGAATAATGAGGCATTTGTAACACCTAAAGCTTTGATATCTACACTGTTCTGAAGTCAGAGCAAGATATAGGATGCGATTTTCCGGACCCGTTCGCCACGAGCGGGTCCATAATGGCCGCTAAATGTCACGAGGCCAAAAACGGGATTCGGGCCGGCGAGAATTCAGAATGCGATCTTCTTGGTACCTCCCCACTGAAGTAATCAGGTTCAAATCCAGAAAGGGTGAGATCTGATTTGAAAGCTTTTGAATCCTTTCGAATGTAATTAAGGTGTCTAAAGTCAGATGTTTTGGCCTCACTGAATTTTTCCCGCTCACCAGCATGATGCCATGCAGGCACGAATTGCTACTGCTCTATAAACACGCAGACCAGGCTCCATGGACTCAGAGGGAGGAAGGAGGTCAGTACTGCTCTCCACCTTGTATTGCAGTGTATGAGGGGAAAGAAACCCCTTGACAGCTACAGGGGGATGGAGTTTGAGCGGGTTGGGCTGGGAGTGAAGGTCAGGGTCTCCTCTGGGAAGGGGGCCGTTGTTGGTCTGTGTTGCTATTAAGTCTGCTGTATGTCAGTTTAAAAACCCCTTAGCAGCCCTGAGCAATTCTGCAGCCTGTCTGTTTTGAAAGCAGTTCACAGCCCAGAGTGAGTGAAAAGATCTTTGTATACAGAGCATTTCAAAGGCCAGGATGAATGTAAAGGCACATTATTTACATAGCTGCTGACTGCCCTCAGATTATAGGGCAACACTTTTTGTCTGCGGGGAGCGAGGGGGGGGGGGGGGGGGGGGGGGGGTGTTGTATGGTGGGGGTTGCCACTGCACATTCACACAGCAATAATGCAGTGGCTGCCCAGGAGTGTTAAGTGTTAAGGCATGACAGCAATTAGAAAACAGGATGATGAAGCCTGAGTATGAACTATGCCTGTTAGTATAGCCTTTCCCTGCCTCAGAGAGTCGATGTGCCTCTACCATTTTTGAGAGTCTGGCTTGTCCAACTAATTGGCCATCATTTGACCCTCACCAATGTCAGCTGCACACAGTCTCACAGTTAAGGTGAGGGGTTGAAACCTTAGGTGTCAAAGGATGAAGGTTGGATGCAGGGCAGTGGGAGGGATAATATCGAGCCTCGCAGCTGCGACCATCTGAATGTCCTGTAGGATCTAACAGCCCTCAAGGTTCACATGGGCGTTCATTTGCCCCAACACATGATGAACCCCATTACTGTGATATTTAGGAAGTGAACAATCAGACGGGGAGGCAGTGGAATAGTGGTCGTTGGATTGTTACTTCAGAGACCCAGAGTCATGCTCTGGGGATCCGGGTTCGAACTCGCTATGGTAGATGGTGAAATTTGAATTCAATAAAAATCTGGAATTAAAAGTCTAAAGGTGATCATGAAACCATTGTCGATTGTCATAAAACCCCAACTGGTTCACTAATGTCCTTTAAGGAAGGAAACTGTTGTCCTTACCTGGTCTGGCCTACATGTGACTCCAGATGCACATTTAGCACAGGGCTAAAGCGCTGGCTTTGAAAGCAGGCCAAAGCAGGCGAGCAGCACGGTTCAATTCCCGTACCAGCCTCCCCGAACAGGCGCCGGAATATGGCGACTAGGGGCTTTTCACAGTAACTTAATTTGAAGTCTACTTGTGACATTAAGCGATTTTCATTTCATTTTAATTTGGTTGATTCCTAAATACCCTCAGGGATGGGCATTAAATACTGGTCCAGCCAGCAACGCCCACATCCCCTGAACAAATAAACAAAAAGTGAGCACATAGGTGACTCTGAAGGGGCGAGGGCAGTGACTGTAGTCAGTCAAGCAATGAAGAGTGATGGATGGTAGAGAACTGAGGTAGCGCTGACTGCCCAAGGTGGTGTAGGATAGGTCAACTTCCCACACCAGGAGGGCAAGAGGTGTTGGGAGGGGTTGAGGGTAACGGGATGGAGCACCTAACTGACTGTCTTTCTCCCTTCCCTCCCAGATAACCTATTTGTTTGGGAATGAAGCCAGGAGAGTTGGCTATTATTTTCATCACAGTGCTAGAGGCAGACAGACACCACCGACTTAGATGCCCAACACACAGAGGAGCTTGAGCCAGGCAAACAGGGGACCGCTGGGCAGGCTCAATGGCTGGTCACTCATCTTGTCGAAGAGGGGGCTTGACGGCATTGTAAAAGGGGACCTCGGGTTCATAGGATCTGCATGTCCTTCTTGGAGCTGTCGGACAATATGTGAAGCAGGAGAGTCCACCTCAACACATAGACAGTTTGGCACCTCTGCCACATCTGAGAATGCCTTGAGCCACATGAAGGAGAGCACCACTCCCTGTGGCTATGAAGGTGATCTATGCAGGATCTCAGAATCATTAGCCCCCATGTACACCCAAGAGGTAATGGATGCTCTGATGCCCGGGCTTCAGAGAAAACTTTGACCTTGACCAGGCCCATCAAGATGACAGGGCAGCGGGATTTACTTCCATCACTCGGCTGCCGCAGGTCCAGGGAGCCATCGATTGGACACATGTGGCCCTGAGAGCACTGTTGCATCAGAGATCGCCCATTCTCAATCACAAGTGGTTCCACTACCCGAATGTGCAACTTGTCTGTGACCACCACATGATCATTATGAATATCTGTGCATGCTTTCCTGGGAGTGTGCATGATAACTTAATAATGGAGCACTCGCATTTCCCACAGTCTTTTAGGATCAACCCAGACTGTCAGATGGCTCTGGGGGAAAAGGGGTACCCGTTGAGGTCTTGGCTGATGACGCCAGTGTGGAGGCCTCAGGCTGAAGCGGAATCCTAATTTCACCCGTGTCCAATCTTGCACTTATAATTCCTTAAACCTATGAGGTCAACCGTCATGTCCAGGTGGATCCCTAGGAAGCACAGCACAGGTCGAGGCGGCCTGATGCCTTCCACACCCTGAAGCCTGAGATTCCATTGGTGGGTATCCCCTGGAGGGCCCGAACATCCCGGGACTGACGAAAGGGGCGAATACCAAGAGGAGACAGGGGGCACTTACCCTTGCAATTCGTGGGAGGTCAGTCATCTTTTTGGGACATTGAATCTTCGTCCTCCTGGTCATACTGTTGGCACTAATACCTGCTGCCACTATCTCCCAGATGAATTGATCACATTGTTTAGGGGCCTCCTGCCACCGCATCCAACAGTCTTGTCAGGGCCCCCTCTGAGAATCCTGGTTCAGGTCTGCCAGCGACCATTCTCCTCGCTTGACGGACAGAGAGTGTTGAGAATCCGTTTAAATGCAGCACCTCCTTGATTACAGTGCTCAGCTGACCCTCGGGGTGAGCGAATTAGACATCTGGTGACTCATGTCTTTCATGTGGGGTAAACAGATTTTGACTAAGTGGCTCAAGATCCGGATTACGCCAACACCATAGCACCAACCTTTGCGCCGAAAATGACACGTGCCGATTTTTTCAGAAAATTCCACCCAAAGTAGTTTGTAACCCACTTTCTTCCAGTATTACTTTTGAAATTAGGCACATGAGTGGGAAAACCGCCCGAAAATGGAAAATCACCAGAACAAGTCAAGAAGCCTACATAAAACAAAGTTACGATGGAAATACATTGAAAATTCAGTTTAAATGAAATGAAGCTTTTACATCATCTTTCTTTCTCCCCCACCTTTACTTACTTCTTCTAGTCTCAAGATTTGTTTTCCTTTCCCGGAGTGATTTTATGTTGTTGCTTATCTCTGGGTGGGATTCTCCGGCTGCACCTGCCTGGCGACCGTAAATTCCCGCCCGAGGTCAATGGACCTTGAAATGGTCCGCGTCCCGCCTGTGGCGATCCTGCTGCAGGCAGGGCGGAAGAATCCAGCCCTCCATCTCCCTTATTTCATAGAATTTACAGATGGTAAATCTCTCCATCTTCCTACTACAATCATAGAATTTACAGTGCAGAAGGAGGCCATTCGGCCCATCAAGTCTGCACCGGCTCTTGGAAAGAGCACCCTACCCAAGCCCACACCCCACCCTATCCCCATAACCCAGTAACCCCACCCAACACTAAGGGCAATTTTGGACACTAAGGGCAATTTATCATGGCTAATCCACCTAACCTGCACATCTTTGGACTGTGGGAGGAAACCGGAGCACCCGGAGGAAACCCACGCACACACGAGGAGGATGTGCAGATCCGCATAGACAGTGACCCAAGCCGGAATTGAACCTGGGACCCTGGAGCTGTGAAGCGATTGTGCTATCCACAATGCTACCGTGCTGCCCAGTGCTGGAATTTTCCGGCTGTTCGGATTCTCTGTCACCACCGGCAGTGCACCCCGGCCCGCGAGCTTCCCGAGGGCATGGGGTGTCTTCAATGGGAGATCCCATTGACAAGTGGCAGGAACAGAGATTCCCACCACCAGCGAATGGCGCGCCGCCAAGAAACAGGCAGCTGGGGCCCGGGGGATCGCACCCAATGTTTCACTCTATCTGGTTTCTTTCATATATTTTTTGCTTCTTTTGTCTTTCTTCTCGTCTTATTTGTTTTATCAGCTTCTTAATTGATTTTATCTTTATTTTTTCGTTTGTCTCCTCCACCTCTCACTCTTTCCGTTGGCACACCCTGATAAACCAGCATAATGTAACCCCGAGAGCCGCTTTTCCAACTGCAGCCCATAGTGCAAAGAGGAACTATCAGCTCCACTGAGATTTTCAATTGTAAGCAAGGCCTACATTATAAGGGAGTTTATCTGCTTGCATGTATTGCTTGGCTTCCTACTAGATACAAAAATCACTGTAAATTTTGAATCTCTATTACTTATAATGTCCTGCTTTCTAATATAAGATTTTGCTGGCAACCTGAACAGCTACCGTTGGTTCTCTTCGAGTCTACATGTGAGAATGCTCGCAGAAAATGACTACCAGTGATGTAATTACTACACATTGCCAAGACATAATCTGCAGCTAAGTTATCAGGAAACTTAAATCCAATATTGAGTCAAATGTTCCATTTGTTGGTACCGAAGAAATTAAAGAAAGCATGTTCTCTCCCTGAGTCAAGTGAGTTGACTCACTTCAAATCAACAAAGTTGGAAACAATCAAGTACTGAATGCTAGAACAACTCAATTACCTTGATATGATCAACTGAAAGGAATGTGTCATATAGATGCTCAGCTCAACTTTCATTCTGTTTAAACCTCAAAATGCAATGATCTAAAACAGACTCAGTCAAGCAATTTGCATCTGTTGAAATTCTGCATTACATACAAATGGCCTGATACAAAGACGCAGAAATGCTGCAATACATCATCTGAAGGAAAGGATAAGTTAACGTGTATGTGGGAGGAAAGTATGCAGACCTGGAAGAGCTTGAGTAGATGTACCAGTTACCAAAGGCGAATAGATTCAGGTATCTACAGGTTAGGGACATTATTAGGAAGGCGGTGCCAATGTTTCTGACGCTGCAGTCTCCGGCGCTGCAGGATAAGCTTCTGTCCGAGAATGAAATTGAGGAGGGCAGGGTTGCAGACATGTATGGGGGCTGATAGAGAGGGAGTAAGCTCCTTTGGAGGAGGTCAGGCGCAAATGGTGGGAGAAGTTAGGGGAGGGCGTTGGGAGTTGGAGGGAGGCTCTGCGGAGGGTGACTGCGTCCTTGTCATATGCTCGGCTAAGCCTCATCCAATTTAAGGTAGAGCATAGAGCCCACATGCTGGTGTCCAGTATGACTTGTCTCTTTCTGGGAGTGGAGGATAGGTGTGGGCTGGGGGGGGGGGGGGGGGGGGGGGGGGGGGGGGGGGGGGGGGGGGGGGGTGGGGGGGGGGGGGGGGGGGGGGGGGGGGGGGGTTGGGGGGGGGGGGGGGGGGGGGGGGGGGGGGGGGGGGTGGACGAATGTTTTCTTGTGCTGAGCTGCTAAGCGGGGATATGGGTGACGATTTGGCTGGGTTCATGCACTGGAAACATTACGTTCGATATCCAGGTGGAGCATGATTTCCTTGGGTGGGCAGAATGTTGATCGACTTCTTTAAGGAGTATTGACTGATTATCTGTAATTCCATGTAACAAAGTAGATTGAAAAGTAGTTATTCTGTGCCAAGGAACGTCACAGGTTAAAAAAGGAACAAAGAAGATCAAAGAGTAAAATCGACAAATAGTAGTCAGTGGCAGGGGGGAGGGGTTATTTTTTGTTGGGGGGGAAAATGAAAAATTGGAAAAGGGAGACAGGTATCAAGGTGCAGTGGATGAGTGAGGGCTGTTGTTGGAGGTGTGTGTGTGGGGGGGGGGGGGGGGGGGGGGGGGGGTGGGGGGGGGGGGGGGGGGGGGGGGGGGGGGGTGTTGTTACCTGTTGCCATGGTGTTGGCTTTTGTATTTTTGTGATTATGTATATATTTGAAATGCCTGCAATAAAATGTTTTATGTAAAAAGTTAAATATTTTATCTTTGATCAGGCTGCAGGTGGGAAGAGCAGTCAAATGACCCCCATCCTAGGAAAGACCCCTGACTTGAGCCCCGGCAGCCCAGCGCAAGGTCCCCTGACCCCACCTCCCATGAAGAATCCCTCGGCACCCTAGGGGCAATTGTGGGAAGGGTACCGATCCCCTTGCCACCCGTCAGACTGCATGCCGCTAGGAACCCATTTTTAAATACTTGCAGCAAATCACGCCAACCCAATAATAGCATTGAAATGAATGCGGATGAGCAGTTTGCATGATCCTGCCAGCGTGGGGATAGGAACCCGTTATGGTACGTGGGCAGGGTCGGGAGAATCGTGATGGATCTGACACCTGGCGTGTACCTCAGTTTTGGCCCAACGTGGGCTATCACAAATCGCGCGGCTAGTAGGCAGCCATGGATGATGCTGCCTAATGGTTGACAAAAATCCTGGTGATATCTATTTGGCTTTCTTTGCTGCGGGACGGTGGCGCAGTGGGTAGCACTGCTGCCTCACGGCACCGAGAACCCAGGTTCAATTCCGGCCCTGGTCACTGTCCGGGTGGAGTTTGCACATTCTCCCTGTGGCTGTGTGGGTCTCACCCCCACAACCGAAAGATGTGCAAGATAGGTGGATTGCCCCATAATTGGGGAAAAAAATGAATTGGGTATTTTAAATTTAAAAAAAAAGAGGATATGGCATCTCATCAGATGCCCAGCAACAGTGATGCCATTAAGCAAGGTCGGCAGCTAATCCCATTGAAGAATTCTCACAGGCAGCAAACCAGAATGTTAAAAGCACTAATTATCTTTCATTTTCTAAAATTATTCCAAAGAAAGCAAAATAATGACTGGGACATAAACATAGAAAGAAGGTAGAAACTGAAATATCATAATAAACTTTAAAAAAAATATTCTTATATTCAAAAAAATATAAGGGTATGTATATTTTTTGATCAGAGTAGAGAAATTTAAATTAAATAGTTTTTCATGGCCAGAGAGGGTGATCAGCATTAATTATCAACAGAGGGCTGAATTCTCCCATGGGGGACTAAGTCTTGTGGCAGGGATGGGATGTTTCCCGCTGCAAAGGCTGGCAGGAAATCCACAGTATCTCATGGCCCCGAAATCATTAATTTTGCAGTCAGGGATTTACCGACATCTCGTACAGCAGGCCGGGTTAGATGGCGCGTGCCCTACTATCATATTCATGTGCCATATTGAAAAGGTGCCTGACATCCAAGTTACTGACAAGGCCCATTGTATGAGTGAACAATTGAATGTCACGATTAGAGAACTTCTGTAAAATAATCACTTTTACTTCCATAATATCTACGGTCTTCTTTCCACGTGGTTCTTAAGGCTTACCGATCGCACCCCTTCCCTTCATTGGTCTGTGGACACAACAATCCCTTGCGAGCCATGTGCAGGCACTGTCCTACGTGCTGAGCCTTTATCATTCAAAGTTGCATGTGCACTAGGGCCCTAGCATTGTAAATGCTACATGCTGGATTCCCTTTCAGTTGTCCCGGCGAGATGACTTATATCTCCACCCATCCACTGACTCAACTGCCATGCTTGGGATCTCCACCACAAGGCTCTGCATAGTTAAGACCAGATCAGTAATGGTGATAGTCACATTTTAGTTGGCATCCCAGACCATTTCCTCTTCCTCAATCACCAACACCCTAGGCCCCATTACCGTTGGTATCCTGACATAATCCACGCTGTTACCCTTCAACCCTCTCTCTTCTCCTTCAACAATGTTCAGATCAATGTCCGCGTACCCTTCCGCTCCAAGAATCCCAGCCCTTTACCATTGACTTGCCCTCCTCCTGCCTGCTCACCGGGTCCACAAGTATCTCAGTGTCGCCACCTTCAACCTTCGATATTCTTTCATTTGACATCGTCGTATCCTCACCCTCCCACCCTACTGGCTCTGCCTGACCCTAGTAACCCTCACCGTTACCTCATACCAAACTACCCTCAGTTCGCAACCCGAGAATCCACAATTGACCCCAGATCCCTCTCTATGAGCCCCTTCACACTTCAATGATCTCTCTTTCTACCTTGATACTCCCATGCCTCTCAGACATCTAATAACATCCTCTCCCCATCTGGAAAGCACCATGGACTTCCCACCCTCCCGCTCTGTTCCATTTACTGTCCTGCAAGATCCCTCTAACACCCTGTTCCCAGCACCCCTAACCACCCATGCCCCCTCTAGAACTGAACATCCGCACCATCTCTTCATTCCTCACCTACCCTTCTTTTAACATCTCTTCCCCCCCCCCCCCCCCCCCCCCCCACACCATCAGATTCTCACTGCCCAACAATACCTCCTGCAGCTGGATGATCCAATCTCATGGCAAGATCCCTGAAAGAAGGTGAGATCCCATGGTGAAGTTGGTCTGCTGACAACAACCATTGGAGTGATTGAAGCTCCACCCACCCAGTATGCAGGTGGTGTTCCATGGTCTGATTGTTGTAGGCCTCCATCTTCTGCTTGGATCTCCGCAAACTGCCCAAGGTCTTCTTAAGTCCCGATTTTGCATGACCGTGGATCCGGGTGAGGTCCCATTTGTGGAATGCAAATCTGATTCGTATCGACCTCTGGCAAGAATGGTTACCTGCCATGGCGGGCACCTGCGGAAGGTCCCACTGTCATTTTATGCCAATGTGAAACCGATTGTTGGACCTCCCACTGAAGTCTCCCCCTTACCCATCATTAAACCAGCTGAGAAGGGCATGGGAGAATACCACCCTGAGTATGACCTTCAAAAACACAGTTAGACTTCACTTAACAAGATGTAATTTTTCATAGGTTTCTACAGTGAGGCTAGGAGTATAAACATAAAGATCTGATTGTTTGCAGTCTCTGGAGGCTTCCAACAAGCACCCTACGAAGAAGTGCAGAATCACTGACAGCAACTTCTGGATTTCCATATTTGAGAGACTCCTGAAGTTGCTCTTATATTCGGAGGAGTAATGATGACAAACAAACACAGTTTTGCTGTCATTGTTCTGGCAACATCCGGCCCAAGACCAATTTCATGTTCACAGTAACAATATTGTACATTGCTTAATGCACACCTGCTGCATCCCTTTCACAGATAATATAATTGTGACCCTAAATAATTTATGTGGATTAATATCGCCATTAAAATAATGATGATGAATTTTATGATAATATTGCCAACAATAATCTCCACCATGCCCTCAAAGTCAAAACAGATTTAGTATGAGGAACGAACTGGGGGTGATTTTGTGCCCACATTTGCCATCAGCGATAACGGTGAAATGGGTACAAAATTCCACCCAAATTGGGAAACAAAATTCTCGCCAGCGCGATCTTGTTCCTTGATTCCCCGCCCCTCGCTGGTGACATAACGAGTATCCCGCCATTTTATTAAATTTCACTAAATTAAAATATGATGAAGAGGCTTCCTAGCTATATGATCCCCTCTCACTAAATATCCATAAACAGCTATTTGAGAACAAGAAGCAACCGATGAGACCGTGCTGGGTGCACCAAGGTAAGTCTTGTCCCCCGGGGTTAGAGGGATCTGCCTGGCCACTGCCCCCGGCACAGGTTGGCACTGCCTGCCTGTCTGTGTCAACCTGGCAGTGCCAAACTGTTCCAGTGGCAGGCCCTATGGGGAACCCCAATAGCGGGAGAAACCTGGCATTGAGGGGGGACCTGGCTGTAAAGAGGGAGCACCAGCAATATTGCTGCATTTTTGTGGAGGCAGAGGGAGAGGGGTAGAGCCAGGTGCCATGATACCTTCACTGTTGGGAGGGGTGTGGGTGGGAGTTTCTCTTCAGTTCTGATTGGGGCGTTCTTTAAAGATAGCACCACGATCTCTGTGGAGCTGGCCTCAATGGCTCTATCAGGCCTCGCCCCACCAGACTGACACAGTGGCTCAAGATCTGGAGCGATACACTCTGGCTTTCAATCAGAGCGTGACATTCTGAAAAATTAGGGGAAAATTCCCCCCACTGTGTATTTTTATAAAATATATACAGATCTATTCTCATTCATATTTCCAAAATTTTAAACACTGAACATAGGTCCTCAAAATGGTTGCATCAAATGGGCAGAATCTTATAAGAATTTAGCAAAGTATTAGGCTCAGGCAGAGAACTGGCGTGTCGTTCTCCAGTTGCACAGACTTCTCACAAAACCTTGAATGACTTTAAAAAAAAGAGTTGAGCATAGTTGACGGCATCACTTTTCCAGGGCGGGGCCTCAAATACCCAGGAACCTGTTTCAAAGAAATCGGGGCGCCATCTTTACAGGGTGCCCTGACCAGCAATGCACCCACCCCCCAGCCCTCATCACAGAGGTATTCAGGGGCTCTCCACCCCACCCCCAACAATCTTCTCCAGCAACCACCACTCCTTCGACATTCAATGCTGGTAACCCACTTGCAACCACCCCCCCCCCCCCCCCCCCAAAACCAACATTACTCACTGGCAACCTACACCGCACCCCCCCCCCCCCCCCCCCCCCCCGCAAAATTCTCGTCAGCATCCCTAACTCTTAGTGTCCGCTCTCCCCCAACCCATGACAGGTCAATGTACCACCCCCCCCTCCCCCAAATAGGGCTCGCCCCTAGTATGTGGGCAGCACGGTAGCATAGTGGTTAGCACTGTGGCTTCACAGCACCAGGGTCCCAGGTTCGATTCCCTGCTGGGTCACTGTCTGTGTGGAGTCTGCACGTTCTCCCCGTGTCTGCGTGGGTTTCCTCCCGGTGCTCCGGTTTCCTGCCACAGTCCAAAGATCTGCAGGCTTGGTGGATTGGCCATGCTAAATTGCCCCTTATTTGGAAAACATGAATTGGGTACTCTAAATTTATTGAAAAAAAGAGAGCCATATAAAGCCCGTCTGCATTTAATAATCCAGGCTAGCCAACAGGAGTCTGCTCACCTGCTGAGATAAAGGCCCCCACATCCTTCGTTTCAATTCTTAATGGTTGAGACATTTAACAATTTTGGGGCCCCAGGCAAGGGGTACACATCGTTTGTCAAAGACAGTGCAGAGAGGTGGGAACCATGTGACATATGCCTCTGGCTTGTGGAACCAGTTGTATTCCCTTGCTGAACTGTAACACTTAGTCTGCTAATTATCATCTAACTGGTAGCCTCACAGAACAGGAGCTCTGCCCGTGTTGAACACCTGGTCCCATTGTAGCCACCGAAGTTGGCCATTCCCTAAATACAAAATGGAGGAACGCAAAGCTTACAGGTTAAAATGGACAATGTTTGCAGCACCAGCAGGCTGCACCAAGCAAATGTGCATTCTGTCTGCTAAGAGAGCAGACAGCACCGAAACGAACCTTCCGCATACTAATGAGGCAATCTCCAGGATAGTTAACATAGTAATGGAACGATCCCAGGGACAATGGACACAAATGGGGAAGTAACTGCAACAGTGTATGAGAAACCAGACACCCCGGCACCAGCGGGGTCCAAAAACAAAGCACCTGAAAGCCCGCCCAGTAGCCAAGGAACAGCCTCAGTATTGGGGGGGATTCAAACATATCGATTGGGAAGAGACCCAATCGATTCCGAATAGGTAAAGGGGTCCGCCCAAAGGGGCGCGGATCCCTGGGACCTATAAAAGACAGGTCCCACACATAGTTCACTCTTCTTGTCCAGCCCTCCTCTCTCCTTGACCAGCCCTCCTCTCTGGACCAGCACGTCAACCAGCTTTTGCCAAGACGACCTTGAACGAGAGAGAGGAGAGGTTTGGGACAGCAGCCGCCAGCAAGTAAGTGTCTCACAACGATCGCTACCAGAGATAGACACTCCTGACCCCTTTTTAACCCGTACCAACCTGAAGTCTGCAGACCAGAGCAGAGCAAGAGGCCTTGTCCCCTGATCCGGCAGTTCCCTTGAGATAAGTATTGGTTTATTTAGCGGTAGGAATAGTTTAATCCTCTTAGCGTGTGCATGGATAGTATTATAATAAACTCAGTTATTTGAACTTACTAATTGGTGTATGGTTTTATTGCTTTGAACTTAACCTTGAAACTTCTGGCGGTATCTTAACGATACCTGGCAACTCCAGAGCTAAGTAACGAAACAGAGCCAAATTGAGTGTTGAGGACACTCACCCAGAACGAGCAACACCATCTACATTGCTTCCGCTGGAAATTCTGTACCATCTCCTGCAAGACTGAGTCATCTCTGCATGCCTATCTCATTGTGTGAAGACACCATCAGAAAAGTGAATTATACACCATCAGTTTCAAGCCCACCAACCTCCATGGAGGAATGCCTCATTGGACTCTGATTCTGAAAACAAATGATATTTCATTCCTCTGTGCTCTCCACATTGTAAATCTTTCTTTTCTCTATCCCTCTCCTTACTGTCTTGAAGGTGAGGGGTATATTGCAATCCTTCTTTTTGCATTTTGAGTGTGTACAAATAAACTAACCATGTGCGTTCATCCTATCCACGTGCTTGCTGTGGGATTATTAATAGAAAATTGGATCACACAAAAACCAAGGGGTTGGGAAATACGCCACCACTTATAACGAGGGAAATGAATCAGAAACATCATTCTGTTTATGGACAGGTAATGAAAGGAGAAATTAAACCCTGTTTAAATTAGCGTCCCCCCCCCCATAATCCCCCTTCTCCCCCCCCTCCCTCCCCCCCCCCCACCTCCCCCCCCCCCCCCCCCCACCTACCACCTGTAACAACAGCATGACAGTGAGATTTTGCAGAACACCACATACTCTTGTATAAAAGCCAAAATTATAAAAAGAGGCAAAGAAAGGTTATATAAAGACCAGCAAAGCACATGCAGTTCCTACCTGGTACATGGAAATGCCTAGGAGCCTGGACATAAGATTTGCTGTCTAGGTGCATGGATAAGCTGGGAGTGCTCCGACGACTTTCACTGCCTCCAAAGAGAAAAAGCAAAGAAGGTAGAGAAAAGAAAGTGGGAAGCAGAGTAATAGTTATATGCTTAGTGGTAGAAGGATATAATGCCATAGTAAGATTCAATCAATTGGGTAAGAGGCCAGTACTTATAAAGCTATGGAGTAACATCCAGCTTTTCAGCTGAGTACATCCAATATGCATAAACATCCTCCCAAAGAGGTTTAAATTTTGTTTTAGTTAGTTACCAGGAAAATGTTGTCTATGTTGTGCTAAGGCCCTCAGCATTGGAATTGGTGTTAAAAGTCTTGCATTTACTCTTCAAGCCCCCTCTCCAAATATAATAGGAATGGAGTCATTGCCCATTCCTTTCTGAAAGAGTATTGTTACATTTCAGTACCAAAACTAAAAGTTTATCTATGGCATCATATAACACTGTACCAAGCAAAAATGCTTATTATTGCTAAATAATGCATTACATTTCAGATTTTAGGTTGATTTTGTAATTGAAAAAATTCTGAGGTGCATTATCTACCAATAATTGAATCCTTTTGATGTATTATTACATCAGTATTTGAAGCCAGGCTAAATGGCTACTGCAAACAGTCATAATAAATACTGAGAGTCTTGGACTATTTTTGGACAAGTGGTTATAAGGCTTAATGCTCTGCTAAAGTTTGCCAAATTAAAGATTGCAAAGGTAGATACTAATAAGACTTAAAACTAAATTCAAGTATTTGTGCATCATTCGCCAACGTTTATGAAGTCTGAGTATTTTAAAGCAATATAGTTGGGAAAAAGGAAGACATTGCAATCAACAGAGAGTGAAAGAAAAATAACTGCTTCCAAGTTCTGTGTGCAGCAGGAGAGACTGATCCTTCCCTTCTTTTTTGTGTTTTCAAAGAAGGATGTTTTATTTGACCATTTTACATATTTTACCAAACTGCATATACTGTGCGAAGAAAAAAGACATTGCACATAATCCATGTTCTTTCTGTTGTAAGATTTATTAGTAGTGCTTTGAAACAGATGAACAGTAACGATATCCAGAACAAGGTGTAAGTGCACACGTTGCCACAAGTTCCAAGCATATGCAGATAGTGATCTCTGTATGTTAATTGATTTATGTAATAACCATACTACACTACGCTCAAAAAGGCCTATCTGAATGGCTAAATATGAGGTAATTGTGCATGATTTATTACAGAACATCTGCCATTGAGAACAAAGGCCTATACTTATATAGTATGTATAATAATTCTTGTCATAAATATTCCTTAGAAAAATCTCATTAGAAATTAACTAATAGAAAAAGATCATTTGGCAACATTTTTACCCTTTTCAGCTCACTTCAATTGAGCTGCTGATAGAACAATGTCCAAGTCAACGTAGTTATTTTGCTCCAAGGCAGCCTCGCTAGTGACATTAGTTTAGTACTGCGTCATAAAAAAATAACTTTAGAGTAGATTTTAAAGTGTCCTTGGAGTTTCTTTAACAAAAATGTTTTCATTTAAGAACAATTGCAGGTGCACATTTTGAGGGGATATAATGCTACAGTCACCAAGTGCTTTTGCACATTTAATTAGTTCTTTTGGGTGACTTTGTAGTTTTGAAAGTACCCATTTCCATTTTTTAATTTTATGTCTTTATGCTGTACTTTGCAAGATGAAAGAAGAGACTCCAAACCATGCCCAAATTCTATCAGGAATTACACAATTGAGAAATTTAATTTGAGGCTGAAAATCATTATGATCTGATATTAAATAATTCTATTTACTGCCAATAATTGCTACAAATTTGGCTTTTACGTTTTCTTTGCATTGATATGGATTTTAAAATGTCATTTGCTCCATCAAGCCTGCTCAATTTTCAGATATGCCTTTTAATTTAAGAAACAACCCAATATATCTCACTATGAATTAAGGGCTCTACAACTGAGAAACAAACAGTATAAGGAGTTTGATGTAAAATTGGAATCTCATCGTCTTTCGAGAATAAACAGTTTTAAATGGCAGGGATTTTCACTGTAATATATGTGGACTCTTTTAGGCAACAAATTATTATTTTGTTAATTCATTATCATAAATCTTTCACTTAATTAGAAAATTGTTCTGAGTACGCATTTATGTAGTAGAAATGGTTAAATGTTCTAGTAACTCTATGGAGATTTGTTATTTGAAAATTTCCAATGGTTGTACAATTTCATCCATCATGATCGTTACCATTTAATCAAAATAGAAAGTGATGCCCTCGTAGAAATTGATTATACTTTGCTGATTGTACAAAGTTCCAAAAACCAGTGGCTATATAAATGTGTGCTGAATGAAATCCTAACGGAACAGGTGTTGATTGAAAATTCTTCACAGAATCTGCCAAACAATCTTTAATATGTTTTAAAAAAGTTTTTAAAAATAAATTTAGAATACCCAATTATATTTTTTCCAATTAAGGGGCAATTTAGCGTGGCCAATCTACCTACCCTGCAGATCTTTGGGTTGTGGGGGTGAAACCCACGCAGACAAGGGGATAATGTGCAAACCCCACAGGGACAGTGACCAGAGCCAGGATTAGAACCTGGGTCCTTAACCACTGTGCCGCCGTGCCACCCTATCTTTAATATGTTTAATCAAAAACAAGGAAATGATGGTAAACCATTCTCCCACCTGGAATAATGTGTTCAATTCTGGGCTCTATATTTTCAAAAAGGCGGCAAAGTCATAGGGAGGGTCCAAGGGAGATTTACCAGGATGGTACCGGGGGACAGAACTGGAATTATCTAGAGAGATGAGAGAATCTGTTCTCCTTGGAGCACAGGAGACTAATGAAGGTTCACAATTATGAGGAATTTTGATAGAGCAAATAGAGAAGGGCTAAATTTTAGGAGGAGCATTAGGACCCTGATTTTGACATAAAAGGGAGTTCCTGAGCCTGCATTTGCTGGCAGAGGAACCTACTTGGCATTTTTACCACAAGCAGATTCCCAATCGGTCATCTGTAGGTTGCTGCCCAATTACGGATGATCTGTGGCTCCTGATGTTCTCGACCTGATCAGAAGACCAGAGGTCAGCTGAGCATTGCTGATAAAGAAAGGGGAGCTGGAGCCAAGTGACGAGTAAAAATAAATAAATAATTGGGGTCATGGGTGCTATATCCTCTCCCTGTAGCCCGAGTTTGCACCATACAGCCTTTCACTGTCACTCCCCCCTTCCTGGATTGTGGCAGGGAGGCCACCTCCATTTGACTGGCAGCTGCCCCATGTGGCGAGGTTGGAGGGGTTGCCTTGCCATTGACAAAATGCAAGTCCACAAGTACATATGTATGTTGGTAAATTGCCAACAGCACCATAAAATGACCCCTAATTGAACCATTAATTATGTAAGTCGGTTGCCCGCCTCCTTTAGGCAAGCAGCTTCTCTGCATCTGGTCCTTCCGTTGGCAAAAATACCCTGACAGCAGGACCATGTCAGGGGATCAATCCAACTCAACTCCCCACGATTATACATGTCCCCACACCTCCCAGGCCACCTATTAGGGATTCGCAAAATCCCTAATTATCACAAAAAGAAGGGTTGGTAACCAGAGGAGTCAGACTTAAAATCTTTGGCAAAAAATGTCAAAAAGAAATTATTTGGCAAAAAGAAATTATTTTACTCAACGAGTTATGATGATCTGGAACCCACTGTCTGAAGGGGTGATGGAAGCAGCTTTATTTGTACCTTGCAGATGGGAAATGAATATATATTTCAAGTGAAAAAAGCCCCAGGGATATGGGGAAAGAGCAGGGGTGCGGGATTATTGGATTGTTCTATCAAAGAGTCAGCACAGGTGCAGCAGATTGAGAGCCCCCTTCTGTGCTCTATGATTCATTCTCTCCCTCTCAACCTTCCTGCAGCCGGATGATGCATAGGTCAGACTTTTGCTTGTTTCTGTCACTAATTCTTCCTGGAACAGGTCGCTAATCTGTCGCCAGGGGCTTCCAATTTGAAGGGGATTACAGCACATCAAGCATAGCCACACTCACACTGACTGAGGGGCAATTTAGCATGGCCAATCCACCTAACCTGCCCGTCTTTGGACATTGGGAGGAAATTGGAAGATCTTGTGAAAACCTGCAGAGGGAGAACTTGCAAACTCTGCACAGACAAGCCCCAGGCCGGAATCGAACCCGGGTCTCTGGCGCTGTGAGGCAGCATTGCTAATCAGTATGCCACCCTCCTCTATGAGTCTACAATGTCGAGACATAATCGTGGTTTAAAGTGCCATCAAAGCTTCATAGGTACTTTTAATCATTTTGCTATTTACCCATCAATGTGATTCAATGTCTTCCAATAATGATGTATGGCAAAAACAGTGTACTTACATTCGAACAAAACCATCTTTCCTTGGCAATTTAACATCCGGTGAGTTAACAAAGCATAAAATGGTGCTGCTGAAGCTTAGAACTACACACACCGAAGCCATCTGACACTTAACTAAAGCTAGAAATTAATGCTGAAAATGGACTAGCAGGTATATCAAACAACCACCTAAGCATTGGGATCACAATGGCAACACCAGACAGACAAAGACAATAAAGGCTGCCTTGATGTCAGCTATTAAAATATGGGAAAATAATATTCTCATAATAGTATTCTGTAAGCAATCTGAAAAGAAAATGAAAAAGAAGACAAAGTCATTGCAGTCTTCATAGCATTACTGCATAATGGCAAACTGATCTTTTGATATGTGGCATTTCAATTTGGTTGAGGGATTATTTCATGGTATGTAAGTATAAATGATGGATGCACTGTTCAATTTAACTTTCCGATTTGAAGGATTTGCCAATGTCAAGGGAACTTTCATCTTACCTGCAGTGAATGTGCTATTAGTGCAGTTATTGGCTCCAACGTTCAACCCAAGATTATATCGGGACCCTGCAGAAGCCCTGACACACCAACATCATAGGAGGGCATTTGATTTTCCAATAAGCAATTCTCAGACTCTAACTCCGAGTTAGAGTCAGAGACTTTGACAGTTCCAATTTACTTACCTGGATAGCTACGCAAGAAATGTTAGACAGACAAATTCTAATCTTACTCCTGGATAACTATACAACTGACCACCCCCCCTCCCCAAATTGCCAATGACTCACATTGACCCTTCTTCCCAACTCTTCACTCAACCTCCCAACAAACATATCATCTCATCACCCTGCTGAACCAACCTGATTCGCTCCAGTACCTGACTAACCCCAGGCTATCCCCTTGACTCTCCTATCCACTGAGCTGCACACCTTACCCACCTGCCACCTGAACTACTTACCACCATGTCCACCTTCCACCCTGCTATTCTGCCCCGACTCACTTGCCATCCTACCCACTTTCCACTCTTATAATCATCGAGAGAATTATGAACGCAGCCCAGTCCATCACATGAACCCACCTTCCATCCATTGACTCAGCCTACACTTCCCGCTGCCTTGGGAAAGCGAGCAGCAGAATCAAAGACCCCTCCCATCTGGGTTATTCTCTCTTTCATCGGGTAGAAGATACAAAAGATTGAGAACACGTACATTATATTCAAAAACAGCTTCTTCCCTGCTGTTACCAGACGCGTGAATGGCCCTCTTATGGACTGAACTGATCTTTCTACGCATCTTCTCTACAGTTGTAGCACTATATTCCGTATGCATCACCCGATGTCTATGTATTTACATTGTGTATTATTATTTGGATTGGATTAGAATGGATTTGGATTTGTTTACTGTCACGTGTACCGAGGTACAGTGAAAAGTATTTTTCTGCGAGCAGCTCAACAGATCATTAAGTACATGGGAAGAAAAGGGAATAAAAGAAAATACATAATAGGCAACACAAGATATACAATGTAACTACATAAGCACTGACATCGGATGAAGCATACAGGGTGTAGTGTTAATGAGGTCATAGAACATAGAACAGTACAGCACAGACAGTCCATAAGAGGGTCATTTAGAAGTCTGGTGAATGTAGAGAGAAATTGAAATGTACTATCTCAGGCAAGGATGCCATGATTTCTCAAGCATTTGTGCTGATCCCCTCCTCTATGGAAAGAGTGGCCAACTGGATGGAGAATTGGGAACGTGCATGCTGTATCAGACCAATGGCCTGCAACTACATTGCCACTTTGCGCAGGATGGAGGAAGTCTTGCCTTGGTGGCTCAATGCTTCATTAAATACAGCCGTGCTCTGCAGAGATTATATAGCTCCTCCCTGCCGGGGCAGTCTTTGGTGGAACCCTTGTGGCTTCCCAGAGGAAGCCAACCAGGAGCATCTCATCGGTCAGAGCAGGGATACAAGTATCCTGCCTTCAGCTCAGCTAAGCCAAATTGATTGCATCACGCAGGAGTATTAGAAAGCGGATGAAAAAGATTTATTAGTTGTACGAGGGAATTCACTTGGGTGTGTTCACAGTGTAATGTTTCTGATTACTTCAATGAATCAAACACGATGGGGGCGATTTTGAGCCCCCATTAGCTGTCAGTATAAAGGGTGACGGGGACCCAAAATCTCGCAAGTGTAAGGGAAAGAGGAAACGAGATTCTCACCTGCGCGGTATTGTTTCCCAATTTTGCACATCCCTTGCCGATGGCGTAATGAGGTTCCCGCCCTTCATTTCAATAAATGTTAATACATTTACATATAATTATAGGGCTTCCCCTGAATATGTTCCCCCCTCATTTACAAATGCGAGGTAATGCATTTTGGAAGGTCTAGTACAGGTATGGAATATACAGTGAATGGTAGAACCCTCAAGAGTATTGACAGTCAGAGAGATCTAGGTGTACAGGTCCACAGGTCACTGAAAGGGGCAACACAGGTGGAGAAGGTGGTCAAGAAGGCAGACGGCATGCTTGCCTTCATTGGCCGGGGCATTGAGTATAAAAATTGGCAAGTCATGTTGCAGCTGTATCGAACCTTAGTTAGGCCACACTTGGAGTATAGTGTTCAATTCTGGTTGTCACACTACCAGAAGGATGTGGAGGCTTTAGAGAGGATGCAGAAGAGATTTACCAGGATGTTGCCTGGTATGGAGGGCATTAGCTATGAGGAGAGGTCGAATAAAGGCAGCACGGTAGCACGGTGGTTAGCATAAATGCTTCACAGCTCCAGGGTCCCAGGTTCAGTTCTCGGCTGGGTCACTGTCTGTGCGGAGTCTGCACGTCCTCCCCGTGTGTGCGTGGGTTTCCTCCGGGTGCTCCGGTTTCCTCCCACAGTCCAAAGATGTGCGGGTTAGGTGGATTGGCCATGCTAAATTGCCCGCAGTGTCCTAAAAGGTAAGGTGTTGGGGCTAAATTGCCCGCAGTGTCCTAAAAGGTAAGGTGTTCGGCACAACATCGAGGGCCGAAGGGCCTGTTCTGTGCTGTACTGTTCTATATCTATAAACTCGGTTTATTCTCACTGGAACGAAGAAAGTTGAGGGGCGACCTGATAGAGGTCCATAAAAGTATAAGGGGCATAGTCAGGGACAGGGACAGTGGACAGTCAGGGACTTTTTCCCAGGGTAGAGGGGCCAATTACTAGGTGGCATAGGTTTAAGGTGCGAGGGGCAAGGTTTAGAGGGGAGGTACGAGGCAAGTTTTTTTTTTTTTTTTACACAGAGGGTAGTGGGTGCCTGGTGGTGGTGGAAGCAGGGACGATAGTGAAGTTTAAGGGGCATCTTGACAAATACATGAACAGGATGGGAATAGAGGGATACAGGCCCTGGAAGTGTAGAACATTTTAGTTTAGACAGGCAGCATGGTCGGCGCAGGCTTGGAGGGCCGAAGGGCCTGTTCCTGTGCTGTACTTTTCTTTGCTCTTTGTTCTCACTGAATAGGTTAAAAAAAACTTGAAGCAGTCAAGGGTAACCCGCTGGGGACACAAAGCTAAGTATAGCACTTGTGAGGAGAAGGACATGCCTCTCCCGGCAGTGCCCTCAGCCAACCTGGCAGTGCCGGGTGGGCACTCTGGGGAGTCCCTCTGGGGGGTTCCCCTTCTATGTGATAGGGCGGGCTTATGCCTCGATACGTGTGCAGGAGATGGGGCGGCGTGCTCTGATGCTTGTGGGGCGATCGCCTCAATGCTTGTGGGGTGTCCCCCGTGTCAGTTGAGGGAGGGTATTATTTTTGTCGCAGATTGGGGTGCCATTTCGAGAAAGCACTCCGATCTTGGTGGAGCCGTCATTGCCGGCTCTGTCAGGTCCGTCACAGTAAAAGCTATGCTCCAGATTATTTTTGCAGAGTGCACTAAAATCTGGAGAGAAAAGTTGGCTGTGCAGCTGGAGAGCTGAACGTCGGTTTTCCCGCCTCTGCCAGCGCTCTGTGTACTGAGGAAAAGATTCCGACCTTTACCCGAGCTCCTTAACCTCCAAATTCCATAAGGACAGTGTCCTCCAAGTCCTTGGTAAACAAGGAAAGGCTAAGAACGTAACAATAGCAATTTTAACTGTAAGAATAGTCAGTGCTAAGGATTGGGAAGCAGAGGGTTTATTATGGCACTGCCATCACACACTCAAATTAGCTAAACCTGTGCTTATATGAGACTATTGCTGGCTTATTTTACAGCCCACTGAGCACTGCAGGCACCGTGGCCACATCTGGCTCCTCAGAGCAAGTGGAAGATGCCAATTCATCTGCACTTTCTTCTTGCTCCAGCTCCATTTCATTCAGCAGCAAGATACTGTGGGAGACAGAGCAGACCATCTGGAGAACCTTGATAGTGCATACAGAAAGGTAACGTCCCTATCCTCCCCTCTCAGTCTGCCTGAATTGCATCATCGGAAAACCAATAACTTGCTCGAAGATCATCCTTGCGGCTATGTGGCTTTTGTTGTACCTCGTCCCTTTGTCATTGGCAGTCCTCCTCAGAGGAGTCATTGGCCAGTTCCTCAGAGAGTAACCCCTATCTCCAAGAATCTACCCACTCTGTGGGGAGGTGCAAAAACCAGAGGGAGATGTGACTGTTGAGGAACAAATGAATCATGCCAGATTCCAGGATATCTTGCAGAGCCATGCATGATCACCTTTCGATTGTCACCTAAAAGCAGAAAATTGAGGGATGGAATCACTTCCAATTGATGAGTCGAGACTGAGAGCAGTGGATAACTTCCTGTACCTGTCAATCCAGGCACCGCAGCAAATGTGAGAGCACTCTGTATCTGACTGGCCTCATTGTGTCAAATTAGACATAAGTGGCAGCTTTAGCAAACATGGCAACAGTATCCTGGGATATGCACTTTTGGGCACCAGTCTGTGAGATCCATGAGAAATCAGCAGCCAATCCCTGGAAAGAACCAGAAGCAACAAAATTCAGGATTGTGGTGATCTTATCGCCACTGGCAGCACCCATTTTGAACAGGCCTTATTCCAGGAGGCTGCATATGTCAGAAAAGCTGTCAAAGCCTGAGCCTTTTGTGAAACTGTTGCTCGGTTATGTTGAGGAAACGAATCCCCTTTCTGTATACTGTGTGCTGGGGGGAGGTATTGCTTCGAGCTGGAGCTCTACCCTTATGAAGCGTGATCTACCTGGCACACTGCACCCGGAAAGGAGCTGCCGTGGCACAATGTGGCCAGTAAATGATGGGAGACCCTGCTACCGGGACCTACCAGGCTCGCCACACCTCGCAAAGCCGCGCCTATTGTGGGCAGGATCACTTTTGGCAAATCTGCATATTAGAGCGACACTGCTAGTCTCACTTTAATGTGCAGTTCCCAGAGGTCTCAAAGGCATTGGGATCTTCCCCCTTCACCTCGGAGTCCTCAGGTGAGCACCATTCAGTACTGGTCTCCAAAAGCAGGGGCCAGACGGATCGGCACTGGTGGGGGTCTCCCAGGGACTGGAGGCCCCCAGGTGCATGTTCTCTGGTCAGGGTGGTACCCTGGCACTGCTGATGTCACCCAGGCACCTCCAACCTGGCACCCTGGCAGTGACACCTGGGTGGCAGCCTGGCAGGGGCATTGCCAATGTGCCAAGCTGATTTTATTTTGCAGTGATTGGACAGGGGGTTCCTTGCACGGGTGTGGGGTGTAAGGGGGTGCCTGAGGACCCCTTACAATGAGTTTGGGCTGAGGGGAGGTTCAGGGGTTGCGTCAGGGGCTCGGGAAGCCATATTTAAATGACGTCCCAATCTCGCCCTGCACTGAAGAGTTCCAGTGAGTGGGGCTCCTCAGTGCAGGAAATGGGACCAAGTGCAGACTCAGCCACACATTCCCTGCTGAGGTCCCATTTCTAACCCGTTAGATCACATCTTGTTCGCTTTGGTCCCATTTGGTTCAATTGCGCCTATAGTCTCTAATCCGTGGGGTTGCATGTGACTGCAGGAACGACAGCACTTGTTGTTGCTGATCCTGCTGTGCTCTTGCTGTTGGTGTGGTTCCTGATCCAGTTGCTGCTCCTGTTGTTCCTCAAAAGAAGTCCATATTGCGGCATAATTGTTCCCATGCTGCAGTGAATGGTGACAACAAGGAAGATCAGATCAAGGTGAGTAAAGTCCAACATAGTTGAAAAGGCTTTTCAAAAGTTAGAAATCACGTGTGAAGCAATGAAATGACACTCTGAGAACAAGTGCTATGAGCAAGCATTTCACATAGTCAGGACAGCAGCAGTACAATTTCAATATTTAAAGGTATTTGTGCCTGTCAGTTTCATTGAACAATGGGGGCGGGATTCTCCGATCGCCGACACTGAAATCGCGTTCAGCCGGAGAATCCCCTTTTGCGCAGAAATCAGGGGTGGCGCCGCTTTTGTAATGCTCCGCCCCCTCAAAAATGGCGTACTTGAAGAGCACGCCGCACGCCGTCGGGGCGGCCTCAGGACGTCACCCGAGGTCCTCCCCCGATGCTCCACCCCCGATGGGCCAAGTTCCCGGCGGCATGGAACACTTGTCCTTTTTTTCTCGTGAACCCGGTGTGGCGGCTGCAGTCCGAGTCCAGCACCGCCACAGATGGGGGGGTGGGGGAAGAGAGCTGTTCCGTGGGCAGTGGGGGGGGGCTTTGACGGGGGACGAGGCGGATTACAGCGGGGCAGTTTTTGGCAGGCCGGGTCCGCACGCAGCCAGCGGCATGTTGCATGACGTGGCCGCTGCAGGCTGCTGCTGTGCGCACGCACGGCCATGGACCGAGCAATTCTCCAGTCGTATCTGCAGGTAAAGCCGGGGGCTTAATGCTGCGTGCCTGTTGGCTCCCCACCAGACGGAAGATCGGTGCAGCTTTTGCCCCATTTTTTCGGGCGTAAAACGTCACTGTTCGCACGCCGGCGCCAGCACTTCGGCTTCAAATCGGAGAATCCAGCCTGGGTCTCTGCTTTCACCTTGCTGACTGGAGCGAATTCCACAGAGCTCGGGAAGCCTGTGCACTGGCTGTTAAAGCCAGTACACAATTAATTGACTATTTAAATATTTTAATTACTTACTGACAGCTCCAAGGGCATTTCCTACTTGCCTCCAAATGCAAAATCTGGAACTGGGCGGCATCATGTCAGGTTTCTTTCCCATTGGCTCTTATTGTAGCTCTAAACGTCTACCCCAGTTAACTGTGCAAAGTATGCTTTGTCATTTGATTACTTCCACCCACTTTCCTATATTTATATTTTATTTTTTATGCTAAATATGACTCACTGCTACATCTGGTCGTAATATTACCCTTAAGTAAAATGGATTGTGCTATGTTGCTCTGATGGTGTGCAAACCTCACTACACGATCATTGTTGCCCATGCAATTATAAATCACGCCCAGCATCCTACAAATGTCTGGAGCAAATTAATCAGTTTCTTCAAACAATATAATGACTGGAAAAGGTTTCGACTGATCTTTTCTGCAGCCAATTTGAAAACCATTAACAACTGAGTGAATTTTGATCACGGGAAAATCAGGTGTGTGGCAAATTTAGGAACTGATTTTTGTGCTTGATTTCCTAATATGTCAAAGAATGTAGCCTCACAACACTTAGCTCAATACATTTAGAAAAAATATATTATGCCAGTTAGACTGCAAAGTTGGGCTGCAGCAATGACTTGAATTTACTTACAAACACTATTTTGTAAAGTTAAATATGCATGGAAAAACAGCTTTGCAATGCAATACAACTTTGATTTATCGAATAAATGTTGAATTGCATGTACTAAAAGAATATTATTATGCAAGGTTCAATACCAGCTATGTATATGATATATACCTGAGAAAATATACTGACATCAAGTTTGCTATACAAACATGCATAGACCCCCTATCTCTTTGGATAGGCACAGTGGTACATCTTGACAAGCTCATCACGTGCATCTTACCTTTAAAATAAGGAACATAGTTAGGTGTGAGAGTGGATGGAGGGCTGGAGTGAGTTGACAAGGAGCTGTAACTACCAGTATGCAGAGAATGAATACCAGCAGAGGTGAGCTCTGAGCAGAACAAAAAGGGTGCAAGTAAAGAGAGAAAATTGTTTAAATGTATTTGGTAATAAGAGGTGGAAGTGAGATCGGTTTTATTTTTCCACACACCTACATTATTTTCATCCTTTTCAATATTCTTCTGATACACACTATTCTTAGATAGTGGATCACAGCGAATAAATTGATTCAACCCTGGCAGCAACCAACACTTAGTCCCAAAGAAATCCATCTGTGTGCCTAGACTCTCCCTCTATCATTCTTAAAAGAACATTAGAAACAGGAGCAGGATACATCTCACCTCCATTTGATGTCTCCCCAGTGACTTTGGTTAACCTTGGGAATTGTAAAGAACTTGCATTTATATATATATAGCACCTCGTCACATCTTTCAATAACATTCCATGGCACTTCACAAGCAATTGATTACTTTAAGGTGCAGTCACTGGTATTTTGTGGCAATGGAATTGCTGTTTCCCCATTACCTGGTTCAGAATATGGAAGGAATTAAAATTTATTATTATACAGTGATAATTATTGCCGAAAGGAACGTTGACCAAGTTCCTTTGGTAAGTGTTGTATTGTGGAATCTTTAATATCACCTGAATAGAATGAGTAGACACGGTTTAAGATTAAAGGTTCATTCAAAAGACACACTTTCCCGAATTCGGAACTTAGTACTGCACTATGGTGTCAGTCTTAAACCCTCAAGTTGTGGAGTGTGGCCTGAAACCACAATCTTATTAAGGGAGGCAAGCTGACACATGGGTGGATTTTCTCATGGGCTTTCGGACCTTGATGTTGAGTCCAACTGGTTTGCCGAGCCCACAATTACTGACAGCTTGCCAACGGCATAACAGGCACCCTTCCAAATTGGACACCTTCATGCTCTCCATCCTCTTACAGATGACGTGGGCTCTCGATGCTACTGATCAAATTAGAGGGATGGTAGCCCCTGGTGGGTACTGCTGAGACAGGTTGGGGATTTCCACATGGAGGCATGACAAAGTTCTGATGGACAAAGCCATTGGGTTCTTTTGATTCTGAGGAAAACCCATCCGGATGCATTGATTGGTTGAGGGGTGAGGCCTTGCCTGGCCACAGCCCCCTCTTTGGGCATGGGACCTCCAGCTACAATGGCACCCCAGCTTGCAGCAGAGAGGCTGGCTCCATTGTGATGCTGGCCTTTGCAAGTTGAAGCAAGCCACTCGGCTGTTGGTAAAATGTAGGCATGCTCACAAAACTGAACAATAATGACAACATGATGTACTATAATATTCTCCTGTGACGGTAAGTATTTTTTGAATAAGCGAATAATTAACCAGATGTATCTTGGTTCTAATGGATATCAAAAAGAAAATTTGGATGCTAACATTAGTTCTTATAATTCAACATTCTTTCTCAGGGGCTCTCATTTGTTAGACTCAATTGTGACCATTTTATTTCATGAGACTTTGCACCTTGAAGTAGCTAACAGTAAGCAAATCAGAAGACTTTCGACAAAGTCCTTCGTAGAAGATTAATGCGTAGCATGGGATTAGAGGTAGTGTATTGAGATGGTTAAAACTGCTTGGCAGACAAGAAACAGAGTAGGAATAAACGGGTCACTTCCCAAATGACTAGTGAGGTACTGGAGGGATCAGTAGTAGGACCCCAGCTATTCACGATGTATATTAGAACAATGAGCAAAGAAAAGTACAGCACAGGAACAGGCCCTTCGGCCCTCCAAGCCTGTGCCAATCATGATAACCTAACTAAAAAAAAATTATTTTGCTCTTACTCAGTCCGTGTCCCTCTATTTCCTCCCTATTCATGAATCCATCCAGATGCCTCTTAAATATTGCTAATGTGCCTGCTTCCACCACCTCCTATGGCAGCGCGTTCCAGGCTCCCACCATTCTCTGCGTGAAAAACTTACCCAGCACATCTCCCTCACCTGTGTCTCCTTGTAATTGACACTTCCATCTTGGAAAAAGCCTCTGACTGTCCACCCTGTCTATGCCTCTCATAATTTTGAAGACCTTTATGAGGTCTCCCCTCAGCCTCCGTCTTCCAAGTGAAAACAATCCTAGCTCATTCAATCTCCCGTCATAGCCAACACCCTCGAGACCAGTCAACAACCTGGTGACCTTCTCTGCACTCTCTCCAAAGCTTCAACGTCCTTCTGATAATGTCGTCACCAGAACTGCACGCAATACACCAAATGCGGCCTAACCAAGGTTTTATATAGCTTCAACATGATTTCCCAACTCTTGTACTCAATGCCCGGCTGATGAATGCAAACATGCCATCTGCCTTCTTAATCACCTTGGCCACCTGTGTGCCACTTTTAGGGAACTGTGGACCTGCAATGATTTAGATGAGGAAACTAAATGGACAGCAGATTTCTCCGTTCCTGAGACTAAGTGTTGACGCCGAGGCAGGATTCATGAATCTCCATGACAGCAAAACCGGCACCCTACTAGGATCGATTCAGCGACTATGGAGGGGCTAGCATTGGCACCACGTGGAACACAATCAATTCCAATGAGAAACGGTACGGGATTCACCGGGCCCGTGATTGTTACTCGGGAGGCTGACAAGCTGAAGTCGCATATACACACTTCACTCCGCAAGCACACTCACCCCAGCCAGCAAGATGGCACTGGTTAGGGCAGCACGGTGGTGCAGTGGTTAGCACAGCTGCCTCACGGCACTGAGGTCCCAGGTTTGATCCCGGCTCTGGGTCACTGTCCGTGTGGAGTTTGCACATTCTCCCCGTGTCTGCGTGGGTTTCGCCCCCACAACCCAAAAATGTGCAGGGTAGGTGGATTGGCCAGACTAAATTGCCCCTTAATTGGAAAAAAATAATTGGGTAATCTAAATTTATTTTTAAAAAATTATTTATTTAAAAAAAAAAGATGGCACTGGTTGCGCTGCAGCGCGCGCATTCCGCTGATGGGTCGGCTGGGGCCAGAGGTGCCCTGGGGCCCACCCATATGACCTGCGGCCCTAAGTTCACAGTGGGCAATCAACGGTGTGCACAACTGCATGGCTGCCTTGCAAGCCATGGCAATGGTGTCTTTGCACCCCGACACCACAGCCCATCTCCTCGCCAACTCCTGCTACTCCCCCCGGCCCTGGCAGAAGCCCGCCCGGTCAGCAGCATAACTGTCAGCAAACTATGGTGATGTTGGACACTTTCTGTACCACTTTTGTCTCCCTCTTCAGCCACGGCAACTGTTTCACGATTTTTAAAAGCACAAGTGAACCTTGCCATCGGGAATTCGCCCTAGTGGAGGTGGAGCATCGCGGAGGCTTCAGAGAATACCAGGTCAGGCCCGCTAATAATATACAAACGGCGTTTACTGTACGTGCTTGACTCAGCTGTCGAGGCACTGGAGAATTGCGATTTGGCGTGAAACCGGCAACCATCACAATTTTGCCGTCAAAACTGATTCTCCTCCCAATCGCGTTTCCCGATTCCGGCATCAGTCGACGAAGAATCTTGCCCCATATATGTAAAACAAATGTCAGTGTCAGATAGTGATGATGACTATTAGACTGAAATGTATGAGTCCCATCTTTGTTGTTGTGAGTTTAACCTATATCAACAATATAAGTACAGGAAGTTCATGCCATTGAATACATTTCAATGGGGAATAAGATGACAAAATTCTGTTTTTACTTAACTTACAGAGGAAAAGTGCATCTTTGCCTGTAAGTCTTTGGATTTTATCATTTAAATAGGAAATGAAAATCGCTTATTGTCACAAGTAGGGGCTGGTTTAGCTCACAGAGCTAATCGCTGGCTTTTAAAGCAGACCAAGCAAGCCAGCAGCACGGTTCGATTCCCGTACCAGCCTCCCCGGACAGGCGCCGGAATGTGGCAACTAGGGGCTTTTCACAGTAACTTCATTGAAGTCTACTCGTGACAATAAGCAATTTCCTTCCTTCCAAGTAGGCTTCAAATGAAGTTACAGTGAAAAGCCCCTAGTCGCCTCATTCTGGTGCCTGTTCGGGGAGGCTGGTATGGGAATTGCGGGTCGAGGGCTCTCATCAGTGTCCGGTTCTTCCTCCTCTTCCTTCACTGGTTTCCTCTTGGGGTGTGGTTGGGGGCGGGTGGCACCAGAAGAGCCCACCTCATCGCCAAGTGATCCTCAAAGACAAGACAAGACGGGTTCGGGTGGCGGTGGAGGGGTCAGTGTGGCGGGTGCAGTGTGGGGCTGTGGTGAGGGTGGTGGAGGGGGCAGTTTGGGGGTGTGTGGGGGTGGGTGGGTGGTGGGTGGTGGGTGTGATCGTGCTGGTGACACATGTGCCATGAGGAACCATAATTCAGTGGGGTCTGACTTGTTCGCCCGATGCCAACCTCTGCCTTGGTGACCGCCCTCTCCCTGGGCCCCATCTATCAGGTACAATGCCCTCTGCTCAGCTGCGGTAAGGGGCCACAGGGCAGGACTGGCGGTCCCCCTCTGTTTTATTCCCTTTCACGGCGGTTGTAGACGGAGGTCTCGGGGTGGGGGGGTGAAATGGAAAACGCAGAGTGTCAGACAGTCTGATGCATGCAGCATAGAGGATGGGTAGCTGGTGCCCTCCATGGCCGGGGCACCCGGTCATGGCAGCCGGTATGGATGCAGGCAGGTGGTGGAGGGTGGGGATTTGGACGCCACCCCCTCCTTCCCGGGTAGGGCGGGGGATGGAGTTACGGGTTTGTGGGTTGAGGGTGAGTGCTGGGGCACAGTGCTGCCTACTCATCCTGGCCGCCCTGAGGAGGTCGTGCAGTTTCTGAGCCTCTGCCCATGACGCTCACGGACTCTGCCACCTGTGCCCAGGCCCGGTGCATGGCGATGGGTGGTAGCATCCAACCCATCCCACGGTACAGGGTCGCCTGTCTCTCCTGTGTGTCCAGTAGGGTCTCCAGTTCCATGCTTGTGGAACACGGTGTCGCTCTCCTTGCTGCCATCTTGTTGGTCACCATAGAGTCCCCATACACCCCCACACACACCCCCTCCCACACACACACACACACACAACCCCGTAAAACCGCTGAAAGAGTGCCGTACATGATACCCAAAAGTTGTAACCCCCACCCCGTCCACTGCCTCTTGTAAAACTCATCTTCCCAACCTCGGTTCCTTCCCCCCAACTTTCCACCCCGGCTAGACCACTCGGACCCTGTTCTGCAAGGCTCCGATGGCCGTAGCCCCTCCCCCCACCTCACTCCCGTTTGGGAGTGGAGTGCTTATATGCGGCTGCAGCTTTTCAGCCTCTCGAGTGTCAATCCCTACTCCTTCAAATCCGACACTGTTTTCATTGGAATTGGTTTTGTTCCAGGTGATGCTGGTGCTATCCCATTAACGGTTGATGAATTGCTTCGGGAACAACGCTAATTTTCCCATCGTAGAGCACCACTCATTCAGTCACAGCGTCAACGATGAATTCCGCCTCTGGCCTTGCACGTCAGTCCCCACACATAAAGTCACCCACAGCACACCTGGACACTCAAGACTTACCCCGAATATCTTTACACTACACTTCACCCTCACAAATCTATCAATGCTATCAACATCATATTCACCTCTCACAATATACCTCCAGCTATCTGCCATATATTCACTGACATTCTGCCCTCTCTCTTGTAGGGGCAGATTTCTCACAACAGGCAGGGGAGGCAGATACTCAGCAGAGGACCACCAAGAATCCATCCCTGCAGCATTCTCAAGCAGATGATTTCTGGATCATGGGCACCAGCTGCCATGTGCACCTTCTCTACAAATTTCTCATCCTTTTGCTGAAAGGTGCCAATAAATGGGGACTATAAATGAAGTGAATCTTCTGCCTTTCCCCCCCATTCCTTCACCCCCTTCCATTATGATTTGTACCATCTGATAGCTCACTCCCACAGTCTCATGCAGAAAGGCGAGAGGAGGAGGGAGAACACTGAGGAAGGTGCACTGTCACTCAAGCCAATAATCACTGCCACCAACTTACATACTGACATTGCATGGGCTTTAGAATTGGTTTAGAGTCGGGATCTGTATGTGGTGGGTCACTGGATATGCGAGGGGTGTGCCCAGGACTTGGGGGACGAAATACTAGTTTAGTTGCAGGGCATTCAGATGAGGATCCTGTTGGGAAGACTATAGATAAAGGCTGATGACAATGCACATCCACATGTTTGGTGCTATGGCAGGTCTGCCAGGCAACCTCCAATAACTGATTAGGAGCATGGAGGAGACAACCTCTACTGTGATGTCGAGATGCTGCCGTTGGACTGGGGTGGGCACAGTAAGAAATCTTACATCAACAGGTTAAAGTCCAACAGGTCTGTTTGGAATCCCTAGCTTTCGGAGCGCAGCTCCTTCATCAGGTGAGTAAAGAGGTGGGTTACACAAACATCTTGCATCATTGGTTTTGTCTTTATATGCTGTGTTTGCGTAACACACCTCTTGTAAGGCACAGGACACAGCGCAGACCCCATTCTTTAAGCCTCCACGGCAGCACTGCCAGACTGACTTATGATGGAGCATCTAGTGGCTGCCGACTCAACCTCCACTGTCGCACAGGCGGAGTCGTCCCGTTGTATCACTGATGCAATGAAAGCTTATACCGAATATGAGATCTCTGGTGCTGGTATACAGGGTTAGATTGCGGGGCAGCACGGTACACAAGTGACCAGCACTGTGGCTTCACAGCGCCAGGGTCCCAGGTTCGATTCCCCACTGGGTCAACAGTGCCTTCACAGCGCCAGAGACCCAGGTTTGATTCCCCACTGGGTCACTGTCTGTGCGGAATCTGCACGTTCTCCACGTGTCTGCGTGGGTTTCCTCCGGGTGCTCTGGTTTCCTCCCAGTCCAAAGATGTGCAGGTTAGGTGGATTGGCCATGCTAAATTGCCCAATAGTGTCCAAAAAAGTTAGGAAGGGTTATTGGGTTATGGGATAGGGTGGAAATGAGAGCTTAAGTGCAGACTTGAAGGGCTGAATGGCCTCCTTCTACACTGTTTGTTCTATATTTTATGCCGTCAAGTATAGATGACTGTCATTGTGGATGCGGATTTCTGTGCTTGATGGCAAGTGCAAGTAAGCACACAGTAATCCGGCAACCTAAGGGGACTTTGTGATGGGAAGTTTGAGATGGATATCCTGTAAGGGAATGGTGAGTACATGCAGTGAGTCCGAGGTGCAACCATCTTCAGCTGCTTCATCAATAAATTTCCTTCCATCCTATGGTCAGAAGTGGGGATGACAGCACAATGTTCAGCATCATTCGTGACTCCTCAGATAATGAAGCAGTCCATGTCCAAATGCAGCAGGTGCTCGACAATATCCAGGCTTAGGCTGACGGGTGGCAAGTAACATTCATACCACACAAGTGCCAGGCAATGACCATCTCCAAACAAGAGAGTATCTAACTGTAGCCCTTTGACATTCAATGGCATTACCATCGCTGAAACCCCAAATATCAACATCCTGGGATTTACCATTGGCCAAAAGTTGAATTGGAATAACCATATAAATACTGTGGCTATAAGAGCAGGTCAGAGCCTTGGAATCCTGCAGTGAGTAACGCACCTCCTGGCTTCCCAAAGTCTGTACACCATCTACAAGGCACAAGTCAGGAGTATAATGGAATACTCTCCAGTTGCCTGGATGAGTCAAGCTCCAACCACACTTCAGAAGCTCAACACCATTACGGACAAAGCTGCGGAGGTTATTCATGAAGGCCTCGCCTTCTCAACCTTGCCCTCGTCTTGAGGTGTGGTGATCCTCAGCTAAAGTCACCACCAGTCAGCTCTCCCACTCAAAGGGGAAAGCAACCTATGGTTATCAGGGACCATGGCAACTTTATCTTGCTTGCTTGATTGGCAGCCCGTCCGCAAATATCATGTTCTCCACCACCGATGTCCAGTAGCTGCAGTGTGTACCATCTACAAGATGCACTGCAGGAACTCACCAAGGCTCCTTTGACAGTAACTTCCAAACCTACAACCATTATCAGGAACCTTATTTTTAAGGCTTTAAACTCCCACCGGAAGCAAATGTTCCCTTTTTGTTTTAAACTCCCCCGTTGAGTGGTATAGCACTGCGCAAGGCCATTTTGTCTATCATGCTTGTTGTTGCTGTTTGAAAGAGCTATTCAATTATTTTCACTCCTCTTCTTCCCCCACATAGCCCTGTAAACCTTTAATTTTCAAGAGTTTATCTAATTTCCTTTTGAATGTAACCACTGAATCTGCCTCCACCACCTCTTCAGGTTGTGCCAACTAGTTCATAGTGACTCCCAGTGTAAAACAAAATTCTTCTCATCTCACGGGGCAGCACGGTAGCACTGTGGATAGCACTCCCTGAAAACTCTGTGTTCCTCAAATTCTGGCCTTTTGTGCATTCCTGATTTCCTTCAACTTACCATTGGTGGTTATGCCTTTAATGTCGAGGTTGTAAGCTCTGGAATTCCTTCCTTAAACTTCTCTACATCCCCACCTCTCTATCCTCCTTTAAGAGAGTCCTTAAAACATGTTGACCAATTTTCTGATCATTTGTTCTAATGCCTCCTTCTTTCATTAGGAGTTCCTTTTTTCCTGAATACACTCCTGTGAAGCACATTGGGATGTTTTACTACATTAAAGCCACTATATAAATGCAAGTTGTTGTTGCAATATTACTATCTGATAAACATTGAAATGGACACTTGAATAACGTCATCAAACTGTTCATAGTTCTTAAAAAAACAAATAGAAAGCTTATCGCATTATTTTGTTTTTGACTATCTACAGACGTTAGGAGACACTCTAATAAATGTAGTCAATACCTGGTCTATGGAAATGTTGAGGTGAGCGCGCCCATGTTGGGGTGTAACGCCCATAACCAAGAGATCCAAACGATCCAGGACTGGAGGCTCTGCGTTGTCTGGTTCCTTCCTGTTCATCCTGTAATACATAAAAAAGGGCCTTGGTTATGTGCTGTTTAGTAGAAAACAGCACCTTGGTCACTGGATCAAAACAAGCAGTGACTAAAAGATTAGTTTTGCCGGCTACTATCGCTATGATAAGGAAGTGGATGGTGGGTACGGGGTCTATCTGGGAGCGGGTGGAGGCGGCTTAATGCAGGGGCTCCAGTTTGGCAGCCCTGGTCACGGCTCCTCTACCGCTGCCGCCGGCCAGGTACTCCACCAGCCCGGTAGTGGTGGCGACCCTGTGGATATGGGGCCAGTGGAGGAGGCATGTAGGGGAGATGGGGGCGTCTGTCTGGGCGCCAATCTGTGACAACCATCGGTTTTCCCCCGGGTGTATGGATGGGGGGTTTCGAGCATGGCGGTGGGCAGGGGTGGGCGATATGTTCCTGGAAGGGAGCTTTGCGAGTTTGAGGAGCTTGGAGGAGAAATTTGGTCTGGTAAGGGGAAATGATTTCAGGTACTTACAGTTGCGGGACTTTGTCCGTAGACAGGTCCCATCCTTCCCACGCCTCCCGCCAATGGGGATCCAAGACAGAATAGTCTCGAGGGGGGAAGGAGGGGAGGTGCTCATAAGGTGCTCATGAAGGGGGAAGGGTCCCAGATGGAGGAACTGAAACTCAAATGGGAGGAGGAGCTGGGCAGGGAAATGGAGGACGGGCTGTGGGCAGAAGCCCTGCGTAGGGTGAATTCGACCGCAACATGTGCCAGGCTCGGCCTGATTCAATTTAAGGTCGTTCACCGGGCCCACATGACGGTGGCTCGGATGAGCAAATTCTTTGGGGTAGAGGACAAATGCTCTAGGTTCGCAGGAGGACCAGCGAACCACGTACACATGTTTTGGGCATGCCCGGGGCTTAGGGGGTACTGGGAGGGATTCGCAGGGATCATCTCCCGGGTGCTAAAAACAAGGGTGGCGATGGGTCCAGGGGTGGCAATTTTTGGGGTTTCGGAAGACCCGGGAGTCCAGGGTGAGAAAGAGGCCGATGTTTTGGCCTTTGTTTCCCTGATAGCCCTGCGACAAATATTATTGGCATGGAGGGACACAAAGCCCCCGAAGACCGAGTTGTGGCTTTCGGACATGTTGAGTTTTCTGGGTATGGAAAGATTAAGTTCGCCTTGAGGGGATCTGTACAGGGGTTCGCCCGAAGGTGGCAGCCATTCATTGACTTCTTTGCGGGAGAGTGAGCATCGGGGGGGGGGGGGGGGGGGGGGGGGGGGGGGGGTTAGAGTAGAGTAGAGTAGGAGGAATAAATTGGCGGGTAGTGCCGATGGGAGAGGAGCGGGCTTGTGCAGTATGTTACAATTGAAGTATTGAATGTACGTGGATGTTTGCACATTTTTGCCTTATTTTGCTTTCTTTCTGCTGATGTCTGTAACTGTTTACAATGCCAAAAAACTACCTCAATATAATTGTTTGTTAAAAAAAAAATGATTAGTTTTGCTTTCGGCTGTTCAACTCTGATTATGCAAGTTTCAATGCAGCTCTGAGGAAGGAGGCAAAGATTTGAGGGCAGCATGGTAGCACACGTGGTTAGCACTGTGGCTTCACAGCGCCAGGATCCCAGGTTTGATTCTCCGCTGGGTCACTGTCTGTGGGGAGTCTACACTTTCTCCCAGTGTCTGCGTGGGTTTCCTGCGGATGCTCCGGTTTCCTCCCACAGTCCAAAGACGTGCAGGTTAGGTGGATTGGCCATGCTAAATTGCCCTTAGTGTCCAAAAAAGGTTAGGAGAGGTTATTGGGTTACGGGTGGAGGCGAGGGCTTAAGTGGGTTGATGCAGACTCGATGGGCCAAATGGCCTCCTTCTGCACTGTATGTTCTATGTTCTATTTACCCTCACCATCAGATTGAAATTGAATCTATCAGTTTTATCTCAGAGTGTGCTAACTTTATTGCACAGTTATCCCGCTGAATACTGGAAAGACCAAAGCCCAGCACAAACCCTATTCCTTAGCCATTAACTCTATTCTTCTCCTGGCAACTGGCTGATACTGAATAAGACCGGTTCCAACCTTGGTGTCATATTTGATTCTGGCCACGTACTCACACTATCACTTAGATTATCTACTATCACCTCTTTAACATTAACAGTCCCTGCCTCAGCTCATCTGCTGCTCAAACTCTCATTCATGCCATTGTTATTTCTAGATTCGACTGTTCCAATGGTTTAGCACAGGGCTAAATCACTGGCTTTGAAAGCAGACCCAGGCAGGCCAGCAGCATGGTTCAATTCCCATATCAGCCTCCCCGAACAGGTGCCGGAATGTGGCGACTAGGGGCTTTTCACAGTAACTTCATTTGAAGCCTACTTGCGACAATAAGTGATTTTCATTTTCATTTCAATGCACTCCTGAACTCCCATCTTCTAGTCTCCACCAATTAAGCGCATCCAAAACTCTGCCGCCCATATATTAACTTGCACCAAGTTTCATTCACCCAATGCTTGTGGATCTACATTAGCTTCTGGTTAAGCAGAATATCAGTTTTATCATTCACATGCTTGTTTTCCAATCTTTTCATGCCTCACATTCCTAATCACTTTAACCTCCTCCAGCCCTCTGGGAAGTGAGCCCTCCTCCAATTCTGGCCTCTTGTACATCCCAATTTTAATTTCTCCATCAATGATGGCTGTTCATTCGACAGGGGCCTTACGTTACGGAATTCCTTCCCAAAATCTCTCAACTTTCCTCCTTTGAGATGTTCCATCAAACTTGCCATTTGACCGTGTTTTTGGTTGTCTGCCCGAATATCTCTTTATGTGGTTTGAGAAGTGCTTCTCTTTGTCTATTTGGAATTAAGGATAATCAAAGAAGGTAGATACCATGCCAAAATTAGGATAGAGATAGCCAAAAGTAATTTTGTGACGATGAAGAATGTGTTAACAACAAGACCACTCAAGTTTGTAGCAAGGGAAAAACTCATAAGGTGTACATTCTCTCCACTTCCCTGTATGCCTCAGAAACATGGACACAAAATAAAGGTCTGTGAAAGAAAATAGAGGCCTCTGCAAGGTGGATACTAAGATGTACGCTGAAAACTCCATATACAGACCAAAGACAAATGAAAAGGTCCTTGAAATTGTAAGAACAAAAAGAACTCTAAAGTGATATCCAGAAAAGAAAATGTCAGCATTTTGGCCATTTGATCAGAGCTGAAAAGCTACAGCAATCTCTTCCAAATGAAAAAGTGTAGGGAAACAGAAAGAGGCGCCGACCTAGGCACAGTTGGATGACTGGAGTCAGAGTGGTTTCAGACCAGATACAGTGGATGTGTGAGGATGGCGCAAGACAGACGAGCATGACATATCATACCAGAGGAACAGGTCTGGTAGGGTCTTCAGACTTCTGTATCTTCTGCCTGATGGAAGGGTATAGAAGAGGTCAAAGCCTGTATGTGATGAGTCTCTGACAATGCTATCTGTCTTCCTGAGGCAGCGAGAGGTGTCGACAGAATCAATGGGAGAGTGGCAAGTTTGTGTGATGCATTGGGCTGAGTTCACCACATCTGCAGTTCCTTGCGAGGTTGTCGAGCTCTTGCTTCCGAGTCAGAATGCTTTGGGTTTAAGCTTTGCAGCAGAGATTTCAGCACCGAACCTACACTGGCGTTCCAGTGCAATACTGAGGCACACAGTTCATGGAGTTTAAAATAACAATGCTAAGTAATGGAGTATCATTGAATGGTTACAGCACAGAAGGAGACAATATGGCCCATCATGCCTGAGCTGGCTCTTGAAGGAGTAACCCAATGCCACTACCGCTCCTTCTCCTTGTAGCCCCACATTTCCTTCCTTTTCAGATAATAATCCAATACACCTTTGAATGCCTCCATCACACTCAGCCACACCATTTCAGATCCGAACTACTCGTTGCCTTAAAAGGTTTTTCCTCATGTCACGTTTGCTTCTTTTTCCAATTACCTCAAATCTGTGCCTTCTTGTTCTTGATCCATCCGCAATGGAATTGTTTTTCCCTATCTACTCTATCCAACGGCTTTGACTACCCCTGCCAAAACTCTCTGGAGCCATTCTTGTGAATCTTTTCTGTACTCTCTCTAATGCTTTGACATCCTTTCTAAAATGTGGTGTCCAAAACCGGATGCAGTTGAGGCCAAAATATGAATTTACACAAGCTGAACATAGCATTCTTGTTTTTAGTACTCCATGCCCTATTAATAAAGCCTAATATGCTGCCTGCATTAGGGCGGTATGGTAGCACAGTGGTTAGCACTGTTACTTCACAGCGCCATGGTCCCAGGTTAGATTCCCGGCTTGGGTCACTGTCTGTGCGGAGTCTGGACATTCTCTCCATGTCTGCGTGGTTTCCTCCGGGTGCTCCGGTTTCCTCCCCCAAGTCCCGAAAGGTGCGCTTTTAGGTAATTTGGACATTTTGCATTCTCTTCAGTGTGCCCGAACTGACGCCGGAGTGTGGCGACTAGGGGACTGTCACAGTAACTTCATTGCAGTGTTAATGTAAGCCTACTTGTGACACTAATAAAGATTATTATTATTATGCTTTATTAACCACGCTTTCAACCTGACCTGCCACATTCAATGATTTTGACACATATACATCCACGGCCCTCTGTTCCTGTACACACTTTAGAATTATACTCTTTAATTTATATTGTCTGCCTATGTTCTTCCAACTAAAATGAATCACTTCACACTTCTCTGCATTAAATTTTACCTGCCACTTGTACACCCTTTCCATTAACCTATGTCCTTTTGAAGTATTACAAATCTGCCTCATAGTTCACAATAATTCAAAGTTTTGTAGCATCTGCAAATTTTCAAATTATGCCCTGCACACCAAGATCTATGTTATGAATTTATATCAGTAAGAGCAGGTACCTCGCACTGACACCTGGGAACTCCACTATAAATTGGTGATTGTGTGGAGTTTGAACTTTCTCCCCGTGTCTGCGTGGGTTTCCTCCGGGTGCTCCGGTTTCTTCCCACAGTCCAAAGATGTGCAGGCTAGGTGGATTGGCCAAAATGTTTAGGTGGGATTACTGGGTTATGGGGATGGGGTGGCGGCGTGGGCTTAAGTGGGGTGCTCTTTCCAAGAGCCAGTGCAGACCCGATGGGCCGAATAGCCTCCTTCTGCACTGTAAATTCTATGATGATAAACCTTCTTCCATGTCCGAAAATCATCCATGAACCACAACTCTGTTTCTGTCACTCAGCAAATTTTGTATCGATGTTGCTACTGTCCCTTTTATTCTAGAAGTTCTAGCTTTGTTCTCAAGCCTGTGAGCAAATGCCCTTTGTAAGTCCACGCACAGGTAACACATCAAGAGCATTACCCTCATCAATCCTCTCCGTTACCTCATCAAAGAACTAAAAAAAGTTAGTTATACACAATTTGCCTTGAGCAGATCCATGTTAGTTTTTCTTAACCAACCCGCATTTGCCCAAGTGCCTGTTAATTTTGTCCCGAATTATCGCTTCGACTGTTAAGAGCCCGGACCAGACCAAAACACTTGTCAGGATACCAGACAAGAACCATAAACAGTATGGCTAAATTTGTAAAAGTGTGAGGAAAGGATACTTCACCCAAGGAGTGATGACTTTGACCAATAGACATCTTCTTTGTTAATTTAAAGACAGAATTAACCACATTATCAAAGGAAATAGCTTTACAATTATCAGTTAGGTAGTTCTTAAACAAAAGGAAAATCTGAAACGTACTATCTATACCTGTTATTAACTCCAATTAAGCAACCCAATAAAGTTCAAATGCCATTGATAAATAAAGTAAACACACAGATTACTTGCTTCGTTGGGTGGACCTTTGAAGAGAGTTCCAGATTCAGTTTGATGAGGTAACAGAGAGGGCTGATGAAGCTAAGAGCAGATTCAGTACACTTCTGCTCAACCTAGCAGCATTTGGCAAGCCTGCTGTTCAACTTAAAATCCTTCTGTCTTGTCAGACTGAACTCCGATGGCAAACTGCAAAACAAACCTACTGACAGACCTGGCTCCTCCCATTAATTACACCATCTGTATCCCACTAAGTTTTGTATGACCTGCTTAGCTTGGATGAACCTCCACTCCGCAATAACTTCTCCAGCGAATTTCCAGTAATCATAACAATGTTCCATTAGTCCTCTATATGTAAATAAGTAAATGTTTAGAATCAATCATGACCTCACCTTTTAGAACTTCTTAATTAAAACTTTAGCAGACACATGTCTGGATACCTTAATCTAGGTTCCTTAATAATATTACTACAACAAATATATACCTTAAATATACACCAGGTTTTTAATAACATTACTGCCACAAATATAAAATATAATATATAACAATTTCTACATTCATCACACTAGAACCTTCCCCAAGGAAGTAGAGGAATTTAAACTGACGGGTCTATTGTTACTGGTGGGCATCGTTCAGGAATCTTTGGAATGGTAGACTGTGACAATTTTGTGTACAGTATTTCTAAAGAGGTTTGTAATAGCATAACAGGATGGCTCTGGAAGCTGCTAAGGCTTTTCTCCATGTGGAGGACCTGCCTCTGATTTATTTGCAAGGGCTTTGAAAAGACAAGTCAATTGAATTGAAAAGTGAATTAAAAATAGATGTGTCGGCGAAAGTGAAGAAGGCAGAGATATATTGGTTGAGTACTTGGGTCTGTTACAAACACAGGAGAACCCACAAGCAAATAGCCCAAATAATGCGGCATCAGAGGCATTTTCTGGTGGGGAAACCAAGGGTTGCAGTTCAAGCATGAAAGGGAATTTTTTAAAAAGGAAGAGAGTTGGAGTTGTGGGAAAAATATAGGGCATTCCAAAGAACATTTGAAATGACGAAATTGGAATTAGAGGAAAAAGCAAAGGAGAGAGTTCCAGCTTACAGTGCTAGAAATAAAAAGAGAGCTGCCAGGCGCTAGAGCGGGGCTCAGCCCTACAACAGAACCCAGTGGAGATACGCTTATGTTTAAACAGGCCCTACCAAAATTTGAGGAAAAGGAAGTAGAGGCATTCTTCATGGCATTTGAGAAAATAGCAAACCAAATAGAGCGGCTGAAGGAAAAGTGGACACTACCCATCCAAAGTAAACTGACAGGGCAGGCACAGGAAGTTTATGCTTCACTGTCAGAGGGGATGTCTAAGGATTATGACAAGGTGAAAAGGGCTTTTTCTATTTTCCTATGAATTAGTTCTAAGGCATATAGGCAAAAGTTTTAGAATTTAAGGGAACAAATGGGATAGATATATGTTGAAATTGAAAAGGTTAAACAGAACAATTTTAATAGGTGAATTCGAGCATTGGGACTTGAAACTACCTGTGAGGCTCTGAGAAAAATCATTCTCTTGGAAGAATTTAAGGATTCACTACCTTCTGTGATAAGAACCCATATTGAAGGCCAAAGAGTTATAAGCAGCAATAACGGCTGCTGATTATGAGCTGATCCATAAATTTAAACCTTTGTTCCGTCATCCCCATAATTTTGAAATGATTGGAAGTGGGAGAGTGAAAGGCAGGCAGATAACCAAGGTAAGGAAGGATAGGTGGGAATACTCCAAGATCTTCTTCTCTGACTGGAAAAGAAGGTACTGAGGGTGGAGGTGAGACGCGAAGGCCAAAGTGTTACGATTGCAATAAAGTGGGACACGTTCATTCAACATGTTGGAAGTTACGAGGAAAGCCCAAGGGACTTTCTGGAGTTCAGAAGGAGGGTTCAGAAATGGAACAAAAGTGGAGAATACTACAGGGCAGACTATAGCTCCAACCAACTAGGAAGGCCCGAGGTAAACACTGCTGTGGGAGCAAGTTTGGCAAATGAGGTAGATGGGAGATATGCAGGGTTTTTGTCTAAGGGGAAGGTCACCCCATTTTCATCAAATGATGTAGTCAAACCCAAAACTATTTTCAGGGACATAGGTGCTGTGCGAACCCTTACTGGAGAGGGATTTGGTTCGATGAAAGCTAAGGTGTCAGTGAATGGGATAAGTGGAGAGGATATCCCAGTTCCATGGTATAAAGTACAATTGGAGCGTGCTTTATTGTTAGGCCAGTAGTTGCCAGAGTGTTTAAGAGGTTACCAATAGATGGAGTAGCTGGCAGGCTGGTGTAAGAATGCTAGGTTGGTCTCGGATGCTGTCGAGGTCCGACTGTGATAGGAGGTTTGCAGATGCGCCAGTGTCCAATTTAAATCGGATGCGAGACTGGTTAACCGTGACGACAGCACACCACTCGTCATCAGGATCCACACTGAGGGTTGAAAGGTGGTTTGCAGGCACGGTGGAGACCAGCTCGCGCGTGGTGATTATGCCCACCCGGTATGGAGACTCGAGGCAGTCAGCATCAGGGTCCGTTGGGCTGTCGGGATCGAAATCCTGCATACCTTGTTGTACGCAGCGGATGCGTCTGCACTGCAGCTGGGATCGCTGGCTGTTGGTCGGTGGAGCAGACCTGCATAAGGCTGCGTAATGCCTAGGCTTTCCACTCTGTAGACATCGCCTTCCTTTGGCTGGACATTGCCGCTTTAAATGGGCGGAGCCACAATTGGGACACGTCACGACGCTGACATCAGCGCGTTCCGTGCGCCATGTGCAGTGCGGTCGGCCGACGTTCGCACATGCGCATCGGGGTCTTTGGCCTCGTCGTCCAACCGGACGTGGCGCGCATGCATAGGGACCCGGGAAAAGCGCGTGAAACGGCCACTCTCCTTGGTGCTCAGGCCTTGCATTTTTGCGATTGCCTGCACCCTTTCTGCCTCATGGGAGACTAGTTTTGCATTTCCTGCCGCCCTGATGCGGGAGTAACGATTCCTGGCATGCTAATGGACAACGCACATTTCGATGGCGACGGAGAGGGTCAACTGTTTGTTTTTGAGGAGCTGCTCCCGCAGGGAGTCGGACTGGACCCCAAAAACGATCTGATCCCGGATCATGGAATCAGCCGTCGAGTCATAATTACTGACTGCGCTAGGATGCGGAAATGGGTCAAGAAGGACTGAAAAGGTTCATCCTTAGCCTGAAGCCTCTGTTGGAAGAAGTACCGTTCAAAGCTCTCATTCACCTCAACGTCGCAGTGGTTGTCGAATTTCAGCAGAATCGTCTTGAACTTCGTCTTGTCATCGCCATCGGCAAACGTGAGCGAGTTATAGATGTGGATGGCGTGGTCCCCCGCAGTCGATAGGAACAGCGCAATCTTTCGGGCATCCGATGCGGCCTCGAGGTCGGAGGCCTAATATACAAGAGGAACTTCTGTTTGAAGACTTTCCAGTTGGCGCCGAGGTTGCTGGAGATCCGGAGTTGCGGAGGCAGTTGGATTTTTTCCATGCTGCTGGATGGCTGCGTGCTGGTTGTTGCAGATTCACTCGAGGTAGGTTCGTTAGAGTTAATAGCTCTCTGGTACCATGATGTGTTATCTGTGTTGGTCTAACATCAACTGCAACTGGATGCTGTAAAATGAGGCTTCCGACACAGGAGATGTTCCAACATTGTTTTATTGAACCTGTTGATTGCTGTACATAATTCTGCTGTGGGTTGACAGTCTATTAGCCTAACTGATAACCTCCTACTGGCTTGACCAGACTAGCTCTCTATCACATGGTGATGATGTTCATTGGCCTGTGCACTGCGACCATCTCCCTAGCCATGTCATGTGAGAGAGGGAGAGCCTTAATGCCATGTGGGCTTTATAGTGGTGGTGTCCTGTCTGGTGATTGGTTATTCCGTGTCGTGTGTATTCATTGGTTATCCTGTGTGTCAATCACTGCCTGTCTGCATCTCATGATATACATGAGTGGATATTATGACACAATTGGAGTGCGATTCATTGTTAGTTCCAGTAGTTGCCAGAGTGTTTAAGAAGTTACCAGTAGATGGAGTAGACTTACTTTTGGTGAATGATCGGCAGGAGTGAAGGTTGTAGCTTCACCCATGATTTTAGAGTCCAAGGGAAGATAAGGAGACAGGACAGATGCAGGAACAGTTTCCATATATTTTTCCTTCGGATGTGGTGACTATGGCAATGGCTAAATAAAGTTCATCAGAGATTAAAGTCACATCACAATTGGATGGTAGAATAGATGAAACTATTCTTGAAGAGGAGGATAATTCTGAGGAAGTGTTTGGTACGACTTCATTAATTGAGGTCCAAGAGGCAGGTAATAGATAAACCACAACACAAAATTAAACCATCATCTTTAGTACCCATACCAGTGTTTGAAGAACTATTTAGTTGGATATCAGTAGATTGCTTAGGACCGTTGCCTAAAACAAAGACATGTTCGGTTCACCATCTTCTCAAGGGCAAGTAGGGATGCAGATAAATGGCGGCCTTGCCAGCGATGCCCACATCCCGTGAGAAAAGCAAACCAAAATTCACCAATGGAACAAATATAAATATATTGTTCATCTCGGATGTATACATATATGTCACGGTAGACTAGGGGGTGTCTAAGTAGTAAACTTTAATTTTTACAAGTTGTCTGTGATTATTTATAGCAAACTTACATGTTACAATAAATCCCTATACAAATCATAGCAAAAACTAAGGCTTGACTATTTGAGTTATCAACATTATACTGGCTTCCTAATGTTGCTATGGGTGGTTAATGAGAATCCAAATCTTCAGTACATGACGCGTGACAAAATAATAAATCCTATAGTGACATCTAATTCTGTCCTTCTACCTTTAAATTCATATATGCAAGGAATGTGAATGTAATTGGGCAATTATTGCCCAATGTTCTTGACATTCTCCAACTAAGACAATATAATACCGCTCAAAAAATGCATTTGTGTAACCAAAGATGCACTATTCTTTTTCTGTGTACTCTAACTTTCACAATTGATCAAAGAGGCACTTTTAAAGCATTCAACCAAGTTGTAATGTCAAAGAAAATAAATAGAGCACAAAAGTATGGAACAATAACGATTGCCAAAGCACTTAATTTGCTGCCCTAGTTTCTAACCAACCCAATGCAAGGATATGCCCTTATTTTCAAGATGAAAACCTGCATCTCAAAGTATAACCTTTTGTAATGATAGCAGTGGTGTCAAAAGTTCATCTGGTTATTTCTGTGCCTTATCCTGTATAAACTGAATATCCCGAAGCCAAACTTATTTGTTGGGTCATAGCTGACAGTAGTATTCGGGACATTACAGTTGGATTGACAGCATTGTTCTTCACACCAGGAATGAAAATCTTGTGTTGCAAGAGAATCTGAAAGCATTACAGCTGTGGCAGAATTACACTAAACTATGCTGTGAAATTCTGTTACACATTACACTTTGGAAAAATCCCCTTTGAATAATGTGGTGCTTTATGATATTTTTCCTGTGCACCTTGAAATAATTCTTTGGGGTATATTTTCGTTTTCACTTCTATTGGAGCAGATCACAAGTCCATTATAAAATCTGCCCAATGTCTATTCTGTTAATATCCTTCTATCTCTGTTCATGTCCTCCTATTTTCCCTTCTACAGAAAATCTTCAATCTGGTGAAAAACTACCTTTCAAGGAATAATAATTGGCATCTTCCTCCTCTTCCCTCCCCTGCACACTCCCCAGAAGATAGATCGCTGGCCTGAGGGCATCAGCGTCCTCCCAATGGATCTCCCATTGGGCCCTGCACCTTGGCACTGCCCCCTGGTTGGCACTTCCAGGGTGTGAGCCACATCCCTGACTTGTGGACACCAGTAGCGATTCCTGCTGGCGCCATGTCATGCCATCAGGTAGGAACATTGCATGTTCCCGGAAGATTCGGCGTTGAGCTGCTTTTGAATATTTAAATACATTTAAATAAACGTGAATCGGGTTCGCACCTTCGCTGGGCATGAACCTGATTAAGTCTGTTGGGTGGGCTCGGGAAAATTGGGAACTAGTTGGTGCCAGTGCAAATCCCCGTTTCAGGCTTCTCCCGGATTTTCCCAACATAGTGGGACTTGTGCCTGGCGAAACGCAGCAGGAAATTCACTCCTATGGTATCTGGCTTGAAGCAAAGTGATAAAGTAACCAATAAAAATCAGTGTCAATTACCTTTTACTGCTCTACATGGGTATGAGTGCCAATTGCCTTACATTGGTCGAAAGCCTACTTATTGCTGAATGCCTGGCTAAATAATTAGTGTAAGTGTTGTTGATGAGCATTTAGCCAGCACCTTGTTTTAATCAGAACCAAATGACGTGTTAATAATAAGAATAATTCAGAAATGACACAATAGACTGGAAAAGACACCCATGTATACTCAAATAAATTGCCCACAAACTATTTGAATATACAGCAAAGACATAAAGAACGTTATTTAACTTGCTTCTACATTTATCCCTCACCATGAATGCCTCATGTTAAGATTGCAACCCTGAAAATTAGTGTTAAGTGTCAAAGTGCACTCACTTCAAATCTCGTCTGTCAGCCGCCCAGTGTTGGGAGCGCAGGGTGCATGAGAATCTCTGTAGCGGGGTGCGGGGCTCACTCGTGCTTGACACTGTGTCGCCCCTCACCCGCTCTGGGGGACTCCCAGAATCTGGCACATCATAATTGAAGGTTCTTTTATTTTTCTGCCTCCGTAGATAGTTCAGGCAGTGCCTCATTGGGAACCCCCCTCGTCCAACACCCCGACTCCCTCCCTCCCCACCACTAATCTTTCCCCTCTCTCCCCACCACCCTCCTTTCCCCTCTCTCCCCACCCTCTCCCTTTCTTTCCCTTCTGTTGGTACAGAGGCGAGGGTACCTGGTCTCTCCAGCGCAAAGTTCAGTGCTTGTACCATTTGTTTTTTTGTAGAAACGTGTTGTGAACTGTTTTAATAATCAGAGTATCCTGCCCCCCTCCCCGTACATTGGTACTGAGGGAAGGGTACCCTGTTTCTCCAACACAAAATTAGTGTTAGTACCATTTGGCCTTGTATATATTTTTTACTGTTTTAATACAAAGATATGGTTCCGTCAAAGTTTGTGTGGACAGGTGGATTCCTTCATTTCTTTACCATCAAGGGCCTCTGTGTCACCAGGAGCACATTGGGTATATTCACCATTGCAGCAAAAATAGACATTCTGCCTGTAGAGTGAGGGGGAAAAGAGATGCTACTCCCATTTTTCTCTCAAAGGATCATGGGGTACTCCCCTACAAAGGGAGCTACTTTTTGAAAAAATGGTACAAAAAAAATGATGCCCAAATCTTCAGGGATTTTTGATCCCAAATTGAACACCTAGCTGGTTCCCACACCCATTGATAGCTTGTCCAGTGCACAAGTCATACCTCTGCTGATCACACATTACAAGCTAATAAAGGTTTTCCTCAAAACAAACTTTGTGCTGAAGATTGGTTAAAATACTTCCTCCATTGAGAGCTGAGGGCAGTTTGGTTTCTCTTAAAACTTGTTCAATTATAGTATTCCCAAATAATCTTGTTTTTCCAAATAGTGCTATCACTTAGAACTAAACCAGAATGTTCAGAGATGAAGGGTGTGGTCTAATGGCCGTGTTGTGCCGGGCGCAAATCCCTGCGAGTCGGTTAGATCGTGGGAGAGGCCGAAATCGGTAACCACGTTGGGCACCAATTGATTTCTGATCTATTTGGCCTGCTCCCGTTGGCAAGATCTGTATCCCGCCGCGGTGTGGCAAGAAACCAATAATCACCAATTAAGGCCAATCTCCATCCTGTTACTGGGAAGGATCCCCGATCTAACAACCTTCCGAGATCTAATCAGCTTCCCAGTGGTCAAGTGGGTGCCGTTTAATACATCTATTTAAAAACGTGAAGCTAGCGCAATGGCTGCTGTGGGGATCGAAGGAGGCGAGTAGCTATCTTTGGATTTGGGTAACCAGCCCGGGGACACTGGGGCTGCTGTTCCAATGCTCGGGGTGTGGGGGAGCTCCTGGGTGTACGGACCTGCTTAGGGGGCACAGCTGAAAGCTATCGCCAATAAGGAATTGGCAATTCTGGTAGTGTGAGCACTTCACAGCTACCAAGTGGATTCCGATGGGTAGGCGTGTCATGTTGCAGGCGCGTGTTACTGCCTGGCATCCCAATCAGGCTGTGAGGCCTGGACACTGAACCCAGGATGTAGCAGTCAACATTAAACACCCAATAGTTGGGCCACAACACTGGGGACATCCCCAGGATGACCGGTTGGCTCTTGGGGATAAGGGCTACCTGCTGAGTTCTAATGGTGCCAGTACGGAGGCAGGAAACCGATGCGGAGAGCCGATATAATTAGGCCCATTTGGCCACCCAGGCTGTCATTGAGCGGTGCATCAGATCAAGACCAAGATCATGTGACCAGTGACTCCCATTTAAGGGGAGACACATCCAGCTATCTTCAGAAGAAGAACGAGAGAGTAATATGACTTATAACTGAATGGTCAGTGCTAGGGTGCAGATTCCAGAGGAGTAATAAGCAGACTCCATGATAATGTGCTCTGTAACAGATTGTGCAGTCTTACCACACGCGACTCAATAAAGATTCTGGTTTGGACAAGTCGAGGTGTTTGGTGGATTCCTTCGTAAGGTATAGAAGACCAAACACAACATGAACATGTTTCATTTCTCAGCAGTCACATTTTTCACTCCTATGAGCAAAAGAAAGGCACAGAAAAGAGGAAGCTAATAATTACCTCAGTTGATGTTGGGTACAGCAGTCGATGTGACTGGAAAGAGAAAAGAAAATATACATTTTGTTAACTCTTATAAATATTGCTAGATCGAAGGGGAATGTGCATATGAGGAGGGATGCAATAATGTATCAGCAGTACATAGACGTAAGTTTTGCCAAATAAAAATACAATTTTTCAGAATGGTCGAAAAGAAACAGGACACCGAATTCAGCTGGTATAAATTGCTCTGGGACCTAAAACAAGAGATACTCAAAAAAAACAGGAAACTGGCCAAAGCAAAGATGGAAAGTAATACTCCAGGACAACCTTGAGTATTCAAATCATTTGGTATTTTCAAAACAAATATATTTATTTTCCAGGGAACAGTGTTCTTTTATTTACCATTGAGTAGGGTAAATTGAATTATCAGGCCATCATATTCCCAATGTTTTCAAGAAAGACAAATAAAATTTTCTCCCTCATCCATACATAACTGTGATCTTTTAAGACCGATGCACAGAAATATGGGCCTGAAGTTTTCAGGTGGAGAGGTCTCCCTTCCTGTGATCCAAGGAAGCCATGATGTGGAGATGCCGGCGTTGGACTGGGGTGAGCACAGTAAGAAGTCTTACAACACCAGGTTAAAGTCCAACAGGTTTGTTTCGAATCACAAGCTTTCGGAGCATAGCTCCTTCCTCAGATGATTCACCTGAGGACTGTGATCCAAGGAGTCAGTTTGGAACACATCCCCGCCGACTCAGAGTTGCTCCATCACCAATTTCTGCCCGAATATGAGTCAGTGCTGCAGTGAACAGAAGAGGAAGTTCAGGAAGACGTCGGAACCCAAGTCCGAGGAACGGACCCCATGGTAAGTTTCAAGGGTTCTCAGATGAGGAGGGGAGGTAAGGCCTGCGGCCAGGGGGACGGAAGGAGTGTCGGGGAGAGGTCGGGGTGGGAAGGGAGGCCCATAGCACGCCAGAACTTAATGGTGGTGTTGGGGGGGGGGGGGGGGGGGGGGCGTGCCCCAAGTCAAAAGGGAGCTTTTAATGGAGGTGCCACAATTACTCCCTGCCCTCAATCTACGCCCAATTTTCATGCTTCCCCTCAAAGGCCAATCTTCTCGCCAGCCTAAAAATTGATGCGGAGTGAGAAATGGCCCTTAAGTGCCAATAATGTTTTTGACTTAAGGACCTTAATTAGGGCAAAGGTAGGCTTCCCATCCGAGGCCTTGCCCGCCTCAGTATTAATGACATAGGATGGAAGGAGTTATAATGCCAGTAAATGAATATTATTGCTCTGATATTAACGACCTTTTCGACCCACACCGGCCGACCTGCGCGACCCACCATTTTCTCTTACCTTGTTTGTTGCTGACAAAAATGGAGGAAATGGTTTTGGGTCCGTTTGGCCCTAATGGTCCCTTTGCCCCCCCACCCCGAACTTGAAAAAAAAAAAGGCTGCGACCGTATAAAAACAAATGCGGCTGCACTGCGCATGCGTGCGCGATCATCGGTGCGTATGCACATAGTTTTGCGCATGCACACCGATGATCGGGCACGCATGCGCAGAGCAGCCAAATCTTTTTATCTGTTCCTGGCTATTTTGAAGGCCGTTCGCAGCTGGCATTATTAAAAGTCGGCTGCTGCAGCTGTTGTGCGCGGATTTGCATGATCGGGAGCGCCGCAATGGACGGCTCCACAACCCTCCCGCCACCCGCCCGCGAGTCGCGCCCCTGAGTTTTACAATGCCTGCTATAAAAAGCACTTAACGGCTTGACGTGGCTGCTCCCATATTCATTTCGCTGCCGGGTTTTCCAACCAGCATTAAATTTAAATCAGATTCGCAACTACAATGTGGGAGCCTGATTTAAATATTATTCGGCACCCTGCTGTGAGAGAGTGGGGCATAGGCACATCATCCAGCTTGCCACCATAAAAATGTCACAGGGTGTATACATTGGGATTTGGGCCAAATTACCTGGGGGCGATTCTCCGGACTCATTGTGCCCGGTATAAATTCCGCTACGTCAGGAGAATTGTGATCAGGATCTCACTCATAGGGAGAGAAACTTATTATAACTAATTTGCATTCATTTTAATCTAGAGGTGAGTATCCCTCTCCACTTCCCTCCAGGGAACACAAGGACACAGCAGCCACCGGCTGGATGTTGGGGGGGGGGGGGGGGGGGGGGGGGGGGGGCAGGGTCCTTTAAAGGGAGTTGAGGATTGGGGTGCTTCCCCAGGATGGGGGTCTCTTTTTGGGTCTGTGAAGTCTTGACCTGCTTTCTTTCATGTTTGTGGAATCATGGGATCATAGACTTTACAGTGCAGAAGGAGGCCATTCAGCCCATCGAGTCTGCGCCGGCTCTTGGAAAGAACACCCCACTTAAGCCCATACCTATCCCCATAAACCAGCAACCCACCTAACTTAAGGGCAATTTAACATGGCCAATCCACCTAACTTGCACATCTTTGGACTGTGGGAAGAAACAGGAACGCCCGAAACAAACCCACACAGACACGGGGAAAACGTGCAGACTCCGAACTGACAGTGACCCAAGCCGGGAATCGGACCTGGAACCCTGAAGCTTTGAAGCATCTGTGCTAACCACTGTGCTGCCGTGCTGCCCATACACCATATGTCTGTGCGGAGCCTGCACATCCTCCCCGTGTGTGCGTGGGTTTCCTCCGGTTGCTCCGGTTTCCTCCCACAGTCTAAAGATGTGCGGGTTAGGTGGATTGGCCATGCTAAATTGCCCGTAGTGTCCTAAAATGTAAGGTTGGGGGGGGGGGGGGGGGGTGTTGTTGTTGGGTTACGGGTATAGGGTGGATACGTGGGTTTGAGTAGGGTGATCATTGCTCGGCACAACATCGAGGGCCGAAGGGCCTGTTCTGTGCTGTACTGTTCTATGTTCTATAACAGGGCAAAGCACAGTTACAGCCTGCCTGTCCTAAAATCATCTCTCAGAACAGAGACATTCTGCAGCTTGTTTCTTGGAGAAGCATTTCACCATCCATGAAGTTTCAGTAGGCTCTGCGGTTTCAATGTTGCAGTGTGGCTCCTTTTGTCCCTTTGTACTTGCTTGTTTACATTCCATTTCATACACCATTGACCTCTATGTGGGGTTGCCTGAGGAGAGAGAGCAATGATTGACACAACAAGACTGTCCTGTGCCAGAGAAGTGAGGATCCACTGCCCCTTCATCCAGATGACCTGTCTTAAGTGAGGTGTTGATGTCCCAGACAATTATCCTTCCCTTTCACTAAACCCACACCCATTGTTTTGCAGGACCGCCATCTGATGAGGTCAGGCCATCCGGAGTCACTACCTCCCCTCTACACGAGGACGACATCCGCGATGCGTCATCGCTTTCACCTGCACCCACCACCAGCGCAGAGACACACACCTCGGTGGACATGAACTGACAGCTTCGGGGACACAATATGGTGAGCACCACATAGCTGCTAATGCAGATCAGGTGGAGGCAGAAACATCCAAGGGTGACAGCAGTCAAAGGTCTGCTGAATCCCAAGCCTAAGCTGGGTCTCAGCCAGCATTCAAGCATACAGACAAGGTTCTCCTGGAGCTGATACAGATGATAAGACACAGACATGAAATTCAGGAGGGGGTGTCAGCGACATTCCAGTGAGTGCAAGGCCGATTGGAGGAGTCCCAAAGCCTTCAGGTGTAGGGATGATGCCGGCATTGCGTGACACCGAGGCAACACTGAGTGATGACCGTACTGAAAAACGTGGAGAACGCTGTCTGAGCCATGAGTGGTGGTGTCCAACGTGTTGCTTAGTCTGTGACGATCAAGGCCGAGGACCTCAAATTCATGTCCCAGTTGCTGAGGGACTATCTTCCATCCTCCAGCTCCACATTGGGTTCTTCCTCCAGTTTCTCCTGGTGGTCGTCCTCCTCAGACATGTGTCAAATTGTGGAAGGCACAGCAGACCACCATAAACTGGGAGACTCTCTGGGGGCTATGTTGTAGAGCCCTGCCAGAGCGGTCCAGGCAGTGGAACTGCATTTTGAGCAGCCTGATGCACCACTCAATGACAGCACAGGTGGCAGCATGGGACTCAATGTAATGCATCTCCGCCTTGGTCTCTGGCCTTCCCCCTGGTGTCATCAGCCACGTTCTCAGCGGGTACCCCTTGTTCGCTACGAGCCAACCCGCCATCCTGGGTGGTCGCGGAAGACAATGCGGATCTCTCAATTGCTCCAGGATGTAGCTGTCATGCACGCTCCCAAGACAGCGTGCACATACGTGCATGATCCTGAGGTGGTGGTTGCACAGGATTTGAACATTCAGCGTGTTAATATAGGGCACTCCTTGATGCCCCCAGTGCTTGTACGGCAACATGCGTGCCATCGATGGCTCCCTAGATGTGTGGCACCCCAGAAACCACGGGAAATCTTGCAGCCCGTACATCTTGGTGGGCTTGGTCCAGGTCAAAGGGGATGTAGTCAGATGCCTGGGTATGCAGAGCATCCAAAACCTCCCAGATGCACCGGTCAGCTGATTGCGAAATGTCACATAGATCCCCGCTCGAGCCCCGGAATGCCTCAGTTACCTAAAAATTGAGGGCGGCAGTGACCATCACAGCCACCGGAGTGCCGTGCTCATGAGGGTGTGGCACAGGGAACGCACCGTCTCCCTGTTGAGATGCAGTCTTCTGTGGCATGTGCTGCCAGTTAGCAAATTGACTGATCCTCGATCCCTTCACATGAGATGAGGCTGTGTGGCCATCAGCTTTACCCATGGCAGGTCTTTGGCCTGCCCTTCTGGCCCTCTCCTCAGCCTGATGGGTGGCTGGGTCTTTGTAAAAAAACGGTTCATTAATCCATTTTTCATAATAATCAGAACAATGCAAATCAATCAGAGAAATACAATAGAAGATAAAAGGAAAAAAAAACACACACCTGATTAACTTAGGTACAAACACTAACCTAACCCTGCCGCCCCCCCCCCCCCCCTCCCCACCCGCAAAACTAACCTAAACCCCTGAATAGCTGACGGTGACTAACTCCTTAAAAAAAAAGAATTAAATAGTTGCCATCTGAGGTCCACCCTCTACATCGACCCCCTAATGGAGAAGTTGACCTTCTCCAAATGCAGAAATGACATTAGGTCACCCAGCCAAGCAGAGGCACTAAGTGGAGTGGGAGAGCTCCACCCAAGCAAAATTTGCCTCTGGGATATCAATGAGGCAAAGGTAAAAGACATCCACCTTCACCCCAGACTGTATCACTGTCGAATCCAACACCTGGAATATGGCCTCCAGCAGACACAGATCCAAATCTACACATAATATCTCCGACATGGTATTAAAGAAAAAGAAGTCCCGAAGCCTATCAGCTTGGGACAGGGCCAGATCATATGCATATGGTTAGCCAGCCCACGAGAACAGCTCTCACACGTACCCTCAACCCCAGGGAAGAATCCGCTCATCCTAGCCCTGGCCAACTGCGTCCTATGCAAAACTTTGAACTGAATCAGACTCAGCCGAGCATATGAAGACGTGGAGTTAACCCTCTGAAGGGCCTCACTCCACACTTCACCATTAAGAATGGGATCCAATTCACCCTCCCATTTCACCCTCCCACCACTCAATGGAGCAGGATCCGTTGAAAGGATGTGATCATATATGTCCGAGATAGACCTCTTGTCAGGCCGAGCCAGAGACAGAATCTTTTTCATCAGAGAAGAGGGTGGTGCCAAAGGAAAGGAGGGAAAAGCTTTACATGAAAAATCGGGAATTTGGAAATACCTAAAAAGACTGGAACTGGAATTTCTCAGCTAAGTTGTTAAAACTCGCAAGCCTCTCCTCCACAAACAGGTCCTTAAACCTCTCGAGGCCCTTCATTCTTAAGATTTAAATGTCCAGTCCAAATCAGCTGGGAGGAAAACATGATTATTCCATATGGGGGCGAGCGCTGACAGGGAATGGAGCTTGGAATGCTGCCTAAACTGCTTTCAAATTCTCAGGGAAGAGACCAGACTCCACCACTGGATTCGAGGAAAAAGGTTAAGGTGCAGTTACTATTGTACAAAGACGAGAAGCACGGTTCCATTTCTCATATGGATTCGGGATCGCTAAATCATAACATTATATTCTGAATATTCGCTGCCAAATAATAAAACTGAAAATTGGAAAGGGCCAAATTCCCCGGTTGACTGTCCCTTCTGGGAGTCTTACCCGTCAAATAAAATAAAATATCAATTTGTTGGCCTTAACAAAAAAGGATTTTGGGAGATAAATGGGGAGGCACTGTAAGAGAAATAAAAATTGCAGGAACATATTCATTTTAATAGTCTGAACCCTACCTGCCAAGGATAGGGGAAGGTTGTTCCACCTCCACAAGTCTGCCTTAATACCACTAACCAGACTGGTGTAATTTAATTGATGAAGTGAGGCCCTGCTGTAGGCCACCCAGAGTTCCAGATAACGAACGCTAGTCTTGTCAAGGCAAAACGATAACATCCCAAGTTGAGCTCACCTCGCAAGGGGGTTGACCAGGAAACATTCACTGTTGCCTAAGTTCGTCTTGTATCCAGAGAAGGGGCCAAAAGTGCTATGCAACTTCATTATGTCGTCCATGGAGGATACAGGGTACGTAATATAGAGGAGTAGGTCGTCCGCGTATAGGGACGCCCAATGCTCCACTCCTCCCCCCTCAATACCCCTCCACTTAACAGAAGACCTCAGCGCTATAACAAGCGGCTCTATTGCCAGCACAAACAGGAGTAGGGACAGTTCCTCGTGGCCCTACTCAAAGGAAAATAATCAGAGTTCAGGGCATTTGTACAAACACTGGCAGTGGGGGCCTCATACAACAGATGAATCCAAGAAATAAACTTTTGCCCAGAACCAAATCTCCCAAGAATCTTTAATGACAACCGACAATGATTTCAATGTCATCATTAGACTTTTCATTATTTCCAGATTTTTATTGAATTCAGATTTCATCATTCCAGTGGCGGGATTTGATCCTGGGTCCCTCGAGCATTACTCTGGGTCTCTGGTTTAATAGTCCAGTGACAATGCCACTACGCCACTGCCTTCCCGTAACTGCCAGGAACTCCGGGGTTGGATCAAGCGAGTACTGGTGGAGTCCACCAACCTCTGCTGCTCCACCCTTGCTGTCCTCACCAAATGCGCTCTATAGGAGATAATTTCCCCCCTAAGGACCACCTTATGCCTTCGCACAGAATGGAAAGTGAAACTGACTCGGTTGTGTTAAATCTTATATCGTCCTTTCTGGCAGTGGACAAATGTTTCAATTCGCTAATAGTGTGTCTGATCTGCCTGGTGGATGTTGGGTGGGGCCAGACTCTCGCGACAAATCCAGAAACGTGGGGCATGGTCAGAAATAACAACTGCTGAGTACTCAGCCGCCACATCGAAGGGAGGAAAGATCTATCTCGAACAAAAAACATCAATCCGCAAACATACTTGATGGACATGCAAAAAAAAAAGAAAATTCTTTAGCCCTTGGGTGCAAGAAACGCCAAAGATCTACCCCCATCTGTGCCATGAAAGACGACAAAGCCCTGGCCACCCCAATGGGGCAAAAGGTTTAGGCTTGGAAAGATCCAAGCCAAGGTGCATTCAGGTCCCCATCTAAAATGAACTGATGAGAGTTTAAATTGGGGATGAGGGCAGCAGTGAATTAATTACATTTGTAGCGCCCCAGTTGGGGATGTAAATGTTAACCATGCCAACCGGGTGCTCACCAGGGAGCCACATACAATAACATATAGATTCTTATTGTCAGCTATAATCATAAGAGGCCGAAAATTGAACCCTTTTATTAATTAGAGTTGCCGCAGCTCTCGCCCTACCCATCCCTTGTTCAGCCTATGGGTCTCTTGCAAAACACCACATCGGAGTTCAAACTTGGAAGGTGAGAAAATGCCCTCTATCTTTTCACTGGGCCATTCAAACGCCAAACATTCTAGGTGATCAAACAATTTGGAGGCCTCCGCAACCCCCCCCCCCCCCCCCCCCCCCACCCCCCCAACCTCAAATTATCAACATTAACTAACTATTACATTATAATTATACGTTATCTACTACAAATATGACTATCCACTATGACAACTATCTCCAGACTCCCTGAGGTAACAGTGTCACGTGGTTGTTCTCTACTGCCACCTGCTGGTTGGAGGTCGTACCTATTACTATTTAATGATTGCTTATGCACACCATCACACCAGAGACCCAAAACCTCTGCTAACAACATTAGGGAGTTTGTGCTCAGCTGTCCTCTGCTCATCCAGATAATTACCCTTTGGCCACAAGAGTGTCTTCAGTGGTGAAGCCCTGTTCTTTACTGTTTGATTACTGGCAGCCGCCTCTGTGATGCTGACGTACCTTGAGTACAATACGCTGTTCAGGCATCAAAGATTGAAGGACATCTAATCATCCTCTCAGACAGGGCACCTGTCCCTTCGAGGAGGCAATTGAGATTTCAGGAGCATGAAGTGTTATCACAACTAGGCCAAAGTGTTATCACATCAAGGCTAATCCCCCGACTGTGAAGCTGGAGGCTGCTCACAGTCGAAGGGGGTGAAATTGACTTTCAGGAGAGAAGCTGCAGCAGGGCTCTCCTGGGAGAGTTTGGTAGGACAGACCGGCTGTAACTGTGGGAGCCCTGTTTTGAGACCTTACAATATTTAAAGATGGCTTGGATGCTTCACAGATGCAAACCACCCCACCCCGGCCCAGGGAAAACACCCGACCTGGCCCCCCCTGAACAACCCAACCATCCTGAAGTGTGCGCCACCTCCCCACTCCCATGAGCTTCATTCAGGTAAATAGAAAGGCTACTCACCTCTTTACTTCTTTACAGAAGCTATTGCGCCAGCTTTTTGTTTTTGTAGAGGAATAATAAACAACGCCCATATGACTTCTCACTGGGAGGGTTGGGTGACTCCCGGCAGGCTGCTGCATTTGACTTTAATCTCGCTAATCAGATTGAAATGCATGCAAATTAGCCTTGAGCTCCTCGTCAGAATTGGCTGGGTGAATGGCAAAATGGTTCGCGCCTGGCGTGAAATGTTTTTTGGCCATTCCCGCTATTCACCCGCTGCAATGGGATTGGCAACAGGCGCAACGAGATGGGATAAACGAGCCTCAAGTGCTCCTGCTGGGACTGAATGGCATGCGATTCACACTTCCTTTGGGGGTGCTATTCGGTAATGTGAGTCAGGACATGCAAATGTCCAGCACTCTGCCAGTACTAATTGAGAGAATTTCCCAGCTCAGTGGGCGGTGTAACCCCCGGGGCCAGAATTAGTACCAAAAGAATCTGACAGCTGGAGCCGTTTCTAATCACTCCACTTACCACACACGCACTGCAGCTACAAATATGGCTCATACAAGACCTGCTCCGTGCCAGTGAGGAAAGGAGGGACACCCTCCTCCCAGGATGGGCTGCAAACTCAAGCCTACCCTCCTGAACAGTGCCTGGGAGTTGGTGCCAGAGGCAGTCAGCACTGCCAGTCTCATCAGGAGGAGTCAACTGGTGAGCTTGAAGGGTGGGGGTCACTGGTGAGGCCTCTGTCCTGAGAGGCCAGAGAACCAGGGAGGGTTCTAAAGGCCACGGTGCAGATGTTATCTGGTTGGGGTGAGCTCTGCTTATCCCCTGCTTCCTCTCCAGTGGGGCATCGCTTCTGAGGAGTGGCAGCACCTGGCGGGCCCCTGATTGAGCTTGGCCACATCCACCCCCTTGATGATGCAGCTGGTGTATGAGGGTGTCCAGAGGGGTGGCTTGGGTGGCCTCCCAGATGACTAGGGGGTCTCTGAGCTTGCAAAGGACACGTGTAGCACTCAGCAGTGTGAGCAGCCAGGAACCTGTAAGTAACACCAAAGCGGTGCACTTAAAACACATACTGCAGCAACGACGGTCTAACCAGGCCACCCTGATCCCGAGGGGAACACCCCGAGTGCACTTGGCACAAAGTTGTTCCCTGCTACTGCCCCGACCTAGGCAGCCACCCCCACAGCAAGGCTGACATTATTTTAGGCTTTTTCAGAGTTTTATCAGCCTCCCGTTCCGCTGCCTTGGTGCCTAGGCCCCGCTTGTAAATACTTGCACTAACCCGCGACTGCAGGACTCACACCAAGAGGGGAGGAGCATCGTGGAGGGGTGGAGCTTGAAGTGTCCAAGCCATTAACAATTTTAAAATCCATACAAATGATGGTTTTGCATTGATCCGCTAGAACAGGGCGCAAACCTCATTATTGCCGCCAGCGAGGGACCGGAGCATGGCGTCAAAATGGATTATTTTCCTTTTTGTGCAATTCTCCACCCAATTACAATTCTCATTTCTGGCATCACAAGGCAGAGAATGCAGCCCGTCGTGTTCAAACATTGTTTGCCACGGTGCTCACATACAAAATCTAAATTTCTCTACACGCATTAGATTTTATAATTTTGTATGCATATTAAATATTATATATCCATGAACTGGCCAAATATCTTTGCATAATTTTGCATTCATTTATTAAAAACATCTTTGGTCATTCCTTATTTGGCATAGAAAAGTTTCTTATTTTTGAAATATTCCTGTTTTGACAAATATCTATTTTTGAAGTTGGTTTATCGTTAGAGAAAAATAATCACCCATTGTGAACAGAGAACATTCACACCAAATAAACTTTATCACACAACTTTGAAGCCACAGCGAAAGCAGGTACATGAGTAGGTATGGAACTATTGCCCTGATTTCAGCTGATATGCCATTGCAGTTAGTCAACTTGCAACCACAATGGAAAAGTTTGAAAACAGCTTCAAATCTAAGTGCTTGCTTATGCAATATTTATACAAATACCGTACAGCACCTGGTGCAATGCACAAGGACAATCTGTACCTGACGGTTTTACATAATAATTCAAAACGTCTGTAATACAGAATTCATTTTACACAATTAGCACCAATTTTGGCCTGGATTTTTCTCTGGACAAGTAATGAAAAGTTTAGCACAGTAAGTTTGGCTACCTAACATGTAGCTCATTTTACACTATTGCTGGTTAACTCAGTGCAAAACGTTCGATTAATCACCAGTCAGACTTTGGTCAGAAATATAACCAACATACAAAGTGGAGGCAAATTGTAAAACATGGTGGTTGAACATGTCAATCCCCACAAAATTCCATTTTGACATGGTGCTTATATTGCTTTGAAGAAGAGAGTAGCTGGTCCTTTGAGGAAAGACAGCAGATTAGAGGTGAATTTGTCCTTCCCTAATTTGATATATTAATATAAAACTGATGAGACAAACAGTTTTCTCTGTTGTCCCCAATTATTTAATTTTGCTCATTCCATGATAAATCATTACTGGCACTTTAACTACCGGTGAGCATTATCATGAATTATTCTGCAAAATAAGAGGTGCAAGAATGTCCAGTATAAAAATCCATACCACATCTTAAATAATATTCAGATTCAAGGTCTCCTGAGGACTGCTGAATTTTTCAGTACCTCCCCAAGGCTATGCCTATTGATAGTGGAGTAATTGATATACGGCGTATAGGAGATCATGTCAGGACGATCAATATTGTAAATGGCCTTAACTTTGGGAAGAGCGGCCAAATCCCTGTAGTCAAGAATCTCATCATCTAGCTTGGCCTAAGAGAGGAAGAACAAAAGAAGGATGCAAGAGATAATGAGCAGGGAATGAAGAAAACAGAGGAATAAAAGTAGACAACTATTTCATATATTGGAGCACTGATTGATGAATCCAAGGAAAACTAGTGTAGAAGAAAACTTGATTGAAATAAATAGCCAAGAGTCATTTAGGAATATGCCACACATATAACTATATATTTGACCATATAAATTTAGGCCATGAATTTCCTTGTAGCTGCCCCTGCTCCATTGTTGTAACCTTGCTGAGAATCTAGTGGGAGCTTTTTTTATGCATGTAAACAGGATTTTGAAGCACTATTGGTTCTTTGAGCAGAGAAAGGGAAATCCAAGAAAATTCATGGCTCATGCATGATATAAATATTGCAACACAGTTACATCTTTCCATTTATTATAAAGGAGCAGCACATCCAGTTTCTGCAAGGCAAGAATTTCAACTCCTTTTGAAGACTATATAGTAAGCTTCCACCATCTAAAATGGTGCCAGAAGTTGTAGGCGTCATTTTAATTATAATATCACAGTGTTAATTATTTTAAAGGTCAAATTATTCCATTAGTTATCAATATATCAGGGAAGTTTGAATTATTTAATGCAATTTGTATTTAATTACAGACGCACACAAGAAAGCATACTGGGTTAAAACTTGATCTCCCACTAGAACTTAACTTTTTTATGGACAATCAGAAGAACTCTGATGGAAATGAACATCAACTATGCATTACATACAATTTTAAACAAACCCTGTGACCTAAAATTACAGGAAAGCTAATGTATGGTTAATGAATTCATCTGAATGGATTTATCCTCTACTTCAGCAAAGGCATTGAAATATGTGGGTTAGCATCACTGCCAAAATACATGGCTTGTGGATTTAAAATAAATATGTTAAGCTTTGCATATTAGTACCACATAGTGTAATTTCAGGGTTTGGACATTTTCAAGTCAAAATATGAGACCATTGAGTGCAACTAAACTTTAAAAAAAATAATTAGGCTTCTACATTAGGGAAGAGATTTGTTCACGTTAGGTTCTAACGGTGCAAAGCAACCTATGTTGCTTCCATGGAGGAGGCAGCACCCCAGAATGCTAGCTCCAAGACCGAGGTGAGGCTTGGCCAGCCAACAGCACAGGGGCTGGATTATGGCTCCCAAAACCACTCTATATGGCCCCAGCACCTCTGTTGATAATCCCAGTAAGACAGGCAAGTGAAGTTGAAGATGCAACAAGGTACTTCTCTCCTAATCACAAATTGTTTATCTCCCGTACTTGCTGCTGATGGGCTCATTAGGGAGCCTCTCGGAAGTAAATTGGAAGGAGAAGAAGAATCTCTGGTTGGAGGAGCAGCCTGTTTGGGTACACAGAGGGAGAATTCAGAATGTCCAATTCACCCAACAGCAACTCTTTCGGGACTTGTGGGAGGAAACCACAGCATCCGGCGGAAACCCACGCAGACACGGGGAGAACATGCAGACTCCACACTGCCATAATATATATCCATGTATATAATGGAGTGCAGACAGGCAGTGATTGACATACAGGATGACCAGTAAGCACACAGAACAGAGCAGCCAATCACCAGACAGGACACGACTACTATAAAGCCAGAGGGCACCAGTTTTCCCGCTCTCTCGGGATCCAGCCTCTGAAACAGTCAGAGCTCGTGAGCATAGCCAGTGCAAACACCATGTGGTAGTCAGTAAGTCTGGTCAGGTTAGCCTCAAGTCTCCAGTCAAGTCAGCATAGTGTCAACCCACAGTTGAACATGTAAAATAGTTAGATGTTAAATAAAATCGTGTTGCATCTCATCAAGTGTTGGAAGTCTGTCTCTCGCTACACTGCATCAAACGCAATCCACATAGACCCAGCCTGCCTAACACATCATGGTACCAGGTACGGATGCTGAAAATTGACGGACCTACCTTGAGTGAATCAACGTTGACCAGCAAACAGCGATCCGGTGACATGGAAAACGTCCGCCCTTCTCCGCAGCTCCGCATTGCCGGCAACCTCAGTGCAAATTGAAAGATCTTCAAACAGAAGTTCCAACTCTATTTGCTGAAGGCGAAGACAAGACGAAATTTAAAACAGTCCTGCTGAAGTTCGACAGCCACTGCAACATTGAGGTGAATGAGAGCTTTGAACGGTACATTTTCCAGCAGAGGCTTCAGGGTAAGGATGAACCTTTTCAATCCTTTTTGACCCATCTCCGCATCCTCGCGCAGTCGTGTAACTATGACTCGACAACTGATTCCATGATCGTTTTCGGGGTCCACTCCGATTCCCTTTGCCAGCAGCTTCTGAAAGTCAAGCAGCTCACCCTCACTATCGCCATTGAAACGTGCGTTCTCCACGAGCATGCTAACAACCGGTACTCCCACATCAGGGTGGCAGAAACGGCAAAGCTAACCCCCCATGAGACACAAAGGGTGCAGGCCATCGCACAAATGCAGGGCCTGAGTCTTGATGAGAGTGACCATTTTGCGTGCTTTTCCCGGGCTCCAATGCATGTGCGCCACGACCGAGGGGACGGCGAGACCGACGACCAGCCTGCGCAGGTGCGTACGTCATTCGACCGCACTGTGCATGCGCGTTGGCGCACGGAACGTGCTGACGTTGGCGGCATGACGTGTCTGAACTGTGGCTCCGCCCATTTAAAGTGGCAATGTCCGACAAAATCACGACGGTGTCTACAGTGTGGCAAGCTTGGCCACTACGCAGCCCTTTGCAGATCTGCTCCACTGCCCAGCCTCCAGCAATCCCAGCCACGGCGCAGAAGCGTCCGTTCGATACAGCAGGCTGTGCCAGACGGCGACCCTGACAGCCCAACAGATCCTGACGGCGAGTGCCTCAAATCCCCATTCTGGGTGAGCATCATTACTAAGCATGCGCTGCCTTTCTCAAAGATGGTGAAACACTTCCCAATCCTAAGCGTCGATCCTGACGAAGAGTGGTGTGCTGTCCTCACAGTTAACAAGGCTCGCATCCGTTTCAAGCTGGACGCCGGCGCATCAGCTAACCTCATTTCGAAATCCGATCTTGACACCATCCGCGTCAGACCAAGAATTCTTCCACCGGCCTGCCAGCTCCTTGACTACAATGGCAATGCCATTGCTGCCAGTGGCTCGTGCCAACTCGGAGCTTCCAATAGGTCACTTAAAGCGACGCTGCAATTTGAGATCGTAAGACCTGACAGAGCATCCCTGCTCAGTGCTCGGGCCTGCAAACCCCTCAACCTGGTTCAGCGAGTTCATACCATGTCATCCTCACAGGAGACGACCTCACCTGATGAAAACTTCCAGGTGCAAATTGATGGCATCATAGCGCAGTACCATAGCGTGTTCGAAGGTATGGGCACACCCGCTGAAACCAAACGCCATCCCTGTGGTTCACACACCACGTCGGGTGCCGGCACCCCTCAAAGGCCGCCTCAAACAGCAGTTGCAAGACCTCCAGGACCAGGGCGTCATATCAAAGGTCACAGAACCCACGGACTGGGTTAGCTCCATGGTCTGCATCAAGAAGCCGTCAGGGGAGCTTCGAGTTTGTATCGACCCCAAAGATTTAAACCGCAACATCATGAGGGAACATTACCTGGTACCAAAACGAGAAGAGTTAGCCAGCGAGATGGAACATGCCAAATTCTTTATGAAGCTGGACGCCTCCAAGGGGTTTTGGCAAATACAGCTGGACGCATCCAGTCGCAAGCTGCGTACATTCAATACCCTGTTCGGTCGCGACTGCTACAACCGAATGCCTTTGGCATCATCTCTGCCTCAGAGGTATTTCACCGCATAATGGAACAGATGATGGAGGGCATCGAGGGGGTGAGAGTGTATGTCGACGATGTCATAATCTGGTCCACAACGCCTCAAGAGGGTATTCCACAGGATCTATGAGCATGGCCTCCGACTGAACAGGGCCAAATGCTCATTCGGTCAATCAGAAATCAAATTCCTTTATGACCACATCCAGCGGGTGACGCAGCAAGGCGTACAGCCAGATGCTGGCAAGGTTTCGGCAATCAACGCCATGAAAACCCCAGAGGACAAGAAGGCGGTCATCCGCTTTCTAGGGATGGTCAACTTCCTTGGGAAGTTCATTCCCAACATGGCGTCCCACACCACAGCCCTCCGCCATCTCATCAGAAAGTCGACAGAATTCCAGTGGCTGCCCGCTTATAAGAAAGAATGTCGTTAGCTGAGGGCAAAACTCATCAAAGCCCCGGTGCTGGTGTTTTTCGACCCCGCCAAGGAGACAAAAATATCCATTGCGCAAGCCAGGACGGTATTGGGGCGGTGCTCCTCCAACGGGATGACTCCTCCTCCTGGGCCCCAGTTGCATATGCCTCCAGAGCCATGACGCCCACTGAGCAATGGTACACTCCGATTGAGAAGGAATGCCTGGGCCTCCTAACAGGAATTGACAAGTTCCACGACTATTCGGGCAGCACGGTAGCATGGTGGTTAGCATAAATGCTTCACAGCTCCAGGGTCCCAGGTTCGGTTCCCGGCTGGGTCACTGTCTGTGCGGAGTCTGCACGTCCTCCCCGTGTGTGCGTGGGGTTTCCTCCGGGTGCTCCGGTTTCCTCCCAGTCGAAAGATGTGCGGGTTAGGTGGATTGGCCATGCTAAATTGCCCGTAGTGTCCTAAAAAGTAAGGTTGGGGGGGAGGAGGGGGGGGTTGTTGGGATACGTGGGTTTGAGTAGGGTGACCATTGCTCGGCACAACATCGAGGGCCGAAGGGCCTGTTCTGTGCTGTACTGTTCTATATCTATATCTATGTATATGGCCTCCCTAAATTCACAGTTGAGACGGACCACAGGCCATTGGTCCACATCATCCAAAAAGACCTCAATGACATGATGCCACGGTTACAACAAATCCTTCTCAAGCTATGTCGCTACGATTTTGAACTGGTCTACACCCCAGGCAAAGAACTAATTGTTGCAGATGCCCTTTCCAGGTCGATCACCACACCGTGTGAGCAAACTGGCATTGTATGTCAAATCGACGCGCAGGTGCAATTCTGTGCCTCCAACTTTCCGGCCTCTGATGAGAGGGTCATTCAAATTCGCGAGGAAACAGCCAGGGATCCTCTGCTCCAGCGGGTGATGCAGCACCTCACGAATGTTTGGCAGAAGGGACAGTGTCCCCAGTTTTACAACATCAAGGACGATCTGACGGTGGTAGACAGCATCCTCATGAAGCTTGACAGAATCGTGATTCCGCAGAGCATGCGAGCGATGGTGCTCGGCCAAATCCACGAGGGTCACCTGGGGGGTCGAGAAATGTTGACGCAGAGCTTGAGAGGCAGTCTACTGGCCGGGCATCAGCCAGGACGTTGCCAAGACAGTCCGCAATTGCTCTACATGTCAAACATTTCAGCCAGCTCAACCTAAAGAAACTCTGCAGCAACATGAGATAGTGACCTTCCCAGGGTCAAAAGTCGGTGTCAACCTTTTCCACGCCAAGGGGCGTGACTATGTCCTCCTGGTCGACTACTTTTCCAATTACCCCGAAGTGGTGAGACTGTCCGACTTCACGTCGGCGGCGGTGATTAAGGCATGCAAAGAAACATTTGCCAGACATGGGATACCACTCACGGTGATGAGTGACAACGGCCCTTGTTTTTACAGCCAGGAGTGCTCTGATTTTGCCCGGGTATACAACTTTTGTCACGTCACATCCAGCCCCCACTACTCGCAGTCAAACGGGAAGGCCGAAAAAGGGTTCCACATCGTCAAAAGACTACTATGTAAGGCTGCAGACTCAGGCACCGACTTCAACCTGGCGCTGTTGGCATACAGAGCGACCCCGCTGTCCACTGGGTTGGCTCCAGCGCAGATGTTCATGAACCGCACTCTGCAAACAACGGTTCCAGCCATCCACATTCCCGACCTGGACAACTTCCCGGTCATACAAAAGATGCAGCAGTCTCGGGCCCAACAGAAATCAGCGTACGACACTCATGCCACGGATCTCCCCGAGCTGGTCCCTGCTGATCGAGTTCATGCACAGCTGCCTAACGGCAGCTGGTCTGCCACAGCTGTGGTGGTCAAGCAAGTGGCCCCGAGATCGTTCCTCGTCCGCAAGGCTGATTGCTCTTTCCTACAACACAACAGGCGGGCGCTGCACAGACTTCCACGCCCGCCACCCAACCGTGATGTCCCACCTCGCACACTGCTTCCTCCGGACGCGCCCTGCCACGGGGCCACCAATCTACCAGCAATCCTGCCGACCTCTGTGACCACTACATTAGCGGCAGTCCCGCGCATCCAAGTGCAGGCGGCCCCTGCTCCACCCTTGAGGCAGTCAACCAGAATTCGTCGCCAGCCACAGAGACTAAACCTATAGACCGAATGTTTGCACTACTTTGTTACCTCATCGTTTTGACATCTGTAAATATTGTTTTTTTACCATTTCATCTGCCTTATATCTGCACTAGCGACACCTTCCTATGTATACAAGTCCATTTTAACATATTCTGTATATAGTCAAGTACACATACACATCTTCACATACATGCAGCTTAATATTTATTATCTGAACACAAACTTCAAAAAAAAAAGGGGGAAGATGTCACAATATACATCCATGTATATAATGGAGTGCAGACAGGCAGGGATTCACATACAGGATGACCAGTAAGCACACAGAACACAGCAGCCAATCATTAGACATGACACGGCCACTATAAAGCCAGAGGGCACCAGTTTTCACGCTCTCTCAGGATCCAGTCTCTGAGACAGTTCGAGCTCATGAGCATAGCCAGTGCAAACACCATGTGGTAGTCAGTAAGTCTGGTCAGGTTAGCCTCAGGTCTCCAGTCAAGTCAGCATAGTGTCAACCCACAGTTTAACATGTAAAATAGTTAGATGTTAAATAAAATCGTGTTGCATCTCATCAAGTGTTGGAAGTCTGTCTCTCGCTACACTGCATCAAACGCAGTCCACATAGACCCAGCCTGCCCAACACATCACACACAGACAGTGACCCAAGCCGGGAATTGAACCTGGGACCCTGGTGCTGTGAAACGAATACTGGTCAAATTAAAATATTGCTTCTGGATGGTGACTTAGATTTCTGATAAGAGTCAAGAAATTCTGACTTGAAAACGTTTCAGCCCTGAAGTTAAGTTATTGATAGAGATATACAAAGCATAATACATTTATCAGAAATCCTCCTTCCAGTAATAATGTTGATAGTAATCATTAAATAAACAAATTGAGCTCCATATTAGCATAATATTACGTGCTCAAGAAATTAAGTTATTCGAAAAGTGGCAAGCATTTGTCGTTTCACTTTCTTCATACCTCTTTGCCCATTCCTTTGCACAGTACCGTGTCCTCCCGCCACTCCGTTCCCCCAACCCAAACTCACCCAGTTCAGGTTAGGTAGCCAGGTAGAGAATATTTGTGCTTAGAAACATCCCCAACGGATCATCTATTGTTACTTTTTGGATTGGCTCAATATGTACACAAAGTGTATTTGACTGTTACATACGGGGCTGTATATCGCTCATTTTCAATCCACTGGCAACAATCCAAGCTAAGACTGTTGGGGATGTCCATGTGACAAACCATAGCGTTAACTTTATAAAACACTATTATTCGATCTCAAATCTTTTTATTGGGAGATAAATATTCCAGTCCTCAATGTACTTGGCTTATTTACCTTCCCATTTCTTATGCATACAAACTTTCAAAATATTAATTTGTGTTAATTTGTAAGAATTTTGTAGCAGGATTATTTGAAAGTATTTAAGTAGGTTATGGCATTACTGGAGATGAGTATCGGTTATCTAAATGCACTGCTGAATAAACTTACATAGATAATACGGCTTGGGGACCCTGAAGTACTTGACGCTGGAGCAGATGTGATGCTCTCAGAAGAAGTACGGGTGATCTAGAGGCAAAACAATACGTTACATAATTTCAACCTTAAAATTACAAGCTATGCTCAATTATCTAAATATCTGGAAAATAGACACCCAAACATTTTTCATTTCAAGTTGTAGTTTCTTGACTTCCCACCTTTTACATGTTCACATTCAGACTCCACTAATTCCGTAAGGTCTCAGGCTCCATGTAAATCTCAAGCCTTGATCTATTATTCTTTTATTCCAGAAGTCACACTGAAAGGACAGAATTTTACCATATTTTGTCAGTGGTGGGTTCTGACTGAAAACCAAATTTTCTGGCATTCAGTGAACAGAAAGTCTGGGGGCATGATTTATGGCATCACTCTGGAGGGGCAGATCTCAATAGAGCCAGCAAGGCCGGTTCCACAAATTGGGGCACCGTATTTAAAAACTGCACCTATCTGCATTAAAAAGAACTCTACACCACCTCCCCACAGATACGGACGATCCCTCTGCAAGCAATGGGTTGATTCCACAGCACCCCCCCACCCCCCCCACCGCAAACAGGGAGAAAGCAGGAGCTCTTTCCCTGTCCCCCCCCCCCCACAACTAACAAATAGCAGAGGGTTCTTGATCCCCCCCTCCCCACAATTGACGAAGAACTGCGGGCACTTTCTCCCCCCCCAATATTCACAGCCATCACTTTCCCCCTTCACGGGCAATTACCGCTCTTTGTGGGTGGGAAGTTCACTTTGTCACCGCGAGAGGCGGGGAAAATGAGGAAACAACATCTCGCCGGTGAGAATCTCGTTTCCAGGCAATTGCAATATTTTGCGACAACGTCGAGGAGTGGCACGGTGGCTAGCACTGCTGCCTCACAGCTCCAGGGACCTGGGTTCAACTCTGGCCTCAGGTGACTGAGTGGAGTTTGCACTTTCTCCCCGTGTCTGCGTGGGTTTCTCCAGGTGCTCCGGTTTCCTCCCACAGTCCAAAGATGTTCAGGCTAGGTAGATTGCCCATGCTAAATTGCCCCTTAGCATCCAAAAGGTTAGGTGGGGTTACTGTGTTACGGAGATAGGGTGGAGGCATGGGCTTAAGTAGGGTGCTCTTTCCAAGGGGCAGTGCAGACTCGATGGGGAAAATGGCAAAAAGGCATCTGTGAAGCTACCGAGTTTAACACCACTTTTCGTACCTGATCCAATGCTCTGTGCAATTTAGTCAATTGTTGTGTTATATTAAATTTTTCCGGGTAACAAGGTGGTGCAGTGGTTAGCACTGCTGCCTCATGGCGCCAAGGCCTGGTTTGATCCCGGCACCGGGTTACCATCCATGTGGAGTTTGTACATTCTCCCCGTGTTTCCATGGGTCTCACCCCCAGAACCCAAAAAGATGTGCAGGATAGGTAGATTAGCCATGCTAAATTGCCCCTTAATTGGATGGAAAGGATTGGGTACTCTAAATGCAGATCGGGGTGCCCATAAAAATGGCGTCCCTATCTCTGTGAAGTTGGCTTTGCCAGTTCTATCAATGGGAAAATCCTGCCCTAGAGTGTGTATTGGAAATGTTAACATATTACTTTAAAGGCATTATAGAAATATAGATTATAAAACTCAGTATCTAACTAACACAAGAAATCTGTGTTTATAGCTCAAAAGTACAAACTTCATTTTCGGAACTTACAAATCAAACCTGCAATGTGGCAAAGAATACATTCAGCAATAAAGAAGTTCTACGAGAACAAACAAAGAGTAATGAGTTATTAGAATTTGAACAATAATGGCTCCGTATGGCAAGTAGGTTTTTAACTCATCATTTAGTTACAAACGGACTAATGCTTCTTTCTCCTTACCTTCTGTTTTTCTTCAGCCCTGGCAGCCTGTTTACAGACTGGGTGCCAGATTAAAATACCTGCAGCAAATTAAAAACAAATAATAAAAAGTAATGGTAAACATCAGAAAACTATTAGTAATTCTCCACTTAATTTAAATAAAGTAGATATTTTTGTTATTTATATCCAAATTCAATTCTCATTAACTTTTTGTACAGTTTCCTTCACTCTGTGCACCAACAGCCTAAAAATATAATAGGGGGATTGAGGCATGTGAGAAAATTGTCAATAGTGCTATTACAACAAATTAAAATTAAGCATGAGGACTAGGACGAGTGCCTAATCAGGAATTTTGCCTGCTGTATAGATGGGTTCAAGACAGTACAAAAGGTGGTCTACTCAAAATGAGAGGATTACTGTGTATGAGTTAAAGTATGTGGTTAATTTTTTGGAATCTTGACCATTTGACATTTAGTGAGAAGTAGAAACAAGTAAATTAATTTCTGATATGAACTTAAACACTACTTTTATATATAATACCATGGGTATGGTGTTTCTTTTACCCAGAGTGAGGATCGTCACACCCTCACCACTGATTTGTCCTTGACCTTGCTGCTGTCTAAGATGTCAAATAAATAGGTCTCACAGCACCTGGGACGGTGGAGGAATGTTCGGATGATCCCACTGTTGATTCTGACGATGGTTTTGGCTTTGACGATTGGGTTGTCAATGATCAGGCTTCCTTCCCGTTTTCATCCAGTCCCATCATACGTGCATCGTGCATTCTGACCTCCTTTCTTTGCCAGTGTTTGCCAGTATGGCTACTTTCTGCTGTTTCTCGACCAATTATGGGTTTTTACAGGCTGAGGGTGATAGCCCCACATCCAACCATCTTCATTTTTCAACCAGGCTTGCGATTGGCTTTGGCAAAGACAGACACAGAGGAGGAGAAAGATGAATTTTATCACCAATTGCAGGATACGCTGGACGAGATACCCGGCCACTGATTGGTGACCTAAACGCTAAGCTTGATGACAACCAATGAAGATTGGACAGTGTAATTGGCCTCATGGATCAGAAAGTATGTGCAACAGAAATAGCGAGGGCTGGATTCGCTGATCGCCGACGCCAAAATCTCTTTTGGCAATCGGTCGGAGAATCCCCGTTCACACTGGAATCGGGGGCAGCGCCATTTCTGCAATGCTCCACCCCCTCAAAAACGGTGTACTGGCACAGGGACAGCCTCAGAACATCACCAGAGGCACTCTCCCGATACTCCTTCCCCGATGGGCCGAGGCCCCGATGGCATGGGACACGTGTGCTCACACCGTTCAGGGACCTCGCGTGGCGGCTGCAGACTGAGTCCAGCGCCACCACAGTCGGGGGTGGGGGGGAAACACTGGTATGAGGTGGTGCGGGGGTGGTGAGGCTGGTTACAGTGAGGCAGTTTTTGGCAGGCCGGGTCCGTGCGCGGCCGGTGCCATGTTGCATGGCGCAGCCACCGCAAGCCGCCGCCATGCGCATGCGCGGGCACAGACCCAGTAATTCACCGGCAGTATCCGCAGGAAATGCACTGCACAGCTGCTAGCTGCCCACGGACAGAGGATCGGTGCAGGGCCAGCGCCGACTTTCTGGTCGTAAGACCAGACCATACTGTGGACATACCCGCAAGATCGGAGAATCTAGCCCTGAGTGTCTGTTGCCGTTCTGCAACAGCAATGGGCTCAGCATTGCGAATACCTTCTTCAAACATAAGGACATCCCTAAAAAATATGATAGCACCTTGAACAAAATTGATTGTGTATGCATCAGCACAGGTGGAGGACATCCCAACAAGGTGACTAGGCTCTTTGAGGTGCTGATGTAGAATCTGATCATCACCCAGTGTTCGGCAAGATCCACCTGAAGGCAACAACCACAGAATCACAAAGGCCATGTGCAAAGGAGAAACTAAAGAAAAAAGGACATTTCATACAATTTTGAACTGTCCTCCCCAACAAATTCTAAGTACTACTGACATCGGCAATAGCGAGAAATAGTAGGAAATCTTTCAAAGTGGGACGAAGGAGAGTTCAGAAGTCACCACTGAATTAAAGAGAGGAACCAACAAAGAATGATGGATCACTGACCCAACGTGAAAGATTTCTGGGGTAGAGGATAATGTTGTGAGAAGATCTTCATGCTCAGGAACATTGTAAAACAGAGCAGGGCCTTGAATTTCAGATTTTGCTTGTTATCAACATCCTTGATTTCGAGAAAGCTTTTGATAGCAACAATCAGTAGTCACTTTGGTACTTCATAAGACAGTAGGGCATTCAGGAACAGTATATAAACATTTTCAAAGCCTTATACTGCTGCTGTATCCAGATCTGCATGGGTACCATGGACTCCTTCATTGCATCTCCCCATTACTTTTAATCTTGGTTATCAATTTAATTGAAGAAGCCGACCGTGGGTGCAGACTTTAGCATCCCATGGCAACACTACTGGTTGATGGACCTGGATTTTATATACAACATCAACTTGCTGGCTGAAGAATCACGTGTGGTCAAAGACATGACAATGAATATTGACGGTAGCAGCACCAAGGTTGGTCTATGCATCAGCTGTAAGAAGACCAAGTGAATGATGACTGGGTGCAGTGAGGTCCTCCATCACCAATGAGCAACACGTCAACCACTTCACCTACCTAGGAAGCAGGGGAGAGTGAGGGAAGGATCGGTGTCCACACAAGTATCAGCAAAGCAGTATCAATCATCCAGTGGCTCTGCATGGTCTGGGAAATCGACACCATCAACATGGCCACGAAGCTCCGTCTTTAGAGGTCCACAGTAGTACCAACCACAGTCTATGCAAGTGAGACATGGAAGAAAACAGCAAAGGCGACACCCAAGTTGGACATCTTTCACCAGCGCTGCCTATGTAAGATCCTGTACATCACTTGAAGAGACAGCATCACCAACGAGGGAGTGCTATGGAGGATTGATCAGAGGGACCTTCAGGACATTGTGACAGAGACAAAAGAGAAAATGCTGGAAAATCTCAGCAAGTCAGGCAGCATCTGTAGGGAGAGAAAAGAGCTAACGTTTCGAGTCCGATGACTCTTTGTCAAAGCTGCGACAGAGAGATGACTGAGGCTGACAGGACATGTATTTCAGCCCCAGACATATGCCATGCCAGAGTGCTAGTAGAATGGACACCATCATATGAAAGAAGAAGTTGGGCTGGCTGAAGACAACCTGGTGAAGTACATTTAAGGAGGACCTTCAAGAGCGGGACATTATTGTTCCCCAGGGGAATGTGTTAAGCCTAACCATCTTCAGCTGCTTCATCAATGACTTTCCTTCCATCATAAGGTCAGAAGTGGGGACATTCACTGCTGATTACACACTGTTCAGCAATGCCTCAGATACTGAAGCACTCCATGTTAAAATGCAACAAAATCTGGACAATATCCAGGCTTAGAGTGACAAATGGCAAGTAACATTTGTGCCACTCAAATGCTAAGCAACGATCATCTCCTACAATAGTGAATCTAACCATTACCCCTTGACATTCTTTTTTTTAAAGAAAATATTTTATTGAAGCATTTGTAATTTTCTCAGTTTAACACATTAACATATCTTAAACAACCGTATGGGCCGATACAGGCAAAAAAACTGAAAAACAATGTCACCTACTACTTCCGCCCTATTCCCTAATTACCCGTATACCGAGTTCCCTGTCCTTAGCGAACACTGCCATGCCTCCTGCTTTCTTCACCCCACTCCCCTTTCCACCCCCCCCCCCCCCCCCCCCCCCCTTTACTGCTGACATTCAATTTTCTTTGAAGAAGTCGGTGAAAGGCTGTCATTTCTGGGCGAACCCTTGAATTGATCCTCTCAAGACTAACTTTAATTTCTTCCGGGCTGAGGAACCCTGCCATATCGCTGACCCACACAGCTGACTTCGGATGCTCCGAGTCCCACCATCACAGCAAAATCTGTGTCCGGGCTACCAGGGAGGAGAAGGCCAGGACATCGACCTCCCTCCCCCACTTGGCACCCGGATAATCCGATACACCAAATATCCGCCACCAGAGATTTGGTGGAGTCGTGAATCGTGACCCGTTGGTCGGCGGGCCCCCCCCATGGCGATTCTCCGGCCTGCGGTGGGCCGTAGTCCCACCGCTGTCAAGCCTCTCCCGCCAGCGGGAATCAAAACACCTACGTGACCGGCGGGACTGGTGGCGCGGGCGGGCTCCGGGGTCCTGGGGGGGTGGGGGGTGGCGCAGGGCGATCTGGCTCCGGGGGGTGCCCCCACGGTAGCCTGGGCCGCGATCGGGGCCCACCGATCGGCGGGCGGGCCTGTGCCGTGGGGGCACTCTTTTCCTTCCGCCTTCGCCATGGTCTTCACCATGGCGGAGGCGAAAGTGACCCCCTCCCCTACGCATGCGCCGGGATGCCGTCAGCAGCCGCTGACGTTCCGGCGCATGCGCGGACTTACGCCGGCTGGCGAAGTCCATTGGGCCATGGCTGGCGTGGCGCCAAAGGCCGTCCACGCCAGCCGGCGGAGCGCCAACCACTCCGGCGCGGGCCTAGTCCCTCAATGTGAGGGCTTGATCCCTAAAGGTGCGGAGACTTCCGCACCTTTGGGGCTGCCCGACGTCACTCAATAACGCCGGAACCCCCTGTCCCGCCGGGTAGGGGAGAATCCCGGCCCAGGTTTGTTCCGTTACCCATCTGGCTATTTGCAAACAGCACTCTGACCACAATTTGGAGTTTATTCCGTTAATCTGGAGCTCTGCATGATCTTACAGCTCTATTACTATACACGATATTTCTCATTATGGCAGGGTGCTAAAGCTTAAAGTTGCCCTGGGCAGCCTGATTCCAACCTAAGTACAGTAAATAGCAGGCTTTGATGAGCTCTCAAATATTGGTTAAGTATGGTACCTTGGGGGCACATGGTGGCACAGTGGTTAGCATTGCTGCCTCACGGCGCTGAGGACCCGGGTTCGAGTCCCAGCCCTGGGTCACTGTCCGTGTGGAGTTTGCACATTCTCCCCGTGTCTGCGTGGGTTTCACCCCCACAACCCAAAGATGTGCAGGATAGGTGGACTGGCCACACTAAATTGCCCCTGAATTGGAAAAAATTATTGGTTACTCTAAATTTATTATTAAAAAACGTGTGGTACCTTGCAGATACATTTCCTCCCCTTCTGCAAACATCTCCTCGCACCTGACGCATCGTGCACAGTCCGGATGGTAATGTTTTTCTCCTGCCTGAGAAACGGAAATACGGTAGAACAGCATCAATTCACAATATTGAAGTTATTAAGACTTGTCAAATTGTCAAACACGAATGTTCAGAAACTACAATCAGCAGGAATATTCTCAGGAGTTCTCAGATGCAAACGTGGCGAACAGTTTTTTGGGCTTTCTGATCAGTCACCAGAACATGAGGAGGAGAATTTCCCAATTACATCCCGGGTTGGATTCTCTGCTCCAGAGAAGTGTGCCACCGGAGAAGAATCATTCCTGGTCTCCACTGGAGCTAGGAACAGCATGCGGAGCGATTTCCTTTCTTTTCCATGCAGATTTATGCATGAAGGGGAGCTCATAGGACTCTGTTGGAATCTTAGTATCCGGCTGCCAGTTCGAGAGGTTCACAGGATTGGGGTTCACAGGATTGATGTTGAGAGCATGGGATTCACTGGATTGATGTTGGAAGTATGGGATTCACAGGATTAATGTTGGGAGTATGGGATTCACATGATTGATGTTGGGAGTACGAGGTTCACAGGATTGATGTTGGGAGTACGAGGTTCACATGATTGATGTTGGGAGTATGGGGTTCACAGGATTGATGTTGGGAGTACGAGGTTCACAGGATTGATGATGGGAGTATGGGGTTCACAGGATTGATGATGGGAGTATGGGGTTCACAGGATTGATGTTGGGAGTATGGGGTTCACAGGATTGATGATGGGAGTATGGAGTTCACAGGATTGCTGTTGGGAGTATGGGGTTTACAAGGTTGCTGTTGGGAGAACGGGGTTCACGGGATTGATGTTGGGAGTATCGTGTTCACAGGATTGATGTTGGGAGTATGGGGTTCACAGGATTGATGATGGGAGTATCGTGTTCACAGGATTGATGTTGGGAGTACGAGGTTCACAGGATTGATGATGGGAGTATGGAGTTCACAGGATTGCTGTTGGGAGTATGTGGTTCACAGGATTGATGTTGGGAGTATGGGGTTCACAGTATTGATGTTGGGAGTATGGGGTTCACAGGGTTGCTGTTGGGAGTATGGGGTTCACTGGATTGATGTTGGGAGGGAGAACAGGGTTCACAGGGTTGATGTTGGGAGTATGGGGTTCACAAGGTTGCTGTTGGGAGAATGCAGTTCACAGGATTGATGTTGGGAGTATGGGGTTCACAGGATTGATGTTGGGAGAACGGGGTTCACAGGATTGATGTTGGGAGAACGGGGTTCACAGGATTGATGATGGGAGTACGGGGTTCACAGGATTGATGTTGGGAGTGTGTGGTTCACAGGATTGATGATGGGAGTACGGGGTTCACAGGATTGATGATGGGAGTATGGGATTTCACAGGATTGATGTTGGGAGTGTGTGGTTCACAGGATTGATCTTGGGAGTATGGGGTTCACAGGATTGATGTTGGGAGAACGGGGTTCACAGGATTGATGTTGGGAGTATGGGGTTCACAGGATTGATGTTGGGAGTATGGGGTTCACAGGATTGATGTTGGGAGTATGGGGCTCACAGGATTGATGTTGGGAGAACAGGGTTCACAGGATTGATGTTGGGAGAACAGGGTTCACAGGATTGATGTTGGGAGAATGCGGTTCACAGGATTGATGTTGGGAGTATGGGGTTCACAGGGTTGCTGTTGGGAGTATGGGGTTCACTGGATTGATGTTGGGAGAATGCGGTTCACAGGATTGATGTTGGGAGTGTGTGGTTCACAGGATTGATCTTGGGAGTATGGGGTTCACTGGATTGATGTTGGGAGAATGCGGTTCACAGGATTGATGTTGGGAGAATGCGTTTCACAGGATTGATGCTGGGAGTATGGGGTTCACAAGGTTGCTGTTGGGAGAACGGGGTTCACAGGATTGATGTTGGGAGAACGGGGTTCACAGGATTGATGTTGGGAGTACGAGGTTCACAGGATTGATGATGGGAGTATGGGGTTCACAGGATTGATGTTGGGAGTGTGTGGTTCACAGGATTGATCTTGGGAGAATGCGGTTCACAGGATTGATGTTGGGAGTATGGGGTTCACAGGATTGATCTTGGGAGAATGCGGTTCACAGGATTGATGTTGGGAGTATGGGGTTCACAGGATTGATGTTGGGAGTATGGGGTTCACAGGGTTGATGTTGGGAGTATGGGGTTCACAGGGTTGATGTTGGGAGTATGGGGTTCACAGGATTGATGTCGGGAGTATGGGGTTCACAAGGTTGATGTTGGGAGTAAGGGGTTCACAGGGTTGATATTGGGAGTATGGGGTTCACAGGGTTGATGTTGGGAGTATCGTGCTCACAGGATTGATGCTGGGAGTATGGGGTTCACAGAATTGATGCTGGGAGTATGGGGTTCACAGAATTGATGTTGGGAGTATGGGGTTCACAGGGTTGATGTTTGGAGTATCGTGCTCACAGGATTGATGTTGGGAGTATCGTGTTCACAGGATTGATGTTGGGAGTATGGGGTTCACGGGAGGATTGATGTTGGGAGTATGGGGTTCACAGGATTGATGTTGGGAGTATCGTGTTCACAGGATTGATGTTGGGAGTATGGGGTTCACAGGGTTGATGTTGGGAGTATGGGGTTCACAGGGTTGATGTTGGGAGTATGGGGTTCACAGGAGGATTGATGCTTGGAGTATGGGGTTCACAGAATTAATGTTGGGAGTATGCGTTTCACAGGATTGATGTTGGGAGTATGCGTTTCACAGGATTGATGTTGGGAGTATGCGTTTCACAGGATTGATGTTGGGAGTATCGTGTTCACTGGATTGATATTGGGAGTATGGGGTTCACAGGATTGATGTTGGAGTACACTTCTGGGGAGAGCCAGGCCCAGTTTAAACAGGGGGACTGTAGTTTTGCAATTGGAAACAGGAACTGTAAACTTTTTGCTTTATAACCAATACTTGGGTTGGTGCCTGTGACAGAGAAAGCTAATTGGACATTTGGATATATCTAAAGGACAAAAAGAAATCAAAAAATGTTAATCTATCATTGTTGATGAATATGGTATTTGGACCATTGCGCTAAATTGTATGTTCAATGTTGTCAATGTTGAATTCTACAGTGACACCACTGAGTTAGTCTGGAAACTACAAAAGCAGGAATGACTTTATGCATGCTCCTTTCCACTGAAGTTCCCTGTTTTACCAGTAGTGTCACTGTGAGACAGTCATAATGAAAATCAAGCCAAGAAACAGAAGCATAATTGCAGAAACGAAAACATAGTGTGAAGTGGAGCAAGTTATTTTGCCTGGCATGTCAGACCCTTTCATCGTTTGGTACTTCTGCCTTTTCCTCCTGCACCTAATCTGCATCCGGTAAAAACTCTTGCCATTTAAATTATGTTTTTTTTTCTTTATCCTTTAATGGGATGTGACTGTGGATCTTGAGTCACATGAAGGCTAGACTAGGCAAGGAATGCAGATTTCCTACCCTAAAGGAGATGAGCAGAAAACAATCATTTGACAGTTTTGTGGTCAACGTTATTGAGACAAGTTTTCATTTCCAGATTTATTAACTGAATTTAAATTCCACCAACTGCCATGGTGGGATTTAAGCTCTCACCCCAGGGCATTATCATAGAATCCCGACAGTGCAGAAGGCTGCCATTCGGCCCATCGAGACTGCACCGACCCTTCGAAAGCCCAATTCCCCACTTTATCCCTGTAACCCCACCCAACCTCTGGACATTTTAGGGGCAATTTAGCATGGCCAATCCATCTAACCTGCACATCTTTGAGCACCCAGTAAAACCCACACAGACACGAGGAGAATATACAAACTCCACACAGACAGTAATCCAAGGTCGGAATCGAACCCAGGTCCCTGGCGCTGTGAGGCCTCAGTGTTAACCTCTGCGCCACCTTGATGTTGATGTTGAAGTACAGGGTTCACAGGATTGATGCTGGGGTATGGGGTTAGCCTGGCCTCTGGATTATTAGTCCAGTTACATCGTCACCATAGCACCATCCCACCACAACTAAAGCCTCCCATCTCCCCCATTTCTGTCTGATAGAAAGTCCAGGCTTGCGCAGCTGGGTGATCTGCACTAAAGACTATCCTTCAGCAGGATAAGGTGCCAGGTGAATGGAGGGAGATCACCAATCACTTCAGGAAGGACATTGCAGCCCTTCAAAAGGTACAAAGACCATAAGACATAGGAGCAGAATTACTCCACTTGGCCCATCAACTCTGCGCCACCATTCAATCATGGCTGATATTTTTCTCATCCCCATTCTCCTGCCTTCTCCCCATAACCACTGATCCCTTTATTAATCAAGAACCAAAGGTGGAACAAGATTGATCGTGAAATTTGATTGTTTATCTGTGAAAATGACCGTGACATTTTGGGCTTGAATTTGCTGGCAAGATGTTGGGGGGGGGGGGTTTCTGCTCCCTATTTTCAGCAGCCGGCGAGCCAGAGTCCCAAAACGGTATTAATGTCGGTTAGCTTTCCTGTTGAGATCATCCCCGTCCCCTCTCAATAACATAATGGGGTTCCCGCCATGAAAGGTTAGGAATTCCATTACCAATCATTTAAATGTCATTAACAGGGGCTTCCGCACTGTATCATCCACCCACTTGAGTAATTCCCCCAACAATGTGACGTCAGGTTGGTGGGTTACAAAAGGTCTGGAAAACGGGGACAAGAGACCCTACTGGAGGGCAAAGATAAGTACAGCCTTCAGGGGGGGAAGAGTCATACCCAGGCGGTACCCTGACACTTGGGTTCACTTTTGTCAGATTGGGGAGCCCTTCTAACAGGGGGCGAGGTCGCAGGTGGTTTTGGACATTGTGAGACCCGCCTCCAGGAGTTTCTTTGACTATCTGTTACAAAATATGGTGGGAAAAGCTGGCAGTGCAGTTAGCGGGCTACACACCACTTTTGCCGCCTGAGTTGACACATAGGGAAGGACTTTTCAATCTCTCCAGTCCTGGGACCGGATATTCATACCCGAGGTCAGCGGACATTTAACTGGTGTGTCATATCAACCGTCCCACCTGCAACAATTCCTTCAGTGGGTGGGACAAGAAGCTTTCGGCCATAGTCAGAAAAAGGGGAAATCCTGCCCATTGGAATTGAGTAATACGGGCAGGAGAGCATCCACTCTATTTATTTGCCCCCCACCTAAAAACACACCCAGTTGGGGCATGTATAATACAATCCATGGGCGGGATTCTCCGACCCCCCCGGGGGATCGGAGAATCGCCCTGGGCCGGCGTCAATCTCGCCCCCGCCATGTCCCGAATTCTCCGCCCCCCGAGATACGACGGGGGCGGGAATCGTGCCGCGCCAGTCGGCGGGCCCCCCGTGGCGATTCTCCGGCCAGAGATGGGCTGAAGTCCCGCCGCTGACAGGCCTCTCCCGCCGGCGTGGATTAAACCACCTACCTGACCGGCAGGATTGGTGGCGCGGGCGGGCTCCGGGGTCCTGGGGGCGATCTGACTCCGGGGGGTGCCCTCACTGTGGCCTGGCCCGCGATCGGGGCCCTCCAATCGGCGGGCGGACCTGTGCCGTGGGGGGCACTCTTTTTCTTCTGCCTTCGTCATGGTCTTCACCATGGCGGAGGCGGAAGAGACCCCCTCCCCTGCACATGCGCCGGTATGATGTCAGCAGCTGCTGACGCTCCGGCGCATGCGCGGACATACACCGGCCAGCGAAGTCCTTTCGGCCCCGGCTGGCATGGCACCAAAGGCCATTCACGCCAGCCGGCGGAGTGGGAACCACTCCGGCGCGGGCCTACCCCCTCAATGTGAGGGCTTGGCACCTTTAGGGCGGCCCGACGCCGGAGTGGTTCACGCCACTACGACACGCCGGGACCCCCCGCCCCGCCGGGTAGGGGAGCATCCCGGCCCATAGACTTGGAGGAGATCTGGTCCAACTATTTTAAATTAAAGACAAAAAGAACATTCAAGTAAATCGTGCAGTGGAGATAATAGGGACCAGGTAGAACGAGAGGCCACACTTATAAATGGCCATCTGTTCATCGGGACCAAATTTGCGACGTTGGAGGGACTGGAGGAAGAGTACGAGCTGCCCATGGGGAACAGTATTAGGTACCTGCAGGTCTGGGATTTTGTAAAGAGAGGTGCATCCTTTCCTGGGCTGCTGCCCCTTGGGTTGCAGGATAAGGTGCTGTCGAGGGACGAGTTGGGGAGAGGAAGGTGCCCGACTTCGACAAGGAATTGATGGATTAGGAGGGGGCTCTGATGGGCATCTAAAGCGGAAGTGGAAAGAGAAGTCGGGAGGGGAGGTGGGGACCGGACGTGGGCAGAGGTCCTGTGGAGGGTGAATGCGTCTTTGTCACGTGCGAGGCTAAGCCTCATTCAGTTTAAGGCAATACATAGGGTACATATGACGGTGGCAAGGATGAGTAGGTTTTTTCAGGCAGTGGAGGGCAGGTGTCGGCGGTGTGTGAGGGCGGGGCGGGGGGGGGGGGGGGCGCGTGAATCACCTCCACATATTCTGTGCGTATCCAAGGCTGAAGGGGTTCTGGGAGGGGTTTGCGGACGTAATGTCTGAGATGCTGGGGGTGGAGGTGGCCCCCGATTCAGAGTTGGCAGTATGTGGGGTGTCAGAAGATCCGGGGATCCAGGGGGTGAGAGAGGCCGATGTTTTGCCTTTGCCTCCTTGATAGCCCGGATACGGATTTTGCTCGGGTAGCGGGACTCAGAGCCGCCGAAAGCGGGAGTATGGGTGAGCGAACTGGCGGAATTCCTGAGGCTGGAGAAGGTCAAGTTTGTCTTGAGGGGGTTGGCAGATGGTTTCACGCGGAGGTGGAAGCAGTTTACTGATTTCTTTCAGGAGGTTTGAGGGGTCAGCGGGGGTTAAAATGGGAAAGCCGGGACGGGAGAAAAGGGAGGTATTAGGGGAGCAGGTGGGGGGGAGTGAGTGTAGGTTATTTATAATGTTGTTTGGTGGTTCTTCTGCTTTTGTTTGTTTATATGAAAATGTCTTGAATAAGATTGTTTTAAAAAATGCACCATATAAATTCTTACCTCCAATACTCTGCCAGTAATGAATTTTGTGCAGCGCTCACATTTGATACCAAACTGAGAGTGGTAATCAGCCTCACAGTAAGGAGCCCCATCCCTGCATGATGGAGACTTGTATTAGTATAATTATAACATTACCATGCAGTTTCAAGATGGGCGTAACAGTACAGGATAACTTGCAAACAAAATTTTTTGATATTTTCCAGCTGTGATTTGCAATCGTTGCACAAGAACTAAGAGAATTCCTCAATAATTCGAGCAAGTGATTTGGTGCGATACAATTCCCTCCAACCATATATCCAAGATTCTCTTGGTCATCCATTTCTCTTCTGTAAAATGTACTATAGGAAATACAAGTTGCTGTTTTTACTTCTTTCTGGAACTCTTAAAGAAGAAAAAAAACGTTCTTACTTTTAGTGGGACAAGTGGCAAAAACTAATTTGTTCTGATACAGATCTGCTAATACTGACAGTGCTCTGCACCTTCTTTTAAATAGTAAACTGCAAAACCAGCTCAGCAAATTGCAATACGTGTGACATGTAAACATGCATAAAAAGCGTAGTCACATGCAGCACCAAACCACTAGCTCAGCAATCTCTTGTTAAACTGTCCCCAACATATTTTTGCTGAATAATGTCATGCATTTTACAAGACAGAAAGATAAAATCATTGGGCATTGCGAGAATTATCTACAATAGCACATAATCCAGATAAAACATGCCATCTCTACTCTCAGCCTACATTGTGCGAACACAATATACCAGCCCCAAATATGGCCACTTCCATAGAAAATCTGCAATTGAGATTTAGAGTTGAATCTAGAGACTGCTGTTTTGCTGAATCAATAATATCGGTTAGTTTGCTTTCCATCATGTTTAGCACATGGGAAGGCTTCTGATGGCGTTCAAAAACCTCAATATTTGTTTACGCAGCCGCAACTGTATGTTGAAAGATCGATGCACAATATGTACTTGAATGACCAAATTTCCCTCACATTCTGGAGACACAGAAAGCAATAAAACTGACCCTAATGATAGCACTTACAATTTGAACTACGCTGAGCTGCTAAACCTGGAAAGTTAAGAGTAAGATACTAAATTCAAAGTCCGCACCAAAGCTGGGCAAACTTTTTTCGTGTGCTGCATCTCGCATTTCCAAACCAGTAGAACAGTCATAGTTTGTCTTTAGAGCACTCGTTCATTGTCTTTGACAGGCAGCAATGGAAAAAGATGGACTTTCACTTTAAGCAGCATATCAATAAAGTATTAAAATTTGATCCTGACCTGTCACATCTTTGAATGCTGATGATGTCTTATTATCAGCATTTCAGCACGCAGTAGCCACTGTTTCTAATTATTTTCCAGTCTACAAAAGATTAATCCTAATGTGTGAAAGAGGGTACTTTGTTGACAATGTAACTTTAGAGGCTTCACTCAAAAAAAAGTTCAATCTAAGCTGCAAAATAATCAGCCTGACAGTTGATTTTTGTCTGTCATGTCACAATAGTAATCCAATGATGTTTCTGTGAGAGACAAACTCTTCAGCATAATAAGGTCATTTCAGGTTCATTTCTCAACCAGCTAATTAAGACTCATAACTAATTCAAATGTGTGATTTAGTCATCAATCATTGAGCTTTATATGATACAAATAAAATTACTGAGCACAATATACAGTATTTGGATATGTGCTATGTAATCTTAAATTCAAACTGCATTGCACTGTGAGACAATGCAGGGAGTGGGATCTGGTGATAAAATTCAACTTGCTTTTGCGCTGCCACCTGTGCCTCCACCAAAGTTTTATTTTATCTCCAATATAATTTTGTCCCAAACTGACTCACTGCAAAATGTTGGTCCACAGCAATGAGGCACCAACATAAAATAAACATTGGGAGCGACTTTCAGCCTGCGTCCGTCGTCAGAGACATCGGCGACATGGGTGCAAGATATGGAGAGAATTGGGAAATGCAATTTTCTCCGGAGAGGTTGCATTTCCCAATTTTCCTCCGGGGACGCAAAGGTAAGTATAGGCCCTTGAGAGAGAGAGACATGCTCGGGCAGTGCCCTGGGAGGGCCCTCTTAGGAGTCCCATGGAGGAGGGTGCCAATTGTGAGGTGCGGAGAGCAGGCAGTGAGGGGAGAAACCTGCTGATTGTCTGGTGGGGGAGATGCTGGGGGGGTTGTTCACTTTCAGTTCCGATCAGGACACCTTTTACAGATGGCGCCCCGATCTCTGTGGAGCCAGGTGCCAGCTCTAAGTGCCCAAACCGCCTGAGTGATGACGTAAGCCACACACATTTTTGTTCGTTAAAGAGGTTTAATATCTGGAGGGAAAGCTGGTCATGCAACGGGGTGGGAGTCAGGATGGCAATCCCAGCTGCTGGCTGCGCAGGTACCACAGCACTGTGGGTGTACCTGCACCTCAGGGACTGCAGCGGTTTAAGTAGGCAGCTCACTACCACCTTCTCAAAGGCAATTGGGGATGGGCAATAAATGCTGGCCTAGTCAGCAGTATTAGGGCAGCATGGTAGCACAGTGGTTAGCACAGTTGCTTCACCGCTCCAGGGTCCCAGGTTCGATTCCCAGCTTGGGTCACTATCTGTGCGCAGTCTGCACGTGTCCTCCTCGTATCTGCGTGGGTTTCCTCCGGGTGCTCCGTTTTACTCCCACAGTCCAAAGATGTGCGGGTTAGGTGGATTGGCCATGCTAAATTGCCCATAGTGTAAGGTTAATGGGGGGGATTGTTGGGTTACGGGTATACGGGTTACGTGGGTTTAAGTAGGGTGATCATTGCTCGGCACAACATCGAGGGCTGAAGGGCCTGTTCTGTGCTGTACTGTTCTATTCTATTCTATTCTATGTGCAGGTTAGGTGAATTGGCCATACTAAATTGCCCATAGTGTTCAAAAAAGGGTGGTGGGGTTACTGGGTTGTCGAGTTAGGGTGGAGGTGCGGACTTAGGTGGGTTGGTCTTCCCGGTGCGGACCCGATGGGCCAAATTGATTCCTTTTGCACTGTAAATTCTACATCTAGTCAGTGACACCCACATCCCATAAATTAATTTTTAAAAAGTTGTTGGTGCCATTTCTAATGGCAGCTAGTCCTGTCTGCTGTTTAAATGCGCTTTCACTGTTTCTCGGACAGTAGTATAGTGAAGGACAGTAGAATTTCACAAAATAGATTCGGAGTTACTGAAGCACAGGTGCCGTGACGACGGCTGTGGCAGCCGAGGGCTGACAGTCGGAGGACAGTTGGAAGATAGGTCTCTGATGAACACGGGCATCTGATGTCGGCCACACTCAATCTGCTGGCATTGCGGCATTGAACAAGGGGGTTTATGGCAGAGCTGCCTGAGGCATTAAGCAGGCATGCAGGGACAATGAAGGAGGCCATTCAAGTCAGGAGTACTGTCATTGCTCAGGCAAGTGAGCGCATGGCTTCCTCTATGGAGAGGATAGTGGCCATCATGGAGAGCCATATCCAGCAGATCACTCAATGGTTATTTGGTGAGTGCAAACCCACTGACCATCACTGAGTCCATTAGCTTACTGCAGCAATAACAAAATGGGAGCTGGATGGTGTGCCTGACCAGGTGCACCCCCAGCTACGGAAAGCAGGGATATACCATTATGCACCGAGAGATCAGAGCCACATCTGCTAGCCTCCTCTGAAGGCGCTTCAAGGGTGGAAAGGAAATCCACCGGTCCGCCTGACAGATTTCTCAAAGCCTTGAGCAATTGCAGGATAACTGCCACAATCATCACAGGACACAGAGCATGGAGATCAGCAACCAGGTTCAACCTCAGCTACAGATGCCAGGGATGCACCTCATCACTGTGTCAGGAAATACATTAAGAGCATTTATTCTGATCGTTTATTATTATAAAACCATAAATGCCTTAATAAAATGCATTTTTACAAAAAAAGAGCACTTAGACACACCAGGGCGACAAGGGTGTTTAAATCTTTGATGTAAGAAAGATATTGCTGCCTGCTTATGATTAAACACTGTTTGAGCTTTCGTTCATGCGTCCTTTATTTAGTGAATGATTCTTTGTGAATGATAACCTTGGATCCCTATATACATGTGAAAGGTTACTGCTGGAATATGGATCTCTCCCTGCAGAGTCTGGGTTATGGCAAGGCGCAGCAGAAAATGATGATCCATGACACCGAAACTGGTCATTCTGCAGAGCCTATCCTGGATGGGGACATTGCTGGTTGGGCCAAAATTTATTGTCCATCCATAATTGCCCTTGATAGGTTGGTGGTGAGCTGCCTTCTTGAACCTTTGCAGCTCCTGTGGTTTAGGGAGGGAGTTCCAGAATGCTGACCCAGCGACAGTAAAAGATAGTGGATTATGATTATTGTATTGTCTGCTTGATAGTGGCCCTTAAAATATATTTCTAAGGATGGTGAATGACATGGAGGGGAACCTACAGGTGATGATGGTTCCTGGTGTCATGGGAGTGTCCCTTTAAGAAATGTTTTTGTTTTATCACATGGCTTCAGTGATGTCATTGCGTGGGTGGAGCTGGGCTGTGGCTCTAAGTTTTTACTTTCACTTTAGTTTGGGGCTCCGAGTTTTTTGCTTTCATTTTCACATTTGGCTGCTGTACTCAGAAAGAGAAGTATCTTGGAGTCTCCCTCTATCTTCAGTTTAAAAGCTGTTTCCAGACTGCTTGATAACTTGAAAAGAAGTAATTGCTTTCTGGAAGGAATTCAAACCTGCTCTTTTGGAAAGAAAACAAGAACATCCATATTAGGTCTTGAGTGCTGTGTGCTGGCCACACCTTCAAAAAGGCGGCACTGGTTTATGGGATCTTGTTATTAAATTGGAACAGTTAAAGGGGAATTTATTAAGGGTGATGCATAGATTACGGTAGCTGTGTAGGGTATTTATGTTTTTAGCTGATAAAAATGCTTACTGTGGGTGTTTAGAAAAATGTTCACTAAATTCGTAGAATAAAGCTTGTTTTTGATTAAAAGTGTTTAAAGGCCTCATGTAGCCACAGTATTTATATGGCTAGTCCAGTTCAGTTTCTGGTCAATGGTACCCCTCAAGATGTTGACATGGGTGGCACGGTAGCACAGTGGTTAGCACTGCTGCTTCACAGCACCAGGGACCCGGGTTTGATTCCCGGCTTGGGTCACTGTCTGTGCGGAGTCTGCACATTCTCCCAGTGTCTGCGTGCGTTTCCTCCGGATGCTCTGGCTTCCTCTTCCAAGTCCCGCTTGTTAGGTGAACAAGGTTACCCGAACAAGCGCCAGAGTATGGCGACCAGGGGATCTTCACAGGAACCTCATTGTAGTGTTAATTTTGGCCTACTTGTGACACTAATAAAGATTGAGATTATGATTATTGTATTGTCTGCTTGATAGTGGCCCTTGTGGAGCTGTGACTTGAATTGTGCTGTTCCTCTGTCTCCACACAAAAATCTGACAAGTGAAGAGCGCAGACGATCAAGATGAACGTACTGCCAAGGTTCCTCTTCCTGTTTAGATCCATCCCGATCTTCATCCCCAAGGCCTTTTTCCAAAACAGACAGTCTAATCATGGCGTTTGTGTGTGTGCGTGTGCGTGTGTGGGGTAAGAACCTGAAAATTCCCAAACTGACACGGCAAAGAGGGAAAGTCAGAGGGGGCCTGGCTCTACCGAACCTACAATACTACCACTGGACGGCAACGGCAGAAAAAGTGAGGGGATGGGTACAAGAACCCGACACAGATTGGGTACAAATGGAGGAGGCATCCTGTAAAGGAACAACCCTCCGAGCCCTGGCCACAGCAGCACTCCCATCCTCCTCAACAAGGTACACAACAAGCCCAGTGGTAGAGGCCACGCTGAGAACGTGGATCCAGTTGAGACAGCACTTCGGGATAACAAAAATGTCCCCTATGGCCCCCATCTGCGGCAATCACAGATTCCCCCCAGCCATGCTAGATACCACCTTCAAAAGATGGAGGCGGGACGGGGGCACACTGACGGTTGGGGACTTCTACTTAGGGCGCAGACTGGCGACACTGGACGAACTGACGAGGAAGTGTAAACTTGCAAAAGGACAGGAATTGAGACACCTCCAAATAAAGCACTTCCTCCGCAAAGAGACAGTAGGGTACCCCGGGGCCCCAGAATGCACACTACTAGAGGACCTGATAGGCACAAGCAGCGAGAAGGGGGGGCTATGTGGGAAAATATACAGACAGCTACTCGACAGAGCCCGGATTCCACTGGATAGGACCAGACAAAAATGGGAGGACGAACTGGGGACAGAGGTTGGATGGGGACTGTGGAGCGAAGCACTGAGCAGGGTGAACTCCACCTCCTCCTGCGCAAGGCTAAACCTAATGCAGCTCAAAGTGGTGGAAAGAGCGCACCTGACCAGAACCCGAATGAGCAGGTTCTTCCTGGAGGTGGAGGACAAATGTGAGCGGTGCTAAAGGGGCATGGCCAACCACACCCACATGTTTTGGGCTTGCCCCAAGCTTGCTGGGTTCTGGACAGCATTCTCCGAAGCCATGTCCAAGGTTGTGGAGGTGAGGGTGAAGCCATGCCCAATACTGGCAATCTTCGGGATTTCAGAGCAGCCAGAGCTACACATGGGGAAGGGGGTTAACGCCCTCGCTTTCGCTTCCCTAATTGCCCGCTGGAGACTCCTGCTCGGCTGGCGATCGGCAGCACCACCCAAAGCAGCAGACCGGCTCGCTAACCGTTTGGAATTTCTCCACCTGGAGAAGATTAAGTACGCCATCAGAGGGTCAGAGGAAGGCTTCTTGGACACTTGGGGGCAGTTTGTCGGCCTGTTCCAAAACCTGTTCGAGGCCAACAACAAGGAGTAAGCCAGGAAAAATAAAAAGATGAAGGACCAAAGAACTGCACAACCCAGGGAGGATGGGGAAACCACAAGAGAAGAGGAAGGGTTCTGAAACCAATGGGGGGTGGGGGGGATATCACAGACCGATCCAGAGGGCTGCAAAATGTACATACAGTTAGTCAAATGAATGACAAACCAAACCGCTCTGTCAGATTAACCTTTGCAGTATTTACGTTTATCTAGAATTTCTACCAATGTCCATCTGATTTCCTGCTTCAACCTTGATCAAAGATTGGCAGAACTCCGGTAGAAGGCAAACAAATGTCCACGTATGCTGTTTCTACAGGGATTCCATCAATCTTCAAATTAAATGACAGTGGGAAGTTGGGAAAACCACATGCACGTTCCCCACCATCCTTATGTCGACATCGAGACTTCCTGGTTTAAAACCAGAATGCAATTTGTGGTTACTCAGGACATGGAAGTAACTTTCAACTTCACTGTGAGGAGAAACGGTCAGTAACAAACTGGCCGCCTGGGATTCACCTGGGCCATTTTTCTCTCGACTGAGAGAAATGCGAAGGAAAATTGGATGACCAGGTGAGTAACCAGTGGCCAATCCGATAACCCCAGGTTGACCTTTCCGTACCAACCCAATCAAAACTGATATTTGACCCCACTGTTCCTGCATCCTTTAAACAAATTGTACTTACTTGCAGATGTACTCTGCAGACAGGGCTTTTCCACAGGTGTGACACTTAAAACAGCCCAGGTGCCACTGCTTGTCCAGGGCTACCAAGGATTGTTCATTTTTTATTTCCAGGCCACAGCCTCCACATTCTGCAAAAACAGCAGGACTTGATGAGTTTACTGAATTCCTGGTTAAAGTATATCAGAACTTTATAAACCAATTATGCACACACACACATAAATGAAACAAACATTTCATGAATGAATACCAAAGCAATTTACCACATTAAAACACCATGGCGCCATTTTCATGATTTAGCACAGCCAATGCCCGGCTTTCCTCTTCCATCCATTAATCATTACTGGCGAAATATTCTTGTATTTGTGAATAAAACTACACAATATCTGCATCAGGTGGTTTGATCGCTCGCTTCTATAGGTCCCCATAGTATGTAGAAAATGAATGATAGAATATTTGTTGTTTAAATAACTTGAGCATTTGACCAAGGAATTTTCTGGGCAAGGCCAATTCTTCCTTTGTTGATGTATTTACTTCAAATATTTGCATGCTTAAAATTATTCACCACTTTTTGATGGAAAATGCTGCCTTTGCTCACTAACCTCTCAATGTTCAATCCCACAATCTCTTCACCTGGAACTTCAACTGCATTTGATCAACTGGGTCTGGGTTGAGAGTCTGTTGACATTTCCATATATATTTGGGCCTTGCTACGACAATCAAGCATTATTCCATTGAAAGGCAAAGGCTGCCATGATCTTTTAAGGGTAGGCAGAATTTGGAGTTGGTGCCACAATCAGACTATCCATGATCTTGCTGAGCTGGCTCGAGGGGCCAAATGGCCTACCCCGAGGTACAAACAGCAGTCCACTGGAAGGTCTATGAATTTTCAACTCCTCTGCCACTTTTCCATTTTGCTGATGATATGTGGATGTCTATTCTTTAATTTAAAATCCAGCAGAAGAACCACCTGCTTTGTCACTGAAACAATGGGTGCAATCTCTCTCTCTCTCCACCACCCTTCAAGGTAACTCCCCACAGCAGTAGCCAACACTTATTCATCTTTCTCTCCTATCGTCCTCTTGCACCAATGTCTCACAGTCACTCTCTACAAATGTTGCACTTTGTTCTCTCCAGACAAACCATTACAAATACTCATACCTCTGTTTTCTCTTCTTGCAAAAGAGAGCACACAACTTGGCAAGAGGTAGAAATCTGGGTGGTGGTAGGATGGGCAGGGAGCTGGTCTTCCGGTGGCAGGAACCATATTGCATTGGCAATGCATGTCCAGCTGCTCCACAAGGAAAGATGTCAGCAGTGACCTGCCTTGAGAGCCTGCACCACCAGGGACACTGGTGCACACACATGTTGGAAGGGCTGACGCTCTGCCTGTGGACCCTGTTTTGGGTGTATCGCCTCCTTTCATCTGTATCTCCATCTATCTCCTCTGACCTGCGGCTGAGCAAAAGCCAACAGGTGCTGTAGCTGGTGCTGCTCCTGCTAACAAAGAGTCATCCAGACTCAAATGTTAGCTCCCTTCTCCCTCCACAGATGCTGTCAGACCTCCTGAGATTGTCCAGCATTTCCTATTTTTGTGTGTAACACACTAGTTAGGCCATATCTGGAGTACCACGTGCAGTTCTGGTTACTGCACAATAGGAAAAATCTGATTGCACTAGTGAGGGTAAAGATGAGATTCATGAGGATGGTCTGATCTGACCTGGAGAATTTTGTTATGTGGAAGGAATGGATGGGCTGGGGTTGTTTTCTTTGAAACAGAGGAGGCTAAGGGGAGAATTATGAGGCATCTCAATAGAGTGTCAAGGAAGGCCTATTCTCCTTGGTTGAGGGATCCATAACCAGGAGGTGAGAGGTAGGAGATTCAAAGGGAATTCGAGGGAAGATTTATTTTCACCCAGAGGAATCTAGAACTCATTGCCTGAAAGGATGGTAGAGACAGAGACCCTCGCCACATCTCAAAAGAACTTGGATATGTACTTAAAATGTCAAAACCTACAAGGCTACAGACCAAGAGATGGAAGGTGGGATTGGGCTGAATGGTTACTTGTCAACCAATGTGCTCGTGATTGGCTCAATGGTAGCCTTCCATGCTATATATTTCTATGTGCTCTATGAAATGTCTGGACATCCCCTTTCAAAGCAGCACATTTCTACTTAATAAAACTTACTAACTTATCGAGCCACCTTCAGGGATCTCTGAACATGTGCGCCATGATCCTTCTGATCCTCTTCACTTCTCAATATCCGTTTATTATATATTCTTTTGCCTTATTAGTGTTTCCCTAATATACCACCTCACACGTCTTCGACTTAACTCAATTTACCACTGCTCCGCCAACATGATTAGCCCACTGATATCTTCCTGCAATCAACAGCTTTCATCATCATAGAATCGTAGAATCTCTACAGTGCAGGAGAGTATTCAGTCCATCGACTGTGCATTAACATTCTGAAAGGGCACCCTACCTAGAGCACTCCGCCGCCCTATCCCCATACACCCACCTAACCTTTGGACACTAAGGGGCAAATTAGAATGGCCAATCCACCTAACCTGCACATCTTTGGACTGTGGGGGGAAACCGGAGCATCTGGAGGAAACCCACTCAGACACGGGGAGAAAGTACAAACTCCACACAGTCACCCTAGGCTGGAATCAAACCCAGCTGGCTCTGGCTCTGGCTCTGTGTGGCAGCAGTGCTAACCACTGTGCCAAAGTGCCGCCCCTTTCTTCTTCATTATCACCCACACACCCAATTTCTTTATCGGCTGCACCTTCTTAATCACAACATCTTTCAAGTCCAAATAATTCATTCCATAAAAAGCATGGGGCCCGGTACTGAGCCCACAAAACTCTACTGGAAAGAGACTTGCAGTCACTAAAATACTGATCGACCATTACTCTTTGCTTCCAGCCTTGGAGTCAATTTTGAATCCAATGTGCCACATTGCCTTTGATCCCATGAGGTTTTACTTTCATCACCAGTCTGTCATATGTGCCTTTATCAAGTCTTGTTAAAATCAGAGGTATCAAATACGCCCTCATTGATCCTCCTTGTTACCTCTTCACGATCATCAGACACAACCTTTCCTTAACAAATTTATGCTGACTATTTTTGATTAATCTGTGTCTTTCTCAGTGAGGATTATCATGGATCACCAAATAATTGAATTACTGAGACAATAGCAAGATCAAGGAGGCAGGATCTGAAATATTGTAATGTTATCAATTTTCATATGGTCAAAAAAGTGTTCATAGTTAGTTAATGGCAAATATCAGTAACGACCAGGCTAATACTCTGGGAACACGAGTTCAATGCCACCACAGCAGCTCGAGGAATTTAAATTTAATTTAATTAAAAGTTCAGAATTGAAAATTAGTCTCAGTAATGGTGACCATGAAGCCATCATGAATTGCTTTAAAAACCCATCCGATTCATTAATTTTCTTTAGGGAAGGAAATCTGCCATTCCAACCTGGACTGGCCTGTATGTGACTCCAGATCCACAGCAATGTGGTTGACTCTTAACTTCCCTCTGAAATGGCTGAGCAAACCATTCAGTTCAAGGGCAGTTAGGGATGGGTAAGAACTTGACACAGATGCCCAAATCCCATGAAAGAATAAAGAAAAAGAAATCTGAAATTTGCCAATGCAAGGGTCACCTCTATTTGTATTTTATTTATATTTAAATTATTCTCTTCAAGGATATATTATAAATCACCAATAAAAAAAACTGGACCTAAACTGATCTATGTTGAATAGCATTAAGTCATAACATAATTATGATGTCAATGTTCAGAGGTAACATACTTACTTTGAGGTGAATGTGCTGGCACATGTTTAGGGTTGGTGTTGAGAGACTGAGAGCACTTTTGGCAAACACATTCCTTCCCATTAAAAGTCACACGGTCTCCAGGAGGAAAGGGCTGGCTAATGAATAAAAATAATGTATTCAGTACAGCTTTACCACGATAAATTCAATTTAATTATCAACATTTATTACAATTCCCAAGATAACAGTCATTTACAAATCTCATCATTCAATCCTTAATAATTTTTCTGTAAAAAATAATTGTTTTCCAAACAAACCATCTTTGCATTTTGGAAGTTACCGTTGAAGATCCTGGGATTGGATCCTGTGCCATCTAATCTTATGGGACCAATGGACAAACCATTGAGAATAAACTGCAGGACAAACTTCTGCGCCTGAATGGGGAAGCACCAGCTTGTACCTTATAGACATCTAAAATTTCACTGGACTATAACAAAGAGTTACCGGCAGAACTATGAGGTCAAAAGGTAAACCTCGCCCACATTTTTCACCTACCTCAAACTCCTACAATTCTGGACCAAATTCAGAGGTAATCAAAGACATTACAGTGTTTACCATTCCCCAACACGCAAACCAATGTTACCTACCAACATTCCTCTTTCAATTTTTCGATGTCAACATTGTGGAGGAGAATGCTGAGACCCAGGCTATTAGAATAGATGGCATTGAGGTGCGTAGGGAAGAAGTGTTGGCAATTCTGGACAAGGTGAAAATAGATAAGTCCCCAGGGCCTGATGGGATTTATCCTAGGATTCTCTGGGAAGCCAGGGAAGAGATTGCTGAGCCTTTGGCTTTGATTTTTAGGTCATCATTGGCTACAGGAATAGTGCCAGAGGACTGGAGGATAGCAAATGTGGTCCCTTTTTTTAAAGAAGGGGAGTAGAGATAACCCCGGTAACTATAGGCTGGTGAGCCTAACGTCTGTGGTGGGTAAAGTATTGGAGAGGATTATAAAAGATACGATTTATAATCATCTAGATAGGAATAATATGATTAGGGATAGTCAGCATGGTTTTGTGAAGGGTAGGTCATGCCTCACAAACCTTATCGAGTTCTTTGAGAAGGTGACTGAACAGGTAGACGAGGGTAGAGCAGTTGATGTGGTGTATATGGATTTCAATAAAGCGTTTGATAAGGTTCCCCACGGTCGGCTATTGCAGAAAATACGGAGGCTGGGGATTGAGGGTGATTTAGAGATGTGGATCAGAAATTGGCTAGTTGAAAGAAGACAGAGAGTGGTAGTTGATGGGAAATGTTCAGAATGGAGTTCAGTTACGAGTGGCGTACCACAAGGATCTGTTCTGGGGCCGTTGCTGTTTGTCATTTTTATAAATGACCTAGAGGAGGGCGCAGAAGGATGGGTGAGTAAATTTGCAGACGACACTAAAGTCGGTGGAGTTGTAGACAGTGCGGAAGGACGTTGCAGGTTACAGAGGGACATAGATAAGCTGCAGAGCTGGGCTGAGAGGTGGCAAATGGAGTTTAATGTGGAGAAGTGTGAGGTGATTCACTTTGGAAAGAATAACAGGAATGCGGAATATTTGGCTAATGGTAAAATTCTTGGTAGTGTGGATGAGCAGAGGGATCTCGGTGTCCATGTACATAGATCCCTGAAAGTTGCCACCCAGGTTGATAGGGTTGTGAAGAAGGCCTATGGTGTGTTGGCCTTTATTGGTAGAGGGATTGAGTTCAGGAGCCATGAGGTCATGTTGCAGTTGTACAAAACTCTAGTACGGCCGCATTTGGAGTATTGCGTACAGTTCTGGTCGCCTCATTATAGGAAGGACGTGATAGCTTTGGAACGGGTGCAGAGGAGATTTACCAGGATGTTGCCTGGTATGGAGGGAAAATCTTATGAGGAAAGGCTGATGGACTTGAGGTTGTTTTCGTTAGAGAGAAGGTTAAGAGGTGACTTAATAGAGGCATACAAAATGATCAGAGGGTTAGATAGGGTGGACAGCGAGAGCCTTCTCCCGCGGATGGAGGTGGCTAGCACGAGGGGACATAGCCTTAAATTGAGGGGTAATAGATATAGGACAGAGGTCAGAGGTGGGTTTTTTACGCAAAGAGTGGTGAGGCCGTGGAATGCCCTACCTGCAACAGTAGTGAACTCGCCAACATTGAGGGCATTTAAAAGTTTATTGGATAAGCATATGGATGATAGGGGCATAGTGTAGGTTAGATGGCCTTTAGTTTTTTTCCATGTCGGTGCAACATCGAGGGCCGAAGGGCCTGTACTGTGCTGTATCGTTCTATGTTCTATGTTCTATTCACAATGCGGCTCCAGCCTTTGACTACGAGGAGCTTTGCTAAGCGAGTTTCTAAAGTCTTTCATAACTGTAAACATCTTATGCATAAAAAAAAGTATATTCACCAAAAGTCTATATGCAGTTGGGCAATTTACTAATAATTATAAACTGTTAGAGTCCCTGCCGAAAGGATCACCCTGCACAGACCACACCCCCCACCCCCCCCCACGCGCCCCCACCCCCTCCCCAGAAACACGACCCCTATCTGGAAGCAAAGGAGCAGTCCAGAAAATGGCAGTGGGGTGCATTAAAGCTGTAATACATACCTTACAGCTCCATGTGTCAATTCATCCAAGGAGAGCAGCTGTGCCTGAGTCTGGTTACCACAGATCCATTATCCATGGATCCAGCCATTCATAGCTTTCGAGTGGTGGTCTGTGATTGACAGCTTGTAAAAACCAACTTCAGCTTTGATCCATTCATATTCCTTCACGCTTCAATGGTGAAATCCCAATGTTTGTAAACATTGAACACATCAAAGAGATGTAAGTGCATTCCAAGCACTAAGTGCAGTCTAATCACTCAAGCTTGTGATTTCACATCACCTACCACCCTGCGGGGTGTCCCCCTATTATAGAGGTCCCTGTTGGGTTCTCTCTATTACTGGGGTCCCTGTGGGGGGTTCCCCTATAAAATAGCCCCTCGGAAGATGGTGTGGGGGGGCGTTGGCAGAAGAGGCGTGGGCAAGAGGTGCATTGTTGGGGGATCTGTGGCCCTCGGTTGGTCTCTATCAGCATGGCCCTGGTATGGTGGACATGGTTGAGCGATCGGAATGCACTTAGTGATCAGAATGCACTTATCTCACTTTGAATTGGCTGGCATTTGCAAACATTGGGGTTCAAGCACTTACAGTCACTCACCCATGTAGGGAGATGAAGGAATCAAGGCTGAAGCTGTTTTGTGGAAACTGTTAATCACAGTCCACTGTGACAAATGAATGAATGGGTTGAAGCTAATGGATCTGAGGGGTTTAGACACAGGTCACAGCAGTTCTCTTTGCAGGAATGGACATGGCGCATCTGGTATATGCTATAACTGTAATTTTGTTTACTGCCACTGTCTGGACTATTCTCTCGGTTTCAGACAGGGGTCTTCTTTCTGAGGGGTCTGTGGGGAATCTGTCTATATAGAGAGCTCCTTTGGGAGTCTCTCTATTTAGGTGGCCCCTGTGAGAGTCCCTCTATTTAAGGGATCCCAATGGGGTGTCCCTCTAGTTAAGGGGTCTCTGTGGGGGGTCCCTCTACCTGGGGGATCTCTGTGGGGGTTTCTTTAGTTAGAGGGTCCCTGTGGGGGGGGGGTTCCTATAATTAGGGAGTCTCTGGGTGTGAATCTCCATATTAATGGGGTGCCATGGGATATCTCTCTATTAAGGCGGTTGCTGGGGAGGTCTCTTGGGTGGGTCTTGGTGGCCTTCGGATGGACTTTGGGAACAACTCCTTTAAGGAGCTCACTGCGAGGTCTCACCACGTTAGGCTAACGTTTGGTGAGACCTGTTGCGATTCCCACCCATGTGATTCCCGTCCCAGAGGATCAGAGAATCACGGAGGGCTGGAGAATAAGGTGGTGAGCCCTCTAAACGGATGCAAATGGGTCACTAAGACCCTCATCCGCCCACTGGCACGTGGGCATGAACCCCGATCCCACCACCAGTGGATATGCATCGCAATTGGATCGGCGTCCGCCAACTCCAGGTGCCAATCCTGGGACCCCGCTACCAATGGTGGAGAATCCAGGCCGCTGTCTGTGAGAGATGGAAAAAAAAAGAATCAACTCTATCATCTCGTCTTGTCCATAACAGTCCGTCAAATATTCCCAGTCTTTGACCTGGTCCTGTGGCTACACTATTTTATGTGACTGTGGTCAATAGTGAGCTCCAGGAGATTTACGGTGGGGGGTGGTGGTGATCAGTGATGGTAATGCCAACGAACATAAGGGATGAAAAAGGCACTCTTTTTGAGATGGTCATTGTCTAGCGCTTATGTGGGGTGAATGCTACTTGCCACTTATCATCCTAAGCCTCTATGTCGTCCAGGTCTTGCTGCTTGTGAGCACCGTTTGCAGAGTTTTTTATCCACTGGATTTTCATTGGTTTTAGTTTTATGAGGGTTCATGAGTTTAAGGGCAGTAATTCTAACCTCAGTTCTGGAAGTCAGCTCTTTTATCCATGTTTGGATAAAGCTGTAATGAGGTCTGGAACTAAGTCTTGAACGCAAAGAGAGCATCAGTGACATTGGTGAATAAATGCTCTTCATAGCACTATCAATGGCATCTTCCATCACTGTTGCAAGTAGATTGAAGCAGTATTGATTGGATTGGATTTGTACTGCTTTTCACAGAGAAGACATAACTGGACAACTTTTCACCTTGATGGGTAGATTTTTTAATTCTTTGATGGGTATGGGCATCACTGCCAAGGCCAGCATTTGTTGCCCATCTCTAATTAATAATAATAATAACTTGTCACAAGTAGACTTCAATGAAGTTACTGTCAAAAGCCCCTAGTCACCACATTCCGGCGCCAGTTCGGGGAGGCTGGTACAGGAATTGAACCCGCGCTGCTGGTCTTGTTTTGCATTATAAGCCAGCTGTTTAACCCACTGTGCTAAACCAGCCCCTAATTGCCCTTGAACTGAGTGGTTTGCTCGGCCTTTTCAGAGGGCAGTCAAGAGTCAAACACATTGCTGTGGGTCTGGGGTCATCGATAGGCCAGGCTAGGCAAGGGGAAAGATTTCCTTCCTTAAAGGATATTAGTGAACCAAAGGGTTTTTAGGACAACCAATGATAGTTCCATAGCCACCATTACGGAGAGTAGCTCTTAACTCCAGATTTTTAAATTGAATTTATATTCCACCAGCTGCCATGTTGGGATTTGAACCCATGTCACTGGAACATTAACCTTGGTATTACCACTGCGCCACCGTCTCCCCATGCCAGTGTTGGAGCGGCACTGGAACTGTTAAACTGGAAGTTCTGTTAATTTTGGAACACAGGCCTGCAGCATTACAGCTGGAATGTGGTCAGAGCCCACAGTCTTCACTATCCAATATACCCAGACCTTTCTGATCTCATGTGGAGTGAATCAAATTGGCTGAAAACTGGCATTTTGTTGGTGATGGCAGGGACATTTGTAGGAAGTTGAGATGGATCATCCACTCGGGAGCTCGAGCTGCAAACAGTTCTGCCTTGTCTTTTGCACTCACATGCTGAGCACCTCAACATTAAGGATGGGGCTGTTTGTGAAGCCTGCTGCTCTGGTTATTTGTTTAATTGTCCACGATAGCATAGGCATCATCTGGGGTTTAATCTCATCATATCAATGAGCCACATTGTACATTGTTGTTGGTACATTAAAAATGTAACAGGAAAAAGGCGTGTGACACTTACTGAAATAAATATCGATTCCCTCTAATGCAGTACTGGGTCTGTGCACTAATCGGTATTCATTACTGGTAGCCAGCTATTACAGTCTGCCCATATTAGCTTCATCAATTACACTGGAAAGGGCACTTGGAAAGGGCAATACATCTTCCTATTAAAACGGTTATAGAATTATACTTGAAACATGCAAAAGACATTGCAGTAATCTGCAACAAGGTCATCTCGCTAGATTCTGTGCAATTGGTGTGCACACCAGATATTGTCATCAAGAAGTCTGCCATCTCTTTTTAGCTTTCCACTGATAAATAAATGATGAAATGTTATTATTTTGCCTCGTCATACAGCAGATGAATAAAAACTACAATGAAGTATTGATGCAGTGCAAATATAGCACAGCAAAATTTCGGCTATTTTTCTAACAAATTATCTGCAGAAAGAGGGATCCAGAGTGAAGAACTGCTTCTCTTCAGCATTGCTTAACCATCTCTTAACATCAATGATGCTGACAAGATTACCCATTCAGACTGATGTTCCACATGAATGAGTTGCTCACAATTCACATTGGTAGTCAGGCATTGAAGGTACAATTTAAATTTTGCATTGGTGATCAGGAAATGCTAAAGAGGTTAGAGCACCGGCACCACGTGGAACACAGTTGAGTCCAACGAGAAACGGTGCTGGATTCGTCGGAGTTGCGATTGACACTCGGGAGGCTGACAAGCTGCAGCAGCATGTACACGCTTCACTCCACACACACAATCCCAGCCAACAAAATGTAGCGAGGAGAGTGGCACCCCGCTGGACGAACGCCGAGCTTGAGACCCTGCTGGACACTGCGGAGAATCATAGAATTTACAGTGGAGAAGGAGGCCATTTGGCCCATCGAGTTTGCACCGACTCTTGGAAAGAGCACCCTATGCCTCCACCCTATTACCATAACCCAGTAACTCCACCTAACCTTTATGGACCCTAAGGGCAATTTATCATGGCCAAGCCACCTAACCTGCACATCTTTGGACTGTGGGAGGAAACCGGAGCACCCGGAGGAAACCAACGCAGGCACAGGGAAAACATGCAGACTCTGCACAGACAGTGACCCAAGTCGGGAATTGAACCTGGGACCCTAGAGCTGTGAAGCAACTGTGCTAACCACTGTGCTACAGCACTGACCTTGGAACAGGTGGGCGACCCTGTACCCCGGCCCAGGAAGGAGGCTGCCGGCCGCTGACATTTGCCGTGCCTGGGCATAGGTGACAGAGGTAATCTGCGCCATGAGCAACACCCAGGACCGGCCAGCAGTGCAGGAAGAAACTGCACGACCTCCTCAGGGTGGCCAGGGTGAGTCGGCACCAATCCTGTCACACATATCCATTATCCCACTCTTCCCCTCCCCTCCCCCACCCATTGGGGCGGCCAAACCCCCACCCTGCACCACATGCCGGTACCCATACCAACCACCATGGCCGGGTGCCCTGGCCACGGAAGCCACCAGATACCCAACCCGTGGGCAGCATGCGACGGACTGTCTAACACTGTGCATTTCCTGTCCCCCCCCCACCTGAGGAAAAGGCCGCCAATAACTGCCAGGAGCTGGAGAAGACTGGTAGGGGACCGCCGGACCTGCGGCCCCTCACCGCGGCAGAGAAGAGGACACTGGAAGTGGTAGGTGGGCTCGAGGAAATGGCAGGCGGGCAAGTAAATGAGCCCCCGCTGAGTTGTGGCTCCCCGTGACACATATGTCAACTCCCCCACCAACATCACTTTCACACCCTCACACCACCCTCACCCACACCACTCCCACTCAATCACAACTCCCACCTACCCCCGGTCTAATCAATGCTTCTTGTTTTGTGTCTTGCAAGAGCTGCTGGTGATGGGGCGGGCTCATCTGGTGTCCCCTGCCCCAAGCTACTGCCACAGCCTCATTGGCCGAGGACACCGACACAAACGGGAGCCATAGATCTTGAGGCCCAGGACATCCCGGAGCTAGAGTCCGATGATGACACTGATTTCCCGTCACAGCTGTCTCCAACACCCTCCACCATCCCAGGGACACTCACTTTTGTTGGACACTTGAGTGAAGAGGCTCCTGGGACACGATCTGATGCATACCACACAGCTTCTCTGGTATAACAGGTGGAGGTAGGAACTCCCGAGGGGAAGGGTGGTCGGAGGGCGGGCCGAGCACAGAGATCGGCTGCTGTTCAGTCAGGTTTCGGGCTTCTGGAAGGGCAGTCCCATCGATTGGGGAGATGCCGTCCCAAACAGAGACTGCATGAGGGGTTGTCGGCGAGCATCCAGCACCTGCAGGCACAGGTGGAGGAATCCGACCACGTGCAGGAGGAGGAGGTGGTGTCAGCCATGCGTGCCACCGAGGCCAACAACCTACGAGTGGCGTCCGCGGTGCGAGGGTTTCAGCTATGGATCAACACATCCAAGGCCTGGGGCAATCTGTGCAGACGGTGGCCGAGGCCCAGGACAGGGCAGCCCTCTCACAGGCAGCCATGTGACAGAGCGACCTGGACATTGCAGCGGTGCTCCTGAGCATGAAGCAGTCACAGCAGGCCATGTCCGAGAGCATCAACGGCATTGCCCAGGTGCTGGCCGATATGGCGCTGACACAGATGGAGGTGGCCCAAGCTCAAAGGAAGATGGCGCAGTCACTGGTTGATGTGGCACAGACCCAGGTGGTGGTGGTACAGTCAATGGGTGATGTGGTGCAATTCCAGACGACGATGGTCCATTCCCTGTGCTCCATGGTCACGAGCATGCAGATCCTGGTTGAGACGGCAGTGGGCTTCCAGGACTGGTAGCGCCAGGTGGTGGAGGAGCCTCGGGGTTACCTCTGCCCGCACCCTCATCTCATGGAGTAGTCCAGGGGTCACCAGGTACCCCAAGGCAGGAGGAGGTGATGGGGCCTGTGCCAGAAACTCCCACAGGAGAGGTGCCTGAACATGGCAGCACTTCTGACTCCCCCCTTCCCAATCCTGTCCCTCACTCATCGGATAGGTAACGGGCAGAACAGGGCGGCACTGCACCACCTAGGACACCCGAGCAGCAACCAGGCCCATCTAGGCCCGGTTATCCCAGAAGCCGACCGCCAAAGGGGACCAATGTCACAGGGCACGATTCACAGCAGGACGCCTCCACTCCTGCTGTACCGTCTGGGGAACCTAGACATTGTGTTGGGGCCTGTATGGCGAGGAAATTAGACACCAGCCAAGATGGCACGGATGCAGGGCACAGTTTAGTTATAGGGGCTAGGGCATGTATCTATATATACACATGTTCTCACGTGCACAATGTTACAACCTGTCTCGGTGCTCTGTCAGAAGGGTGTGAGGGGTGGCTGGCCTGGGCTGGCCGCAGAACAGTCGGGGATTGAGGGGGGGGGGGGGGGGGATTAGGGAATGGGCGAATGGTCAGAGTGGGTTTGGCTCAGGGACCACAGTTCAGCCAGTGCTCACCGCTATGGTGTCCCACCCCATCCCCCTCTCCCCCACTGCCGTCACCCCAGTTGATGGGACCGTGTAATGGAATGGCCAGCTCGCATGCAGGGATCACCCAGGTGGAGAGTGCTACCATGGGAAGGAGTCAGATGTTGTTGAATGATGTGGAGCACCAGAGCTCATCACGGAGCGGGTTGTCATCATCCTCCATCCCATGGATCAGACCCGCTGCTACTGCCAACCCAGGGCCCCCACCCCGTAGTGCAGCAGGTACGTATCACCCTTACATGGTCCCGCTGACCATAACAAATCGCCCCACCAGGTCCGTCACTGTATTCATCGCCGTGAACGCTACCATCCTGTTAACTAGGGGCCACCCCCCCTTGCCCAAGTGTCGAAGCACGCCTGAACTGTTTTCCCCACCCGGTTCTTCCTTACACATAGTTGGTCCCTCACCCCTTGGTGCATCTCTTGTAGGAAGGCTACGTCCATCTTCAGGTTTTTGAGATGGGTGAGGACTCTGCAGGCCTCTCACATTCCAGGTGGACAGCCTATTGGGGGGGGGGGGGTTTCTGCCCCTCCACCCCCTTCCTGTGTGGTCAGCCATACTTCCATACTTATCCTGTGGGCCCGGCGCTGTTTGCCTGTGCTTGCCTTCATCTCGGGCCAGTCAAGATGACCGCTGTCTACTTCCTCTTTTTCACCATCACCACATGCGGTCTGTTCTAACCAGTGCTCTAACCTCTCCACCCCCCCCCCCCCCCCCCCCCCCCCCCCCACCACCACCACTGCTTCCCTCCGGCCCTCCCTACACAGGCTCCCCCCTCCTTGTTCCCCCTCCCATCTCCTTTGACTTTACCTCCCCCTCTGCCCCTGCACCCCCCCCCCCCCCCACACACAAGCCCTGGTGTAATTGCCCTTGCCCCTTTTCAATCTTTAAAGCCCAAATTTAGACCATTGCTTTTTACTGTTGCTTCCCCAGTTCATTTTTCTGAATGAGCTTGTTGACCTCCACCGGGGAGTCGAAGTAGTAACACTTGCTTTTTTCACTGGTATGCTAATTCCTACATCAAAACACCTCTTCAGACAGCTGCACTTGTCAATACCCTTTTATCCTCTTCTGTAATTTCATTTTTTAAATCTTAATTTTCCTCAATTCTTAACTGATGGACCATGCGATGATGAGAGAGAGTTGGAAATTAGAAGTAGAATTGATGATTTCTTTTCCATTTCCACACAAGAGCACAAATTAGCTCCAATGGAGACATAAATGAACCAGGGGGCCTGGGTAGGACTGGAGCAGGGAATGTTCCACATACCCCACAAAAAGATAGGCCCCATTTGCGAACCTATGGCCACATCTTTTATTTGGAGGAACTGAGGCAAGTTAAAGTAGAAATTTTTCAAAGAGAGAACATCTTCAGTCAGGAGATGGGGAATGGTGGTGGGCGAGGATTGTTAATGGTGGTGGGTGAGGATTGTTAATGGTGGTGGGTGAGGATTGTTAATGGTGGTGGGCGAGGATTGTTAATGGTGGTGGGCGAGGATTGTTAATGGTGGTGGGCGAGGATTGTTAATGGTGGTGGGCGAGGATTGTTAATGGTGGTGGGTGAGGATTGTTAATGGTGGTGGGTGAGGATTGTTAATGGTGGTGGGTGAGGATTGTTAATGGTGGTGGGTGAGGATTGTTCGGACCTTTGTTCTAAGAAGAAGCGGAGATTCCCCAGACCGTCCTGGTGGGTTCAACAATATTCCTTCATGTGGACTTCGTATAGGAAAGAATAATATGGCATAAGAAGGATAACAGTTGAGTATCCACTTTGATGAGGTAGTTTGGGTGAAAAGAAGATTTAGGTATCAGCACTGCATTAGACTCCTGGAGGTCTAATGTCGATATGAAATTATTGCGCGAGATACCTATAATGTAGATGAGGCTGAGCAATGGCTTTGCATTAAGGAGTAAGCTTCTTTGTATGAGCATTAGCAATAGGAACAACAGACCATTAATCTCCTTGAGCTAGCTCCACCATTCAATACTAGGATGACTAATCTTCCACTTAAACTTTACTTTCCTACCTACTTCCCATATAATGCAATACTCTTGCAGAAGAAAACTTTATCAACTTCAGTTTTGAATACGTGCAAAAAAGAGCCTCCACAACCGCTGGAGTAGAACATTCCAAAGATTCACAATCTTTAATGTGAAGAATCTTCTCACCTTAGCCTTAAATTTCTGGCCTGAGTCTGTACCCCCATGTTCTACATTTTCCAGTCAGCAGAAATGACCTTTCAGTGTTTATCTGTCAGGCCTCTTCAGAATCCTATATGTTTCAATTAGATCACCTCTTATTCTTCTAATTCCGGAGAGGACAGCCCAATTTACTCAGCCTGTCATCATAGGGCGACCATCTCATCCCAGAAACCAATCTGGTGAACCTAGGCTCTACTGCTTTTATTATCTTACCTGAGATTTGGAGACTAAAACTGCACACACTACATCAGGTGTGGTCTCCCCAAGGCCTTGTATAATTGTATCAAAAATTACTTATGATTTTACTCCAACCCTTTGCAATAAAGGCCAAACTGCCTTTTGCCATCTTAATTTCCTGTGGCGCCAGCATGCTAACTTTGTACCTGTACACCCAAGTCTCTCTGAACATCAATGTTTACAAGTTTTACACCGTTGAAACATATTCCGTTTATCATTTCTTATTACCAAAATGAATAACTTCACTGCAACCCCCCCCCCCCCCCACATTGTCTTCCGTCTATCACTCGCTTAACCAGTCTCTAAGTATTTACAACCTCTTCCGCCTCAGAGCTTACATTCCCAGCTAACTTTCTATCATCAACAAACTTAGATGTGTTACTCTCAGTTTCTATGTCCAAGTGATTAATTGGAAATAGCTGAGGCTCCAGGACTGATTCTTCCGCAGTCAACTAGTTAGAGCCTGCCAGTTGGAAAATACCCAGGCTATCCCTACTCTTTACTTCCTGTCCGTTAGGCAGTCATCGGAACACAAGAGGAGGAGTAGGCAATTCAGCCCCTTGAACCTGCTCCACCATTCATCCAGGCCATGGTTGATCTTCTACCTTAATGCCATTTTCCCGCACTATACCCCATCCTTTTATTTCTTTAATATCTAGAAATCCACCGATCACGGTCTTGACATGCTTAATGATTGAGCCGCCACAGTCCTCTGGAGTAGAGAATACCGAAGATTCACCACCCTCTGACTGAAGAAATTCCTCCTCGCCTCAGTCCGACATGGCCCACCTCTTATTCTGAGACTGTGTCCCCTGGTTTTAGACGCCACAGCCAGGGGAAACTTATCTATTGCATCTATTCTGTTGAAAACTGTAAGAACTTTCCATGCGTCAATGAGATCACATCTCATTCTTCCAAACTCTAGAGAAAATAGGCCCGGTTCCTCAATCTCTCCTCCAAGGATAATCTGCCCATCCCAGGGATAAGTCTGGTGAACCTTTGTGTGCTCCCTCTATGGCAAGTACATCCTTCTGCACAATACTCCTGGAGTGGTCTCACCAAGGCTCTATACAGTTGTAGCAAAACTTCTTTACCCTTGTACTCAAATCGTTTTCCAATAAATGCCAACATGCCATTTGCCTTATTATTGTTTGCTGAACCTGCATGTTAGCTTATGGTGACTTCTGAACAGGTCCCTTTGGACTTCAATACTTCCCAATCTCTCACCATTTAAGAAATGCTCTACATTTCTGTTTTCCCACCAAAATTGATAACTTCACATTTTTTCACATTATATTCGATCTGCCAAGTTGTTTCCCACTCACGTCGCCTGTCTAAACGTCCTTGAAGCTGCTTTGTATCTTCTTCACCATTCACAATCTCAGCCTCTGGCTGACACAGAGCCTGGAACCCATCCTCTCCACTATAGAGAGGCTAGATAATTGCATCCTGTGACCTGAGGAGCCTAACAGCTGAAGACTGAAGTTGCAGCTCCACTACTGTCAATGCATCTTCCATTCTGTGCCATACAGCTTTCATGGAATGCCAAGTGCTGCTGGATCGGAGGTCCACGCTGCTGCCACGATGTCTCTGGCTTCCTCACCTGAAAGGGACTTCTCTGGAGTGTCTCCGATGTCCAGATATGGGCTTGCTTGGTTGGTGAGTGATGTAACCGTCACAGGGGTGTGGACTGCCGTAAGAATCCAGTACAGTAAGTCCTCGCTTAACATTGACTCACTTCAAGTTGCTTCCTTGTTAATAAATTGGAGTCAGTATATAGAACAGTACAGCACAGAACAGGCACTTCGGCCCTCGATGTTGTGCCGAGCATTGTCTGAAACCAAGATCAAGCTATCCCACTTCCTGTCATTCTGCTGTGCTTCATGTGCCTATCCAATAACCACTTGAAAGTTCCGAAAGTGTCCGACTCCACTATCACAGCAGGCAGTCCATTTCACACCCTAAACACTCTCTGAGTAAAGAACCTACCTCGGATATCCCTCCTATATCTCCCACCCTGAATCTTATAGTTATGCCCCCTTGTAACAGCTACATCCACCCGAGGAAATAGTCTCTGAACATCCACTCTATCTATCCCCCTCATCATCTTATAAACCTCTATTAAGTCACTTCTCATCCTCCTCCGCTCCAAAGAGAAAAGCCCTAGCTCCCTCAACCTTTCCTTATAAGACCTATCGTGTAAACCAGGCAGCATCCTGGTAAATCTCCTTTGCACCCTTTCCAATGCTTCCACATCCCTCCTATAATGAGGTGACCAGAACTGCACACAATACTCCAAATGTGGTCTCACCAGGGTCATGTATAGTTGCAACATAACTCCGCGGCTCTTAAACTCAAGCCCCCTGTTAATAACCGCTAACACACTATAAGCCTTCTTCTTGGCTCTAGCCACTTGAGTAGCAACCTTCAGAGATCTGTGAACATGAACCCCAAGATCTCTCTGTTCCTCCACATTCCTCAGAACCCTGCCGTTGACACTGTAATCTGCGTTCAAATTTTTTCTACCAAAATGAATCACCTCGCACTTATCAGGGTTAAACTCCATCTGCCATTTTTCGGCCCAGCTCTGCATTCTATCAATGTCTCTTTGCAGCCTACAACCACCTCATCCACTACTCCACCAATCTTGGTGTCATCAGCAAATTTACTGACCCACCCTTCAGCCCACTCCTCCAAGTCATTGATAAAAATCACAAATAGCAGAGGACCCAGCACTGATCCCTGTGGTACACCGCTGGTAACTGGTCTCCAGTCTGAAAATTTTCCATCCACCACCACCCTCTGTCTTCTATGTGATAGCCAGTTACTTATCCAATTGGCCAAATTTCCCTCTATCCCACACCTCCTTACTTTCTTCATGAGCCGACCATGGGGAACCTTATCAAACGCCTTACTAAAATCCATCTGCTAAGCATTGCCAATTTCATTTTAACATTGTTTGTCAGACTTCCTCTTTTGAGGCATGTCTACTCACATAACCTTTCTTGCAGTGCTTCCATCTTCGCCCTCAGTCTGTGTTCCTCCCACCTACATCCTTGTCTCTCCCCGTCTTCCCTCACCCCATCCTTGATGACTCCCAGCCCTGCCTCTTCACCCTCTTGCCGACTCCCCTTTTTTGACTTACCCCCTTGCTTCCTGGTCTCTGTTTTTACCCGAGTCTTTGGTGCTTGTTCTTCAGTGGTTCCTGATGCTTGCTCCATCTAGTAACAGAAACTAGTCACTGCATGTAGCTTCTAACTGCACTGCCCAACATCTGCCACTAGATGGGTGATGTTTAGGAATGCGGCCTCAGCTTTAAGTGAGGACTTAGTGTATTAGAGATGAGTGGATCCAGTAAAGACAGAGTTGCCAAGGTTATAGTAATTGCTTTAATGTTCAATATCATCAATAGATTGGACAGAGTACATAGGGAGAAAGGATAAAGAAGGAGAAGGCACAAATTTAATGTGTTTTGCAAAAGAAGCAAATGTGATGTAAGAAAGAACTATTTCACACAATGAGTGATTTGGGTCTGGAATGCCCTGCCTAATAGTGTGGTGGAGGAAGGTTTAATTGAGGCATTCAAGAGGGCATTAGATGATTATTTGAATAGAAACAATAATAATAATCTTTATTAATGTCACAAGTAGGCTTACATTAACACTGCAATGAAGTTACTGTGAAAATCCCCTTGTCGCCACACTCTGGCTCCTGTTCGGGTACACTGATGGAGAATTCCGAATGTCCAATTCATCTAACAAGCATGCCTTGGGGAACGGGGAAAAGACAGGGAAATGACACAAAGCCACAATGCTTGTGTGGTGAACGTATTATAGTAACCATTCACCACTGTACTATGCTGTTGCCCATTTGGGCTCCACCTATGGACAATGGAGCCTTGTGGGCTCCACCCCTGGCTCCGCCCCCTTGAGGGGAGGTATAAAGAGCAGCTGCCCTGTAGGCGGCTCTCAGAGCAGAGCAGTCGCAGTCAGGCACTGTTCTAGTTGATTAAAGCCACTGTTCACTTCAACTCTCTGACTCGTGTGAATTGATGGTCACATCAGCTTGTTTGGTGAGCCTGTGCCGACACAATGGGGCAAATAGCCTCCTTCTGCACTGTAACACTTCTGCAATTCGATGATTAAGAGAGAGTGAGAGAGAGAAGAAAAGAGAAAGAGTAGTCAGCAGGAAGCTACAAAGTGTGTAGCCTCAGCAGTTAAGGTAGACTGGGAAGCTGTGGGCTGGAAAAGGACCCACTCGAATTGAAGTCTCAAATCTTCAAAGGGATTTGTATGTATGCTAGAGTTAAATTGGAGAAGCTAAAATATTGAAAAACATTGTTAGTCAATGGACCAGGTTCAAGGATCGAAGAGGAGAAGATCCCAGAAGTCCTAGGATGCATAGGAAAGACATGCCGCCACATGCTGAATGAGTGCAACACGTCATGCCTCAACCGATGCAAAGTATAAATTATGTTGTCCACGAAACCTTGTTAGTTTTCATTCTAAGTTAATGATTTCCTTTTTTCCAATATGGTTATTCCTCGACAATAATGTCTGTGGTTTAGTCCAGAGTCTAAATCATGTAGCAGCATTTCTGCTTTCTCCCAAGTCACGTCACCATTTTCCTTGTAATTGGCTGTCAACTAGGTGGCTCAGACTGCTCAAGCCCACACTAACGCAGAGATACACACCTCATTGGGCGGCATTAGTGAACAAGCTGCTGAGGCATAATCTGGTGACCACCACACAGTTGCTGGTGCACATCAGATGGAGGCAGGAACATCCAAGGAAGACAGCAGTTTATGGTCTGCTGGATTCCAGGACAAAGAAGGGTCCCAACCAGATGCTAACACCGACGTCATGACGTGCCTGAACTGTGGCAATGCCCACTTAAAGGGGCACTGCCCTGCAAGAGGCAAGCAATGTTTAAACTGCGGGAAACCTGAACACTATGCAGCCTTGTGCAGGTCTGCACCACCAGTCAGAGGCCAGCACTCCTAATTCCGACGACGACGCGTCCAGAATGTGCAACGATGGCTACAGGATTCTGATCCTGGCAGTACAACAGATCCAGAGGACGAGTGCCTGGAGTCCACCTACCGAGTGGGCATTATTACCACACGTGAACATGCCACACCTAACTCATCTCGCATTCAGTCCACCCTCGCTGTGGATTCGGAGGGCGAATGGCGTGCGGTGATGCAGGTCAACCGCTGCTCCCTCCAGTTCAAGCTGGACACAGGTGCTTCTGCCAACCTCCTCTCACAGGCAGAATTCAAACATCAAGAAGCCCCGCAAAGTCCTTCCAGCAGCCTGCCAGCTCTTGGACTATAACAGTAATGCCATCACAGCACTGGAGTCCTACCATCTACTCGCCTCCAACTGGAGTACCCATGCACGGCTAAGGTTTGAAATTGTCAAGCCGGACAGGGCATTCATACTGGGTTCGCATGCCTGCAAAATGTTAAACCTGGTGCAGCGGGTATATTCAACGACATCCTCCAACATGGATCCTCAAGCTGACATTGACGACATCCTTGCTCAGTATCCAGATGTGTTTGACGGGATGGACACTTTGCCATATCGGTACAAGATCCTACTGCAACCTGATGCCAAGCCAATGGTCCATGCACCACGCCAGGTCCCGGCTCCACTGAAGGAGCACCTGAAGAATAGCTCAAGGAGCTGCAGCAGGGGATCATTTCCAGGGTAACCGAACCAACTGACTGGGCCAGCTCGATGGTGGTGGTTAAAAAACTCTCTGGAGACCTGCGCACCGGCATTGATTGCAAGGATCTCAACCAGAATATAATGCGTGAACACTACCCCATCCCGAGGCGGGAGGAACTCACCAGTGCAATGGCACATGCATGGTTTTTCACAAAATTAGATGCGTCACATGGATTCTAGCAAATCCAGCTGGATGAGTCCAGCAGAAGGCTCTGCACCTTCAACACACCGTTTGTCAGGTGCTGCTATAACCGTATGCCGTTCAGCATCGTCTTGGCACCTCAGATATTTCATCGCATCCTGGAGCAGATGATGGAAGGCATCAAAGGGGTTCATGTGTACGTGGGTGACGTCATCATATGGTCTACGACCCCTGAGGAGCATGTTTCCCTTCTCCAGCAGGTATTCTGCTGTGTCCACGCCAATGGCCTGAAGCTGAACAGGGCAAAATGTTGCTTTGGCATGTCGACACTCAAGTTCTAGGAGACCAGATCTCTCAGCAGGGCATGCGCCCGGACACAGACAAGGTCATGGCCATCGCAGCCATGAACTTCCCGGAAGACAGGAAGGCGGTATTATCCTTCCTGGGCATGGTCAATTTTCTGGGCAAGTTCATCCCAAACATGGCCTCACACACTACCGCCCTACGAAACCTAGTGAAGAAGTCCACTGTCTTCAAGTGGAAGGCAGCCCATCAGGCGGAGTGGTTGGAGCTGAAAGCCAATCTCACCACTGCACCCGTATTGGCATTTTTCAACCCAGACAGGGAAAGGGAAATCTTGACAGATGCGAGCCAGGATGGCATCGGTGTGGTCCTGCTGCAACACAATGACATTTTCTCCTGGGCACCGGTTGCCATGCATCAAGGGCAATGACGCCCACCGAACAAAGTTATGCACAAATCGAGAAGGAATGCCTGGGCCTTCTCACTGGCATTCTCAAGTTTCACGACTATGTCTATGGCCTGCCGACATTCACAGTCAAGACGGATCACAGGCCCCTGGTCCACATTATCCACAAGGACCTTAATGACATGACGCCTCGGTTGCAGCCCATCCTCCTCAAACACAGAAAGTACGACATTGACGAGGTTTACACGCCTGGCAAGGAGCTCATCATTGCCGATACACTGTCCCGCACCATCACCCCCGCTCCATCACCCCCGCTCCATCACCCCTGCTCCATCACCGTGCCTGGTGAACCAGTGAACGTCATCCGGCAAATTGAGTCACAGGTTCAGTCACAGGTGCAGCTGTGTGCTAGCACCCTCCCGGCATCTAATGAGAAGGTGATTCATCTCCGTGAGGAGACAGCCAAAGACATCCTCTTGCAGCGTGTTGTGCAACACCTAGCCAATGGCTGGCAAAAAGGGCAGTGCCCTCAATTTTTCAATGTAAAGGACGACCTGACGTTGGTTGATGGTATCCTCCTCAAACTGGACCGGATTGCAATTCCACACAGTCTCCAGAGCTTGGTGCTCTGTCAAATCCATGAGGGCCACCTGGGTGTGGGAAAGTGCAGGCGTAGAGCCAGGCAGGCTGTCTACTGGCCTCGGATCAGCCAGGACATCGTGAACGTGGACCTGAACTCTGCTTCCATCCAGCGCAGAGTAAAGAGACACTTCTGCAGCATGAAATCGAAACCTCTGCGTAGTCCAAGGTTGGCATCGACCTCTTTCATGCAAATGGTAGTGATTACGTGTTAATCATTGATTATGTTTCCAATTACCCTGAAGTTGTGAAGCTCTCAGACTTCACATCTCAGACCGACATTAAGGCCTGTAAGGAGACGTTCTCCAGGCATGGTATCTGTCATAAGTGACAATGGCCCGTGCCTCAGCAGCCAGGAATAGTCTCTGTTTGCCCAGTCATATCAGTTCAAACACGTCACTTCCAGCCACACTATCCGCAGTCAAACGGAAAAGTTGACAAAGGGGTGCACATAGTGAAGCAGCTCATTTGCAAGGCCGTGGATTTTGGGTCTGACATTCACCTGCACTGCTTGCATACAGGGCGACCCCACTATCCACTGGCATGTCACCGGTTCAACTCCTGATGAACAGGGACCTGCGAACGACACTTCCAGCCATACACGTGCCCGATCTGGATCACCTGCCGGTGCTGCAGAAGGTGCAGCAACTTTGAGACTGGCAAAAACCGGGCTATGAAGCTCATGCCACCGATTTGCCCGTGTTATCCCCATCAGACACTGTTCCGATCAAGATCTCTGATGAAGGCTGGTCAGCTCCAGCTGTCGTTGTTCGACAGGCTGCCCACCCCGCTCGTACGTTGTGCGTCTGGCTGATGGTTCTGTTGTGCGGCGAAACAGAAGGGCACTGCGCAAAGTTGCCTACCCGCAACCACATTCTTCTCCGTTTCCTTCTGTTGTTTTGCCACCTCCTGGTGCCTCGACTCACGAGGCCACCAGACAAGCATCAATCCTGCCCACCAAGGTGCTGTCGTCCCCACCACCACCTCTCCGGTGGTCGACCAGGATCAGACGCAAGCCACAGAGACTGGACTTATGAACATTTGTTCTGTTTGCTATGATATGTGTTCTCGCATTAGACAGCTGTTTTCACATGTACATATGTTCACATCCACTGCATGTATATATATATATATATATATATATATATATATGTTAATATTGGCCTATTCTTGTAAATACGCTCACATATGGCATCCAAACATTAAAAAAAAGGGGAGATGTCATGGTATGCAGGCACACACACACACAATGATATACAGACAAGCAGCTAATGGACAGAGAACAGGACATGACCAATAAGCAGGCAGGACACTCAGGGGTGGGATCTGACTATAAAAGACATGAGGCACTCACACTCCGCCTCTTTCCACTGATGAACATCGAGAGTCAGTCATGGGTGTTGTTACAATCTCACACCTCCACCACATGGCAAAGAGCTAGTCTGGTTCGGTCAGACAGAGTAACCACACCTAAGTTAGCAGAGAGTCGAACTCAGAGAACTGTGCTATTAGTTCAATAAACCTGGTGAACTAACTTTAAGGTCTGTAGTATCTTTCTAATCTAAGCTGCATCCTGTTGCAGCCAGTGTTAGACCAGTGTACGTAACACGACAAGAGCCAGATGATCAAAGGCCTCTGATGCTCACTCCAGTGCCTCTCTATTCCATGAAGTCCCCCAGGAATCTACAGGCACTGTCAGGGAGGACGAAGTGCTGGAGACCAACCCAGGACCCGTTACCAAGGAGATTACAGGGATCACCAGTCATTCTATATCCTCCCCTCCTGACACCGGCACATCTCAAAGGCAAAGGGCAGAACAAGGTGGCATGGCAACACCAGTGACACTGGTAAGTAAGCCAAGGCCCCCCGCTCCAGATCCTCCAGAGGAAATCTGCCAAGGGCATTAAAGGCCAAGGCGTGGAAGTCAGCAGGCTGCCTCCCATCCCCGAGGTGCATCCTGGGGACACACCCAAATCAAGAGGAGTGAAGAGCACCGAGTGGATGCTGGTGAGGTCACTATCGGTCACTATCTGCCACTAGGGGAAGTGGATATAGGTCACAAATTTTCACTATTAGTACATGTCATATCTCATACATGTGAAGCCTCTGTCACGTTAACCTTCACAAGGGGCCTGCCCACACCACCACCCCACCCACCCTCCCCCAGTTGCCCTCCGCTCCCCCATCCCCATCCTCCAGACAGTATTCAAGATCAAAAGCCCCTGGTGCAAACCTGTTCCGAGGATGGGTGTGAGCACACTGTCAGCAGGAAGACAGGAGTCAGACTTTAGCAGAAACTGAGAAGCGGCAGAGCCTTCCTCACAGCAAGTGATCATCACTGTCCTGCCTTGTATGGTGCCCTGCTGACATTGCTGGCATAGCCCATCGCCCTGGAGTAATGTTACACAAACCTTTGATGAGGAAGCAGGGTTGTTGGAGAAGGGGCGACGGGGAAGGGGCGACGTGAAAGGGTGCGGGTGGATTGGGGAAGGGGAATGGGGGAATGAGGGGAAAAGGGTGATGGGGTGGGGGGAATGGGGAGAGGGAGGGAAATGGTGGGGGGGGGGGACGGTTGAACTGACAGACACAGCCTCGTCCTAGGAGAATCTGATGAGGGCCTTCCTGGTCCTCCTTGAATGTCGGAGCCTTGCTGCTGCCTGTCTTCCATCCTCTGGCTCCTCTTCGGGCATGAACTCCAGCCCCACTTGGGCCGCCTCATCCTCCTCCTCAGATGAGGCCACATGTCCCTCTGCTTTCTGCTCCTCTTCCAGCATGTTTCCCTGCTGCTTTGTCAGATTGTGGAGGGCACAGCAGACCACCACCAGAGGGGTCCAGGCATTGCAACCGCATTTTTAGTAGTCCAATTCACGGCTCAATGACAGCACAGGGTTTTTTTTTGGGGGGGGGGGGGGGGGGAGAGGGAGGAGGAGGAGCAACAACACATGGGTCTCAATATAACCAGTCTCTGCCTGAATCACAGGCCTCCGCACTGGCGTCATCAGCCATGACCTCAGCAGATATCCCTCGTCTCCCATGAGCCAACACACCATCCTGAGTGCCCCAGGCGGTAGCTGCCATGCATGCTACCAGGCTAACAGGCAGACACATGCATGATTCTGAGGCGATGCTCACACACGATCTGAACATTCAGGGAGTTGAACCCCTTCCTGAGAATATAGGGCACTCCTTGATGACCCAGTGCTCGCAGGGCGACATGTGTGCCATCAATCGCCCTCTGGACCTGGGACATCCCAGCGGTAGCAACAAACCCTGAAAACCGGGCATCTTGGTGGGCCTGAGTCAGCTCAATGGTGACATAGTCTGATGCCCGGACATGCAGAGCATCCATCACCTTCCGAATATACCCGTGGCCGGATGACTATGATATGCCACAAACATCCCTTCCCGAGTCCTGGAATGACCCAGTGGCATAATGGTTTAGCTACTGTTGGTATAATTAGTCAAAGGTTTTGCTCCTTTTCACAAACACCTTTATTTTACTTTAACAGACTTTGCACAAAACTCTATCTTCACATCACCTGACACAAAGGCCACCTGAAGCTCCTTTACATAACAGTGTCAATTATTGGATACTTAACATAAATGAGATAACTAATTGGAATGTCTCTTAACCCATTAATTAACAGTCTCCCCTTAGGTGAAAACAAAATTACAAGAAATTCAAAAAAACACATGCAATTTCCCCCCTTCTCTTTTTTTTTTCATTTTCATTCACAGAAACAGGCGCCCTGCATTCACAATATCCTAAAGTTTCTGTGAACTAGCCCCTCTTTTTGTAAAACAGTCTGATAATTGATAGCTTCTGTCGACCCATTTAATTTTTGTTATCTCCCTTCTGTACAACATCTGCTTCAAACTTGCAATGTCTATCCTTAACCTTTTATCATTGACACCTTTTGTAGAGTGCACATTCTCCCACAGCGATTTATTGTCAATGTGACATTCAATAGGAATATTACCCAAATCCCCTAATCCCAAAATTTGTCATTTTCTGAGATATATAAAAGGCCATATCCACCGCCTCTAGAAGGCTTAACGTCTCAGCAGCCAAATTGCTTTTGACCATTCTCCTTATTTTCTTTCTTTCCCACACAAGAGGGCAACATTTACCATTGTTCCCCAAAAGCAAAATTATAAAATTCCATCACATAAATTTGCATAGGACGCATCACTATAAACTATGCATTTCAAGTGCCTACGGTCACCTTAAACCAGTTACCTCAAAACACACTCCTGCAGTTTTAGTTTGACCAACGCTTTATTTGCTCTCATTATGTCTTCCAATTTGGGATCATTCATTTTTGTACTCAACTCTAAGACATCAAAACTCACGTCTGGTCTAGTCTGTCTACCTAACCAATTCAGTTGCCCAAATAAACTTCGCAGTTGCTCTTTTTCCATCTTCAAAACCATTGTGTCTTTTTGTGAAACCCGGCCATGACTAATTGCTATTGGGCTGATGCTTTCCAAATAAGATTGTTGACGTGAAGTTACCCCTAACGTCGTCTGTCCGATTTCCAGTCCAATATATTGAAATGCACCGGAAGCCTGACTTCCGACCCCGAATTCTTTCCTCAAACCAGAGCTTCAAGATCACTAGTCCCACCCCATAAAAAATCATCGACATGCATCATAAAGATGCCAGAAAGATTTCCTTCATAGTGCCAGTAGAACATTGCCTGATCTGCTTTCAACTGCCAACAGCCTAACTTTAACAAAAGTGACCATACCGAAAAGTACCAGACTCTAGACGCATCATTCAATCCATACACACATTTGTTCAACTTCCAGAGTATCTCTTCTGTGTTAGCTGCCTCTTTAGGAGAACGGAGAAAAATGTCTCTCTGGAGCTGATGCCCCTGCAAAAAGGCAGCTTTTATATCTTTAGGTTTGCATTCCCATGCCTTTGTGGCTAATAGAGCCCAGAAGATCTTTAAAATAACCGTTCCTGCCATAGGTGAATCTACCCTGAAATCCTGATCTTCTAAGTTTTCTTCAAATCCCCTTGCCACAAGCATTGCCTTTGCCTGATAAGTTCCATCCGGATTAACCTTTTCCATGCAAATCCATCTGTGTGATAGAGCACTTTATCCCCCATCTAGTACTTCTGTGTATACCCAAATTCACTCCAACTATGCAGTTCTTGCTGTTTGGCACCTTTGATAACTTTTCATCTAATTTATTGGAAGCCACCAAAATTTCATGTGCATGTAGGCTTCTACTCCTATTAGTATTTGTAGCCTTACTCATGTTCCGAGATCTTGATAAACTACGTCCACTCTCCCACCTGGTATCGCGTTCTGTACTGCTATTGCTTGATCTTTCTCTTCTGATGTGGGATGTCCTTTCAATAGTTCTCGACCTTTTCCTGCGGACCTGTTCACTATCCAATGTACTATCTGAACTGGCACTGCGTTGAAGTGCCCTTCATTTTTGAACTTTGTGTTCCCAATCCATTGTCTCGACTCCCTCCCCTGAATACTGTACATTCAACCGATGTTTATACTTTCCAGTGACCTTCCCTGCTCTACTAATAACAGTTGCATCCTTCCATTGAGTAGACCCTTCAGGCGAATATGTCACTTTTGTACCAACTTTTGTCCTTTCGGAAAAATGGCCTGCTCTACATCATCAGAAGTGTTGTGTTCCACTGTAGAAACCCTGTCTGTATCAGTTAACTGATCCACATAGTTCAAAACATGCGTACCAGATGACTGGTTCCTCGTCATGTCTGTCTATTCTGTCTAAATTTGAAAATTTGTAATCTGTACCCATTAGCCTTGATCAGTGTTCTTCAAACTTTTTTCCGGGGGCCCATTTTTACCAACCGGCCAACCTTCGGGACCCAGCCCGGCTGACCTTCGCGACCCACGCCGGCTGACCTTCGCGACTCACTTGGCCGACCTGCTCGACCCATCATTTTCTCTTATCTTGTTTGCTGCTGACAAAAATGGAGCAAATGGTTTTGGGTCCCTTTGGCCCTCGAACACACTCCTCCAATGGAACCTATTGGATGAAGGTGAAGCCTTCTAGTGTCGGAAAGTATGGAGTCTCCATTTGTCCAAAGTTCTGAATTTTATTCCTGTAAAATTTTATCAAATAAACCCCCCCCCCCCCCTGAACTTGTAAAGAAAAAAAAATAAAATAAAATGAGTAAATTAAATGAAAAAAAATGAATAAACCCCCCCCCCCCCCGGAACATGTAAAAAAAATAAAATGAATCAAATAAATGAAAAAAATAAAAATTAAATGAATAAAATAAATGAATAAAAACCAATACAGAACTTGTAAAGCAAAAAGCTGCAGCCGCATTATGAAAAGCCAGCTGCTGCGCTGGAATTTGCGCGATCGGGAGCACCGCGGACAACGGCTCCACGGCCCTCCATACACCCGCCCGCGACCCACCTGCGGGTCGCGCCCCTGACTTTGAAGAACACTGTCCTTGATGAATGTACTCTAACAGTTTGTCATGTTGCAAAATAATTGTTTTGCCATCTATGCCTTTGATCTTCTCTGGGCCTTTCCATTCATTAAAATTGTCTCTCTTATAGTATGCTATGTCTCCTTGCTGTAAAATGGTATTTGATAGCTGCACATTATGCCCTAAAGCTCTGTGAATTCTTTCAGTGACTTCTGCTTCCATAAAAGCTTTTCCACTGCTATGTAATGCATTTAAATGCTCAGCAAAGGCAAAGCTAATTGTAGTCCCTGTTATGTGAGAGTACCTTCAAGAAATGGGTGTTTAAGAAATGTACCTTTAAGAAATGGGTATTTATCAGTGATGTCAGAGTGTGGGTGGAGCTGCGCTGTCTGTCAGATTTTTACTTTCGTTTTAAACTGTATGCTCAAGGGTGTGTTTTAGTTTCGTTTTCAGAGCTGGATAGTTGCAATCACAGACAGAAGGGGTATTAGTCTCTCTCTCTGTAATACAAAGACTGTAAATCTATCCTTTGGTGATTTAAAACTAATAACTGCTCTTAGTAGTGACTTTAACATGATGTGCTTCTGTTTAAAGGTTTTTTAAAAAAAGTCTTCTGGATGTTAAAAGGACAGCTTACGGATTACTTAGTGTTGTATTCTTTGGGGGTTGTATTTGAATAAATGGTTGCAAAGATGTTCACTTGAGTTCATAGAATAAACATTGTTTTGCTTTCAAAAATACTTTTTCCATTTCTGCTGTAGAGTGGGCCATGTGCTCCCCCATACCACAATCTATTAAAAGTTGTGGGTCAGGTGAACTCCATGATACATTTTGGGGTTCTCTAAACCCTGGCCCATAACAAATTGGGGGCTCGTCCGGGATAAAAGTCTATCCGTTGGATTGGCTTAGTGAACTTAAAGACAGTGAGGGGTGAGCATATTATGGTTGCTTTTCAGGTGTGGTATTTTAGTTTACATAGGGAGTGTGTTGTGGACAATGTCTCTCTCAGAGGCTCAGATGTTTTTGGGGGTGGAGACGGTCACACGCAGTACATTACGGACAGAGACTAAAAGCAGATTGTTAGATTTCGCAAAAGCATTGCAGTTAACATTAACTGACAAAATGCGAAAAGATTAGGTAATTATGGCGGTGGTTAAGCATTTAAAGTTGTCTGAGATACAGTTTGACACATTGGAAATGGCATAAATTCAGTTACAAATTAAACAAATGGAACATAAGAAAGAATTAAAGCAGCTTGAATACGAAAGAGATAGAGAGGAAAAAGAAAGAGAGAGAGATACAGATCAGGGAAAAAGATAAAGAGAGAGAGTTTGAACTTCAGAAAACGGCAATGAAACAAGACAGTCAGTTAAAATTGGCAGATGTAAAGGGAAACGTACAGTTGGATAATAGTGATGAGGATAGTGAGAAAGAGCATCAGCACGGTACCGTGGGGCAGCACGGTAGCATGGTGGTTAGCATAAATGCTTCACAGCTCCAGGGTCCCAGGTTCGGTTCCCGGCTGGGTCACTGTCTGTGCGGAGTCTGCACGTCCTCCCAGTGTCTGCGTGGGTTTCCTCCGGGTGCTCCGGTTTCCTCCCACAGTCCAAAGATGTGCGGGTTAGGTGGATTGGCCATGCTAAATTGCCCGTAGTGTCCTTAAAAGTAAGGTTAAGGGGGGGTGGGGTTGTTGGGTTACGGGTATAGGGTGGATACGTGGGTTTGAGTAGGGTGATCATTGCTCGGCACAACATCGAGGGCCGAAGGGCCTGTTCTGTGCTGTACTGTTCTATGTTCTATGTTCTAGTCGAAGGCTTGGTGGGCATCTATTTAAATATGTCCAAGCATCGCCAAGGTTTGACGAGAAGGAGGTTGAAGCCTTTTTCATTTCATGTGAGAAGATAGCTAAACAAATGAAATGGCCACAGGACATGTGGGTATTACTGATTCAAACAAAGCTGGGAGGTAGGGCTAGTGAAGTGTTTGCATCACTATCAGAGGAGGTATCTGAGTCGTATCAGGAGGTGAAAAAATCCATATTAGGTGCATTTGAACTATCATCCAACTGTACGTTTCCCTTTAAGCCTGCCAATTTTAACTGGCTCATGTTTCATGGCCGTTTTCTGAAGTTCAAACTCTCTCTCTATCTTTTTCCTTGATCTGCATCTCTCTCTCTTTCTTTTTCCTCTCTATCTCTTTCGTATTCAAGCTGCTTTAATTCTTTCTCATGTTCCATTTGTTTAATTTGAACAGGCCTGAAGCCTACAGAGAAAGGTTTAGAAATTTAAGGAACGATCCTGGTCAAACATACATGGAATTTGAAAGGATCAAACAGAGTAATTTTGATAGGCGGATAAGGGCTTTGAAAATAGACCAAACATATGAAGCTCTCAGAGAAGTTATACTTTTGGAGGAGTTTAAAAATTCAATTCCTGATGTAGTGAGAACTCATGTGGAAGAGCAGAGGGTTAAAACTGCGTGATTAGCAGCAGAGATGGCAGATGATTATGAATTAGTTCATAAATCAAAGTTTGGTTTCCGTCATCAGTTTCAGCCTGTGAGGGATCAAAACTGGGGACATGAGAAATACTCAAGTGGAAAAGGATGGGAGATAATTAGAGTGTACCTCAGACTAAAGAAGAAATCCAGGATGATGGAAAAGAAATGAAAAGTTTAAAATGTTTTCACTGTAATAAAGTAGGCCATGTAAAGTCACAGTGTTGGTAGTTGAAGTTGGTAGTTGGCACTGGGAAGGCTGATGTGGTAAAACAGGATAAGACAGTGGGATTTGTTAAAGTGGAAAAGGAAAGCCCAAGTAAAGCAAAGGAAGTGCAAAAGATTGTACAGCCTGATCAAAAGTGATTGATAAGAAGGTACCAGATGTCTTTTAAGAACTTACTTGTGTGGGTAAAGTTTACTCATTTGTATCAGGAGGAGAAGCTAAGAAGCCACAATTTTAAGAAATACAGGAGCTAGTCAATCTTTAATGGTAAGAGATGAGGAGTTATGCAGTTTGGGAAGAATGTTGCCAGAAAAGGTGGTAATATAGGAGATTCAGGGGGAAGAGGAGTAGTGTTCCATTATTTAAGGTAAGATTGGAGAGTCCAGTGAAGAGTGATATTGTGGTAGTACGAGTAGTAGAGAAACTATCTTGTCCAGGAGTACAGTTTATCTTGGGTAATGATACAGCTGGATCGCAGGTGGGAGTGATGCCTACTGTGGTTGATAAGCCAGTGGAAAATCAGACAACTGAAGTGTTATAGGACGAATATCCTGGGATTTTTCCGGATTGTGTAGTAACAAGGTTGCAAAGTCACAGGTTAAGACAAGAGGAGAAATCAAAAAGAGTGAAGACAAAGTTGAAGTGCAATTATCAGAAACGATTTTTGAACAGATGGTTGAAAAAGAACAAGAACAGGTGGAGGATGAGGCAGAGATTTTAGTTCAGGATAATTGGCAGTGTTACAACAGAAAGATGTAGAAATAAACCAGATGTATCAGAAAACATACACGGAAGAGGAATCTGAGTGTATACCAGAGTGTTATTACCGTAAAAGTGATGTCTTGATGAGAAAATGGAGGCGGATGAAAAGTGGGCAGATGTTCATCAAATAGTATTGCCGGTAGGGTATAGAAAGAAGGTGTTGCGAGTTGGTTAGGAGGTACCAGTAGGAGGTCATTTGGGAATAAGGAAAACTCAAGCTAAAATCCAAAAACATTTTTATTGGCCTGGACTACATATGATGTCGTTAAATTTTGTCAATCATGTCACACGTCAAGTGATAGGGAAACCTCGAGCAGTGATTAAACCAGTGTCCTTAATACACATTCCAGCATTTGAGGAACCTTTTATAAGGGTCCTAATTGATTGTGTAGGACCGCTTCCTAAAACAAAAAGTGGGACTATAATGGATGTGTCTACTAGGTTTCCAGAGGCCATTCCAGTACATGATATTACAGCTAAAAAGATTGTGGAGGAGTTACTTAAATTCTTTACTAGATATGGACTACCCACAGAAATACAATCGAATCAAGGATCAAATTTTACCTCCAGGTTATTCAAAGAAGTTATGGATAGCTTAGGAATAAAACAATTTAAATCAACTGCGTACTATCCAGAATCACAGGGAGCATTAGAAAGGTGGCATCAGACATAAAGAAAATGTTGAGGGCTTATTTTAAAGATTATCCAGAGGATTGGGATAAAGGAATTCCATTCGTACTGTTTGCAATTAGGGATGTACCTAATGAGTCAACCAAATGTTTGGTCATGAGGTAAGAGGACCACTTAAATTGATAAAGGAAAAATTGGTGAGTGAGAAATCGGAAATTACATTATTGGATTATGTGTCAAATTTTAGGGAACAATTAAATAGAGCAGGTGAATTGGCTGGACAACATTTAAAAGTTTCACAAAATGTGAGGAAACAGGTAGCGGACAAGCAGTCCAAAGTTCGTAGATTTGCCAGTGGAGATAAAGTTTTAGTATTGTTACCAGTGGTAGGTGAACCTTTAAAAGCTAGGTTTTGTGGACCTTATCAGATTGAAAGGAAATTAAGTGAGGTGAATTATGTGGTAAAATCACCAGATAGAAGAAAGACTCACCGAGGGCGTCATGTGAATATGCTTAAAAGGTATTTTGAAAGGGAAGGAGAGAAAAAGGAGGAGGTTTTAATGATTCTGACTCAAAGTGACGAACCAAATCCAGATGACTGTGAATCTGACATACCTCAAATTAAATTGCAAAATGAGGATGTTCTTAAAAATTGGGATAAATTGTTGAGTTACCTTCCAGAGGAAAAATAGACTGACCTGAAATAGTTATTGATATCACGTGGGCAAGTTTGTAGAGATAAATTGGGAAGTACTAAAATGGCTATACATGATGTAGATGTGGGAAATGCTGTTCTAATCACACATCCATACAGACTTAACCCTTTAAAATTGGCACAGATTAACAAAGAGATTGAGTTTATGCTTAAAAATGGCATAATTGAAGTGGGTTGCAGCCAATGGAGCTCACCCATAGTGATGGTACCTAAACCAGACGGTACCCAACAGTTGTGTGTGGACTATAGAAAGGTTAATACAGTTACAAGAACTGACTTTTATCTTGTCCCATGTTTGGAGGATTACATTGAGAAAGTGGGACAATTAGCTTGTATTTCCAAACTGGATTTACTTAAAGGTTACTGGCAGGTACCTTTATCCGAAAGGGCAAAGGAGATTTCAGCTTATATGACTCCAGATGCTATATACCAATCAAAGTTTTGCCATTTGGCATGAAAAATGCCCAGCCACATTTCAAATGTTAACTAATAAAGTTGTTTCAGGATTACCGAATTGTGTGGTCTACATCAGCAATCTGGTAATTTTCAGCCAGACATGGAAAAAACATTTAAAACATCTGATGTTTTTCGATCAATTTCAGCAGGCGGTTTTGGTGATAAACCTAGCCAAAAGTGAATTTGGAAAAGCCCAGGTCACTTTCCTTGTGGAGTTTCCGATACCCTTGAGACAAAGGGAAATAATGCGATTTCTTGGCATGAGTGGATTTAATCGGACATTGGTGAAAGTTTTTTGTAGCGTGGTTACTCCACTGATGGACTTGCTGAAGAAACATCAAAAAGTTCAGTGGACAGCGGACTTTCAACGGGCATTTGACTGCCTGAAACCAATGTTCCTGTGTTGGAGAATTGCAAGGGACTCTTGTGATCAGATTCAACTAAAGTATCTGACTTTAAAGAGAAATGCCGAGGCTTGGAGAAATGGACGGATTATGCAAGAATTTTCTTGTTCAAAGAGACTGTCAATCGAGAAGGATTTTGGTTGGAGAACGAAGATTAAAAAAAGAATGGACTATATTATTATACCTGTTTGCGTGTGTTATTTTATTGAAACTAAAAAGTATATTTACTGTGTGCATTTCTTAAAGGATAGTGAAAAGGTGAAAAATGAAACGATCTTGAAGTTGATGGCTTTTTTTTCTGGGGGGAGGTGTCATGTGAGAGTACCTTCAAGAAATGGGTGTTTAAGAAATGTACCTTTAAGAAATTGGTATTTATTAGTTATGCCAGTGTGGGTGGAGTTGGGCTGTCAGCTTTTTACTTTCGTTTTAGGCCGTTTGCTGCAGGGTGTGTTTTAGTTTCATTTTCAGAGCTGGATATCTGCAGTCACAGACAGAAGGGGTATTAATCTCTCTCTCGGTAATACAAAGACTGTAAATCGATCCTTTGGTGATTTAAAACTAATAACTGCTCTTAGTAGTGACTTTAACCTGATGCGCTTCTGTTTAAAGGGGTTTTTTTTAAAGTCTTCTGGATGTTAAAAGGACAGCTTATGGATTACTTAGTGTTGTATTCTTTGGGGGTTGTATTTGAATAAATGGTTGCTAAGATGTTCACTGTTTGTTTTAAAAAGGTTAACTTGAGTTAATAGAATAAACATTGTTTTGCTTTATAAAAATACTTTTTCCATTTCTGCTGTACCACACCTGTAGAGTGGGCCATGTGCTCCCCATACCACAATCTATCAAAAGTTGTGGGTCAGGTGAACTCCATAATCCCAAGCTGGAGGCTGGTCATCTAAAATGGACAGAAGTTTCGGATTTCTACCAAACACTAATTGGTAGGGACTATTGCCCCCAACCATCTGCAATTAATTATTTGCATGTACCGTTCACGTTAAAGCTGAACTTAGTTTGCAGTTTGGTCTATCTGCCAAAATTTTCTGGAGCAAGTCATCTATTACTGCATGGTCTCTTTCACACACACGATTACTAAATGAGCTTTCTGCAGCCGTGTTCATAACTGTGATATTCTCGTTTTCACACATATCCCTGAACTCATCATTAGCAAATTCTCCCCATTGTCCTAAGGAATTTTGCCAGTGGGCCCATTCCTGTCCCTGTCCATTTTGCCACGATTTGATCCAGAATTACTCTCTTTTCTTTACTTTGTACAATTGTTGATTGACTAAATCTGGTTGCCAAAATCTACAAAATGCAAAATAAATATGCTATTGGCTTTATCCCAGATCTTAAGGTCCGTGGCCACAATGTCGTTAAAATCCCTGGCCAAAGGTCGGGTTACTATCAGTCGTGCTGGCGTCCTTCTGTACTTCCTACAAACTTCACAGCGATCACTCACCTGTTCTATCAGTTTATTATAGACTTCATCCCTTACCCCTGCATCCTTTAATACATTTTTCAGCCTCCGAGGAGATGGATGCGCAAATTGCCTATGCAGTTTTAGTACAAGCTTTTTATCAGCTGAAGTCCCATTTTCAACTGCCATTAACACATCCTTAACAATTGTACTAGAAATATTATTTGTCAATAATGGAATACAATAGTAAATTGTGTAATTGGTCCATTGTGTAAATTGTAAGTTCACCGTCTTTCCAAAACTGTTGCCGTATCCTGTTCCATATCCAGTTTCATGTGTGCTTTTTTCATCGACGGTCTGCTCAGAAGCAACGCATCTCACTTGATACAACATCCATGCTAATGAAATGATTCACTCCAGCAATATTGCAAGGGATCACCACTCTTTTCAGTGACTTCAGAGTATTATCATCCCCAAACCTGAAACTTGTGGAACTTTCTAATTCCTTAACCTTGTTACGATTTTCAGCATTCAAGGAGTCCAGGTAACATTTTAACCAGTCAATTCCATACACAGTAGATGTGCAGCCACTGTCCAATACAGCACAATTGAAGTATTCTGCAACCAACACCCTTATTACCGGCGTAAAACCGCTTGTTAATAGGACATTGCCTTCTTTCTGGTCACTATCTTTTTCCTCTTCTGACTCTTCCGTGTCATGTGTCGCTTCAAACACTATTATAACGTGTCAGACAATTGAAAGCATAATGGTATCGAGAGTCACATAGAAAACAACAATTTATCATGCCCTGTGCATTTCTGGGGTTCATCTTCCTGTTGTAGGTTCTACATGGGTTTCTGGCTTCATAATTTCCGGGTCCCAATCTCCTTTTATAGTCTTGGAACCGGTTTGTAGCCGTGCGATTTCGCCATCCTGTTAGTAATATATCTTCCATATTCTGCTTTATTGCAGACTGACCTATTTGGGTCATCAGAGCCAATCGAATATTTCCCCAGAAACTTTTTTAAAGCTTCTGTCATCTGATCGGATAAGGTATCCTTATCCGCAAACTGAACTCCTGTCAAAACCAGGCGCCTATCCATGTTGCTCACTCTAGCACAGTAATTTAAAGGCCAACACAAACTGTGGAAATTCCAGGTTGTGTTTCTGCAACCTTTTATATAGTCTGCCAAATTCCATTATCTAGTCTTCCATGGAGAATTGCTCTATTTTCCTGAACCCATCAAAATCCGACCATGCTTCATGCGCACTTAACAAGTCATCCTTTTTATAAATCTTATCCATATAACGTAATAGATTCTCCAGACCTTCTTCCGAGTCTAATTCTTCCAATTCCAGTTCAGAAAACACTTTGCTTCGGATTTGACTTTCATAATTTAGAGTAAGAGCCAATGCCATACCTTGTTTTATCTTTCCCAAAGCAATTAGTCCATATAATGACTGCACTTCTACATTGGTCGTGCGATCCCCTTTCAGAAAATAAGAGGGGGGGGGGAGGGGGGGGGGGAGAAGAGTCATCCAGCCATCTTTATCCTAAGTTCAGCCATATATCTTTTTTTTTCTTCTCACTCACTCCTTGGTTTTGTCTGGAAAAGTTGTATCTTTCAACCCTTCACATTTGCACAGCAACCATCCTGTGCTACCATTTTTAGACATTTAGTTACTGTTGTATAAAGATTCAAAGGTTCTGGTCGTTTTCACAAACACCTTTACTTCACTTTAACAGACTCTGCACAAAACTCTATCTTCACATCACCTGACACAAATGCCACCTGAAGCCTCTTTACATATCAGTGTCAGTTATTGGATACTTAACAAAAATGAGACAACTAATTGGAATGTCTCTTAACCCATTACTTAACATCCGTCAGCTCATTGCATGACCAACAACACCTGTACACCTTGGGCCATCGCTGGCCTCACCTTCTTGGTGGACAGCCGGGTCTTCAGTGTGTGCAGCAGCCCCCTACACATGTGGTGTCACCTCCAGCCTGCGTTGTCGCTGCTGCCTTCCATGGTGTTTACCTGCATCGGCTGCCACAAGCAGAGCATAGGTAGCCTCCACAGGATCAACTTCAGCAAACATAGTTTCATCTGGAAGGAATTGGAGAAGGGGACTGACAATCAGTTCGGGATCCCATCCCGGGTCCCTCAAATCCCTCAAGGCTCCCCCACCCTTATCTTTCCCGCCATCTCACAAGGTACCATGCAGTGAGCTAGTTGTGCTGGAAAACCTTGCTCTGCACACTCGTTCCCGGCCACATCACAAGCCCCTGGACTCCAGACCCCAGACATCTGCCTGAAACATTAGGGAGACCGTGCTCAGCTGCCCTCCGCACATTCAACACACTTATCCTTTGACCATGAAAAATCCATAGTGGTGAAGCCCTGCTCTTTAGTGTTTGATTGTTGGTAGCTGCCTCTTTGGTGCTGATGCTCCTCGAGTTCAGGCACAGTGTTCAGGCTTCAAAGGTTACTGAACATACAATTCACTAATCATCCTCTGAGGTAATGCACTTGTGCCCTCGAGGAGGCACTTGAGAGTTGAGGAGTGTTAAGTGCTATCTCAACTAACAAAGGTCGCTCCTCATTTGAAATAGCCTTCAGTTGTGAAGCTCGAGGCTGCTCACAATCAAAGGGAGTGTTTGGTAGTACAGACAGGCGGCGGCTGTGGTTGCCCGTTATGGGTATCCACAATATTTAAAGATGGCTTGAAGGCCTCGCAGAATCACAGCCTTTTAATCTTGTTGTTTTGTCAACTTGCTTACTATCCCAATCTATCTTGGTGCATTTAAAGAGTTTTCTGAGGTATTGAAATTTTGTGATAAAGTTATGTTGGATGGTTGATATTAAAAATACATTGTAGTGAGAAGCTGCAATCAGCAGAGTTTTCTAACTTGCTGATCAAGAAAACACTGATGCAATTGTGAACCTTTCAGTCTCTGTCCTTTGGCCTCTTAAAAGTAGTGTTGAACATAGATACCCGAGGGCTCCAATGGTTCTCACTGACAGTGAAGACCTATGTTGTTCAATCATTCCGCTTTGTTACTCAGGAATCATTAAATCTTTTTACCCTGTGGTATTACTGATAAAATTTAATCCAATTACACTCCTTGTATGAAATAATTATATTGAATAATATCGTGCACACATGCAGAAAAGTTGTCTTTTACGTCTATAGAATGGAAAAGATCATGTGCAGTTTATTTGGGTTGAAAGTATTGAATCTTCACCCCCCAAATATGAATTTATTGCACCGTGTGTATATGATGCAATGTGCAGAACATGTTAATGAGGGTTGAGGCAGTCACTTGAATCAGTGTCGTCACCTGCACAGTATTATAAATAACTAACGGGGAGGCAGCACGGTGGTGCAGTGGGTTAGCCCTGTTGCCTCACGGCACCGAGGTCCCAGGTTCGATCCTGACTCTAGGTCACTGCCTGTGTGGAGCTTGCACGTTCTCCCAGTGTTTGCGTGGGTTTCGCCCCCATAACCCAAAGATGTGCAGGGTAGGTGGATTGGCCACGCTAAATTGCCCCTTAATTGGATAAAAATGAATTGGGTACTCTAAATGTATTTTTTAAAATAATAATAAATAAATAATGGAATATTTTCCTGTCAAATTAACAATATTGTACAATACTATTAAAATAAAATTTATACTTTCTGGTTTGTTCAAAAGTCAAGGTGCGATCACCTACAGGATGCAACCAAACTAACATTGAAGTGTATCATAGCTGTAGTTGGCATTAATGACCCATGCTGCATATATAAGATGGCATTTGTAACCAAATGCCAAAATTGGCATAATCGTTTTCCTGGGACCTTTCTGTGATTGTTTACTGAATTGATTGGTGAATCTTGGAAGGGACAAAATGTCATATGTAATTGAGGGGGTGAGTTAAAGTGAAGACGGGGTAGGGAGATGGGGCCTGAAAACAGGAGAAGGAGTCAAGCCTATGATTTCTCTCCCTCGCCCTGGGTGATCTCTCTAGCCAATACTATCATGGGCTGATGCCTCCAAAGAACGCCAGGACAAGTAGGTTTTCCCCTTTTGTTGGTTTCCTCAGCACCTGCTGCAGGTCCATCAAGATGTTGTATCCTTCAGGTCTCAGCCAGCTCAGTCAGTAGTGGTGCTATTGAGCCACATCTGGTGAAGGACATTGAAGTCGCCCACGCAGAGTACATTCTGTGCCCTTACCAGTCTCAGTGCTTCTTCCAAGTGCTGTTCAACACGAGGAGTACTGGTTCCTCTGCTGAGGGAGGATGATGTGGTAATCAACAGGAGATTTCCGTGTCCATGTATGATCTGATGCCATGAAACTTGATGGGGTTGAAAGTCAATGTTGAGGACTGCCAGGGTAACTCTCTCCCGATTCTTCATTACTGAGCACCGCCACCGCAAGCTCTACAGGTCTGACCTGCCGCTGGGGGCAGAGCATAACAGGGGACGGTGATGGAGTATCTGAGGCACTGGGTGTACATCATGATTCAGTGAACATGACTATGTCAGGCTGTTGGTTGACTAGTATGTGGGACAGCTCTCTTAATTTTGGCACAGGGTCCAGATGCTAGTAAGGAAGACTTCACAGGTTCAAGTAGATACAATGTTCCATTATTGCCTCTGGCGCCTATGTTGGTGCTGAATGATGCTGTCAGTTTCTTTTTTACTTTTCTGTATTGGTTTGATACAATTCAGCGGATTGCTCATCCATTTAGAGGGCTGTGAAGAGTCAAACAAATATCTGCAGGTCTGGAGTCACACGTGGACCAGACCAGGTAAAGACAGCAGATTTCCTTCCCTGAAGGGTATCAATGAACCAGCTGACTGACGTTTTACAACAATTATTAGTTTCATGGTCACCAGTGCTGGGTCTAGATGTTAGCTCTACATTTATTACTTACCATGGTGGGATTTTAACCTGTTTCCCCCAGAACATTGGCCTGGTCCTCTGGGTTACTAATTCAGTAACATTACCACTGCACCACTATGCCCATTCTACAGTGCTTGATTGTTTCTGTGTGAGAAGAGGCAGAGGACAAACTAAAAATGCAGCGGGGCCCAAAGGGTTAAATGTAACTCACACTGAACGCTTCAATGGCTAAGTGCTGGTGCCTAAGTTAATGGGAGGCAAGGCCTTTACTCGATCCTCTCCTCAACTTGCCGCTAGCAAGACCATCTCTAATACCATCTTGGACCAAAAGCCAGCTTCACCTGGAATTCCCGGGGTGATGATAAGGAAACTGAATAGGGCTGGAGAGAAATAGGCAGTAAATCCAGCCCTGTTCTCCCTCCAACTATTTGGTGTGGCAGGGAAGTGGTTTTCGGACAGGATAGCAGAGGAAAAACTACTGCTCTGAGTCAACTGCCAATTTGAGTTTATAATGTAAACAATATGCCAACATAAACATGCAAGGTGAGATGGCTGGTTGGGTTTTGCATAAATGCTGAAAAAACATTAGTCAAAGAGTATTAGCCAAATTCGTTTACTAAAATCTCATTTGAATATTGAAATTTGATTGGTTGGGAGAGTTGATTTAGACCCTGTCATAATGCTGGCATGATGACACACTGCACTCAGTCATGGATAGTAAGTAAAGGGGAGCCCGGTGTGTAAACAGACACTGTGTTTTTGCAATCCTCTTAGTAATATGGTCTTAGAAAATTTGTAATTCAGAACTACTCCATTTAAAAGTTATAATGAGTGGTCCATTTCTGACCATAAAGGTGAGGAAACATTGGATAAGAGATCTTCAATCGCTGATTCGTTGACTTTCCTTTCAAACACAAGTCCTTCTTCCTCAGAAGCAAATGGATATGGCCGATTCCAATAAGTTGGATAATCAAAGGATAAAGAGTTTCAAGAAAAAAGGGCGGGATCTGGAGACTGTGAGACGACAACAAAATGAGATCGTTGTTGAACTCCGAAAAATCAAAAGGGATGAACACTACTTAAAGCGAAGGAATGTATTAATAGGAAATGAAGAGACTGATCCTGACAGCGAGGTCAGATTGCATAATGTGTCATTGGAAGAAATAGTAAAAAATGCAACTAATGAAAACCAAGAAATCCAGCTAAGAGGAGTGCAAGCTGCAAGAGAGCTCGTGTCCAGTGATTATTCTCCTCCAATTGGTGACTTAGTCAACTCTGGCATTTTTCCAATTCTTATACACTGTCTCGAACAGGACCACTATCATCAACTACAATTAGAAGCAGTGTGGGCTTTAGCAAACATTGCTTACGGTCCTTCAGAGCACACAGAGGTTGTGATCAAGTCAAATGCTGTTCCTCTCTTACTAAGGCTGCTTGGCTGTCCTCATCAGGATGTGTGTGAACAAGCACTTCTGGCTTTAGGCAATATCATAGCTGATGGGTCTAAATGCAGAGATTATGTCATTCGTCTCGGAATTCTAAAGCCCGTGCTTTCTTTTGTCAATGCTTCAATCCCCATTACTTTCCTCCGCACTGTCACATGGGTCATTGTTAATCTCTGCCGCCAGAAAGACCCTCCCCTACCAAAGGAAACTGTTCAAGAGATCCTTCCAGCTCTGTGTATTCTTGTTCACCACAAAGATGTTCATATCTTAATAGACACTGTTTTGGCCTTGTCCTACATTACAGATGCTGAAGATGAGCAGATCCAGATTGTTATAGATTCAGGAATAGTTCCTTTCTTGGTGCCTCTTTTTAGCCATCAGGAGGTCAATATTCAAACTGCATCATTGCGAGCTGTAGGAAATATTGTAACTGGTACTGATGAACAAGCACAAGTGGTCTTGAACTGTGGAGCCCTTTCTCATTTCCCAGCATTGCTAACTCATCCTAATACGAAAATCAACAAAGATGCTGCATGGTTTCTCTCCAATGTCACCGCTGGAAACCAGATGCAGGAACAAGCAGTGATTTCTGCTAACCTTGTTCCCATGATTGTAAACCTCATGGAAAATGGAGATTACGCTACTCAAAAAGAAACTGCCTGGGTTATCGCCAATCTAGCCAATTGTGGCAGGAAAGAACAGATTGACTACTTGATTGAACAAAATGCAGTAGTTCCTTTCTGCAAACTGCTAACACTGCTGGACTCGCAGATAATTATCGTGGTGCTGGATGGGTTAAGTAACATCCTGAATACAGCAAATGATAAGGTAGAACTGGTTGCAAACTCAATCGAAGAGTGTGGAGGTTTGCAAATGATTGAACAATTACAACTGCACGAAAACGAGGAGATATACAAACTGGCATATGACATCCTTGATCAGTTGACATCAGAGGAAGGTGAAGATGCTATTCTGGTGCCAGAAAAAATGGAAGATGCAAAACTTGGTTTCACTTCGAACACAAGCAGTCCAGAAAAGGAGTTCCACATCTAAAGAGGTATACCTTCTGGAGTTAATGATATGGAAGATTTGATCGATCCTGCTTTCTTCCAATTGCTGCATCAAACTGAAGAGCTGCACAACAGATTCTGTTTGGCATACCTGAAAATCCCAAACTGAACTAGACTCCCACATACACACCATGGTTTCTTTTCAGGAATAAAATTCTCTGACCACCCGAGTTGTCTCTATGCATAAAGTTGAATGTTTATGTAGGCAGGCCTAGTTACAAACCACAAGTCAACGAATAAAGTCCAGGAACCAGCAACACAAGTTTGTCTCTATTTATACCGAACAGATATTGGAGAATTGAGGCAGTTTAGTTAAACTATTCAAGGTAAGAAGTTACGAGAAAATGGTTGGAAATACTAGTGGAAGAATGCCTAACCTAAGTGTGAAAAATTATTCAACCCCCCCTCCCCCACTTTTTGTCAGTGATAATCCTGAGATAATGTCCCATGCTGATGCTCTACTCAGTAAGTAACTTGGCATCGAACATTGAACTTCTACTTTCATCTGTACGATTTTATTTCTCTTAATTCTTTAGAATCACCAATTTGTTTTTCCTCTGTTGTTCGCCCAGTTTAGAATCAAGGCCTGGAAGTTCTGTGAAGGCTTTCCTGATCTCTCACAGATGGTGGGAGATTGGCAGGAACAATTAAGAAATTCATGGAAACATTTATGAATATTCCTGAGAGTAGCCTCTGTGCAATTTTAGGGCAAAGGTGTCAGAATCATCGTCCATATATCTGTGTTTTGGCATGTATCTGCTCTCTGCAAGGGAGGTGAGAAAGCTAGATTTGTTATAGCAACTGCAATTCCAATGATTATAGCAAAAAATATACATGCAGACAAATACATGTTGGCACCTACATTACTTTCTGTTTCTTATGGTATAAAAAGTCATTCACCATAAATGATGCAACTGTTCTTGTAATTCTCACTGATTCTGTTAGTCTTCAGTGTGTAAGAAGCTCATGTATGCAAGTTCTTTGTCATTGGATTGGAGAATAGCTTCCTTTGCTGCTTCCCCCTGACCCTTGCCATTGAGCTAAAGTTTCTTGCTTGCTGTCATCTTGATCGTGCACCTCTGTCTTTCTCTCGCTTCTCCATTTTCCTCCATGCCCTTTCTGATCACAGACTTGAAACCCACCGTCTTGCCCTCTTAGCCCTTTTCCCACTAAACTGCAACCATCCATCATATTCCTTGTAAATGAGCAACTTTCCTCAAATACTTTCAGAACTGGTATCATTTTACCTCAAGAAAACTACCCTTGACCCCACAGTGCTTGCAAACTGTAAGGCCACCTTCAACCTCCCTAACCTCTCAAACGTCCTCACCAGCTCTATCATTGGAATCTCCACCATTGGGTTCCTGTCTCTCCTTCATTGAAATGTCCCTTCCATCACTTTGAAATATCCCTAATCAAAATTGTAAATTACGGGCGCGTTCCACCGGTCATGTCGCGCCCCAATGGGAGCACAATGAGGCTGGGAGATCCCAGGTGAAACCTCCCGTGGGTTTTCTTGACAGCCACGACGCCTCACTGGATCTACCCAAGTCCTGCGAGGAGTCGAGATCAGGAACCCAACCACAACGGACGGGACCAAGCCACACACGCATAAGTAGGCCTTAAACCTACTTTCGGCCTACTTACCTGGTATTACCAGCATCCCCGGATCCACTGACCTCCACAGGGACGCCGCAGCCATGCACTGTTCAATACTGGTCCATACAAACGTGGAACAGGTGGAACGGCACCCGGGGGATCTCCCAGGCCATCGGAGGCTCCTGGGTAGCCCCCTGACCCTTCCCCTAGAATGCGGGCACCTTGGTACTGCCATCCAGACACTGTCAAGCACCAGGAGACTGCCAGGGTGGCAGTGCAAGGGCCCGAGGGGGGCCATGCCATGAAGGGAGAGTGGAAGGGAGTATGATGGGTGGAGGGGTACAGGGCAGATTAGAAGGGGCCTCGACAGGTTGGCGGGTGGGGGGGGGGTGGGTAAGGGCCTGTAAGGGGGTGTACAGGGACCTGAAGATGGGGGCCCCAGGGACCCCACAGCGGGGTGTCCTCACGAGGGATGTAGGATAGTGCCCATATGGGTGGGGAGTGTGGGGGACCCACAAGCTCACTTAGAGACCGTTTGTCATTTTTTGGAAGAATCGTGCACGCCATCAAGTGTTCTATTTGCAGCAAGTTGTGATCTAGAGTGGAGCAGCTGAAAATGTGGTGGAAGCAGATTCAATGGTCACTCTCAAGACATTAGCCTGGAAGGGATGCTCACATTGGTACACCTATCCTGCCAGTGGATTTGGCAGAGACAATGCTGGTGTTTTCTCTCCAGGTACTACGAGGAGTCTGCCGCACATTGTCCATGTTTCTGATGCGTACTGGAAGGTGAGAACCACAGCTGCTCTGTAGAACATGATGGTGCTGGACTGGAGGGGCTGGATTCTCCGTCTCGCCACACCACATTTCTGGTTCACCACGCCAGCGGGATGCTCCGTTTCGGTGGCTGGTCAATGGGGTTTCCCGTTGTGGGGCAGCCGCGCGCCATTGGAATCCCCTTGGTGGAAGCAGATTTAATTATTAGTACAGGAATAGTAGTATACAATTGGGGGGGAAGGGGTAGCCATGGGAGTCATCCACATTAACTCTGGACACCATGTTGCCGCATTGTATCAAATCACATGGGCAGAGAAACCTCCGGCTGATGACGAACTAGCTCTCTCAGTTGATGAATCAGTACTTCTCTATATTTAACACTACTAGGAGGAGGCATTGAGATAGCAAAGGCCCAGAGATTATATGTCCTCATGAATCTACCCATAGAAGATGCATCTATCCATGTTAAATTGCGAGGAGTGAAAACCTTATTGTTACTGTGGAGGTACAGTCCTGTCTTTGCACTCACAATACCCTCTTTTGCTTTGGTGACACTATCACTGTGTTGAATGGGATAGACTCAGAATAGATCTAGCAGCTCAAAACTGGCTTCTATGAGGTACTGTAGGAGCAGAATCTTTACTTTATTGTAATTTGCAGCTTCATGGCCCAGCATATCCACCAATCTGCCATTGCCACCAAAACAGGGAGCCTACCCTAACCCTATTCAACTTCAGTCCACAGCAGAGCCTTTCATGGGCACTCTTTGATCCTGCCTCCCTTCCCATTCCCTAATGCAACCTGCTGGGAATTTGGTGCCTGCACCTCACTGGAAGTGTTGAAGTAAAACCCAAAAACAAATTTAGTTCATTCCTTTTCCCAGCAGGAACAGGCAGTTGGAGTAACTACTCCACAAACATCAGCTCTGCATGCAAGCTGAATTTTCAACGACTATATCTTGACAAGCAGCAAGAAAGAAAATTATTTACTTGTTCCTGTGTGGACACACCTAGTAAAATAAGTGCAGTTGCTAGAGACTAGTTAAGCGTTGGAATATCCTATCAGACGGGCGGTCACTAGGTACATTAACAAATGAACTGTTTATTTTTTCTAAATAAATTTAGAGTACCAATTCATTTTTTCCAATTAAGGGACAATTTAGCATGGCCAATCCACCTACCCTGCACATCTTTGGGTTGTGGGGATGAAGCCCACACAAACATGGAGAGAATGTGCAAACTCCACACGGACAGTGACCCAGAGCTGGGATCGAACCTGGGACCTCGGCACCACGAGGCAGCAGTGCTAACCACTGCACCACCCTGCTGCCCTAAATGAACCGTTTATTAAAGTAAAACTATATACAGAAAGTGAGATAAAAGCTATCGCGGGTTGGATTCTCTGTCCCTGAGACTAAGTGCTGACACCGGTGCAGGATTCATGGAGTTCCACGACAGCAAAATTGGCACCGTACCTGGATCAATTCTGCAACTGTTGTGGGGCTAGCACTGGCGCCACATGTAACACAACCAATTCCAATGCGAAACGGTGCCAAATTCACCAGTTTCACAATTGACACTCAGGACGCTGACAAGCTGCAGCCGCATATACACACTTCACACCCCACACACACCATCCCAGCCAACAAAACGGCAGCAAGACGGGCAGCTCCATGCTTCATCGATGCAGAGCTGGAGACTCTCCTGGGCGTGGTGGAGGAGAGGTGGATGACCCTGTACCATGGCCCGGGAAGGAGGCTGCCAGCCACCACCATTCGCCATGTCTGGGCACAGGTTGCAGAAGCAGTCAGCGCCATCAGCAACAATGTCCAGACCAGCCAGCAGTGCCTCCTCAGGGCGGTCAGGGTGAGTAGGCAGCAGTGTGCCCCTGGCACTACCCCTACCCACCCCCACCCCCCGCAGAACCTGGAGGGTGGATGGACCCCAACCCTACACCACATGCCAGAACCCATACTGACACCCAGGCTTTACCTTCTTCCAGACACTCCCAGCAGGCTGAAGATACAGAAATCTGAAGACCCGCACATCCAGACATAGGAACTGCTTTTTCCCCACAGCAACTAGACTCCTCAACGACTCTCACTCGGACTTACCTATTCCCTGTAAGAACACTATTCACGACGCTCTTGCTAATGTACTTGCTTTGGCCCTTGTTCCGTATTGAACCAATCACTATTTGTTGATGTACCATTTGTGAATGTACTCTGTCGATTACTCTTTTATTTACTATGTACGTTCCCTTGGCCGCAGAAAAATACTTTTCACTGTACTTCGGTACGTGACAATAAATATCAATCAATCAAAACCACTGAGGCCACCAGCTACCCAGCCCCTCGCCTGCATGCATTGGACTGTCTAACACTGTTATTTTCCATTTAATAATAATATTAATAATAATAATTCCAGTCAGAATACTCCGAGGCCCCGACCGTAGAGCTCCTGGCGGAGAGAAAAGAATTACAAAGGAACTTTGACCTGCTCTCCACCAGGAAAGCAGTACACCAACTCCGCCAGGCACGCGGGGCCCTGTACGAACACGGAGACAAAGCCAGCCGCCTGTTGGCACACCAGCTGAGAAAGCAGGCAGCCAGCAGGGAAATTGCGCAAATCAGAGGTACCAGAGGCACGTGGGAAACAGAACCAGAGAGGATTAACGAAACCTTCAAGGCCTTCTACCAAGAGCTGTACACCTCGGAGCCCCCAACGGGGAAGGCTGGGATGAACCGGTTTCTTGATGGACTGGACATACCAGTCGTGGGAGAGGGCAGAAAACGGGATCTGGAAGCACCACTAGCACTGGGAGAGATCATGGAGAGCATTAGCTCCATGCAGACGGGGAAGGCGCCGGGACCGGACGGATTCCCGGCGGACTTCTACAAAAAATTTGCGACAGCGCTGGCCCCGCACCTGCGGGAGATGTTCACAGACTCACCTGAGGTGGTCACAGAGGACCAGACGGGCTTCGTCAAAGGTAGACAGCTTACCGCGAACATCAGGCGCCTGCTGAACGTGATAATGACCCCCTCCGGGGAGAGAACACAAGAGGTGATCGTCTCCCTGGACGCAGAAAAGGCCTTCGACAGAGTCGAATGGAAATACCTCATAGAGGTACTGGAGCTGTTCGGGCTTGGAACAGGGTTCACCGCTTGGGTAAAGCTCCTATACAACGCTCCCATGGCGAGTGTACGGACCAACAATACCAACTCCCAATACTTCCAGCTGCACAGGGGCACCAGACAAGGATGCCCACTGTCCCCGCTGCTGTTCGCACTAGCAATCGAACCGCTAGCAATCGCGCTCAGGGCAGCAAAAAATTGGAGGGAGATCCGAAGGGGAGGTAGAGAGCACAGAGTCTCACTCTATGCGGATGATCTGCTCCTCTATATCTCGGACCCACAAAGCAGCATGGACGGAATCATAGCGCTCCTGAAAGAGTTTGGAGCCTTCTCGGGCTACAAACTCAACATGAGCAAAAGTGAGATCTTCCCAGTACACCTGCAAGGGGGGGGGGGGGGGGCAGCACTAAAGGGGCTGCCGTTCAAACAAGCCCGAAATAAATTCCGCTACCTGGAGATCCAAATAGCCCATGACTGGAAAGGGATCCACAAATGGAACCTCACCAGCCTGACGGAGGAAGTTAAAAAGGACCTGCAAAGATGGAACACACTCCCGCTCTCCCTCGCGGGGAGAGTCCAGACGATCAAAATGAACGTACTGCCCAGGTTCCTTTTCCTGTTTAGATCCATTCCGATCTACATCCCCAAGGCCTTTTTCAAAGCGCTGGACAAACATATCATGGCGTTCGTATGGGGGGGGTAAAAATGCTATGATCCCAAAGAAGGTCATACAAAAAACAAAATCCAGGGGGGGCTAGCCCTCCCGAATCTACAATTCTACCACTGGGCGGCAACAGCCGAGCGAGTAAGGGGATGGATCCAGGAGCCAGAAGCCGAGTGGGTGCGTGCGGAGGAGGCCTCCTGCATGGGAACCTCCCTCCGGGCCCTCGCCACGGCAGCACTCCCATCCCCACCCAAAAAACACTCCACCAGCCCAGTGGTGACAGCCACCCTCCAATCCTGGAACCAACTGCGGCAGCAATTTGGCCTGTACAAAATGTCGGACAAGGCTCCCATCTGCAACAACCATAGGTTCAAACCAGCACTGACCGACGCCACCTTCAAAAGGTGGAGGCAGGACGGGGGGACACTGACAGTCAGGGACCTATACACGGACGACAGGATCGCAACACTGGACGAACTGACAGAGAAATTTCAGCTAGCTGGGGGGAACGAGCTACGGTACCTGCAGCTCAAAAACTTCCTACGAAAGGAGACAAGGACGTACCCACAACCGCCACGACAGACACTACTGGAAGACCTACTGGACGCAAGTATCCTACAGAAAGGGAACTGTAGTGACATGTATGACCGACTGGTAGATAGGGACGACACCGTACTGGACGCAACAAGAAGGAAATGGGAGGACGACCTGGGGATGGAGATAGGGTGGGGACTCTGGAGCGAAGCACTGCATAGGGTCAACTCCACCTCCACGTGCGCAAGGCTCAGCCTGACGCAACTAAAAGTGGTACATAGAGCCCACTTAACGAGAAACCGTATGAGTAGGTTCTTCCCGGAGGTGGAGGACAAATGTGAGCGGTGCCAAAGAGGCCCGGCCAACCACGCCCACATGTTCTGGTCTTGCCCCAGACTTGTGGAGTACTGGACAGCCTTCTTCGAGGCTATGTCCAGAGTGGTGGGGGTGAGGGTGGAGCCATGCCCGATAGTGGCGGTCTTCGGGGTTTCAAACCAGCCAGATCTATTCCTGGGGAGGAGGGCGGACGCCCTTGCCTTTGCCTCCCTGATTGCCCGCCGTAGAATCCTGTTTGGCTGGCGGTCAGCAGCACCACCCAGAGCTGCAGACTGGCTGTCCGACCTCTCGGAATCTCTCCAAATGGAGAAAATCAAATTTGCCATCCGAGGGTCGGACGACGGCTTCCACAGAACGTGGGAGCCATTCATGCAACTGTTCCGGGACCTGTTTGTGGCCAACGTACATGAGGAAGAATAGTCGGGTGGCCAAAAACCAGGGGAAAATGGACGGGAATCGGGGGAAGGTGGCCGGGGGGGGGGGGGGGGGGGGGGGGGGGGGGGGGGGGGGGCTACGGGCTCGGTGTGGGGGTTTGATGGCAGGCCAAGGCCCAGGACCAAACTATAAATGGATGCCTATAGACATGTGCCTCGGCCATGTTGGGGAATGTAGGGTATGTATGCTGGCTAGAGGGGGCGGCCACAATTGTTGTTGTGAGGATGCTTACCTGTAAATATTCATGTTAAATTTTTGTGTTTTCCTTTTTTTTTTTCTCTCTCTCTAATGACTTGTAATTTGTCATATATAAAATATGAAAACTCAATAAAAAAACATTTATAAAAAAAATAATTCCAGTCAGGTTGCCCATAACCGCCGGGAGCGGGACAAAACTGGAGGGGGACTGCTGAACCTGTGGCCCCTGACCATGGCAGAGCAAGGGCTCTGGACACGGTTGGCGGCCCGGAAAAATGGAGGTCGCCGGGGTGGAGTTTGGCTGCCGATAAGGAACTGCAACCCTGCTGATTTGCAGTTCCCCATGACACATTTGTCAACACCCCACCCCCACACCATGCTTTCCATCACCCTCACACTCACCCCAACCTCACCACCCTCACCCCAACGCTACTCCACCCTCACCACCAACGTATCCCCACACCACCCCGTCCCCACGCCACCCTCACCCTCACAACCCTGCACTCCCATACCACCCTCACCCCAACCCCACCACCTCTCGGACCTCGGTCTAAACGTGTGTCTTGTCTTGTGTCTTGCAGGACCCGCTGGCGACGTGGCGGGTCCATTTGGTGTCCACCGCCAGTGGCACAGCCAGAGCCCCCCCCCCCCCCCCCACCGTGAGCTGAGCACTGATGGCAAGAGCAGCTCAGACGCCAGCCCTCGACCCGAGATGCAGGACACCTTGGAGTGAGTCTGGTTGGTGTCCAGTCAGAAGACTAGAAATTGGGGTTAAACAGAAACATTAGAATTTCAAGCCATTTGCTCCTTTTTCAGAAGTTCTATTTGGAACGTGGGCAAGTCTTCTGCCTAGTCCCTCATATCATAAAGCACATCTAGCAAAGTTCCCAGGCTACTTCATTATTTATGCCCATATGCGAACAGTTGAAAACTGGTCAGACTTTTAAGGAGGCCGCAGGATTTGCTTGAAGACCACATGAGTTTTCTGACAAAATTGGACCTAACCTGTTTAATCATTGAATCTTTTTCTGGCTTCCTCTGGAAAAATGCCAGTCCAGCTGATGTTTCAGGATGGAAAGTATATCCTGTCCTGAGTTTTGAGATCATCCCAATTTGTAATTTAAGATGTGGTCCAGGCCTCCGTGTTCACCCATGTAGGATTATGCTAACACACTGTTGCCAGCAAAACAGCCAGAGTAGAACTGTGGAACTTTTGACTCCATCGTTCAATTTTCCACTTGAATTATTCATTCTCAGGACCTCAAATCTGTGGAACTTTTTCACTTCATTCACCTTTTCACAGTATCTGCAAATCAACATTTTTTAACGATCGAATTTCAGTGCCCTCCTAAATAATATCTTCTCCTCTACTCTATTCAGCCTGTTGGTCCAAGTATGTGCTTTAGTCATTCACCATGGTACCTTAAATATTAAAAAATTGCAATGAGGCAAGCCAAAATAGTTTCTGATGTTACTCTGTCATTGGGAAGATCAGATCTGAACAAATATAAAGGCCAAATTCATGCTTCCGGTGGCTAGTGGTGCTTACAGCGAGTGCATGGTGAGAGTTTTGGGTGTAAAATTGATTTTCCAACCAGAAAACACATGAAACTGACAGTTGCTGTTATTTGGGGTAGAGAAAAACCTGGACTAATGTAACTGGCATACCAAGAGGCAAGCCTAATCAATCCCATAATTGAATACATCTTTCAAGAATCCTAATTCAGGAAGTGATGTTTGATACTCCATTTAAACTTATGAATGCAACAAACAGAATTCCAAGCAACAACAGTACCTGGTTCCACCATAATGACAGCTACATTGTGTCTGGACATTTTGAATTGATGTAGAATGTGGAACATATCCGCAGTGGCTCTTGTACTTCTGTTGCAATAATGGAGGTCTGATACTCGACCCAGAACCAGTTACAAAAATTCACTTCCAAATCCACCCCTGTTCCTTTTGATGTTTTCTCTATTGCTAATCACCATGAAAAACCAATCTCTTCCATTTTATTCTCTGACCACAGGGGGCAAGAAGAGGAAATTGATCTGTACCTTAATATGAACTGGCCTCACTTCGATTGACGACAATTACAAACCTGTTTATTATTTTATTACAGCTTGGCCAGTTCCAATGCAGACAATGGAGTTCACAGCCTTGAGTACACGGTTACATTACAGATGCTCGTTTGTTTCTTAGCAACCACAAAAACACAACAAAAGAAATTCTAAACAGTGAATCAAATAAGTCAGATAACTAGCAGAAGAGTATAGATTGACTATTGTTATCTGATGACAATGAAACTTGTGAGCTATATTTACAACAACAAATTTTTCAGTGACTACGTTTCCATGCCTGTGTATAAAATCTGGATGACTATATTATGTATCTTGCATCTTATTGAGGCACATACAGGAATGGGACAACATTAAAATCAATGATTATACCATGAAATGTATGACCTAGAATAACACTATAAAACAGAACCTTACAATATCCTATTAGTTAATTTGTGAATTTTATTTATGGATATCACAATCATGTAACATAGATATTTATAATGGTTTGCGGAACTTCTGAGTAAGTCGTCATAGAGTCAGAGAATTGACAGTGCAGAAGGAAGCCAACCGGCCCATTGAGTCTGCACCGGCCCCTGGAAAGAGCACCGCAGCCAAGTCCACACCTCCACCTCATCCCCTTAACCCAGTAACCCCACCTAACCTTTTTGTTTTGGGCATTAAGGGCAATTTAGCAAAGCCAATCCATCTAATGCACATCTTTGGACTGTGGGAAGAAATCCGAGCACCCAGAGGAAACCCACACAGACATGAGCAGAATGTGCAGACTCTTCAGAGACAGCGACCCAAGCCGGGAATTGAACCTGGGACCCAGGAGCTACAAAGCAACAGTGCTAACAACTGTGCTACCATGCCGCCCGTTTAAATTCCACCGGCTGCCATGGTGGAATTTGAACCCATATCTCCAGAGAATCAGCTATTAGTTCAGTAACGCTATCACAACACCACCATCCCCCCCATTCATGCCTTTCATGAATGAAACCTCCAATTGTAAACACACCATAATATTAGAAAATAAATGTAGTAGGTATAAGGGCTTGGTGCAAATCTAAGATTTCAATACCATACATGACCACAAAAGATTATAGCCGAGTGGTTCTGGCAGCCTTCAACCCCCTCTTTGGTGCCAGTCTGTTGGGGCCAATGGAAGTAAGGCGAGGACCAGAGTTGAGAGGAAAGGTTGGATCAGAGTTTCTGGACCTGTGGTCTTCCTCGTCATTTAGTGTACAATGGACACAGGAGAGTCCAGGTCTACCATCCAACTAGGAGGTAGAAGGATATCCAGGCAGCAAACATGGGTCAACCATGAGGGTACCAAGCAAACCCATACCACACCTCTCCCCCCCCCCCCCCCCCCCCAAACTAACCCATTCTGGAGTCTTCAGGGAGGCTTTTCAACCTCTTTGGTCAGGGAGCAATGGGGGAATCCCAGATTTGGCCCTACCCAACAAAGACATTTAAAGTTGTGGAGACTTTCTCCGACTCCACAAGTTTCTGTAATCTTGCCAGATTTTTGAAGGAGCATGCAGGCATCTCAGTACTTATGCCAGATTGTACAACCAACATCTTTATGAGTTTTTGGCAATTATAAATGCAACCTTTCTCCTGTAGGCCTTCACATTATCATAAATTCTGTAGGAATGTATTTTCTTACCTGCAAACAGCACAAACAAAGCACGTTGGATGGTAGGTTTTTCCCAGGGCTGAAACCACTTCACCCTCTATAAATTCATTACAGCTGAAGCAGCGGGTTCCATACAGTCTTTGATAGTCAGAAGTGCAGATGTACTCCCCTTGCCTCACAAAAAATCCTCCCTCAGCCAAGTCACATCCACATACTGAAACAAAAACATACATCAGAGATGAGCTTGAATCCACCGGTTTAAGACTATACTTAACACTATTCTGAGCTCTTATTTTTTCCAGTTGTAAAGTGTCACAGAAAGGCAGCAACATTCTGTGGTGTGAGGGGGCTGGTACAAAGGAACAAAAATCCGACAGAAAATAGGGCACACAGAGGCTGATTTACCACAGGGCTAAATAGCTGGCTTTTAAAGCAGGCCAGCAGCACGGGTTCAATTCCCGTACCAGCCTCCGGAATGTGGCGACTCAAAGCTTTTCACAGTAACTTCATTTGAAGCCTACTTGTGACGATAAGCGATTTTCATTCCATTTGGCCTAATGGCTTATTCTCACCTGACGTGCTCGATACAACAGTCAGAAAAAGTGAGGTAACTGAAAACATGAATAGCTGCCATCGTACCTTCAACTTACAATATTAATGTACAACGCGCCCCCATAAATGTTTTTTTTTGTACTCTTAGGACAAAGTATTCAGTTGACACTGCTTCTAATTTGTTTTTTTGATTTCATATCATCTGAAAATTAATTGCAATTCCTCATCCAACATGTATCCACAGAGATCAACAGTGGCAAGATGTAATCATCTGCATCTGAGGCAAAAACGTCAGTCCCAATAAAGTCTGTAAAAGTAAAAGGCAGAATCTCACTTTGTGGTAATAGGAATTATACCACGAGATACATATCCGCATAAAACTGGATTACAGCACAGAATAGGTCACCATTTTTCTCTTTATTTTCACAATTACTAACCATAAACAAAATATTGGCGCGATTCAACTAAATGTGAACAATGTCCCATAACAAGTGCGTTTAGCTGCATGTTTCCCTGCGTTCGCAGCGCCGAGAAATACAACGCTACCTAACGTCACTCGGGTTTAATAGAGGGCCTCAGCGGGGAATGAGGGCCAAGGCTGCACACAGCCCCAATTTCTGTACTGAGGAGCTCCGCTCGGCAGAACGCCTCAGTGTAGCGGGAGACCAGGATGCCATTTAAAAATGGCATCCCGATCTCTGGAGCCCTTTACATGACCCCAGATAACCCCTCAAGCCCCAACTCTCTACAAGGGGTGGTCACTTGTCACCCCCACACCCCCCAACACCCAAGGACACCCAACCCTGGCCAAACCACCACCACATGAAAATTGGCACCTTGGCAGTACCAATCTGGTACCCAGCAGTGCTCCTGCCAGCTGACAGTCCCATCTGGGTGCCATGCTGGCAGTGACAGGTGCCCAGATGGCATCAACAGTGGCAGGGTACCACCATGCCCAAAGGGCATGCATCTGGGGGCCTTCAATCCCTTGGGAGAACCCCAAGAGTACCATTCCACCTGGTCCCCATTCATGGACACCTGTACTAAACAGTGCTCATCCGAGGTCTCCAAGGCAAAGGAGATATATCCCAACGCACTCGTTATGGGACATTGTTCCAATTTAGTTAAATCACGCCAATATTTTGTTTATGGTTATTAATGAAACTGCATATTACAGAGAGACTAGCTGCGTTGCAGTGCGTTGCCTTTCGGGTGCAGCGTGGCTGGTCGATCATACCAAAATTCATTATATCACAAGTTCTGATATATGAACATGTATTGCCAAAAATATCTTTATTGTTGAAACGGACAAAAATAAGTTTTATTTTTCGGTTATGAATAATTAAGGAAATAGCAAGGTTGCTTTTACAATTCTGAGCAGAGGTTGTTGAAGAGAGGTAATGTCATAATGCCTGGGAAAAAATAGAAAAACAACTGGGAAGAAAAGTGGTGAAACATCATGTAATAAATCGCTGTGTTACATATGCAAAACCTTGTCTCAAAAGGCGACAATGTAGAGTTACTTCTTTCTCAAATGGTGCAACATTTGTTTACAGAACAAAGAGCTTAATTCACTTAGTCTCAAATTCTGCAACAAATTGGCAGGCTAGAGCAACTGGAACTTGCCTTTTATTGAAAAGAACTATTTATATAGCACCTTTAACCTACTAAAACACCTCAAGAAACTTCACACCAGAATTATAAAGCAAAATATGATTTAAAAAAGGTTAGAAAAGGAGGCAGGTTTTCAGAGTCTTAAAGGAAATAAGTGAGACTATCAAAGCAGAGAAGTGTATGGAGGGCATTTCAAGGCTTACCCCCGGTTGATTCTTTGCCCGGGATGGGCCTAGCGGCCGCAGCATAAAACCCAAGTCCCGCCAGCGCCGTTCTAACCTGCTCCTAGCTGGCGGGACCTCGGCTTGGAAGGGTCCAGGGTGGCCTGTTGGAGGAAGGGGGGGGGAAAAAAAAAAAAAATCGATCCCCCCGGCAGCAGGGGGGGGGGGGCCCTCGGATGTGGCCTGGCCAGCCTCTCAGGCTGGGGGCCTCCTTTCTTCCACTCTGACCCCTTTAGCTGTACGCCATGTTGCGCATGTGCAGACCCTGCGACACCTAGTTCACACCAGGATCAGCAGCTGGAGCGGCGTGGGCCGCTCCAGTGCCGTGCGGCCCCCTGTAGGGGCCAGAATTGCTAATCCTGAGGTCATTTTGACGCTGTCGAGAAACTTAGCCTCAGGATAAGAGAATCCCGCCCTCTATGTTAGACATACGCCACCAATTTATTACTTTTTGTAACATTGCATCATTTTGACAACTTCCATAGAGTCATCCTAGGGATGACAACTGATGGGCTGGGCTGGCTGGGTCGATGTGGACTGCACTTGATGCAGTGTAGCAAGAGACAGACTTCCAACACTTGATGAGATGCAACACGATTTTATTTAACATTTAAACTATAATACATATTCAACTGTGGGTTGACGGTGTGCTTACTGGTCATCCTGAGTGTCAATCACTGCCTGTCTGCACTCCATCTTTTACATGGATGTATATTATGACAACTATTCCAAACTATCTGTGAATCTCAGAATATTCAAAAAATTATTTCATGAGATTTGGGGCAGAATTCTCTGTTTCAGAAATTAAGTATTGACGCCGGGACTGAATAGGTGGACTGCTACGACATTTAAATTGGTGCCGGTCAGGAGCAATTCATGATCTGTTAATGGGCTGGCAATGGCGCCATGTGGAACCTGAGCGATGCCAATGAAAAATGGTGTCCGATTCGAGAGTTGGGATTTGCACTTGAGAGGCTGACAAGCTACAGCCGCATATTAGCACTCCACCCCCATCCTACGGAAAAGCCCAGGTCCATCGGGTACCCTGAGGGAGGAGGTGGTGGTGGGAAACACTGTAGAGCCTCGGACTTCCCCCACACCCCCCTTTTCCTGCCGCATTCACTGGACAGCGGGCAGAACAGGAGGCACCCTGCCATCTGGGACACCGAGAGAGTGCTGGTCCCCATCCAGGCCGGTCGCTCCAGAGGACAGCCACCAAAGGCGGTCCAGGTCACAGGGCGGGAATCGCAGCAAGCCGCTGTGGTGATCACAAGTTAACCAGATGCAACACAACTGAGCGACCACTAGAGGGAGCACGGGAGAGCCATATAAATAGATCAGGACAGGAAGTGAGGACACACTACACAGCAGGCAAAGCTGGGAGCTGTGGACACAGCAGCCAGATATAGCACTGAAGGTAGCCGTACGTAGAGCTCTGAAGAATGAACAAACTCACAATAAAGCATCTTCTCCACATTTGAGACTGCGAGCTTTATTAAGACACGAGGAACAACACATGGTACCAGCAGTGATTTCAGGACGCTTACGACAGGACAACTCAGCTGCAGATACAGAAAGCACAAAATGGCATGGAAATCTCCTACTGGACATTTGACTGGGGAAGACATCGCTAATTCGAGGATGTGGCATGGATACCCACCTCAGCTGGACACGACTGGCAATGTAAGAAATGTCTGGAAAAGGTTTAAACAAATGTTCGATTTTTATCTCATAGCTAATGATGTAGCAGAAGCCTCAGACAAAATTAAAATAGCAATTCTCATCGAAGGGCCTGTCAATAGGAAGTGTATAATGGATTTAAATACTCAAAAGGTGAAGACAGGAACAGCTTACAAACGTTACTAAACAAATTTGAAGAGTACTGTGAGAAATTTGAACAGCAAGGCATGCTCACAGTCCAAACTGCACAGAGACTGAGTGATGCAAGACTTAAAAATCACAAAAAGATCAGGAAATCGCGAATGCACAGTACAGATCAAAAAGAAGAAATAACATGAATTTTTCACAAAGCCAAAACACTGAAATCCAGTCCAGATCGGAAAGAAAAGGTAACTTACAACTTTTAGAAAAAAAAAACGCTGAAATCCGCGATATAAAATGGCGTCGGAGCACATTTTGCAGTCTCGGGTAAGCAAAGAACTACAAATCGCGTCTGCGCATGCGCCGGAACCGGAAGTCGCGCATGCGCAGTTTAAAAAAGATCGCGGCGCCGATCGTTATGCGCATGCGCAAGCCGCGCATGCACAGTCAAAAAAAGTCTTCATCGCGGATCGTCATGCGCATGCGCAAGCCGCGCATGCGCAATAGACACCGAACTGCACAAGGAAAGAAAGCCGATTTGCGCATGCACAAGTCATGCCAACGCGTGACATCATGACGTCTGAGAATCCTGACCACGCCCACTTAAAAGGGAAATGCCCAAAAATTGAAACCAAGACACTTAAAGTGGTAAAACCAAATTTTCTTGCCTCAGAACACAGAAAAACGCCTGAACTTAAACCAACAGTGAAAAACAACTTGCACAAAACCTTGGAAAAAGCTGCCTTCACCACACACAGTGAAGCGAACAAAAAGAATTCCGAAACAACAAAAGATGATTTGTTTTTCGACGATTACCTCTCAGACCTGACTGAGTCAGTCGGATATGCTTATCACAGCATCAGCGACACGGTCGCAAAGTACAACACGAACCAACTCGTGGTAGATGAATCAAACCAAAATGCTTTGGTTTTCGAAGAATACTACTCAGACAGAGCTGAGTCAGTCGGATATGCTAATCACAGCATCGGCGACACGGTCGCAAAGTTCAACACGAACCAACTCGTGGTAGAAGAAGCCAACCAAGATGAAATGGCTTTCAAAGAATACTACTCAGACATGGAGGAGTTATTTGGACATGCTGATCACAGCATCAGCGACACCGTTGCAAAGCTCAACACGAATCTACTCATGGTGGATGAATCCAACACCATGGTGCCATGGCAGCTCGTCGATACATTGGATGACAGCAATACCCAAGACGAAGACGACGCCACACAGAGAGCACAGGAAGACTCCACGGAGCGAGCGATGACAGGCTCCACAGTGCGAGTGATGAAAGACGCCAACAGGGATGCAAGCAAACACTCCCGGGCGGACACCAAGCATGAACAAGACCATGAAGGTAAACCCGCTGTACCTGAGCAACCGCAAGCAGACTATGAAAGTCTACCAAGCTCACAGGAACAAGAAGAAGACAACGTACATCTAACCACAAACACCATGCATGAACAAGACCATGAAGGTCAACCTGCCGTATCTGAGCGACCACAAGCAGACTATGAAAGTCCAACACGCTCACAGGAACAAGAAAGAGCGGACTATGAAAGTCCAACACGCTCACAGGAACAAGAAGAAAAAGCAGACTATGAAAGTCCAACACGCTCACAGGAACAAGAAGAAAGAGCGGACTATGAAAGTCCAACACGCTCACAGGAACAAGAAGAAGACAATGCACCTCTGCCCACTGCATGCGAAGACAGTGACAAGGTGATCACACTCAACGTACAGGATCACAGTGAGACTGACAGTTCTCAGCTTGTCTGTACCGAAGCACAGAGCGAAAACAGTGACAAGGTGCTCGCACTCGACGTACAGGATCACAGTGAGACTGACAGTTCTCAGCTTGTCTGTACCGAAGCACAGAGCGAAAACAGTGACAAGGTGCTCGCACTCGACGTACAGGATCACAGTGAGACTGACAGTTCTCAGCTTGTCTGTACAGAAGCACAGAGTCGGGCCACCCAACAGTCCAGAGAGACGATGCCGAAAGAAAACATGCAGATTTTGACTCCAGAAGAGGAGCACCTGGAGCCCAGAGAGACAACGCCAAAAGAAAACATGCAGATTTCGACTCCAGAAGAGGAGCACCTGGAGTCCACAGAGACAATGCCGAAAGAAACCATGCAGATTCTGACTCCAGAAGAGGAGCACCTGGAGTCCAGAGACATCAAACAAAAAGAAACCATGCAGATTTTGACTCCAGAAGAGGAGCACCTGGAGTCCAGTGAGATAACATCAACAGAAATCATGAAGATTTTAACTCCAGAAGCGGAGCACCAAGAGTCTAGAGAAACCACGTCAACTGAAATCATGCAGATTTGGACTCCAGAAGAGGAGCGCCGAGAGTCCACAGACACCGCGTCAAATGTAATCGAGAAGACTTTGACTCCGGAAGACGAGCACCAAGAAAGCAAAGATGCGGAATCCAATTCTCCACAACTGATTGATGTCACCTGCACCGATGCAACATCAGATCATTCGCACCACTCGCGAGACGGAATGCTCAATGACTCAAATTATCCACTCGGGACACTCAGAGTATAACAAGAAAAACAAAAGTCAAAAGAAACACAGCAAGAACAAAAACAACATGAAGCGCGACAAGACCAACAACAATAGCAAGAAGCACAGCAGAAACGAGAACGACAACAGCAAGAAGAAAAGCAACATGAAGCGCGACAAGACAAACAACAATAGCAAGAAGCACAGCAGAAACGAGAACGACAACAGCAAGAATAAAAGCAACATGAAGCGCAACAAGACAAACAACAACGTCAGGCACAAAGATAGCGACAACGACAGAGGCAGAAACAACAAGAATGGCAACAAACACAACAAAGTCAGGAACAAAGATAGCGACAACGACAGAGACAGAAACAACAAGAATGGCAACAAACACAACAAAGTCAGGAGCAAAGATAGCGACAACAACAAAGACGGAAACGACAAAAACAGCGACAAGTACGGCAACGGAAACAACAAAAACAGGAACGACAGAAACAACAGCAATGAAACAACGACTTGTACACAATGGCACTACTTGGCACATGATGGACGATGCCACAGCACACTGCAAAACGATAACAAGACTACAAACATGTCATGGGATGACAACGAATCGCACAAACTCACGTCTGCTCCAGAACAAGCAAGCACACCAGCATCCAAGGCGGATGAGACAATAAATCAACACCACAAGCACAGAAAAAAGTCCATGCCAGTCAACATCAGTGATGTGACCATGCAAACACCTCGGGATGACGCATTGGGTACTTAAGATAACAAGGAACACCAACAACATTCACAGCGGACTTGCAATATCAATATCACCACGTCATCAACAACAAAAAGAAAAAAAAAAAAGCTCTGAACAAATTCATCAAGTTTGGACTCATAAATGTGTTTATTAAGTTTGGACATATAAATACATTGGCTTTGTTAACTAAGGCAATAGCATCATCACTTGTATAGATACGCATATCATAAGTTACTGTTTTGTATAATTTTCCTTAATGATGTACAGAAACTATGTAATGAGAAAGAGGGGGATGTGGTGATCGTAGATTGACCAGATACAAAAACAACAGAGCAAACACGAGCGGGAGAGCTATAAATACACTGGGACAGGATGTACAATTTTCTTTAACGATGTTCAGAAAATATGTTAAGAGAAAAAGGGGGATGTGGTGATCACAAGTTAACCAGATGCAACACAACTGAGCGACCACTAGAGGGAGCACGGGAGAGCCATATAAATAGATCAGGACAGGAAGTGAGGACACACTACACAGCAGGCAAAGCTGGGAGCTGTGGACACAGCAGCCAGATATAGCACTGAAGGTAGCCGTACGTAGAGCTCTGAAGAATGAACGAACTCACAATAAAGCACCTTCTCCACATTTGAGACTGCGAGCTTTATTAAGACACGAGGAACAACACAGCCGCCTCCACCCCTGATGTACTGCATGGGGATCCACCTAGACATAGTGTTAGGGCCGATAAGGCCAGAAAAACAGACACCAGTTAAGTTGGCACAGGTTCAGCACACAGGATAGTGTTAGGGGCTAGGGCACAAACCTTAGTTATAGCGATGTTCACCTGTTTATGTTCAAAATAAACACCTGTGCACAAAAGTTCCAAACTGCCTCTGTGCTCTTTCAAAAGGGTGTGAGGGATGGGCTGGGCTGGATGAAGAGGGGGCGGGGATAAGCAGATGTTGGCCAACTATCCCGTAGTGTGGCAGGTAGGAATCACAGGGGGAGGGGTTGGTCGAATGGGATGTTTGTGCCGTCGGCCAGGCCCCCTAGTTGGTGAACCTGGAGGCAATTAAAGCGGGTCTCCACGTCTGTCTGTGGCTTCTAGATGGATGTCATCAGCCAAGACCACAGGGTATAACCCCTGTCGCCCAGGAGCCAAGCCCCCACCCAGGGGTGCACTTCACAAATGTTGGAAACAGTTGAGTGAGCCAGAATGAAAACTTTGCGCATGCTGCCTGGGTATCGGCGCAGGCGTGCATGATGTGCAGCTCACGTTCACACACCAGCTGCACGCCCATCGAGTGGAACCCCTTTTGGTTTGTGAAGACCAGCCCGTCATGGGATGGTGCTCGCAGGGGGACATGCATCCCGTCGGTCTGTCAGGGCATCCCGACATGAAATATTGCAGATGTTAATGTTAATTATGATTTTAGAGCATTATTAAAGGAAAATATACAAATTTACAACAGAATTACTTCTTTTTCATTCATTACAACCTTTCCATTATATGGTTAGCAGAACTGGAAAACTGACAAAAGAAAGCAGCATGGACAACATCTCTCCTATCGCTGGATTTATAGAAGAGGAGGGATTACGGCCAAGGTGGTCCAAAGACATACACAATTAGTATTATTCAAGAATGTGATATATGCCAGCTATCATGACCTTAGCAGCAACCAGCATTAGCAAGGCGTCATTTTCTCAGATGACTCAACTCTGTAAGCAGGCCTGCAGCCAAGATTGGCACTAACAGTAGAAGGTAAAGTGATCACTGAATAAACTTCTAACACTCCTTCCCAACACTAGCTCAATAAATAATTCAGCAAGTTCCTCGCACCATCAGAGCTAAATCATACTACCAATCTGCACACTCCTGCATAGTGTTTAACAGTACCATACAGCAGCAGTTGGACCAGCAGACAATATTTTTCTGATGTGAGGTATACCCAGAGTAGCAAGCAGCATTCATTGGCTGTACATCATTATTTGTACGCAGTACCACAATATATGTTCAACCTGCAGTTAGAAAACAATTCACATGGAAAGTCCCTTGGAGATATAAACAAACAACTCGGGTTCACTGCTGACATCTTTTACAGAAGCCTTCATCAGACAAAAGATCTGTAATGGTGCATGCTAGGGGAAATTAATATGGTTAGTAAAAGTAGGAGGAACAGCACATGCTAGTCAAATGCTTATACCCCAATGGTCCTTACACACTATGGGTCCCATATCAGTAGCATAAGTTGTCTTCCGAACTTTGCACCCCTCAAGGACCTGAATTTAGTTAGAGCAGATTAAATGCAGCCTCTGGGAAGATAGGGCAAGACAGGTAGTCTTTAGCTAGGCGGAGATAACTCTGCTTCTGGTGAACCAGGTGAAATGTTTAATGATAAATCTATATGTGGACAAAATTGGAAATTAAACAATGTTCTGTGTATGTGATTAATAATGTATTAATATAGTGAAAATCTGTAACTTGTTGTGAGTGATGCATTAGGGGTCTCTAAGACAGAACTCTCCATGCTTGAAGCTTGAATAAACACTCATAACCTGTACCCAAGTCTCCTATGGTTAGTTTGGAGAAGTTCACCTCAACAATTTGACATAGTCGGCAGCATGCCCATGTTCGATCTTCGGAATGGCTCTGCAAACAAGGTGAGTTTATTTTATTTACCACTCATAGCTAGTTAAGCAAGTCTTCCTGAGGATGGTCCAGTCCACTATCAAAAGAATCTGAAAGGAAAACCCAGGACAAGGTGCCAGGGTAGGTGCATGGATAGAGGATTGGTTAATTAATAGAAAGCAAAGAGTGGGGATTAATGGGTGTTTCGCTGGTTGGCAATCAGTAGCTAGTGGTGTCCCTCAGGGATCAGTGTTGGGCCCACAATTGTTCACAATTTACATAGATGATTTGGAGTTGGGAACCAAGGGCAATATGTCCAAGTTTGCAGACGACACTAAGATGAATCGTAAAGCGAAAAGTGCAGAGGATACTGGAAGTCTGCAGAGGGATTTGGATGGGTTAAGTGAATGGGCTCGGGTCTGGCAGATGGAATACAATGTTGCCAAATGTGAGGTTATCCATTTTGGTAGGAATAACAGCAAACAGGATTAGTATTTAAATGATACAATATTAAAGCATGCTGCTGTGCAGAGAAACCTGGGTGTGCTAGTGCATGAGTCGCAAAAAGTTGGTTTACAGGTGCAACAGGTGATTAAGAAGGCAAATGTAATTTTGTCCTTCATTGCTAGAGGGATGGAGTTTAAGACTAGGGAGGTTATGCTGCAATTGTATAAGGTGTTAGTGAGGCCACACCTGGAGTATTGAGTTCAGTTTTGGTCTCCTTACTTGAGAAAAGACGTACTGGCACTGGCGAGTGTGCAGAGGAGATTCACTAGGTTAATCCCAGAGCTGAAGGGGTTGGATTACAAGGAGAGGTTGAGTAGACTGGGACTGTACTCGTTGGAATTTAGAAGAATGGTGGGGGATCTTATAGAAACATATAAAATTATGAAGGGAATAGATAGAATAGATGCGGGCAGGTTGTTTCTACTGGTGGGTGAAAGCAGAACTAGGGGGCATCGCCTCAAAATAAGGGGAAGTAGATTTAGGACTGAGTTTAGGAGGAACTTCTTCACCCAAAGGGTTGTGAATGTATGGAATTCCTTGCCCAGTGAAGCAGTAGAGACTCCTTCATTAAATGTTTTTAAGATAAAGATAGATAGTTTTTTGAAGAATAAAGGGATTAAGGGTTATGGTGTTCAGGCCGGAAAGTGGAGTTGAGTCCACAAAAGATCAGCCATGATCTCATTGAATGACGGAGCAGGCATGAGGGGCCAGATGGCCTACTCCTGCTCCTAGTTATTATGTTCTTTCCAACTTGATTAACCCAATTAACATGAAGATTAAAGCCACACACAATTATTGCTCTATTCTTTTTACGTGTTCCTGTTATTTATTGATTTATACCCTTTCCTGCAGCGTGCGTAGCTATTGTTTGGTGTCTATACACTACTCCTATGAATGTCCTCTTTGCCTTGATATTTTTTACCTCCACCCAAATGGACTCTGTCATCCAAATCCAGATTGTCTTTCACAACTGTCCTCACTTCATCTCTTATTAACAGTGCTACTCCACCATCTTTTCCTTCCCTTCAATCCTTTTGAAAGGTCAAATATCCCTGAATATTAAGTTGCCAGTTTTTATCTCCTTGTAACCATGTCTCCGTAATGGCTATGAGATCATATCCATTGACCTCAATTTGCGCAATTCCAAATGCTTTGTGCATTAAGGCTTGCCTTTTTGCCATTTTTAATCATCCTAACATTTCTTTGTACTGTGGTCCTATTTGCCTCCTGCACTTGATTATATGGTCTACCATTTTTGCATTTTACTGTTCTTTCTTTTGTTTCTGCCATTGTTTGTTGTTCCCTTGTCACCTTGTTAAGGTTCCCACCCACCTGCCATTCGTGTTTAAACCCTCCCGAACCACAGTAGCAAATACTCGCCCTGGGACATCAGACCCAGTCCTGCCCAGGTGTAACCCATCTAGTTTTTGCTGGTCCCACCTCCCCGAGAACCAGTCCCAATGTCCCAAGAATCTGAAGCCCTCCCCTCACACCATTTCTTCAGCCACCCATTCATCCTATTTAGCCTGCTGTTTCTACTCTGACATGTATGTGGCACTGATTGTATTCCTGACATCACTATCTTTGAAGTCCTACTTTTCAACTTACTTCTGAACTACATATATTCCGCTTTTAGGACCTCATCCTTTTTTTAACCTATGTTGTTTCTACCAATGTGTACCATAACCATTGGTAGCTCACCAGGCTAAATCGCTGGCTTTTAAAGCAGACCAAGCAGGCCAGCAGCACGTTTCAATTCCTGTACCAGCCTCCCCGGACAGGTGCCGGAATGTGGCAACTAGGGGCTTTTCTCAGTAACTTCATTGAAGCCTACTCGTGACAATAAGCGATTTTCATTTCATTCACCCTCCCCCTCCAGAATGCCCTGCAACTGCTCCGATTCATTCTTGACCCAAGCACCCGAGGCAACATACCATCGAAGAGACTAGTTTGTAGCCACTGAAATGTCTATCTATGTCCCTTACATTTGAATCCTCTCTGCAGCAGAGCCAACCGTGATGCAATGAATTTGGCTGTTACTGCTTTCCCCTGAGAGGCCATTATTCTCAACAGTATCCAAATCGGTTTTGCAGGTGAATGACCAGAGCAGATACCTGCACTGCCGGTAAGTCCTCTTGCTCTGCTTAGTGGTCACCAATTCCCTTCCAGCCTGTGGAATCCAAGTCTGAGGAGTGACACCTTTCTATACTTGTTATTCACGATAGTCTCTGCCTTGCAAATGCTCCTCAAGTGTCCCCAGCCACTTCTCCAGCTCCGAAACCTGGGTTTTCAGGAGCTGTAGCTGGAGATACTTCTTGCAAACATGCTGGCCCCAGGCACTGGGAATGTTCCCTGCTTCCCACATGGAACACAAAGAGCGCAAAGCAGCTCAGTGCACTCCTGGCATGACTTATCTCTTTAAATTAACCCTTTGGAAGATGTTTAATATCAGATAATATCAATTTCTCAAGGGCACTTCTTCCCTGGTCTTTGTTCCTACAGAATATAGCCCTGATAAACTATAAACCACAAAAGACCTTACAACTATCAGTGATAAAAGTAGTAAATACTTACCAACCTCTTCCATGCTCGTGCACTGGAAAGTCGCACTGGCAAGTTATGTCTAGTTGAAGCCACACAGACTCCTAGATAAGTAGTGGAGGCAGAACAATGCTGGCGTGCTAGAATAGTTGAAGCCTCCCAGGTGGGATACAGTCAGGAAAGTTGGTAACTGAAGCCACATACATAGGTCAAATCCCTAAAAAGATACCACTTGTAAACAAGTTGATAGGAGCCATGCAGGCTCAAGAACAAACCGTGCAGAAACGCACAGGGATAGAATTCTATCAGGAAAAGAGGAGGGACGTATCATGAACTTTGATTGGGGAACCGAGTGCTCCATCACACGATTTATAGCAGAAAAACAGTCGTTTTAGGTTGTAGTTGATAGAACATACCCGTACCAGCCTCCTCGAACAGGCGCCGGAATGTGGCGACTAGGGGCTTTTCACAGTAACTTCATTGAAGCCTACTCGTGACAATAAGCAATTTTCATTTCAACATAAGAGTGCAGAAGGAAGCCATTCGACTCATCTAGTCTGCAGCGATCCACTTTAAGCACTCACTTCCACCCTACCCCCATAACCCAATAACCCCTCCAACCTTTTTGGACACCAAGGGCAATTTAGCATATCCAATCCACCTAACCTGCACGTCTTTGGACTGTGGAAGGAAACCGGAGAACCCGGAGGAAACCCACGCAGACACGGAGAGAATGTGCAGATTCCACACAGACAGTGACCCAGCGGGGAATCGAACCTGTGACCCTGCTGCTGGGAAGCCATTGTGCTAACCACTGTGCTACCGTGCTGCCCGCAGTAGCACAGTGGTTACGATAGGAGTCATGCAGGCTCAAGAACAAACCGTGCAGAGACGCACAGGGATAGAATTCCATCAGGAAAAGAGGGCCGTATCATGAACTTTGATTGGGGAACCGAGTGCTCCACCATGAGATTTACAGAACAAAAGTCTTATGGGTAGTTAAAAGTGTGGGGCATTTATTCAGTGAAGCAAGTAATAACAATGGCTTTGGCATATGTTAGAATGCAACTGATAGACAGTTTGACAAATGAGACTGGAGTGAATATCCTGGGAGCTGTAGAAGAACGTGTGGGAGATTATGAGCGTATCCTTGATAGGCTTTTTAAAGAAGTGCAGTCCATTCTTGAGGACTATTAACATAATGTTACTGATGCATTGCATTATGAGCCATTGAGTGGTCAGTTGCATGCTTCAGAATAATGTTAATGAATAGATACATTTACATGTTTGGCAGTAGCAAGTCAGAGTCCAGGGAGTAAAATCATACAGCACACAAACAGGCCCTTCGGCCCATCATGTCTATGGCCACCATCAAATACCAATCTATACTAATCCCATTTAGATGTGAATAAAACTGACATTTTATTGTCATAGCCTTCACATCTGAAGTTGGCATCTTAACAATGAATTTTCTAATGAGACTCACCCATTTTTTTTTTTTAAATTGAGAGTACCCAATTCATTTTCTCCAATTAAGGGGCAATTTAGCGTGGACAATTCACCTAGCCTGCATATTTTTGGGTTGTGGGGGCAAAGCCCATGCAAACATGGGGAGAATATGCAAACTCCACACAGACAGTGACCCACAGCTGGGATCGAACTTGGGACCCCAGCGCCGTGAGGCACAAGTGCTAACCACTGCACCACCGTGCTGCCCTCTTCATTCCACCATTGTGAAGGAAACATGTCCTAGAATGCCACTGTGGGATAGCAAGGATGAAGGAGGTAGCCAGGGCTCGATAGTGAACTATAAGGATAAGGTGGGTATGTGTTTGGCTTGTGCAAAAGTTCCGAACCTGCTGCCACTAGTGCCATTCCACCCATGAGAATGGCCAAAGGGCCTTGGCAAAGAGTTCAAATACATCATGCTGGACCATTCAAAGTATGAATGTTTTTCATTGTCATCGACCTGCACTAAATAGCCTGAAGTCACCATCACAAAGTCACGGACAGTGACCTAGAGCCGGGATCGAACCTGGGACCTCGGCACCGTGAGGCAGCAGGGCTAACCCACCCATGTTTTTTGCTGCATTCATGAATATACAAACAACTAATTTATAAATGTGTAACTTATGTTTCTTCTCTTCTGTTCAATGATAAAATAAGGATGTTCGTTATGAGCAATAATGATTCATGAATCCAATATAATACTGACAATTTGTTTTTCAGTGAAAGTGCATGTCTGAATGTCATTATTGTGATAACACTGTTGCGCAGAGTGAGCCCATGGGCTACATGCACTGTGGTACTGTGTGGTAGGTACTACCAGTCCACTTCCATAAACAGCCCGTGCTGCTTGTAAAACGGCTAATTTGCCTACATGTGGACAATTTAAAGTGTTGGTGCTGTTATTATTGAACAGACTGCAGTAAATCACTCCAGTGGCAAGAAATGGAGTCCAAGAGCAGTGTCTTCTCCCAAGTCAATTTACCCAGCCCACTGGGGGGCACATATTCATTTGTATGCCTGACCAGACCCCTGAAGCAACTGCTCTACTCCTCAACATCCCTGAAGAGGTCAAACATACCCACCGACTCATCGGAGACCCTGACTTGTGACTGACTGAAATGAAGAAGGGCTATTTGCAAAGGCAGCAAACATATCGAGAGACTTCACCTGGAACTTGTAGAGGCAAAGTTGATGCATCGGAGAGAGTGCACAATCCTCCAACATCCTATGTAGCCAACCCTTCGAGCATCACCTGCCCCACTTGTGGCAGAATCTGCAGATCACCCATAATGGAACATCTCTGAGATGTACAAGCAATGAAGAGATTCCTTTCACATAATTAGAGAACAAAATGTCTCATCACTGTGGCCTGCGTGTTTTAAAAACCTGCAGTTTTCCCTGTAAAACATCCTTCATACGTCCTTTGTGCAGCATTTCAACAAAATCTGTCTTATTCCTCTGAATTCTACATGTATAATCTCAGCCCTCTTGTTGCCAAGGGCCATAAAATGAAGTGAGTAATTAAATGCAAAATCCAGGCAAAGGCATTCTGACTTCAGAAACATGCATTTAAATGACTTGCACCAAGTTAGATATCTTTTGAAAGAACGCCTGTGCTTTTTATTGTTAATTCTTTCACCAGGTGTGGGCACATTGGCCAAGCCAACATTTGCTGTCCATGCCTAGTTGCCCTTGAGCTTAACATTTCAGAGGGCATTTAAGAGTCAACCACATTGCTGTGAGTCTGGAGGCACACATAGGCCGGAGCAGGTAAATATGGCAGATTTCTTCCCCTAAAGAACATGAGAGAAGCAGATGTATTTTTATGACAATCAATGACAGTTTCCTGGTCACCATTATTGACATTACCTTTATATTCCAGATTTCAAATTTCACCGGCTGCTGTGATGGGATTTGAACCTTTGCCCATCGACTAAAAGACAAGGAAATAGAATGACCACACCATCCAAAACCTCACTGACAAGAAAAGGAAAGTTCTCCACTCCTGGCAAAATAACAATCAGAAAGGCAAAGCAGAGAGCTCATCAATCAGCCAAGACAGATATGCAAAGAACTAGGGAAATCAAGAACGAGTGGCAGGCTGGCAAAGCTAGGGATTTGCAAATCTTTGCTGACAAACACGACACCTGGGGTTTCTTCAGTGCCAGCAAAGCAATCTATGGACCGACCACCCTCGGCCTCAAACCGGTGTAAAGATGGAAACCTCTTGAGAGACAAAGAAAACATTGATCTTCAATGGAAATGGCACATCAAAGAACTCCTAAACTGTGATACAACCATAGATGAGGAAATCTCCCAATTCCCCATCAAAGATGTTCTTGGACTCCAACCAAGCATCGACAATTCAAAGCTTCCATTAAGAACATGAAGAATGAAAAAGCCACTGGAGTGGACAGGATTCCAGCAGAGATTTTGAAACTTGGAGAAAAAGAGTTCAACCAATGTCCATCAGCTCTTCCTGAAAATCTGGGACAGAGAAGAAATTCCTGACCATGTCAGGGATGCCATCGTCGCCACCAACTTTAAGAAAGCAGACTAAGCGGACAGTGGGAACTACCGAGGAATCTCCCTATTCTCAAATCACCCGGACACCCATCGCCTAAATCTTCATTAACTGCCTTCGTCCAGTCTCTGAAGAAACCCCTCCAGAAAGCCAGTGTCGCGTCCGACCAATCCGTGGAACAGCGGACATGATTTTCACTGTGCAGCAACTTCAAGAGAAATGCCAGGAGCAACAGCAACCACTCAACACGGCCTTCATCGATCTAACAAAAACTTTTGACAGTCATTCGGGAAGTGCTATGGAAGACCCTGTCAAAAGCCGGTTGCCCAGAGAAACAATCTCCAACTCCACCACAACATGATGTCACCAACAGTCCTCATCGACGGAAATAAGACAGAAATCTTCGAGGTCAAGACTGGTGTCAAGCAGAGATGTGTCATCACCCCCCCCCCCCCCCACCCACCCTTTACTCCATTTTCATTCCCATCATCCTTTGCCTTATCAAGAACAAGCTTCCCAGAGGAGTGGACACTGTCTACAGGCTGGACAACTGGTTGAAATCCAAGAGGAAAGAAAGCGACGCTGACATCGCTTGTGGAACTTCAGTATGCAGATGACATAGTCATCAACATTCTCTCAGAGGAGAATCTTCAAGTCATGCTTGACATGTTCATGGAAGCATACCAAAGAATCGGTCTCAGCCTCAACCTCAAGAAACCTCAAGTCCTTTACCAACCCACTCCACGGCAAGATCTGGTCTCTCCCTCCATCAATGTCAATGAAGAAATCCTGCCAAACTTGGGACATTTCCCCTACCTGGGGAGCCACCTCTCTTTAAGGCTGACATTAAAGCAGAGATTGGCCATCAGCGAGCGCCTCTTTCCAACGCCTAAGGACGAGAGTAGTTGAAGACCGCAACATCTGTGCTGACATCATGATCCTGGTGTACAAGGCAGTTGTCCTCCTAATTCTTCTTTATGGCTGAGAAACTTGGACTATGTACAGATGCCACCAGGCCCTGGAGTGGTGCCATCAACGCTGTCTGAAACGGTTTCTCTGCATCAGCTGGGAAGGCAGGCATAATACAATCAGTCCTTGAAGGAACCAAGAGCACCAGCAGCAAGGCCATCATCATCCAAAACCAACTTTTCTGGGCTGGCCATGTGCTGAGAATGTCAGAGTCCCGACTGCCAAAACAAATGTTCTTTTCCCAGCTCATGGAAGGCCACGGAACAAGAGGACGACAAATTAAGTACTTCAAAGACGCACCGAGGACTTACCTCAAGAAACAAATGCAACATAGATATCAAGGCCTGCGAGAGCCTTGCTCAGAAGAGACCGCCTTGGAAAAACCTCCTGGTTGAAGGGACAAAATTCTTCGAGGACACCCAATGGAAAGAGGAGGCCCCATAACAGAGGCCAGGAAAGGAATACCAACAATCTAGAGTCCAAGGACCAATTCAATCTCCTGAAAACATCTGCCAAGTGTGAGGTCGAGGATGCTGCTCTAAGATAGGGCTCATCAGCCCTGCAAGGACCCACAGAACCCATGTTTCTTAGGTGGATATGCATGCTTCTTAGCAAGTGATCTCTGAAGAAGAATAAGGCTTATGTCAACCAACATCTATTGAAATTACAAACACAATTTATTTTAACTGAGACACACACAGCAAGCTGTTTTTCCCCTAAATTTCCAGATTAGGGGGTGTAAATAGCTTGGCAGCTCGACAATTACATAGGCCTTGGTGTGCACATTCATGTCTACTGTTGAAAACCGTATGTCACATACTGTGGGAAATGAACCTCACTGCAGAAAACCTTGGGTCTGTCTTAACTTTGCAGAGCTCAAATGATCCTGCTAGGTTTGGATCTCCCAGATATGAGTCACATCCCACCCCCTCTCATTTGCCCCGTTCAAAATAGGATGTCAGAAATGGGGGCAGGACATCTGGATCCAAGGTTCTGATGGCATTTTGGCTAAGGTGAAGTCTCCATGACTTTGTGAAAATGCATGTACAAGTCTCTCCATCTCTTGTCCTTTAAGATTACTTCTAAAGCCTACCTCTTTCACCTATCTTTAAATCAGCTGTCTTAAAATCATTTTATGTGGTTCTTGTTAAATTTTGTTTTGTAGCACCTTGCGATGCTGAACTGTAGTAAATGCACTGCATAAATGTAAATTATTATTATTGTAAAGCAGTCACCTAATATTTTAATATTGGTTTGTTCCAAATTATTTGTAATCCAACCTTGATATTCAGATAATAGTGAGAAACCAAGTGCTATCCTTGAAGTTTCTGATAATGTTTGATCTCCTGATTAGATTGTTGCTTTTCCATCACTATCCAATATCCATTATTACCTGTACATTCCAATCAGAAGACATATTGACAAAGAATGTGTCGAGGACAATTGTAAACAAAGAAACGGATTATTTTACATATATGAACAGACATAATTTTTCCCATTAGACAATTTCAATCTATTTCGTATTGCTCCTTGCAACATAGAAAATCATCTCACCCACTAGGTCCATTACACATTCTGTGTTGTATGAATTCAGCTTGATTCTCCACACTGATGATGGTACACTAGTCTCTCATAGAGGAACTCAACTACAAAGACACATGGAATGTCTCTCCCATGTCAGTAACGTGTTCGCCCTTACTATAAATGCCAAGAAATTCATGGTTATGGGACAAGGTATCCTCTGCTCTGTTTACTCTAAATATCCTCTATCGCCACTGATCATGATGACGCATATTGACCCACAGGTAATGGCACCATTTTTCTTTGTTGTCAGCTACCGTCTTCTGCGTGTCAAACCAGTTCCCTGCTGGAACTGGTTAGCAAATTCTTCTACATTGGGTCCACAGAACTTGATGTGGTAGTCACCACTGTTTGTATATATTACGTATACGAGAAGTAATACAATAAGGCTCCTGCACTACAATTACAGGGGTAGATCCCTGCCTGCTGGCTCCGCCCAGTAGGCGGAGTATAAATGTGTGTGCTCACCAAACTGCGGCCATTTCGGCAGCAGCTGCAGGAGGCAACACATCTCTGCTTAATAAAGCCTCGATTACTCTCTACTCCCGTCTCGTCGCAACTGATAGTGCATCAATTTATTAAGCAGAGATTTTACAGCGATGGACCTACGCGTCAAGCCAGATCGCCTGCAGCTGCACCCTCAAGGAGACAACGCCACGTCGGCCTTCGACCACTGGCTAGCTTGTTTTGAAGCCTACATCAGATCAGCAACAGATCAACCCTCAGAAGCACAGAAACTCCAGATCCTGCACACACGGTTGAGCTCCGATATTTTTCCCCTTATCCGGGACACACCCAACTACGCTGAGGCCATGGCGTTTCTGAAAGAGAACTACACCCGGCCGATCAATAAACTCTACGCCAGGCACCTCCTGACCACGTGGCAACTCCTCCCCGGTGAGTGATTGGAAGATTTCTGGCATGCTCTGCACGCCTTGGCGAGGAACTGCGATTGCCAAGCAGTTTCAGCCGCTGAACATTCCAAACTCCTATTCAGGAACGCTTTCGTTATGGGCATAGGATCAGCATACATCCGCTAGCACCTCACAGAAGGTGGTACGCCCGACCTCGCGGCGACCAAGAAACTCACGACCTCACTAACAGTAGCCTCCCATGATATACAGGCGTACGCCCCTGACTGCACGGCGGCCCCCTCCTGGACATCGTGGACCCCACCAGCGACCGTCCCCAGCCAACCCCAAGCCTGTGCCACACGGCAGCCAGCCAACCCCCCCCCCCAAAGTGCTATTTCTGAGGGCAGACAATGCACCCCCTGCAGCGCTGCCCAGCACGGAGCGCAATCTGCAAGGCCTGTGGGAATAAGGGACATTTCGCTGCTGTGTGCCAGGCCCAGTCGATTGCTGCTGTAACCAGGACCATTGTTCCTGCACCCCCCACGTGTGACCCGTGGGCACCGCCATATACGTCCCCGCAACCCATGTGCAGCCCGTGGGCGCCGCCATCTTCCTCGCATCAGAACACGTGCGGCCTGTGGGCGCCGCCATCTTCCCCAATCAGACCTCGTGCGGCCCGTGGACGTCGCCATCTTTAACGCCACCCGCGCCTCGTGGGCGCCGCCACCTGCGGGCACCTCATCAGGCAGCTCATCGCCCGTAACCGCCGCCGACCAGCCCGGGGCCCACCAACACCAGCCACATCTCACCTCCATCATGCTCGACCAGTCCCGGCCACACAACCTCGCAACCACGACAACGACGGTGAATGTCGATGGCGACAAGACACCTTGCCTTCTCGACTCCGGGAGAACGGAGAGCTTCATCTACCCCAATACGGTAAGGCGCTGCTCCCTCGCGGTACACCCCATCACCCAACAAATCTCCCTGGCCTCCGGATCCCACTCCGTGGGTACTGCACCGCCACCCTCACCGTCCAGGGCGTAGAGTTCAGCAACTTCCGGCTCTACATCTACCCCAACCTCTGCGCTGCCTTGCTACTCGGCCTGGACATCCAGTGCAACCTCCAAAGTCGAACTCTGAAATTCAGCGGGCCCCTACCACCCCTTACGACCCTTAAGGTCGACCCACCTTCCCTGTTTGCAAACCTCACCCCGGATTGCAAACCCGTCGCCACCAGGAGCAGACGGGACAGTGTCCAGGACAGGACCTTCATCAGGTCAGAGGTCCAGCGGCTACTGCGGGAAGGCACCATCGAGGCCTGGAGAGCTTATGTGGTAGTTGTAAATACTGGGGAGAAACACAGGATGGTCATTGACTACAGTCAGACCATCAATTAGTACACGCAGCTTGACACGTACCCCCTCCCACGCATATCTGATATAGAATTATAGAATTTACAGTGCAGGAGGCCATTCGGCCCATCGAGTCTGCACTGGCTCTTGGAAAGAGCACCCTACCCAAGGTCAACACCTCCACCCTATCCCCATAACCCAATAACCCCACCCAACACTAAGGGCAATTTTGGACACTAAGGGCAATTTATCATGGCCAATCTACTTAACCTGCACATCTTTGGACTGTGGGAGGAAACCGGAGCACCAGGAGGAAACCCATGCACACACGGGGAGGATGTGCAGACTCCGCACAGACAGTGACCCAAGCTGGAATCGAACCTGGGACCCTGGAGCTATGAAGCAATTATGCTATCCACAATGCTACCGTGCTGATGGGCAATCAGATTGTACAGTATTGGGTCTTCTCTACAGTGGACCTGAAATCTGCCTACCACCAGCCCCCCATCCGCAAGACGGACCGCCAATACATTGCGTTCGAAGCAGACAGCCGCCTTTACCACTTCCTTAGGGTTCCCTTCAGCGTCACTGTGGTAATATGACTAGAAGTACTACGGGAGTGTGAGCTACCATTGGTGGAGAAAGCTCGCTGCTCATTGGCCCAAGTGTTTGCATTTCATTTGTCGGGACGTAAGGAAGCTCCGTCCAATGAGGCGGTGTATAAGAACCCGTGTTTCCCAGCAGCCAACCTTCTTTCTGTACTCGAGCTGCTGGGGAAACATCTTGATGATTAAAGCCTTAAATTCGGACTACTCCTCCATTTCAGTAGTTATTGATCGCGCATCAGTCACTAATGGTGTCTCGATCTTCCAACGGGAGATGGACCGAATGGTTGACTGGTACGGACCGCGGGCCACCTTCCCGTACCTGGATAACATCACCATCGGCGGCAGAAGAAAAAGAGTGCCCCCACGGCACAGGCCCGCCCGCCGATCGTTGGGCCCCGATCGTGGGCCAGGCCACCGTGGGGGCACCCCCCGGGGTCCGATCGCCCCGGCACCCCCCCAGGACCCGGTCGCGTTCACCTGCTCCCGCCGGCACCAGAGGTCGGCGGGAGAGGCCTGACAACCGCGGGACATCGGCCCATCGCGGGCCGGAGAATCGCCGCAGGGGGCCCACCGACCGGCGCGGGGGGGGCGAACGGCGGGGTGTGATTCCCGCCCCCGCCGATTCCCGGATGGCAGAGAATTCCAGCCACGGCGGGGACAGGATTTACGAAGGCCCCGGGCGATTCCCCGACCCTGCGGGGGTTGGAGAATTCTGCCACGGGTGTTCAATATCTTTCATATTTGCCGTTTGCAGCGTATTCTAGAAAACTTGCAGTAGGTCAAAATCACAAGTGTGGCAGTCCTCTCAAAGGTGCATTTCCCAAGTATGCTGGCACTCCTTGATCAGAGGCAACTTAGGTTGTTCACAGGAGAGGAGATGGATGCACACCCAAGGCATGTATGGCGATGTAGCCAGAGCCAGAAGATCAATAGGATGCCCAAAGCTCTGCTTCAAGGATGCTTGAAAGAGTGAAGGCTCTAAATCTTCATTTTCACATGCAGAAGACGGTAGCTGACAACAAAGATAAATGCGCCATCACCTGTGGGTCAATATGCGTCATCATGATAAGCGGCAATAGAGGCTCGGCAACAGGGACCAACAGTGAAGAAACAACTCACAATAATACTTAATAACCATTTCAAATGCAGCAATTGTGGCAAAATCTGCCTCTTATGGTCTGGTCTGTTCAGCCCTCAGCAAAAGTACACAATATGAAGTAGGCCATCCCTAGTGAGTTTGATTTATTGCCGGTCCATCATTAGATGTCGATGGAGGGACGCTGATTAATGGATTTAATAAATGTGCGGCAATTGACAGATATCATTCCAGAATCACTTCTCAGCTGAACAAGAAAACTATCTTGAAATGTTGCGAAGAGTGAGAGTTGAATATTCAATGAGTAATGACTGAAAACCATTTTATATATTGCATGAATACATTTCTCAGAATTCCTCAGTGGCTTTCAGCTACTCAACCAATGAGTAAAATGGTGTTTCATTAGTTGTCACTGAATGCTCTAATTTACTCCTTTAAAAAAAAGTTGAAGGACGTGCATTAATCAATGAAGATTTACATTTACGGCTGAATTTTGCAAACAGCGGCAAACCAATGGCACTTACCACTGAACTCATAAATCTGCCCACAAAGATCCAGCATGGACTCCCCTTTTCCTAATGGTAGTTTAAATCTAGTGCCAAATCAAGGTAATGTCCAGGCATGCAGCAGCCGGGATGTCAGGAAACAGGATAAGCAGTCAATCACACCCAAGCATTCTCACAGAAAACAAATCAAGAAGTTAAAAGCACTGAATCATGCCACTTTTAATTTAAAGTTCCAGATACCTAAATTTATGATAAAGCTTGGATTAAGATAGAGGTTGATATAAGGATAAATAAAAATATACTAAAAATCATAATGGAGCAAGTTGACACTCCACAAATAAAAAATACCTTTCTGAGGCCAGTCAGGGTGTTTAGTAATAATTGTTACATTGGTACACGGTTTAAAACTCTTTCAAGGGTTTTTATAGTGAGACTACAGCATAAAAGTGTGAGTTTTTTGCTAATTCACCATTGATTAGGAATTGTAATCTACGAGGAACCTCAAAAGTGCACACTCTGGAGAAGCATCGAACCAAAGACAGCAAGTTTTGAGTTCCACGTTACGCGATGCATGTACAGACTTCTAAGGTTGCTGTCAGTTGAAGTAATGAAACCTGACATTTTTGTCACCATAACTACTGCAAAGTCTGGACCATAATGACACTGATCTACTGCTGCACATCTTCAGCCTGCATCATATGGTAATAAAATTGCATACTTTTCCCAGAATACATCATGATAAATGATCCATCCAAAATTTTTGTTTTCCTACTTTGCTAAAAATGGAAATCAGATATATGTGCAGTTTAATGTGTTAACTACATATGTCTTGATAGATGATCGCAGTTCAAGGTACCTGAAACTACTTCAGCATGAGTTCCCCAATGTTATAGCTGGGTATTTTTAATCATTACATCATTTACTGTAATATTAATATGATTATTCCAATCTACTCTTAAGTTAGTAATTTAAGAATAGTACAAAATAGCATACCTAATTTTAATTGAAGGAAAATGTTAGATAGTGCATTACAGTCATAAGTATTCAGCAGCAGGACTTCCAGTGACATCACGCAAGAGGAAGATGCACGAAAAGTGGCTCCGGCAGGGTACTGATGTGGTGCAGATAAGATGTGGTGCCCAAGTTAATGGGCAGGGCACTAAAGCCATTGGCCTGAATTTGCAGGAGAATGATGATGACTTGCATTAAGGACAGAGTGATTCTCCTCTCATCCTCAGCGATATATATGACTTCTGTGTGACTGAGGTGTGAATGCATCCTTCCAACAATGAACCCGCTTATCAGGGAGTCTGGAGATGCTGGGTGAACCCTTATCTGCTGCAGCCACTTTGTGGTCAGTGGTCCTGGTGCATTCCTTCACCTAACCTCTGGCCTCTGGACCGGGTCAGTCTCTCTCAACTTTATCAGCCTATGGCATCCTCAACACTGGGGAAGAGTGGCAGAAATAGGTGGCCTGAGCCTTGGTGTGTTTGTGTGTGGGGGTGGTGGTGGTGGGGGTGGTGGGGGGGGGTTGCCCTATCAGCTGCTGTGTATCTTTACTGAGTCATCAGTGTAGGAGGTGGTAGAGACATTTCACTGCCAATCTCAGTGCACAGGGATGGATCAGTGGATGTGGAGGAAACAGATGCTACAGGAGGAACATCCTAGATTGTTTCTTGATGTGTAGTGACTAGATCTCAGGCCATGAAATTAAATAGGAAGAGGATATCTATCAGAAAGGGTGATGAAATAGAAATTCAGTTATCTAAAATTGTACTCGGGAACCTGACTAAAAAGGAATGTAAAGAAAATGAGCCTGACAGGTTTAGCCCACCTGCTTGAATAGATCCTGAGTTGAGAAAACTGCATCGAACAGCCTACTCAGAGACTGAATCAGAAACAATACCCAAGTGTTATTATTTAAAAGACAAAGTATTCATGGAGCCCACTTCAAAAAACAGTAGATGAGGAGAGGGTAGTTCCATCTGAGCACCACCACAACATTTTATGAGTGGCTCACAAAATTCCACAAAACAGGTCACACTTAGGTGTTAGGGAAAGACAAGCTAAAATAAGGAAACATTTTTATTGGCCAAAATTGCTCCAAGATGTTATTAAATTATGCAGGCATGTCATACATTTGAGATAACTGGGAAACATGAGCCCCAATCACCAATTTAACTTTCACTTTTAATTCCAATGCATTTTTTTGAAGAACCGTTTGCCAGGGTCTTCGTAGACTGTGTAGAACTCCTACCTTAAAACTAGAAGTGGGAACCAATAAGGTAGATTTTCTGATCCTGACCACCGTGGGAATCGTCGCAGGCAAGGCAGACAACCTAACAGATCATTAAAAGGTGTGATGACCTCGGGCAGCCGGGTCTGGAAAATCTCACCCAATAAACAATAGGGCAGCACGATAGCATTGTGGATAGCACAATTGCTTCACAGCTCCATGGTCCCAGGTTCGATTCCGGCTTGGGTCACTGTCTGTGCGGAGTCTGCACATCCTCCCCATGTGTGCGTGGGTTTCCTCTGGGTGCTCCGGTTTCCTCCCACAGTCCAAAGATGTGCAGGTTAGGTGGATTGGCCATGATGAATTGCCCTTAGTGTCCAAAATTGCCCTTATTGTTAGGTGGGGTTACTGGGTTATGGGGATAGGGTGGAGGTGTTGACCTTAGGTAGGGTGCTCTTTCCAAGAGCCGGTGCAGACTCGATGGGCCGAATGGCCTCCTTCTGCACTGTAAATTCTATGTAAATTCTATGAATATCTTTTCACAATTATAGATATCTCAGCGATATTTCCTGAGGCGGTGCCTTTGGGGAAAATTATGGCGATAGTGATAGTGGAAAAGTTAGTTCAATTCCTTACAAGGTATGGATTACCCAAGGAAATACAATCAGATCATGGTTCAAATATTCAAAGCAAAAGTGAATAGTTTGGGAATAAAACAATTTAAATCTTCAGCTTATCATCTGCAGTCACAAAGAGAATTAGAAAGATGGTAACAAACTTTAAAGATCTTGACTAAAGCTTATTGTCAGAAATGTCCTAATGATTGGGAAAAAGGAATTAAATTTTTGCTGTTTGCCATTGGTGATGCTCCTATTGAAACAACAGGATTCAGTTCTTTTGAACTGATATCTGGGCATGAGATGTGAAGACCCCTTAAATTAATTAAGGAAGCATTTGGAGGCTACACTATTGACCCATGTGTCAACTTTCCGGGATAGATTAACCAAATTGTGTGAGTTCGCCAAAGAGCATTTGAAAATCACTCAATAAACAATAAAAGTTAGAGCAGATAAAAATGCTAAAGTTCATAATTTTATCACTGGATCAAGGTATTACCATTATTAGCTGTCTCTGGTGGACCATTAAAAGCAAAGGTCATTGGACCTGATCAAATCAAAAGGAAACTTAAGGACGTAAAAGTTTATACTACGTACTCTAGACAGGAAGAAGAGTCAGTGAGCGTGTTACATTAATATATTAAAATAATATTATGACAGAGAGAATAGTCAGGATAGGGGTGAAATAAAGATATCAGAACATTGTGAGAATGAATCAGAAGCTGGAAATTCTAAAGTCTGCCCTCCAGTAATCAGATTGGATAATATGACGGTGTTTTAAAAGTTAGCTGTAATATTCAACTATCTTTCAAAAAGGTGCCTTACAAAATAAATTAAAAACTAATGAATGGATTTGTGTGAATAGGCCAGTGAATACATCTTTTGACCATACATCTTGTTCATGTAAGAATGTGTTGCCCGCATCCACACAGACTAAATCCATAGAAGTTACTCCAAGTGAGGGAAGCAATGAAGTTCATGATGAAAAATGACCTTATTGTACCTAATCACAGTAGCTGGAGCACAACCAATGTAATAGTGCCGAAACCAGATACCAGGGTGGTAGCGAGAATCATATCCAATTTCACAGTTTATTGAAGGGTTATTGGCAAGTTCCATTGTCCGACTCAACCAAAGAAATATCGGCTTTTCTAAGCCCGTATGGACTATATCAACGCAGATAATGCACCGGCACTTTTCAAAGATTAACCAGCAAGGTAATTGAAGGATTCAGTCATTTGGTTGTGTTCAGCCAAACCTGGGGTAAACATTACAACAGTCAAACAAATTGTTTGGGGTACGATTCAACGACCACGTGGCACCCAGCACTGAGTCGGGCATGCCGCGTGAATGGGGGAATAGGGCAAAATTGAGATTCGCCTTGGGTGTGAACCATTTTGTGATTCACCCGGCCCTCTCCCAATGGAGAGTTCCCAAAAATGGCAACAATATCATTAACCCTCATTTGCACTCAGTTCAATCTCATTAACGACACTGAAGTCGAATGCAGATACCGCCCGGGAATTACCTGACTCATGGGGACGCTGTTTCACACTCCTTTTCAAAAACGGGTAGCTGGCGCAATGGCTGCTGAGGGGACGAGAGGAGGTGAATAGCTGTTTATATTTTCCGGCATGCAGCTTGGTCAAGGGGCTGAAGTGTTCCAGGTCGAGGATCATCCCTTTGCTGGGAGGGAGAGGTGAGGCAGTGTGGGGCTTTGCATCTGTGAGGCCTTCAAGCCATCTTCAAATATTGTGGAGACCCTTAACAGGGGCAGCCGCAGCTACCTGTCTGTCCTACCAAACACTTTCAGGACAAAGCCCTGTTGTAGCTTCTATCCTGAAATTCAATTTCACTCCCTTTGACTATGAGCAGCCTCAAACTTCACGGCTGAAGGCTATTTCAAATGAGCAATTAGCCCTGTTAGTTGTGAGAGTATTTCTCACTCTTCAACTCTGAAGTGCCATGCCTCAGAGGATAATTAGTGCATTGCATGCCCAGCAACCTTTGAGATGTGAAAAGTATTCCTGAACTCGAGGAGCATCAGCGCCATAAAGGCAGCTGGAAACAATCCAACAGTAAAGAGTAGGGCTTCACCACTGTAGATCTTCTCGCAGCCAAAGGGTAAGTGTGCGGATGAGGTGAGGGCAGTTGAGCATGGTCTCCCTAATGTTCCCGGCAGAGATGCTCCGGATGTGGCCAGGGGGAGTGTGTGCAGAGCAAGGTTTGCCAACACAACTAGCTCGCTGATTGGCACTCGGAGAGATGTGATGACTGGGAAATTGGATCGAAGATGTAGTGGGCAATTTAGGAGTTAACAGCCTGAGGGTAAAACTGCTAGCTCTGAGTCAGTGGTACACGCCCACACTTGGCCTGAGTCACATTGTCCCATTCAGACTAAAATTTGTTAATGAGAATAAACATGACACCCTTGTTCAGCTGGGGTTATTTGCTCAAGATTCATTATCTTCTGGGACACTCTTATCTGGCCAGCCATTAGCCCATTCCAGAGTCTGAAGGCCTCTTTGATCCATAAATTGGTAGTTAGTTTCATATTCATTGCATGGCCCGTTCTTTTGTGTGAACGGGAGTGGGTCATCAAAAGTTCAAATAGTGATGAGTTCATGTCTGGACAGAGCCATCTTTGAGGGGTTGGGCGGAGCTCAGATAGATAAAGAAATCCTATTCAAGCAGGTAGGGAGCAGGAGGATTTAGTTGACGATCCAGGGAGGCCATGAAAAGACTGCTGCTGAAATATGTTCTGTAATACAAATATCACTTTTGTAAGCTTGTGTAAGTGGTGTTGAGAGCTTTATGTTCATTTTATATGCGGTTTAATGGAAAATTGTGTGTTAGGATTAAGAGATACATGTATGCTGTACTTGTCAGATTCGAAGTTTAAATATTGTTTTTATTTTGCTACAATAACGTTTTTTATAAAAATAACCAAGTCCTATTTCGCATGCAATCACTCCTGGAGTGAATCGATCTTTCTGCACAGTCTTAAAAATAAAATAATTGTGGTTCTGGTCCACTATCTTAATCACTGTTGGGATCTGATCTGGCATCTGTATCACAGAAGGCAGGACAGGTAAGGATGGGGGAGGCTTGGGGGAAATTGAGGCTCTAACTGATTGTCAGTCTCTCCTTCTGCAATTCCTTCCAGATTAAACAATGCTGGAATCAATCCTATGGAGGCTGCCCTCACATTGCTTCTGGCAGCCAAGGCGGGCAGACGCCAAAGAAGGCAGCAGCAACAATTTAGGCTAGAGGTAGCCTAAACAATTTAGGCTAGAGGTCCACTGCACACACTGAAGAACCGACCCTCCATCAGGCTGAGGAGAGACCCAGAAAGGGAGGCCAGCGATGGCCCATGGTGTACAAGCGTCGTTGGTCATTCAATGAGCTGATGTACACCGTGTGCTGCAGAAGATTGCATCTCAGTAGGGAGACAGTGAAACACCTTTGTCAAGTCCACTTGGACGTGTCACCCCGTGGAGGAGGACACCTGCTCACGGTGGCTGTGAAGGTCACTGCAGTCCTAACTTTTTATGCCACTGGGTCACTTCAGGACTAGAGAGGGGATCTGGGTGGCATATCATAATCTTACGCGCATCGGTGGATTCGGAAAGTGACCAGGCCCACCAAGATATCCGGGCTTCAGGATTAGCTGCCATGGTCAAGATGGCCCAGGTCCAGGGGGCGATCGATGGCACGCATGTCACCTTGTGAATACCAGGGAATCAGGGAGTGTCTTATATTAACACCAAGGGGCTCCACTCTCTGAATGTTCAGATTGCATGCGACCACCGTCTCCAAATCATGCACGTGTGTGCCCGCCATCCTGGAAGTGTGCATTATAGCTACATCATGGGCACTCAGAGATCCCAGTGTCTTGGAGGACCACACCAGGGTTGGCTCATGGAGGACAAGGGATACCCACTGAGGTCCTGGCTGATGACACTGGTCCTTATACATTGACACCCACGTTGTCACCCGTGCTGTCATTGAGCGGTGCATCGGGCTGCTGAAAATACGGTTCTTATGCCTTGATCGCTCTGGCGTTGCCTGGCAGTACACGCCCCAGAGGGTCTCCCGCTTTGTGGTGGTCTGCTGTGACCTCCACAATCTGGCAGAGCAGGGGGGAGTGACATGCTGGACGAGGGGAAGGAGCTGTCGGAGGCAGAGGGGCATGTGGCTTTGTCGGAGGTGGAGGGGCATGTGGCTTTGACTGAGGAGGACGATGAGGTGGTCCAGGAGAGGCTGGAGAAAGAGCCTGTGGTGGAGCAGGAGAATGAATGACAGGCAGCGACAAGAGTCAAGCTGTGTGTCAGCTCAACCCCCCACATTTCCCTCCCTCTCCTCCATGCCCTCTCCCCAATCCACTCACTTCCCCCCAATCCACCCTGCCCTTCCCACTTTTCTCTCTGCCCCCAGATCCACCTCTTTGCACCCCCCCCCCATCACATCGCCCTCTCTCCGACAACCCTGTTCACCCCTCCAGGGGTCTGTGTTAGCACTGTCAGCGGGTCACCATACAAGGCAGGAGAGTGATGATAACTTGCTGTGAGGAAAACTCAGATGCTCCTCAGTTCTGTTAAAGTCACAGCGCACCCACCCATCTACTGAATGGAATGGGGTCTGAATCGGGGGCTTTTCATATTGGACCACTGTATCCAGGTGGGGGGAGTAAAGGGCAATAGGGGTAGAGGGTGCAGGCAGGCCCGCTGCAAAGATTAAAGTGACAGAGGCTTCACATGTATGGGTGTGGACATGTTTTAATCGTGAACATTTCACTGACAGATTTCCATTCCCCATAGCTACAGATAATAACCCCCCCCCCCCCCCCACCCCACCCAGTGCCCACTCAGTGCTCCTCGCACTTCTCGATCTTCCGTGGTCTAGTGCGAAGTCTAAGTGTGTCCGCACGATGCACATCAGAGATGGAGGTAGCTAGCTGCTTTCAGCCCTCTGTGGCCTTTAATACCCTTGATGTGGAGATGCCGGCGTTGGACTGGGGTGAGCACAGTAAGAAGTCTTACAACACCAGGTTAAAGTCCAACAGGTTTGTTTCAAACACGAGCTTTCGGAGCACGGCTCCTTCTTCAGGTGAACCTGAAGGGGGGGGGGGGGGGGGGGGGGTTATTATCTGTAGCTATGGGGAATGGAAATCTGTCAGTGAAATGTTCACGATTAAAACATGTCCACACCCATACATTAATACCCTTGGCGGACATCCTTTGAAGGGCCTGGAGCTGGGATGGGTCCCAGCCGACTTACCAGTGTTACTGGCGTCGCTATTCCATCCTGTTCTGCCCACGGCCCTGGAGAGCGGCTCTGTCAGGAGGGGGGATTCGAAGAAACGGAGACTGCAGATGTCTCCGTGGTGGTAAACCCCGGGTTGGCTCCAGCGTTTCCTCCTCCCAGACAGTGCCCATAGGGCCTTAGGAGACTCCATGAGATGGAGCCTTTGCGTCATCTGGTGCTGCCATCCCTGGAGGCTCCCCACTGTTTGTGCCATGGTGGCGACGCCCTCAGCGATGCTCCTCAGTGACTGGGTTATGCTTTGGATTGACTTGGTAATGTTCACCTCCGTCTGGGACACGTCCCTCAGTGACTGGGACATGATGTCGAGGCCCCCAGCCATGGACATCAGACTGATCCATGTTAGACACCACAAGAGGCGGACCGTGCGCTCCAGCTTTTCCACTGCGGTCGCCACCGTAGCAGTGTTGGACTCTGTGCCACTCATTTTCGGCCCCTTCTCCTGTACCTGCAGCCTTTGGGACACCTCCAAACAGCCCTGCTGTCTCTGCAATGACACTGACACCCCCTTCTGAATTCCACGACTGTGTGCTATCATCTGCATCAGCTCTGGGAGAACTTTGTTCAGAGTCTCAGCATCTGGCTGGGACTAAGCTGTGTCCTGGAAAACAGAAGACCGCCGACTGCTGTCTCCCTTGGGTGTCCCCGTCTCCACCTGATGCGCATCAACAACTGTGTGGTGCTCACCAACATCTGCCCATTACCACATCCTGGGCAAGTGTGCGGTCAGTTCCAGCCCCACAGACCCTGGAGTACCAACAAAAGAAAATTAACCAATAATTTGCAAATACCAGATTTAAGTAAAACATTAATAAATGTTTTATTAATAATAAGGAAAGGTGATTATATATGGAGAAACAACAGGACAAGGATCTACCAATCTACCTCTTCCCAAAACCCCGTCGCACCCTCCACCCAGATACACACATGACAGACAGAAGGTACGGGTAAGATAATATTAAAAAAACAGGGATGAAGGGAAGGTTTCAGATGAGTCTTCGCTGCTGCGGTTGTAGCCTCTGGGAGATATATTTATTCAAGAGGTTCAGGTTGGCGCAATTAAATCCTTTGACCACCGGATGGCGTTTTAGCCAAGAGTTCCATGTCAGGGCAATGCTGCCCTTCCCCCACCAGATGGAGTTTTACCCAGGATTCAGGTTGATACGCATACTGCCATTCTACCATCAGATGGAGCTGCCACCCCCTTGAGATTTTACTGGTCTTTAAATTTGAGAGATTGGAGGCCTTTTGTTTACCTGATTTCTGTGCAAAGATGCCGGCGGTATTTTAAAGAATGCTCCTAGTTCAAGCTTTTCCGAGCGTTCTGTGGTGATTGTAGCAACACACGGGGCAGCACGGTAGCATGGTGGTTAGCATAAATGCTTCACAGCTCCAGGGTCCCAGGTTCGGTTCCTGGCTGGGTCACTGTCTGTGCGGAGTCTGCACGTCCTCCCAGTGTGTGCGTGGGTTTCCTCCGGGTGCTCCGGTTTCCTCCCACAGTCCAAAGATGTGCGGGTTAGGTGGATTGGCCATGCTAAATTGCCCGTAGTGTCCTAAAAAAGTACGGTTGGGGGGGGGGGGTTGTTGGGTTACGGGTATAGGGTGGATACGTGGGTTTGAGTAGGGTGATCATTGCTCGGCACAACATCGAGGGCCGAAGGGCTTGTTCTGTGCTGTACTGTTCTATGTTCTACACGTTCCAGAGGGAGGATTAAAAAGGTTACAGACGGGGTGAGCGACTGTTTGTTTTTTTTTTACTCCAGAAGCCTTCCACAAACTTGAGTGTTGTCTGCCATCTCACTAGGAGAGTCTTCACAGAACTGCTTGGAGGTTTTCAATATCATCTGGCCCAAAACGAGAGAAAGAGCAGCAGAGAGAGTGCCTTCCAGCTGCGACCTGGCTGAAACTTTCTGGGAACTGAAGACAAAATGGAGCTCTGCAGAAAACCCACCTTCTTTCCTGAAAGTTTCTGACTGGCTTCACCAATTACAGGCAATAGGAGCTGGCTGAGAATCCTACATACTCCAGTTGGCTGCTTGCCAAGTCTATCAAATTGACATCACAGGTTCTGCCACAGAACCTAAAGGGACATCTTGGCCTGGTCCATTAGGACAGGAGTGTTCCAGTGTCCAAAGACATTAATGTAAACAGAAATTCCAAAGGGTGCAGTAATGTTGTAGCAGCTAACCAGAAGAATGCAAATCAAAGCAGGCAGCAGGGCAGGGATTAAAAAAGGGACCCAGGACAGACAGAGAGGTGAGGACCCAATTCTCCAGCATTCCTCCCCCCTCTCCTCCGGTTTGGCCCTTTCCCATTTATTATGGACTAACCATTCCTGCGGGACAAAGAGAGGTTATTAAGAGCCACACGCTTGATGGGTCGGGGGGAGGGTCAAGTGCAGGGGGCATGTGTGGATGCCCCATCTGGATATGATGGGGCTGTGCTGGTAGGTGCCAGGGGCTCTGAGGAACAAGCACAAAGATCGGATGTGGGGAGGTTGTGAGGTATCAGCCAGTTGATTGGGCCCGGAGCGCATTTGAGGGGTGGCCAACGGAACGGATACCAGGAGAGAGGTGGTAACCTAAACTTGCAGCTCGTTGGTCTTCTTCCGACATTGAACAGCGGTCCACCTCATCATGCTGCCCTCACAGGCAGTTGTCGCCAATGTCTCCCAGGCGGCCTTTCTGACTTTGCTGCTAGACCTCTGACCCCCTCGGGTGAACAGTGTCGAGAAGCCTCGTGAGGTCTGAATTCCCAAACCGAGGAGCAAGTCTGTGCGTTACTAATCTTGTGTGTTGACTGGGAGTGAGTGGTGAGGGAGCACTTAAAAGCAGCTCCCCCTTGTTAGCGGCGAGCTGCTGAGGCGCGGGTTCGGCAAATCAGATGGTGAGGGAACCAGTAATGTCGAGAATCCCATGGGGGCTCAGTTTTTGCACAAAGTACCATTGAACACGAGTCGCAATCTCACCGAAGCGGGTGTCACGGAACACCCCGCCAAACGCGCCCAGAACCGGAATTTGAAATTTATCTGAGAATCACGCCTTGATCAGTTACGAGAAGCCAATTCGGTTATAAATTTGGCAAATAGTGAATTTACCAATGTAAAAGTAACTTATTTGGTGAACACTTTGGGACAAGGCCAAGTAGCGCCAAGAGAAGCAAAAATAAATCCATTTTGGCTTTCCCAGTGCCTCAGACGGAACGAGGGACTTTGCTATGTAGCAATGAGGGGATTCCATCGGATGTTTGTTCCAAATTTCATCACTGCAATGGCTCGCCTCGTTAAAGGGAGGCAAGATATCTGAGTGGACAAAGGAGTATCAAAGTGCCTTTGACAGTTTGAAAGCTGTATTGATTTTAGTCATCACTAGTTTAAGAAGCACCTAATTATGCTAAACTGTTATCTGGCAGTTCACACGAGCAACATAGGTGTTGGTGCAGTTTTATTATCGGAGGATGAGATCGGGATTTAATAGCCAGTTAGCCTTGGAACTTGAGTTATTGCCAGTAAAAGTATTCAATTTATCTGGACGATAATCCTTTCACCTTTTGAGCAAACTTTCACAAAAAGAATCTGAGGCTATTTCATGCTATGCCCATATAATTTGAAAATTATTCATGTCGGAGGAGGTGAAAATATCCAACCAGATACTTTATCAACGGTTCAAATGTTGAATTCAAGATCAAAATGGACTTGTTTCAATATGTTTCAGTACAGTGAGAAAAAATAGGATACTAATGTTTTTAAATGAATTAATTTGCTATTGCTTCAATCTCTTATACAATAATTTACACATTCAGTACTAGCCTAAGTGGAAGAAAACCTCCACATAAAACAGAAAAGATTTAAAATCCGTTATTTTTTTGCCGATTATGGGCATGGTTAGCATTGCTGCCTCACAGCTCCAGGAACCCGAGTTCAATTCAGATCTAGGGCGACTGTGTGGAGTTTTCACTTTCTCCCCCGTATCTACCTATCATAGATTCCTAGAATTTACAGTGCAGAAGGAGGCCATTCGGCCCATCGGGTCTGCACCGGTCCTTGGAAAGAGCACCCTACCCAAGCCCACACCTCCACCCTATCCCCGTAACCCCATCGAACCTTTTTTGGACACTAAGGGCAATTTAGCATGGCCAACCCCCCTAACCTGCACATCTTTGGACTGTGGGAGGAAACCGGAGCACCCGGAGGAAACCCGCGCAGACACGGGGAGAACGTGCAGACTCCGCACAGAGAGTGACCCAAGCCAGAAATTGAACCTGGGACCCAGGAGCTGTGAAACAACTGTGCTAACCACTGTGCTACCATGCTGCCTTTATCTGGGTTTCCTCCAAGTTATCTGGAGGTAATTTAGCTAAGCTAAATTGCCCTTTGGTATGCAAAAGGTTAGGTGGGGTTACTGGGTGACGGGGATAGGGTGGGGGCTTGGGCTTAAGTAGGGTGCTCTTTCCAAGGGCCGATGCAAACTCGCTGGGCTGAATGGCCTTATTCTGCACTGTAAATTCTAAGATTCTATGACTACACTGAAGATCATTCTGAGCTGGGGTCCTGCTTTTGCATTATACTGCATGGTTAAGTATGTATATGATATCATTGGCTCTTACTGCTGAATTAAAACGTTATTTTCTGCTGATTAGAGTTTTTGCTTACTGTAGTAATCCACGGGAGGCAGGAGTTCCGTCACCACACCAATATTTATTTACAATAACGATATTACAGGAGCAGCTACAAACAGTGCTGCTAGCAGTCCAGTCAACTTAAGACTGGCTCACAAAGCCTACACAGGTGATTATATGAGCTATCATTGAGGGAGCTCATACTCCAATTGGCCAACCAATAAAGCCAATTGGAGTTCATTACACTTACTGAGTTAGTATAGTTTGTTCTGTTAAAAATAGATTAATTGGGAATTAGGCTAGTCACTTAGCATATATAGAAATGCTTAAGTTCTCCAAGAACAGCACATAAATCACAGGCTGGGTGAAACTGCTTCATTTCTATGAAAATCTGTCACTTCTCAGTGGTTATGCCTCTTTTTACTGCCATAACATTCTGAAGGACTACAATTAACTACTTACTTACCGATTAACTAAAGAAATAATTTCTCGCACAACCTGCAACGCAGTGTTTCTTTGGTATGCTGCAATGTAAGTCACTTATCACATTACACAGGCTGATTTTCCACATGGTTATTTATACCATAGCAGATGCCTCCAACCTCGTAAACAACTGGCTCCCCTATTATAAGCTACTGATACTAGCCAATTGAAATTCCAGATCAATTCAGCACAGCAGCCCAAAGTAGCCTATTCCAAGTCAGATTATAACAATTCTGAAAACAGTGTCATATATAAATAATTGTACACTCTTTAGAATCACGTTACATCCATTCTCATGGTTTTCACATCTAAAGCTACAATTTTGTTAATCGTGGAGACATTGGACATCCAGTCTGCATGTGGGCCTTTTAAGGCCCAATTAATTGCCATACCAGAAACTAGTACCGAGAAGTAGTGGGCTACCAAAAGCCACCCTCCATCCTTACTTCTGACACCTCTCCCCTCCTTTGCCAGTGAGTCCCAGTGGGTGCACACTCAACCTCTATTTAAGGATCCATCGTCAATCTCTCCTGTGGGCCTGAGTGTAATCCTGGCTATTGGTACCACTCCCAGTGGTGTTGCCAGGACTGGAGAGCTACTAGTTTCTGTTGGGCCAGCAGTTCTCAGGGATATGATTTTCACCCTACTGGCTGTTTAATTGAGTGGGAGGCCCAATGATATCCAGGCAAGTGCCCGATTACCTTATAATTGTCTCAGGTCTCCTGGAGAAAATCAACGCAGAGTTCCCACCAGTTCTCTGACTGGTGGGCAAGACGAACGTCCCACTTCTACCCAATGTTTTCATAAAATAAAAAGCATAAGAATGTAAGCAATTTTAATATTCATCCTGCCATAGTTATTGATCTGCATCATTGCCTTGTATAATATATTGTCATGACTGGAACTCGCTGCCCGAGGAGGTGGTGGAAGCAGGGACGATAGTGACATTTAAGGGGCACCTTGACAAATGCATGAATAGGATGGGAATAGAGCGATACGGACCCAGGAAGTGTCGTAGATTTTAGTTCAGACGGGCAGCAGGGTCGGCACGGGCTTGGAGGGCCACAGGGCTTGTTCCTGTGCTGTACTTTTCTTTGTTCTTTGAGACTGTTTGAATGCACTTGGCTTGTAAAATTAGTCTAGGATTAAGAGGTATAGTTTAAAAGTTAGAGACACACCATTCAGGAGTGAAAGTCAGAAAAACACACAAAGGATAGAGGTGTGGAATTATTTTCAGCACATATCAATTGATGCTGCCCTTTCAGGAAAATAAATCTGCTGTCCATACCTGGTCTGGTCTACATATGATTCCAGATCCACAGAAAAGTGATTCACTCTTAACTCTGCCGGTACAGACTCGATGGGCTGAATGGCCTCCTTCTGCTCTGTAAACTCTATGAAAAACTGCTCCTTCAAAGACAATTAGGGATAGGCAATAAATGCTGGCCCAGCCAGCGAAGCCCACATGCCATGAACATTTTTTTATAAACCATGAGAAAGTTCTGAAAAATCAAGAGCAACAAAAGAAAAACTGCATGCACAGTATTATGACACCTGGAATCACCAAATATTATAAACTATGCTACCCATGTCTAGGAAGCACAACAATATAACAGCAATCTTTGTGCTGTTCCACACATTGCCCTCGTGCAACCACAATATTTAATATTCATTTGTCAAGAGACACAAAAAAATTCCTCCATATATAAACAATCACAATTTCACAAGCTAGATTCAGATAGAGAAAGCCATTCTACCCACTTTAGCACAAAGATCAGAACATACAAATAGAATGTGTCCATTTAGCCCCTTGAATCTGTTCCTCCTTCCAATAAGATCATGCTGACCTGAGACCCAACCCATACCCCTTTATCCCATACCCTTAATAAAATTGGTTCACAAAAATCTAACAATCTCAGATTTAAAATTAACAATTGATGCAGATTCCCATTTGGCGAAGGAAATTCCAAACTTCTACTATCCATTGTGTGTACAAGTGTTACTTAGTTTCACTCCTGAAAGGTGTTTGCAATTAAAAGTTGTTATGCTCCCTCATCCTGGGCTAAAACAGAATTTATGTAATACACAAATTCCCCCACTACTTAATTCTGATGAAGTTTTCTGATTTTTTCCCCCTTTATTCTCTCACGGGAAGTGGGGGTCACTGGCAAACCTAGCATATATTGCCCCTCCCTAATTGCCCTTGAACTGAGTGGATTTCCAGAGGGCAGTTCAGAATCAACCAGTTAATAATCTGAGGATCTGAAGCCACACGTGGGCCAGGCAAGGGTTCCTTGCATTTCCTTACTTAAAGGACATTAGTGAACCAGATGGATTTTTAATGCCAATCAGTCATGATAGTGGTCATAGTCCCCATTACTGAGACTAACTTTTACAACTGGCACAGCGGGATTTGACCACATGTCCCAGGTCCGAGGTTTCCAGTTACTAATCCAGTGACATTACCACTATGCCACCACCTCCCCGATAATATTGGCCTATTGGAAATACTTCTCAGCTTCCAATATCTTCAGTGTTTGCAAAGTTCTTTTATTTTCTTATTTCATTTTTGATTGCCTTTTTAATCTAATCAAGTTTACATTTTTTGACTCTGTCTCTACTAATTTTCAGTTTACCTTTGACATTCATGTTCACCGTATGCCTGATCCGTGCTTTTCTTGCCAACTACAGTAAGCTAGGTTTCTGTCGATTAGCTTTTTGTGAAACTGTAGGTTGTCATTTATCAATACTTGGAAATCTTTTAAAAGACGCCCTGGCAATGTATTTTCGATACAAATCTGGGTGCGGGAATTGCATTAATTGGGAATGGTTTACTGAAAACATGTGTCCACTCTTGATTTTGCGTTTCTAAATCAGATTCAGTCAACATGACTGCAGTTGTTTAATCAACATTTCTGGATCCTATCATGGGTCAGCTGACTCACGGAAGCATAACGGGGGGAGTGCTTGACTTCGGGGTTTGGGATCACGGGGTTGCTGGCGGGGAGGGGGGGGAATGGCTTGGCTGACAGAAAAGGTGCCAACTTGGGGGAACAGAGTGAGAGTCGGGGGGCCTCCAATGGGAGGGCTCGAGTAAGCGGGGGACGGGGGACGTGGGCTTGTGGCTGACTGAAAAAGGGAGATGACTAATCAGCAGAGGGGGGGCGCTGATCACGTGGAATGTGCGGGGCCTGAATGGGCCGGTCAAGAGGGCTCACGTGTTCTCGCACTTAAAGGGGCTAAAGACAGACGTAGCCATGCTACAGGAGACGCACCTAAAACTTGCGGACCAAACAAAATTGAGAAAAGGGTAGGTGAGCCAGGTGTTCCATTCGGGGCTGGATTCAAAGACTAGAGGAGTAGCAATCCTGGTCAGCATATGGGTGGCTTTTGAGGCAGGGAATATTGTAGCTGACAAGAGGGGCAGATACATAATGGTCAGTGGGAAATTGCAGGGGACTCGGGTGGTGCTAGTGAACGTTTACGCCCCGAACTGGGACGACGTGGAATTTATGAGACGCACGCTGGGTAAAATTCCAGACTTAGACTCTCACAATCTGATTATGGGGGGTGACTTCAACAAGTTATAGACCCTGTACTGGTCAAAACCCAGGTCAGGGAAGCGACCAGCGGCAGCTAAAGAACGGAGGGGATTCATGGAACAGGTGGGGGTGGTAGACCAGTGGAGAATCGCCCAACCGAGGGCGAAGGAGTTCTCTTTCTTTTCCCATGTCAACAAAGTCTACTCCCGCATAGGTCTTTTGTGATGAGCAGGGCATTGATCCCCAGGATGGAGGGGACAGAATACTTGGCCATTGCAGTCTCCGATCATGCTCCTCACTGGGTAGATTTGCGTTGGGGGGGGGGGGGGGGGGGGTCATCCCCCATTATGGAGGCTAGATGTGGGGCCTCTGGCAGACAACGAGGTTTGTGGGCGGATAAGGAGCAACATCAAAAATTACCTGGAAACTAATGATACGGGGGAGATAGCGGCGTCCATGGTGTGGGAGGCCCTGAAGGCAGTTATCAGAGGGAAGTTGATCTCTATCAGGTCTCATAGAGAGAAGAAAGAAAGAACGAAGGGAGAAAGGCTAGTCGGGGAATTACTCAGAGTAGACAGGAGCTACACGGAGACCCCCGAGACGGGGCTACTGAAAGAGCGCCGGAGGCTATAGGCGGAATTTAACCTGCTGACCATTGGGAAGGCGGTAGCACAGCTGAGGAAGGCCAAAGGGGCTGTCTACTAATACTGGGAGAAAGCGAGTAGAATGCTGGCGCACCAACTTCACAAGAGGGAGGCTGCCAGGGAAATTTGGGAAGCACGGGATAAGGAAGGCAACACGGTCAGAGACCCAGAGGGGGTGAACAAAGTCTTTAGGGTATTTTACGATAAGTGTCATGAGTCAAAGCCCCCGCCTGTGGGGGAGATGAAGCAATTCATGGACCAACTGAGGTTCCCAAAGGTGGAAGAGGATCTGGTAGAGGGACTGGGGCCCCGATAGAGCTGGAGGAGATGGTAAAGAGTTTAGGGGACATGCAGTCGGCCAAAGCCCTGGGGCCGGATGGCTACCCTGTAGAATTCTACAAGAAATTTTCGGAACTGCTGTGCCCACTCCTGTTGAGGAGCTTTAATGAGGCCAAAGAGAGAGGGACCCTCACCCCAACAATGTCACAGGCTTCGATTTCACTCATCCTCAAACGAGAGAAAGATCCGCTTACATTGTGGATCTTATAGACTGATATCGCTCCTGAATGTAAACGCTAAACTGCTGGCCAAGATCTTAGCTGCTAGGATTGAGGACTGTGTCCCTGGAGTGATAGGAGAGGGTCAGACAGGCTTCGTCAAGGGCAGGCAATTGAACTCCAATGTAGGAGGCTCCCAACCATCATTATGATGCCCTCAGAAGGAGGGGTGGCAGAAGTGGTGGCAGCAATGGACGCGGAGAAAGCTTTTGACCAGGTGGAATAGGAGTACCTGTGGGAAGCGCTAAGAAGGTTTGGATTTGGTGAGGGGTTCATAGGTTGGGTCCAGCTACTCTACCAGAACCCAGTGGCAAGTGTGTGCAAACAGGGTGAGGTTGGAATACTTTAGGCTCCATCGGGGGACAAGGCAGGGGTGCCCCCTCTCCCCTTGCGATAGAGCCACTGGCTATAGAATCGCGGACTTCAAAGAACTGACGGGGATTGGTTCCAGGGGGAGCATCGGGTCTCGCTTCATGTGGATGATCTGCTCCTGAATATTTCGGACCCACGAGAGGGGATGGGGGAGGTCATGCAGATTCTGAGGGACTTTGGCAATTTCTCGTGGTACAAACGAAACGAGAAGAAAAGTGAGATGTTTGTGATCCAAGCTAAGAGGCAGGAAAAGGGACTGGGAGAGCTTCTGCTGAAATTGGTTGAGAAGAGCTTTCGGTACCTAGGGATACAGGTGGCTCCAAAGTGGGATGCCCTCCACAAGCTTAATCTATCTCGGCTGGTGGAGCAGATGGAGGGGGATTTCAAAAGGTGCGACATGCTCCCGCTATCTCTAGCGGGGAGGGTGCAGACCGTTAAGATAGCGGTCCTCCCCAAATTTCTGTTCGTCTTCCAGTGCCTTCCCATCTTCAGCCCTAAGTCCTTCTTTAAGTGGGTGAACAAGATCATCTCGGGATTCATAGCTACTATTGGGCGGCTAACATAGCCATGATTAGGAAATGGGTATTGGGGGAGGGGTCGACGTGGTAGCGGTTAGAGGCGGCCTCATGTAAAGGTACCAGCCCAGGGGCACTTGTAACAGCTCCTCTGTTTTCGGCGGCCCGCTACTCCTCTAGTCCTGTGGTGGTGGCAGCATTAAAGATCTGGGGTCAGTGGAGAAGGTCAGTAGAGACCTGGGTTAGTGACATGGCTGGGTTTCTCAGTCTCGAGAAAATAAACTTTGCCTTGAGAGGGTCCATGGCGGGGTTCTCTCGAAGGTGGCAGCCGTTCCTCGACTTTCTAGGAGAGCAGTAACGGTCAGCAGCAGCAGCAACCCGGGGGGGGGGGGGGGGGGGGGGGGGGGGGGGGGTCGTTACATTGTATTGTTCCTTTCTTTGTATATATGGTTAACATTTGTTTTTCTTTTCTCTGTTCTGTTATTTGTTGCGTACGGTTATGCAAAAATTATGTTTTTTTGACAAAAAGTTGAACAAAATTAATTTTTAAAAAACATTTCTGGGTCCTATGTATAAGGGTCTGGCACACACAGGGTTAATGCGGAACGGAGTACAGTACCACCTACACAGTGATAAGAAGGCACATGACCCAGATTAAAGTCCAGCAGGTTTGTTTTGAATCACTAGCTTTTGGACCACAGCTCCTTCCTCAGGTGAATGAAGAGGTGGGTTCCAGGTAATTAAGTCTACAGGTCCAGACGGAGCAACTGGAGAGAGGGATAATCACAGGTTAAAGGAGGTGTGAATAGTCTGAAACCAGTTTATGATCTTTCATGTCTTAGAACATGATGTCACAGTAACAAAAGGGAAAATGCTGGAAAATCTCAGCAAGTCTGGCAGCATCTGTAGGGAGAGAAAAGAGCTAACGTTTCGAGTCCGATGATTCTTTGTCAAAGCAGCTTTATGATATAACAACATACAAAGCCACAGACTAGGTGCTGGAAATTATAGCCAAGTTCCGCACACATGAGTAAGGCCTCAACTAGGACCTTAGATTCATGTTGCATTACATTCACCCCCCATCTGGCCTGGGCTTGCGAAATCCTACCAACTGTCCTGGCTTGAGACAATTCACACCTCTTTAACCTGCGATTATCCCTCTCTCCAGTTGCTCCATCTGGACCTGTAGACTTAATTACCTGCAAAGACTCGCATTCAAAGTATCGTCTTGCATCTTTGACTTTGCCTATATATATGTTTCTGGAACCCACCTCTTCATTCACCTGAGGAAGGAGCTGTACTCCAAAAGCTCGTGATTCGTGATTCGAAACAAACCTGCTGGACTTTAACCTGGTGTTGTAAGACTTCTTACTGGAAAATAGGGTTAGGATAGGTGCTTGATGACCAGCGCAGACATAATGGACCGAGTAGCCTCTTGCTGTGAAACTGGCTTTTCTTTTACACCCTGCACCCTTTGAACCACAACAACCCATTCAAATGTACTCATGTTCTATAAACATCCTTACTAAGTTATCTCATATAATCATCCATTAGCAGAATTTCCAGGCTCATTACCATATGAAACCCACAATTTAGATTCACAGTCGCTCCGCCCCTTGTTTTAATGACCACTCACAGATTTACAATGGTAAAAGAAAATGACAAAGATATTATAATTTCTTGGGATTTCCTGATCTATTTCAAAAACGTAAAACATCTCTGCTTTTCATACGTGGCGGAAAAGTAAAGGAGAACAGGTTTGTCTCTCTCCCCTGTCCGCGACAGACATTGCGGTGAAAGGGATATCTGATTCATTATTATTTGGAACAATTTATCACCCAGCCAGTAGTTTGCTGAGATCAGCATTGTTGTGTTGATAATTGTAGCTAATTTCACTTGGGGAGAGCAACGATGAGGCACTTAGAACAGGAATTAGATGATTTTAATGCAAACTTTAGCTTGCTCATTTTCAATACGACCGGAAGAGACGCATTATTAATCTGTTCTCCTCATCTATTACTGCATCTGCAATAGTTTTTAATCTGATTAAAAGTATTCTGATGAAACTGAATATTAAAATTAAATACTTTTATCATGACTGTTGGATTATAAATATTGCCCAATGTGGGAATAAGCTATGTTCGCAGTCTCATGTCTCGGATAAATTAGGAAATGGCCAGTTACTGTGTTCTGCTATTCACGTTAAGTCCCTTGGAGGAGATCTTGAGGTGGCACGTGGCGCAGTGGTTAGCACTGGGACTACCGCGCTGAGAACCCGGGTTCGAATCCCGGCCCTGGGTCACTGTCCGTGTGGGGTTTGCACATTCTCCCAGTGTCTGCATGGGTTTCACCCCCACAACTCAAAGATGTGCAGGTTAAGTGGACTGGCCATGCTAAATTGACCCTCAATTGGAAAAAAATAATAATTGTGTCCTCTCAATTTATTTATTTTTTTAAAGTCCCTTGGAGTAACATTCTTCTGACTGCTAATCAGTGATGAGCTCGAAAGGTGGAGAGCGTACATATGCACATGGACTTCAAGTGAAATCAGTACTGTACTCATTTGTTATGCTCTCCTGTTTCAGGGTAAAACAGCTGCTCACATTCATCACCTGGGCCTGAACATAAGGAATGACCATTTGGACAAAGTATATAATGATGACGAGCACCCACTAACCCTAAACTGACTGAACATTTCAGGAAAGAAATTAAGAAAAAAATGTGTTCTTTAGTAATTTTACAAAGCTGTCAACGCAATTTTTAAAAAGAAAATGCAACAAATGCTATACCGGATAAGACATATTTCTTCAAAAACATCTAATGGATAACGTCTCATGCTTCTGTTAAGTATCCATGAGAGAGCAGTTATGTTGCCGGAGATACAGTCCACAACCGAATATCATTATTGCTCCTTTGCATACTGGCAAGGGCAGTTCCAAGTTGAACGGAGAGCCAAAATTGGAAGTTATTCTAATGCTATCCCTTGTATTAGAGAATGCAAGAATTAGTAAATTTTGTTATATAGGATGAAAATAGTTCAATGAGAGCAAAAATACAATCAAAAATTAATTTCAAAGCCTTCGTCACAGCATTTGTTGATGCAGGGAATAGGGCGCATCATCACCTCGGGAATGAAGTTTTGATTTAATTTATGAAGTTTCCTTTTGATGTTATATTTTAGTTACAGTGCCCCCACTGGGGGCTATCACCACTGCCATTTTTGTTTAATTTATTTATTATTGTTTTATTCAAAGAGAGTATAAAAGAGGTCCCTTTCTGCTACCACTGGGCACAGCGGAGATTGGGGTGCATCATTACCTCATGAAATTATATTTTTGTTTAGTTGCAGTGTCCCAACGCTGAAAACCCCCTTTGGTTATTTTGTTTCACTGATCACGTGTTTTAGAAAGTATAAAAAGGGACCACTGCAGCTATGTTCACAGCCAGGTGGTCCTGGAGAGGGAGAATATGGTGCCCACAGGTCCACTCAGGGCCTTCCGTGGCAAACAAGTTGCTGGGATGCATCATCATCCTTGGAGACACCACTTTGATTTAATTTGATAACTTTCCTTTGATGTTTTGTTTTGGTTCCCAGCCAGGAGCTGTCACCCCACCCACTGATTAATTTGTTTTAATGATTGTTTGATTTTTAAAAATGCTCCTCTGCAGTTATGTTTGCAACGCTTGAGGCCCTCTGCGGCTGGTGGGCACTGCAGGGGTTGGAGTGCATCATCAACCCCCGAAATGACATTTTAGTTTGATTGACAAAACCTGCCTTTTTGTGACAGTGTCCTCCAAGGGATGTGATCCCCTTTTATTAGTTTATTATGTTTTGGTTTTTTTTAATACAAAAAAGAGCTCATTACTGTCAAGGGCAAGATTAATGATGAGGCATGTCAACAATGAATGTTCTGTTGCACCAAAGATTATTCAACTACAACTCAACTAACATATCTGTAGTCTGATTGCTCACAGATTAACGCTCAGTAAATCACTACTGATGCGTTAGCGCCCTTGATTACCGTTCAGCAGTTAACTCTTGGCACCCTGAATTCCACATTCAGTGACTGCTATGGTTTCCCTGCACTATTTGCTGAGTGAACAAGCATATGCATCCCCTTCCACAGCAAGCAAGGACACACTGGCTGAGGAGAGTGCTTGACCAGGTTGAGTGAAGGCTGGGGCAATGCCTGGGCTTTAGATCAGAGCTCAGGATGCAGGTGTGGCCACTTGGTCAAGTTGCGTGAAGCAATGCTGGTTTGGGGTGTTGTCCATTCATGGAGCAACAAAGGACTGGTCACCAATGTGGTGGCCAGCACGAGTCACTGGCCATCGAGAGACAGCTACTAAAGGTGAACGGGAAAAGGTTGAAACCCTTGAAGGCAAAAGTTTTTTAAAATAAATTTAGAGTACCCAATTCATTTTTCTAATTAAGGGACAATTTAGTGTGGCCAATCCACCTAGCCTGCACATCTTTGGGTTGTAGGGGCAAAACCCACACAAACACAGGGAGAATGTGCAAACTCCACACGGACAGTGATCCAGAGCCAGAATCGACTGGAAGACAAAAGTTAACCGTCAACTCTCTCTTTACTTTTTCAGTGATTTGCAGTATCTGACATCCCTTCCTGATAGAACATAGAACACTACAGCGCAGTACGGGCCCTTCGGCCCTCGATGTTGCGCCGACCTGTGAAACCATCTGAAGCCTATCTGACCTACACTATTCCATTTTCATCCATATGTCTATCCAGTGACCACTTAAATGCCCTTAAAGTTGGCGAGTCTACTACTGTTGCAGGCAGGGCGTTCCATACCCCTACTACTCTCTGAGTAAAGAAACTGCCTCTGACATCTGTCCTATATCTACCACCCCTCAATTTAAAGCTATGTCCCCTCGTGTTGGTCATCACCATCCGAGGAAAAAGACTCTCACTGTCCACCCTATCTAACCCTCTGACTATCTTATATGTCTCTATTAAGTCACCTCTCAGCCTTCTCCTCTCTAACGAAAACAACCTCAAGTCCCTGAGCCTTTCCTCGTAAGACCTTCCCTCCATACCAGGCAACATCCTAGTAAATCTCCTCTGAACCCTTTCCAAAGCTTCCACATCCTTCCTATAATGTGGTGACCAGAACTGCACGCAGTACTCCAGGTGCGACCGCACCAGAGTTATGTACAGCTGCAGCATGACCTTGTGGCTCCGAAACTCAATCCCCCTGCTGATAAAGGCTAGCACACCATATGCCTTCTTAACAGCCCTATTAACCTGGGTGGCAACTTTCAGGGATTTATGTACCTGGATGCCGAGATCTCTCTGTTCATCTACACTACCAAGAATCTTGCCATTAGCCCAGTACTCTGCATTCCTGTTACTCCTTCCAAAGTGAACCACCTCACACTTTTCCGCATTAAACTCCATCTGCCACCTCTCAGCCCAGCTCTGCAGCTTATCTATGTCCCTCTGTATCCTATAACATCCTTCAGCACTATCCACAACTCCACCGACCTTCGTGTCATCTGCAAATTTACTAACCCATCCTTCTACACCCTCTTCCAGGTCATTTATAAAAATGACAAACAGCAGTGGCCCCAAAACAGATCCTTGCGGTACACCACTAGTAACTGAACTCCAGGATGAACATTTGCCATCAACCACCACCCTCTGTCTTCTTTCAGCTAGCCAATTACTGATCCAAACCGCTAAATCACCTTCAATCCCATACTTCCTTATTTTCTGCAATAGCCTACCGTGGGGAACATTATCAAACGCCTTACTGAAATCCATATACACCACATCAACCGCTTTACCCTCATCCACCTGTTTGGTCACCTTCTCAAAAAACTCAATAAGGTTTGTGAGGCATGACCTACCCTTCACAAAACCGTGTTGACTATCGCTAATCAACTTGTTCTTTTCAAGATGATTATACACCCTATCTCTTATAACCTTTTCCAACATTTTACCCACAACCGAAGTAAGGCTCACAGGTCTATAATTACCAGGGTTTTCTCTACTCCCCTTCTTGAACAGGGGGACAACATTTGCTATCCTCCAGTCTTCCGGCACTATTCCTGTCGACAAAGACGACATAAAGATCAAGGACAAAGGCTCTACAATCTCCTCCCTGGCTTCCCAGAAAATCCTAAGATAAATCCCATCTGGCCCAGGGGACTTATCTATTTTGACATTTTCCAAAATTGCTAACACCTCCTCCTTTTGAACCTCAATTCCATCTAGCCTGGTCGACTGAACCTGAGTGTTCTCCTCGACAACATTGTCTTTCTCCAGTGTAAACACTGATGAAAAATATCCATTTAACGCTTCCCCTATCTCCTCTGATTCCACACACAACTTTCCACTACTATCCTTGATTGGTCCTAATCTTACTCTAGTCATTCTTTTGTTCCTGATATACCTATAGAAAGCCTTAGGGTTTTCCTTGATCCTATCCGCCAACGACTTTTCGTGTCCTCTCCTCGCTCTTCTTAACTCTCCCTTTAAGTCCTTCCTGGCTAACTTGTAACTCTCAAGTGCCTTAACTGAGCCTTCATGTCTCATCCTAACATAAGCCTTCTTCTTCCTCTTGACAAGTGCTTCAACTTCCTTAGTAAACCACGGTTCCCTTGCTCGACCACTTCCTCCCTGCCTGACAGGTACATACTTATCAAGGAGACGCAGTAGCTGTTCCTTGAAAAAGCTCCACATTTCGATTGTACCCATCCCCTGCAGTTTCCTTCCCCATCCTATACATCCTAAATCTTGCCGAATAGCATCATAATTGCCTTTCCCCCAGCTATAATTCTTGCCTTGCGGTATATACCTATCCCTGCCCATTGCTAAAGTAAACATAACCGAGTTGTGATCACTATCACCAAAGTGCTCACCTACATCTAAATCTAACACCTGGCCGGGTTCATTACCCAGTACCAAATCCAATGTGGCCTCGCCCCTTGTTGGCCTGTCTACATACTGTGTCAGAAAACCCTCCTGCACACACTGAACAAAAACTGACCCATCTATAGTACTCGAACTATAGTATTTCCAGTCAATATTTGGAAAGTTAAAGTCCCCCATAACAACTACCCTGTTACTCTCGCAATATGTTTTCGATATCGTTTGGGGATCTAGCACCTGAGGTATGACTGACTCCAGAGTATGTCATCTAATTGGACTTCGCAAATTCCTGACCTCCAGCAATCCTCATAGTTCCGGCACCATGGGACATCTGTGCATCCACCTGCAGTGGATCAAATCTTGAGTGCTCACCAATTTGTGACCCCCAAGGCTTCCCTAACACTAGGGCCCACCAAGGTGTGCATCTGCGCTAGTGTAGGGGGTGGATGAAAGCTGTGACGGTTCTTCAATCACCACTTTGGAGAAATCACCTTGGTTGGTGTTGAGGTCTCTTGCAGCTGGCTGGTGGACTGCCTGGGCTGCTCCCCTAATGTGCTTCCAAGAGAAGGGAGATTTCATTAGTGCAAGGCTGGGGCTTTTATATACAGGAGACGTTACTCCCATCAGTTCGGTGTCAAGGATAATGGTATACTGGATCCTCACTTGATTTATCGCTGCCCACTTCACCGTCGGCACAGGAGTGGTCAACTTCCTCCCCAGCCAGCAGGAGGCCTATCTCCTCGAATTCAGCGAGGACTTTAAGCTCCATGTGGGACCTCTCCCTCTTATGTGCCAGCAGGAGAATGCAAGTAGGACGCTTGCCAGGGCAGGTGATAAGGATGCCTGGCATGCGTGGATGGTGAGTGGGAGCAGGGAGGTGATGAGGACACGACTCAGAGGGGAGATGAAATGTGCGTGTGAGAGCAAGTGATGGTGTCCCTCGAGTTGGCAGGCGTGAGCTCTCTGTGGATGTGCAAGTGTGAGAGTGATGGGAAGAGGGACTGGCAGAACAGAGGAAATCATTCATCCTTCTGCGGCACTGGATGTCTGTCCTACTGTGCAGGGAGTCAGCATTGACCATCGCCTCTCACGCTGGGTTGGCATCCCTGTGAGTTGTTCTCCTCCCTGTTGGAGAGCAGAGGACGTCATGCTGCGCTTCCACTGCATCCAGCAGTCTGCTGAGGGAGGTTTCCGAGAACCTGGGGCCAGACGTCCTTGCAGCCATGAACCAATAAGAAGTGGCTGATGAGAGCTGGGACGGCCTCTGAATGGAGCTCCACATGAGTAACAGGCTGAGGTGATGATGCGGCAGCCTCTGATTCACCCATCATGGAACCGGCATGAACCCCGTGGGGAAACCTTTATCCAAGTGGCTGAACAATAAGGCGCGGAAACCCACCATCCCCTAAAGCGGCCTAAATGCCATTTAGCCCGCCCAGCATCAGACTCTGCCAAATATAGGGACGATTCTGCCCCATGTTTGTGTAGGGCGTCCGAGGTTGCAGCCCATTTTCAGATATTTGAAAGAGCTGCTCCCTCAACATTTTGTTGCACTTCAGGCCCACACTCCCCAATGCGCAATGCACCTGCAGCTGGGTCTGGCCATGGTGACCATTAACGGGTTCAGGCAGCGGGTGGCAGAGATGGTCTTCAAACCCAACTGTCTGCCCTCTCATGTGGCCAAGTTTGTGGCTGGTTGGCCGTGGAAAATGAGCACGTGGTGTCGACTGGTACACGAGGCTTTCCACAACCAGTGGGCACCGCGGGGACTGCAGTGCATGGTCAGCCGCGGGAATATTATTTGTTTGAATAGGTTTCTTTTGTCATTTTTGTTTTAGTTACAGTGCCCCATCAGGGCTGTCACCCCCTTCAGTTAGTTTATTTTATTAATCATTTGTTTTATTTTTACAAGGACATAAAAAGGGACCAGCCTTCCATGACCTGCGAGCACCGGTCAGGCTGAAATGCATAATCCACTCCCCCCTTGAAGTAATATTTCAGTTTAATTTTTATAAATTTCCATTGAAGTTTTTGCTTTTAGTTAACGCACCTCGAAGGGGCTGTCAGTTGTTAACTTTCTTTATTTGATTTTTGGCATACACAAAGGGGAAGGGTCTTCCATGGCCAGTGTGGATCAGGGGAGCTGGATGCATCATCAGCCCACAAAGCAACATGTAGAGATGAGTTTCCTTTCAAGTATTGTTTCTGTTACAGTGCCACTTTAAGGGGTTAATCATTTGATTATTTATCTATTTGTTTATTTGATTGCTCAAAAGAGTATAAAAAGGAACTGGTTGAGAGCGTCTTTTATCATTTCTATCAGCCTCTCTTCCGCAGTAATCTTTGCGCCCAGCTGTCCCTGGAGGGAGAGCAGGTGGTGTCCACCAATATGCTCGAGGCCTTCCCAACCAGTGGGTGAAGCAGACGCTGGAGTGCATCATCGGCCTCGGTCTTTACATTTTTCTGTAAAGAAACTTGTGCACGTTTTAAAGTGCTTGATCATTAGTTAATTTGTTTATTTGTCAATTGGTACTCAAGAGTATAAAAACGACTGCTGGGACACCGGGTTGATTAGTCGGTAAGAGGCAGCGATCTGTAATGCGGCATTTTATGAATAAACTGAACAGCAAGAAAATAATCCATGTCTAGTTTCATAAGTGGATTTGATCCACCTAACAGACCTCTGCTCCAGACAGTCCCTGAGTGGTGGAGACTGGAGCTCTCAATCTGCATTCTGTGCTGACATTCTGAAAGGTATGAGGTTGGGAGGGTGTTGCCAGCTCACCCTCATTATGTGAGTTGCAAGAGCCATTAAATCTGCCCCCATTGTCCATTATATAGGATTCACTCTCCAGTCAGCTGGTATGAAAACAATTACATTCTTGTAAGCAGCCCTATCACAGCCTATCAGCCTGCAAGTCATAGAATCATAGAATTTACAGCGCAGGAGCGGCCATTTGGCCCATCTAGTTTACACAGTCCCTTGAAAGAGCACCAGGCTTAAACCTTCCATTACTTTGCATTATTCACTGAGAAGACTGGGAAGACACAAGTTGATGGTGACAGCATTTGTGATACTGACCATTTACAGCTCCTGTACATATTGCAAGATGGACATTAACTACATATTTAGTTGCACCCTTGATCTACTTGTCCTATCTATGTTGAGGGCAGCCAGTGCTGGGGAACAGGACATTCCTCTACTTTATACTCAATGTCAGTATCAAATGCTCTGTGGTCTGGCCCAGCATGGCTGCTTAATAGGTGGAATATGTGGCCAGAATTTTACGTGTTATTTTCAGGTGCACTTCTGATCCTAAGAAACATTAAATCACGTGTGTTGATGTCAGACGCATATCCATGTCATTACACGCTGGTGTGATCAATGGCTGTGCGCACCCAACAATTAACCAGCCACTCAAGGCATTTAAAAGGGTAACTAACTCAATGTTTACATTGCCCTTGGAATTTTTCAGTCTTGCACAGTCAGGCAGCTATCTTGTTTTTTTTCTCACCCAATGGCTGGATAAAAGGAGGCAGGAGTATTAGCCGTGTGAATTGTTAGGAGTTTAGGTGAGATTTTTCCTTTCTTTAGTGTTGGGATTTCAGGCCTTTTCCCCCCAATTTCTTCTGAAGAATTTGCTTTGTTAGCCTGTTCTGAGACTCTTTTGTTTTGTCAACTATGTTAGAGCATTTCTATCCAACGCAAACCTCAGTGTACCTTTCTATACACACAAGGTGAGCATCAAGATCTCCCACCTGTGGCAGGTACATTGATATGTGTCATTTAACACAATACATCTCGCGTCCATGAATGCCGCAACTTATGGCCAGCCCCCACCCCCCAAGACATCTCAGTTCCATGTCAAGCTGGTATTCACCCTTGTGGAGCACAAAAGATCATTGAACCGTTTCCGGCACTGGATTCATGTGCAGTGCATCACATCTTGCCTGCTCACTTAGACAGCCACCTATGTCCAATCCTTCTTTGTCTGGTGGGGTGGTCTCCCCATGCCATCCCCGCAGTATGAGTATTTCATGCTGAACACTCATTGCCTCCACTACAGCACGCAGGCAATTGTCTGAGAATCGTGAGGCAGAGCGCCCACCAGCATTGGCAACCAGCCTGTCGTGCCACTCGGGTGCTGAGGTCATCATATCTGTCAATGATGCACTATCAATTACGTCAAGACGTGAGCAGAATGTAATCAAGGCTTTATTACACAGAGATGTGTGGCCTCCTACAGCAGCTGATTAAATGGCTGCTGTACGGAGGGCACACATATTTATACTCCGCCTACTGGACGGAGCCAGCAGGCAGGGATCTACCCCCGTACCTCGTTGACAGTTCTATTAGGCTCCTATCAAACCCCAGGCAGCCTTCAGGGAGCTACCGGAGTTCCCCCCCCCCCCCCCCCCCCCCCAAGGTCACCATTCAACCCTGCACTGCACCAATGTTTGGCTGCTTTTCATGCTGGCGGCCCTTAATTGACTAACCAATGCGCAATTGTGTTGTCCCAATTTTGAAGGGCGGAGGCGGACACCACGGCTGCTTCCGCGCCAGCTCATCATGCATTCCCAATGAGCACGGAATTCAGGCCTGTGTTCCTTGGCAATGTACCTGAATCCCAATCTCTGTGAGATCCCTCTACAGTATTGGGGATATTTCCAGCTTATAGAATTTTCAACCTCAAACACAGATTCGAATAGCATGATAAATTTATTAGACAAAACAACAAAATATTTTAAAAATGCAACTCTGATGGGAGCCATTCTGGTAACAATTGCTGTTTTGGCACATTTATTAAGAGTAAAACAAAAGAATTGATTGCTTATTTCTATTGCATTTACAGATAAAATAAATACATTGAAGTAAACCACTGCCTAAGAATTCCCGGCTGAGACTGTAAAATTACCAATGTCACAAAAGTTATGCTGCAGCCTGAAATCGAAGGAAAAATGGATCGCAACTGTTGAGACTCAAATCACTTAGGATATAGAACAGTTGTGAGAGAACAGAATAAAGAAGCTTCTAAAGATACTAACGAGCCAATAAGTCCCAAGCCCATCCACGCCCTTTGCTTATTTTACACCCATAGTTAATAAATGTAATTATTTTTAAAAATTACTTTACACTTCCCAGTCTATGTTTTTAATTACAATTGTATGCTTCTCATCTCATTATCACCATTTCCGAGTATCTCCTGTCCCACTGGCATGACAGACACAGCAGAGGCGGCGGAACAATGCTATACAGTTGGGAGGGAGTTGTCCTGGGAGTACTCAACATCGACGCTGGACCCCATGAAGTCTCATGGGTAAGGAAACCTTCTGCTGATGCCTATGTACTATTCACCATCAGCCGATGAATCAGTACGCCTCCATGTTGAACATCATTTGGAGGAAACAGAGGGTGGCAAGGACACACAATATACTCTGGGTGGCTCAGTAGTACCACAACAGACCGAGCTGGCCAAGGACATAGCTGTGAGACCGGGACTGCAGCAGGTGGTGAGGGAACCAACAAGAGTGGAATACATGCTTGATTTCATCCCCAACCTGCCTGCTGCTGATGCATCTGTCCATGATAGTATTGGTAGAAGTGAACACCACACAGTCCTTGTGGAGACAAAGTCCTGTTTTCACATTGAGGATACTCTCCATCGTGTTCTGTAGCACTACCACAGTGCTAAATGGGATAAACTTCGAACAGATCTAGCCACTCAAGACTGGCATCCATAAGGCACTGTGGGCCATCTGCAGCAGAATTGTACTCAACCATAATTTGCAACCTCATGGCCCGGCATAACCCCCATTCTACCATTACCACCAAGCCAAGGAAACAACCATGGTTCAATGAAGAGTGCAGTAGGGCATGTCAGGAGCAACTCCAGACATACCGAAAAATGAGATGTCAACCTGGGGAAGCTATAACACAGGACTACTTGTGTGCCAAACAGCATAAGCAGCAAATAATAGAGCTAAACGATTCCACAACAAACTCCTCAAATCAAAGCTCTGCAGTCCTGCCACATCCAGGCGTGATAGGTGGTGGACAATTAAACAGCTCACTGGAGGAGGAGGCTCCACAGAGATCCCCATCCTCAATGATGGAGGGGTCCAGCTCATCTGTGCAAAAGGTAAGGCTGAAGCATTCGCAACCATCTTCAGCCAGAAGTGCCAACTGGATGATCCATCTCGGTACATCACAGATATCAATCTTCAGCCAATACGATTCACTCCACATGACATCAAGGAAGGGCTGAAGGCACTGGATACTGCAACGGCTATGGACCCTGACAATCCCCCGACAATAGTACTGAAGCCTTGTGCCAAGCTGTTCCAGTACAGGTACAACACTGCCATCTATCCAGAAATGGTGGAAAATTGCCCAGGTGTGTACTGCACACAAGAAACAGGACAAATCCAACTCAGCTAATTATCACCCTATCAGTATACTCTCCATCATCAGCAAAGTGATGGAAGGAGACAGCAACACTGCTATCAAGCGGCACTCACTCAGCAATAACCTGCTCACGGATGCTCAGTTTGGGTTCCGTGAGGGTCACTCAGCTCCTGGCCTCATTACAGACTTGCTTCAAACATGGACAAAAGAGCTGAATGGCAGAGGTGAGATGAGAGTGACTGCCCTTGACACCAAGGCAGTATTTGACAGAGTATGGCATCAAGTAGCCCTAGAAAAAGTCAAACAAAGGAAGATGACTGCGGTGGTTCTCGATCAATCATCTCAGCTCCAGGACATCACTGCAGGAGTTCCTCAGGGTAGTGTCCAGGGCCCAACCATCTTCAGCTGCGTCATCAATGACCTCCCATTCATCATAAGGTCAGAAGTGGGGATGATCGCAGGTGACGGCACAATGTTCAGCACCATATGCGACTGCTCACCCCATGTCCAAATGCAGCAAGACCTGAACAATATCCAGGCTTAGGCTGACAAGTGGTAAGTTACATTTGCGCCACACAAGTGCCAGTTAATGACCATCTCCTACAGGAGTGGATCTAACCATTGTCCCTTGACATTCAAATGGCATTGCCATAGCTGAATCCCCCACAATCAATATCCTGGGGGTTAGCATTGAGCGGAAACTGAACTGGACTAGCCATATTAGTCCTGTGGCTACCAGAGCAGTTCAAAGGCTAGGAATCCTGTGGTGAGTCATTCACCTCCTGACCCCTAAGGCCTGTCCACCATCCACAAGGCACAAGTCAGGAGTGCATGGAATATTCTCCACTTGCCTGGATCAGTGCAGCTCCAACAACACTGAAGAAGCTCAGAAACATCCAGGACAAAGCAGGCGGCTTGATTGTTCCCCCTTCCACAAACATTCAAACCCTCCACCGCCGCCGAACAGTGGCAGTCGTGTGCACCATCTACAAGATGTACTGCAGTATCTCGCCAAGGTTCTTTAGGCAGCAACTTCCAAACCCACGACCACTAGTATCTAGAAGCACGAGCAGCAGATACCTGGGAACCCCACAACCTGGAGGTTCCCCTCCAAATCACTCACTACCCCGACTTAGAAATATATTGCCGTTCCTTCACTGTTGCTGTGTCAAAATCCTGGAACTCCCTCCCTCACAGCACAGTGAATGTACCTACACTTCAAGGACTGCGGCGGTTCAGGAAGGCAGCTCCCCACCAACTTCTGAAGGGCAACTAGGGATGGGCAACAAATGCTGGCTTAACCGGCAACGCCCAAATCCCATAAATAAAGTTTTAAAAAATTACGGGGAGTATTCTTGTAAACTGAAGATAGCATCAAGTAATATGATATTTTGTCCGCCAGTTTTAATGTTGCACTGCAGCTATGGCAATTCATCAAACATATTTTCCAGCAGCCCTGTGAAGTGTACATGCTCTGAATTGTTTTATGATCTTCTAGCTGTCATTCTTTGGAATGTTACCAAGAATGCAGGAATCACATTTTATGCCACACCCAAGCATTGCAGGTTAGGATATTGCTGTGCGCAGTCAGTAAAGGATTGCTGCTAGTGGAAAATATTCATTTCATGAACTAATTTTCACCCCACTGTTAAGTTTAAATTGAAAATTGAACTGAAAACAGCGGCGCAGTGATCATCACTGGGACTACGGTGCTGAGGACGCGGGTTCGAATCCTGGCCCTGGGTCACTGTCCGTGTGGAGTTTTCACATTCTCCCCATATCTGTGTGGGTTTCACCCACACAACGCAGAAGATGTGCTGGTTAGGTGGATTGCCACGCAAAATTGCCCCTTAATTGGAAAAAAAAATGATTGGTTACTCTAAAAAAAAAAAAAATTTTAAAGTTCAAGTTCAGGGGAGCAAGAATTTCCTGTAGCCTCCGCCCACCACCACCCCCAAGTCTGCCACCTGTGTCTTCGACACAGCGATGCTGTCCCCTGCTGCCTGAAGGAATGTGGAAGCTGACTGGAAATTCCCAGATGGCCTCTCAATACAAGCCTTTATAAATCCTTATGCAAGCCAATTAGTTATGTGCTGCTTCTGGGCAGGTATTCCTGTCTGTCACCCACACACACACACCCACACAACCCCCCCCCCCCCCCCCCCCCCCCCCCCCCACGCCCAACATGCCACCCAGGAAAATGGCCCAGGGACGGGACGGAACAGGGGAAGCTGCACAAAGCCTAAAGGTCCAGCCCCAACACTTCTGAAGGCTAACACTCGCTTTCCTGATTAACTTTTGTCCTTTTTCTCTGTGCCAGTACAGTATAATGCAGTAGGAAGCAAACATCTGAATAATGCAAAACAAGGTATTTTTAGATACAACAGAGTAACAGGCGTTTATACCAACACACAACCTATCATCCGTCAACAACAAAACAAAGCAGATTAAATCTCTTTGGAAGACAAAGTCTGGTAAAACGTTCATTCGCTAGTGGCTAAAGTTGTTGAGCAAAGACTCAATGTCTTATTTGCATGTCAGGAAGTTGAGATAAAGGACAGAATCTTATGAACTTAGTCCCTGCCAGAACAGCGGGATGATTTTCAGTTTAGGAAACAACTAACCGATTTGCGGATCTTGAGTTTTCTTTTTCCCAGTGCAATAGAATTATCATCCTGCCCCAGGTACCCTGACTAATCAGGGAGAGCAGACAGGATGACAACCTAAAGCAGTTACGAAGGGTCTCTATTTAATGGTGCCAATGCAGAACTCACAATAGGAGCAAACAATCCAGTGGGAAGAAGCAAACACCGACAGAGTGGATGAAAAACATGGAAAGATTTCCCTGGTTCACAAACTTGTCCTTGCGGGTGATGATTGATGCAATGAAGACATGGAGAGGAGTTCTCTTTATCATAGAATTTACAGTGCAGGAGGCCATTCGGTCCATCGAGTCTGCACTGGCTCTTGGAAAGAGCACCCTACCCAAGGTCAAAACCTCCACCCGATCCCCATAACCCAGTAACCCCACCCAACACTAAGAGCAATTTTGGATACTAAGGGCAATTTATCATGGCCAATCTACCTAACCTGCACATCTTTGGACTGTGGGAGGAAACCGGAGCACCCGGAGGAAACCCACGCACACACGGGGAGGATGTGCAGACTCCGCACAGACAGTGACCCAAGCCGGAATCGAACCTGGGACCCTGGAGCTGTGAAGCAATTATGCTATCCACAATGCTAACGTGCTGCCCACCTGGAGTATGGTGGAGAAATGAGAGTGGAGTTACAGCCTGGCCATCCTTTTGGCACTGGAGGAGGAAGCTCTGGTAATCAGCAGAGTGGCAATAGTGCTGGTCATAGAGTCATAGACGTTTACAGCATGAAAACAGGCCCTTCAGCCCAGCTTGTCCACGCCGCCCAGGTTTTAACACTAAACTAGTCTCAATTGCCCAGAAACTTGGGTGGCACAGAGACTGGGTAAAGCATTGTGTAACTCAATACCACCGGGCACTGACCTGTCACTCATGTTGAATTGCTGCAACCAATATATTAAATCCCCTGGTCATCACCATGTCAAGGTTGAACCATTTTCTCATTGCCATGCAGCATCTCCCCGGGTGCATTTTCAGAGGTATATCAGAGATGAAGGAGGGGGCAGTGCAGTCCTCAGAGGAGGGCATCACTCTGAGGAAGCACTATCATATGATACCTGCATAGTCTCCACCATCACAAATACCCTCACCTCGGTGGGTCCAGCTATACATATAGAAATGGTGGCACCATGAAGAGGGGTACTTCTAAGCTAAGCAGGTGGTCAAGCAAAGAGCAACTTTGGAGAATCCACACTGGAGATCTGAGGATACCTTCAGCTATGTTTATCTTGACACAGATACTGAGCCTCAGGATTCATACACTAAGTCGGTACATGTGGAACAGCAAAGGGAAATGTTCAGACATCTGTCAATTTACAGAGGCAGTGTAGTCATAGAACATAGAACACACAGTGCAGAAGGAGGCCATTCGGCCCATCGAGTCTGCACCGACCCACTTAAGCCCTCACTTCCACCCTGTCCCCGTAACCCAATAACCCCTCCTTACCTTTTTTGGTCATTAAGGGCAATTTATCATGGCCAATCCACCTAACCTGCACGTCGTTGGACTGTGGGAGGAAACCGGAGCACCCAGAGGAAACCCACACAGACACGGGGAGAATGTGCAGACTCCGCACAGAGAGTGACCCAGCAGGGAATCGAACCTGGGACCCTGACACTGTGAAGCTGTGTTAGGCAGGCTGGGTCTGTGTGGACTGCTTTTGATGCCGTGTAGAGAGAGACAGGCTTCCAACACTTCATAAGATGCAACACGATTTTATTGAACAACTAACTATAATACATGCTTAACTGTGGGCTGACATGATGCTGCCTTGACTGGAGACCTGAGGCTAACCTGGCCAGACTAACTAACTGCCACATAGTGTTTGTACTAGCTGCTGCTCACGAGCTCTGACTGTCTCATTGGCTGGATCCCGAGAGAGCAGGAAAACTGGTGCCCTCTGGCTTTATAGTGGTCGTGTCCTGTCTGGTGATTGGCTGCTCTGTTCTGTGTGCTTACTGGTCATCCTGTGTGTCAATCACTGCCTGTCTGCACTCCATCATATACCTGGATGTATATTATGACACCAAGACATGCTGTTAGGTCATTTGGACATTCTGAATTCTCCCTCCGTGTACCCGAATAGGTACTGGAATGTGGCGACTAGAGGCTTTTCAGTAACTTCATTGCCGTGTTAATGTAAGCCTACTTGTAACAATAAAGATTATTATTATAATCAGGCAGTTGGAGATAGGGAGTCCTAAAGTGCCTGTTGCTCAGTTAATGCAGGAGGGTGATGATGATGACTCACATTGAGGAAGTCTGTGATTTTGCTAACGTCTGACTCGTCTGTCTGATGCCAGCACGCTGACTCCACGGCTCAGTCTGAGTGGGGTTGAGCACTACATTCTACTGGCGAATTAGAGACGAGGGTTTAGAGTGCCCTGCATCTTGCCCGAGCCATGTCACTGCAAATGAAACAGTCGCAATGAGAAGCTCTCATCGTTCAGAGGGCATAGTCACCCGGTATGAACAACTGTGTCCCAATGGTGAGACGTGCCATGCCATTAGGAACAAACATCAGATTCTGAAGCGTGTTATGGGCCAGGGTTTAGAGAAACCCAAAGTGTATCATGGAGTTCACCTGACCCATAACAGCTACTGCGTGTCCTTGATAAGTATGTACCTGTCAGGCAGGGAGGAAGTGGTCGAGCAAGGGAACCGTGGTTTACTAAGGAAGTTGAAGCACTTGTTAAGAGGAAGAAGGCGGCTTATGTTAGGATGAGACATGAAGGCTCAGTTAGGGCACTTGAGAGTTACAAGTTAGCCAGGAAGGACCTAAAGGGAGAGTTAAGAAGGGCGAGGAGAGGACACGAAAAGTCGTTGGCGGATAGGATCAAGGAAAACCCTAAGGCTTTCTATAGGTATATCAGGAACAAAAGAATGACTAGAGTAAGATTAGGGCCAATCAAGGATAGTAGTGGAAAGTTGTGTGTGGAATCAGAGGAGATAGGGGAAGCGTTAAATGGATATTTTTCGTCAGTGTTTACACTAGAGAAAGACAATGTTGTCGAGGAGAATACTCAGGTACAGTCGACCAGACTAGATGGGATTGAGGTTCACAAGGAGGAGGTGTTAGCAATTTTGGAAAGTGTACAAATAGATAAGTCCCCTGGGCCAGATGGGATTTATCCTAGGATTCTCTGGGAAGCCAGGGAGGAGATTGCAGAGCCTTTGTCCTTGATCTTTATGTCGTCTTTGTCGACAGGAATAGTGCCGGAAGACCGGAGGATAGCAAATGTTGTCCCCTTGTTCAAGAAGAGGAGTAGAGACAACCCTGGTAATTATAGACCTGTGAGCCTTACTTCGGTTGTGGGTAAAATGTTGGAAAAGGTTATAAGAGATAGGGTGTATAATTATCTTGAAATGAACAAGTTGATTAGCGATAGTCAACACGGTTTTGTGAAGGGTAGGTCATGCCTCACAAACCTTATTGAGTTTTTTGAGAAGGTGACCAAACAGGTGGATGAGGGTAAAGTGGTTGATGTAGTGTATATGGATTTCAGTAAGGCGTTTGACATCACTGATAAACACCCATTTCTTAAAGGTACATTTCTTAAACACTCATTTCTTAAAGGAACTCTCACATGGCAGGCATTAAAGTGGTGAGAAGCAATAATATTTAATGCAGTGACATTTCAAATGCATATCTGACAGTGTCCTTTCACACCTTCCCACTATGTCTAGTTGTGTCCCCAGGATACACATCCGAGGTAGAGGCGGTCGGCTGTCTTCCACACCCTGATGCCTGCGATGCCCTTGACGGGCCTCCTCTGGAGGGCCGAGACCAAGAGTGTCCTGGCCTAGTTTTGGGTGGCACTAGCGATGTAAACCACCCTGTTCTGTCTGATGTGCCTTAGGTGCGCTAGTCTCAGGAAGGGGGAAGTCAGATTTGCTGGGCAAAGAACCATGATTCAAATGTTAACAGGATATTCAGGTGCAACTGGAAATAGTTTGCAGCCTCAACTTCTCTCTAGAATTGTGAACAAAATATATTTACAAGCTATCGCCCCTCTGCCTCCTCACAGCTGTTCAAGTAAAATAAATATAATTACCAACTTTAATTAATCAACTGATTTCTCAAGCACTCCCACTCCAGAACTCTGCCTTTCGCAAGCATAATCTAATCTAGAACTTTGAGTGCTGTGTCCGTTCTGGCACCAACTCCAACACACTCATTACACCTTTTCTCCATCTGTGGTTACACATTCTCAGAGCTGACAATTTATTATGGTAACTCACTAAAATAAGCAATCAGGGCAAACATGATTTTTTTTTAAAATCATTACGGGCTGTGGGCGTCGCTGGTTAGGGCAGCATTTATTGCCCATCCCTAGTTGTCCTTCAGAAGGTGGTGGTGAGCTGCCTTATTGAACCGTTGCAGCCACTGTCCTTTTAGGGAGGGAGTTCTAGGATGTCGCTGCAGCAACAATGAAGGAACGGCGATATATTTACAGGTCAGGGTGGTGAGCGACGTGGAGGGGTTCCCAGGTATCTGCTGCTCTTGTCCTTCTAGATGGTAGTAATCATGGGTTTGGAAGATTTTGTCTAAGGAACCTTGGTGAGTTACTGCAGTGCGTCTTGTAGATCGTACACACGGCTGCCGCTGTTCGTCGGTGGTGGAGGGTTTGAATGTTTGTGGAAGGGGAGGAATCAAGTGGGCTGCTTTGTCCTGGATGGTGTCGAGCTTCTTGAGTGTTGTTGGAACTGCACTCATCCAGGCAAGTAGAAAGTATTCCATTACACTCCTGAATTGTGCTTTGTAGATGGTGGACAGGCTTTTGTGGGGGGGGAGAATTGGGCGAGTCACTCGCTGTAGGATTACTAGCCTTTTACCTGCCCTGGTAGCCACAGTATTAATATGGCTAGTCCAGTTCAGTTTCTGATCAATGGTAACCCCCAGGATGTTGATTGTGGAGGATTCAATGATGGTAATGCCATTGAATGTCAAGGATCGATGGTTAGATCCTCTCTGGTAGTTGGTCAGTCTGGCACTTGTGTGGCACAAATGTAACTTGCCACTTGTCAGCCCAAGCCTGGATATTGTCCAGGTCTTGCTGCATTTGGACATGGACCGTTTCATTATCTGAGGATAGATTGCAACACTGTATTGAAGAAGAGGATAGGTACTGCACATTTCTACTTTATTTCCCTGTCAATATGGTCCACTTCCTTAAAATCATTTTTACTATTAAAGCTATCCTTTTAAAAAGAAGAAATATAACCAAAATATGGCTTCAGCAACAACTTGTATTTACACAGTACGTTCACCATAACAAAACATCCCAAGGCACTCCACAGGGGTATTCCAAAATATCAGGCCACATAAGAAGGTATCAAAGTCATGTGATCTAATGCTTGGTCAAAGCCAGGTTTTAAGGAATGTGACTGGAGGAAACAGAAGAGAGATTTACACAGGGAATTCTAGATCTTAGGTCTGTAGGCAGATGAAGGTGTGGCAACCAATGGTGGAGTCATTCAGATTGGGGGTACTCAAAGCCAAAATTAGATGGGCACAGATATCTTAGAGGGTTGTGGGGCTGAAGGGGATTACAGAGATAGGGAGCATGAGACCATGGAGGGATTTGAAAATAAGGATGAGCGTTTTTAAAAATGAGGCATAGTTTAACTGGACACTGGCGTGAGTCAGTAAGCAAAGGAATGATAGATAAATGGGACTTGGTAAGAGTTAGAATATGGAAAGCAGAAGTTTGGATGGTCACACGTTTACAGACGATAGGATATGGGAGGCCAGCCAGGAATACATTCGAACAGTTAGGTTTACAAGTACCAAAGGCACGAATGAAGGTTTCAGCCGCAAATGAGCTACAGTAAGGGCAAAACCAGGCAATGTTACAAGGTGGAAACTGCTGTTCTTTGCAATGGCACCAATCTATGATCTGAAGCTCCTCTTGGGTCAAAGACTCAAAATGCTGCCAACAGTTTGCTTTAGTCTCAGATATTTCGAAAGGGAAGGATAGATTCAGTAGTTCAGGAACAAAGTTTTCAACTGAGACTCAAAGAAACTTGGCTTTGGTTGAGGAGGGAAGGTTTACCTTTGTCATTATAATATAGAATCTCATTGTGATTTTGATAGTCACCTTGGTACACTCATGGAAGCAGAAACCTAATTGGAGGGATTCAAATATGGAGCTGTGGGAAAGATGGGGATGGATTCAGGAAGTGAGAACCTGTTACTAAAAACATGCATAGAAAATAGAAGCAGGTGGTCATCATTCGGCCCTTCGAGCCCGCTCCGCCATTCATTATCATGACTGATCATAATGTTCAATACCCTGATCCCGCCTACCTCCCATATCCTTTGATTCTTTTAGCCCCAATAGCTATATCGATTGGATTGGATTGGATTTGTTTATTGTCACGTGTACCGAGGTACAGTGAAAAGTATTTTTCTGCAAGCAGCTCAACAGATCATTCAGTACATGGAAGAAAAGGGAATTAAACAAAATTCAAGAAAATACATGAGAATACATAATAGGACAACACAAGATATACAATATCTAAGTCCTTCTTGAAATTACACAATGTTTTCGTCTCACTTTGTGGTAGTGAATTCCACAGGTTCACCACTCTCAGGGTGAAGAAATTTCCCCTCACCTCAGTCATAAAAGCTTTACCCCTTATCTTCAAACTATGACCCCTAGTTCTTGACTCTCCCACCATTGGGAACTTTCTTTCTGAATCTACCCTGTCTAATCCTGTTAGAAATTTATAAGTTTATATGAGATCGCCTCTCACTCTTCTAAACTCTAATGAATAGAATCCTAACTGACTTAGTCCCACTATCCCAGGGATCAGCCTGGTAAACCTTTGCTGCATTCCCTCCATAGCAAGAACATCCTTCCTCAGATAAGGACACCAAAACTGAACACAACATTCCAGTGTGGCAACACCAATGCCCTATACAATTGCAGTAAAAGATTTCTATTCCTATACTCAAATCACCTTGCTATGAAGTCCAACATACCATTTGCCTTCTTTGCTGCCTGCTGTATCCTCGTGCTTACTTTCAGCGACTGATGCACGAGGACACCAAGGTCTCGTTGAGTATCCACCCCTCTCAATTTGCACCCATTCAAATAATAATCTGCCTTCCTATTTTTGCTACCAAAGCGGATAATCTCACATTTATCCACATTATACTGCATCTGCAATGCATATGCCCACTTACTCAGCCTGTCCAAATTCCACCAAAACATCTCTGCATCCTCCTCAGAGCTCACCCACCAACCCAACTTTGTATCATGTGCAAATTTGGAGATAATACATTTAGCTCCTTCATCCAAATCATTAATATACAATGTGAACAATTGGGGTCGGAGCACAAATCCCTATGGTTCCTCACTCGTCATGGCCTGCCAACCAACTTTCTATCCATCTCAAGATACTAACCCCAATAACATGCACTTTTAACTTTCCATAGTAATCTGCCATGCGAGACATTGTCAAAAACCTTCTGAAAGTCTAAATAAACCACATCCACCGGTTCTACCTGGTCGACTCTACTAGTAGATTTGTCAAGGACTTTGGAGAGAAAGGGAAGGTTGGAGATGGGGGTCATAGTTTATAAAGTTAGTGAGGTCATGGGATGTTTTTCAGAAGAGGGTGGGTGACAGTAAAGTTAAAGGAGAGCAGGACAACATATAAACTCTGAGGTACGATCACAATATTGGCCAGCATGGGGAGAGACCACAAGGGGGAAAGTGGGTGGTCAGCAGTTTCATGGAAATAGGGTTGAGAGAGCAGAAGGTGGATCTCATGGGCAAAAGAGATAGGGGAGAAATTAAAGAAAGCTGTGGGCTCAGGGAAGAATAGGGGTGAGCTTTAGAGGAAGTTTGGGCCAGTGAAAGTGCCAGGTCATGGCAAAGGCAGTGGATTGGATGGTTTTGATCTTGATGACAAAAAAGTCTACATGAGCTCCTGACACTTATTCTTCGAGCTGAATTGGAAGAGAAAGAGGAGAGGGGTTTAAGAAAGCAGTTTGCAGGTGAGAAAGGAAGGACGCAATAGTGCTCTAAGTGGTGCAGACAGATCTGCCAGTGGTGGTAGAACCAGTTATCTTCCATTTCCTTTCAAGTCATCAGCACAAATTGAACTGAATTTTTAACTTAGTTAAGATAGAAAGGTTACAACAAATCAAAACTGACAAAATAACTGGTATTAAAACGATACCCAATATGTAAAGGTACGCATACGAAAATGCATTGAATCAAAGAACAACAAAATTACCTTTACAAGTGAAACAATTGATGTGGAAGAACTTGTTCTGCACCCGCAGGGCCTCTCCTTTACAGGGCTTTCCACACTTGTGGCAAAGGACCCCAACACCAGATGGCTTCCCCAAGGGACTGTGCATAGCCAAGTGTGGGGATACTGGAAAAAAAACAGAAAAACAAATTAGGCAACAGTTATTTTTCAATGCAGCCTAATGAAAGGGGCAGGTAACGGTAAAGAGGCCATAGTCCCAGATGACCATTGGTTGCTTTCCCCTTTGAGGGGGAGAGCTGACTGGTGGTGATTTAACCTGAGGATCACCACACCTCAGGTGAGGAGCAAGGTTGAGAAGGCGGGCCGAGAAGAACCTCAGCTGATACAGGAATTGAACCCCAGCTGGTGGCCTTGCTCAGCATCGCGTGCCAGCTGTCTAGCAGGCAATGAACCCATGATTCTCGTTTCTATTTCAAAGTTCAAAGTCTTCAGGGGAATAAATCAAGAACAATTATCAGACTGTCAGACAGGCAAGAGGCATGAAGTAATAACTAATGACAAAACAAGCACTGTAACCTATTTTAGAAAATTACACTAAGCATACAGATAAATGTTTTGTTTTACATACAACATCACATCACAACATCCTTCTCAATACAGTACATTTTCCTAAAATAATTTCAGTCATTAAAATACCTTGAAAACCCCCCAAATATGGTCAAAATATAGGCCGGCATTCTTGGGCCGTTCGCTGGCTCCCACCGGCAGAACAATCCCACCCACGGGTTTCCCAGCAGCATGGGGTGGCTTCAATGGAAATTCCTATTGGCAGCAGCGGGAACAGAGAATCCTGCTGCCAGCGAACGGCACGCCGCCAAGAAACACTGCTGGGAGACCTTAGGCCATGCGCCCATAGTTCCACAAAGAGAGTCAGCATGAATTAGACTGCTTTTTAATTTAGTTCAGAGAGAAAGAAAGCTTCAAATGTCTTTGTGGGGAAGATGGTCTTACTGGTGAAATTCATTGGCTTTATCTAGTATCCATCCATACGTTACAGAACTTTTCTCCTGTACAATTAAATACTTTAGACCAAAATAAGAAAGATGTGTCCCATTAGAGCGAGAGACTATAAAATCCATATTGTAGTAGATTCCTTGTTATTAGAGCATGTCTAGGCTGCAAATAATGTCATTGCCTTCTACGGTTCCACTTTTTTTTTAATAAATAATTTTTATTGAAGTTTTTACAAAATACAAAATGTAAATATCGTAACTCTATTAACGTACACCCGCGGTAACACCCCGGAAACAATGCTCCCCAGCTGCAAGAGCAACTTCAAACAAAAGGAAAAAATAAAAATAAAAAACAGAGACCAAAAGACAGAGAAAAGAGACAAAAAGAAAAACAAGGGAGAGATAGCACCCTCCACAAACCCATGTGTACAGTTCTCCCCCCCCCCCCTCCTTACCCCCCCCCCCCATCCTTACCCCCCCCCATCCCCATCTCTCCCCCCCCCCCCATCCTCATCCCCCCCCCTCCCCCCGGGTTGCTGCTGCTGCCGGCCTATTTCCCTACCGTTCCGCCGGGAAGTCCAGAAAGGGCTGCCACCGCCTGAAAAACCCTTGTACTGATCCCCTCAGGGCAAATTTCACCCTCTCCAATTTAATGAACCCTGCCATATCCGAGATCCAGGCCTCCACGCTTGGGGGCCTCACATCCTTCCACTGGAGCAAGATCCTCCGCCGGGCTACCAGGGACGCATAGGCCAGGACCCCGGCCTCTATCGCCTCCTACACTCCCGGCTCCACTGCAACCCCAAAAATTGCGAGTCCCCAGCCTGGCTCGACCCTGGATCCCACCACCCTCGACACCGTCTTTGCTACCCCCTTCCAAAACTCCCCCAACGCTGGGCACACCCAAACAATATGGGCGTGGTTCGCTGGGCTCCCCGAGCACCTAGCACACCTGTCCTCACCCCCGAAGAACCTACTCATCCTTGTCCCCGTCATGTGGGCCCTATGCAGCACCTTGAACTGTATGAGGCTAAGCCTCGCACAGGAAGAGGAGGAATTCACTCTCTCCAGGGCATCCGCCCATGTCCCCTCCTCAATCTCCTCACCCAGCTCCTCTTCCCATTTACCCTTCAGTTCCTCCACCGAGGCCTCGTCTACCTCCTGCATCACCCGGTATATGTCCGAGATCCTCCCTCCTCCGACCCACACCCCCGAGAGCACCCTATCCCGCACCCCCCGTGGAGGCAGCAAGGGGAACCCCTCCACCTGCTGCCTGGCAAACGCCCTCACCTGGATGTACCTAAACATGTTCCCCGGGGGGAGCCCAAACTTCCCCTCTAACTCCCCCAAGCTCGCGAACCTCCCCTCCACAAACAGGTCCCTCAACCTCCTAACCCCTGCCCTGTGCCAGCCCCGGAATCCGCCATCAATGCTCCCTGGGATGAACCGATGGTTCCCACGTATCGGGGCCTCCATCGAGCCCCCCATTTCTCCTCTGTGCCGTCTCCATTGCCCCCAAATTTTGAGGGTAGCCGCCACCACCGGGCTCGTGGTATACCTCGTTGGAGGGAGCGGCAACGGCGCCGTTACTAGCGCTTCCAGGCTCGTGCCCACACAAGACGCCGCCTCCATCCTCTTCCATGCTGCCCCCTCCTCGCCCATTATCCACTTACGCACCATCGCTGCGTTGGCCGCCCAGTAGTACCCACAGAGGTTGGGCAACACCAGCCCCCCGCTATCCCTGCCTCGTTCCAGGAACACTCTTCGAACCCTTGGAGTCCCATGCGCCCACACAAATCCCGTGATACTGCTGTTGACCCTCCTGAAAAAGGCCTTTGGGATAAAGATGGGGAGGCACTGGAACAAGAACAAAAACCTCAGGAGCACCGTCATCTTAACGGACTGCACCCTCCCCGCCAGTGACAGCGGTAACATATCCCACCTCTTAAAATCCTCCTCCATCTGCTCCACCAACCTTGTGAGGTTGAGCTTGTGCCGGGCCCCCCAACTCCCCGCCACCTGAACCCCTAGGTACCTGAAGCTCTTCCCTGCCTGCTTCAGTGGGAGCCTACCAATCCCCTCCTCTTGATCCCCCGGATGCACCACAAACACCTCGCTCTTGCCCAGGTTCAGCTTATACCCCGAGAAACCCCCGAATTCCCCAAGGATCCTCATCACCTCCGGCATCCCCCCACCGGGTCCGCCACATACAGCAGCATGTCGTCCGCGTACAGTGACACTCGATGCTCCCCCCCCCCCCCCCCCCCCCCCCCCCCCCCCCGGCACCATGTCCCTCCAGTTCCCTGACTCCCTCAATGCCATGGCCAGGGGCTCAATTGCCAACGCAAAGAGCAAGGGGGACAGGGGGCACCCCTGTCTCGTCCCCCGATGCAGCTGAAAGTACTCCGACCTCCTCCTATTCGTGGCTACACTTGCCATCGGGGCCTCATAGAGCAGCCTCACCCACCGAATAAACACCTCCCCAAATCCAAACCTCTCCAACACCTCCCACAAGTACTCCCACTCCACCCTATCGAAGGCCTTCTCTGCGTCCAACGCCACCACTATCTCCGCCTCCCCTTCCACCACCGGCATCATAATGACATTGAGGAGTCTTCGCACATTTGTGTTCAGCTGCCTTCCCTTCACAAACCCCGTCTGGTCCTCATGTATGACCCCCGGCACACAATCGTCTATTCTAGTGGCCAGGATCTTTGCCAACAGCTTAGCATCGGCGTTCAGCAACAAAATCGGCCTATATGATCCGCACTGCAGAGGGTCCTTGTCCCGCTTCAGGATCAAGGAAATCAGCGCCCGCGACATAGTTGGGGGCAAAGCCCCCCCTCCCTTGCCTCGTTAAAGGTCCGGACCAACAGGGGGTCCAACAGGTCCAAATACTTTTTATAGAATTCCGCCGGAAACCCGTCCGGCCCCGGCGTCTTCCCCGACTGCATGCTCCCTATCCCTTTGACAACCTCCTCCAACTCGATCGGCGCCCCTAGTCCCTCCACCCGCTCCTCTTCCAACCTCGGGAAACGCAACCTGTCCAGGAAGCGCCCCATTCCACCCTCCTCCACCGGGGGCTCAGACCGGTACAGTTCCCCATATAAGTCCCTGAAGACCCCATTAACATCTACTCCCCTCCGCACCACCTTCCCAGCGCTATCCCTCACTCCCCCAGGCCGCGTCTCGCTTCCGGAGCTGGTGCGCCAGCATCCTGCTCGCCTTCTCCCAGTGTTCATACACCGCCCCCTGTGCTTTCCTCCACTGGGCTTCCGCCTTTCTGGTCGTCAGTAGGTCAAATCTGGCCTGAAGGCTACGCCTCTCCCCCAGCAATCCCTCCTCTGGGGCCTCCGCATATCTCCTGTCCACCCGCACCATCTCCCCTATCAGTCTCTCCCTCTGCTCCCCCCTCTCCCTATGGGTTCGGATGGAGATCAATTCCCCCCTCATCACCGCCTTCAATGCCTCCCAGACCGTCCCCACCCAAACCTCCCCGTTATCATTGGCCTCGAGGTATCTCTCAATACACCCCCGGACCCTCCCGGCAACCTCCTCCTCTGCCAGCAGCCCCACCTCCATGCGCCAGAGCGGACGTTGGTCCCTCTCTTCCCCCAGCCCGAGGTCCATCCAGTGCGGGGCATGATCCGAAATGGCAATGGCGGAGTATTCCACTTCCTCCACCCTCGATACCAGCCCCCTGCTCAGGACAAAAAAGTCAATCCTCGAGTAGGCCTCATGTACATGGGAGAAAAATGAGTATTCCCTGGCCCTTGGCCTCGCAAACCTCCAAGGGTCCACCCTCCCAATCTGGTCCATAAATCCCCTCAGCACCTTAGCCGCCGCCAGCCTCCTACCCGTCCAGGACTTGGATCGATCCAATGGGGGATCCAGCACAGTGTTAAAGTCTCCCCCCCCATGATCAGGCCCCCCACCTCCAGGTCCGGAATGCGGCCCAGCATACGCCGCATGAACCCCGCATCGTCCCAATTTGGGGCATAAACATTCACCAACACTACCCGCTCCCCCTGCAGCTTGCCACTCACCATCACGTACCTCCCGCCACTGTCAGCCACCACCTTCAACGCCTCAAACGACACCTTCTTCCCCACCAGGATCGCCACCCCCTTACTCTTCTCGTCCAGCCCGGAGTGGAATACCTGGCCCACCCACCCCTTTCTCAGCCGGACCTGGTCCACTACTCTCAGGTGTGTCTCCTGGAGCATGCCCACATCCGCCTTCAGTCCCTTCAGGTGCGCAACTACTTGGGCCCTTTTGACCGGCCCATTCAGCCCCCTCACATTCCAGGTTATCAGCCGGATCCGAGGGCTCCCTGCCCCCTTCCCCTGCCGATTAGCCATACCCCATCCCTTGCCCACCCCCGGCCAGCGTCCCACGCTCTGCCAGTTTCCCACGGCAGCACCTGCACCCCCTGCATCCTCCAGCTCCTTCCTGACCGTTTCAGCAGCAACCCGGTAACCCCCCCCCCCCCCACCACCCCACCCCCCCCACCACCCCACCCCCCCAGGCTAGGACCCCTCCTAGCCACGCCCCCCCCCCCCCTACAGCACTCCCGTGAGCCAGGTATCTTCTGCTGACCCTGGCGGCTCCCGCCCTACTTTCAGCTCCTAACAACGTGGGACTGCCCCTCCTCCATAGTGCCCATCAACTGGTCCACCCTCCCCCGCTCCTGCGCGGGAAAAGAAAACCCCGCCCCCTCCCTCGCCCAGCGCGGGGACCCCGCAGAAAGCCCGCGCTTTCGCCCTGCCGGGCCCCGCCTCCTCCAGGGCCACTCCCATTGTCAGCCCCCCCCCACCAGCTCCCCAAACACCCCGTTTACGCCTCAGTCCAAACCTGTCCACCCAACTCCTGCTAGAAAACCCATAAAGAAAACACCCGTACGGCATCACCCCACCCACCCTTCGGCCACCCCACATCATACCCTGAACCCCGCAAATACACATACAGTATAAATAAATACAGTATTCTACAGCATCCCCCATCCGGGGGACCCTCAGTTTGTGTCCAGTTTCTCGGCTTGCACGAAGGCCCGCACCTCCGCCGGGGACTCAAAATAGTGGTGCCGATCCTTGAAGGTGACCCACAGACGGGCCGGCTGCAGCATCCCAAACTTTAGGGCAGCACGGTAGCATGGTGGTTAGCATAAATGCTTCACAGCTCCAGGGTCCCAGGTTCGGTTCCCAGCTGGGTCACTGTCTGTGCGGAGTCTTCACGTCCTCCCAGTGTGTGCGTGGGTTTCCTCCGGGTGCTCCGGTTTCCTCCCACAGTCCAAAGATGTGCGGGTTAGGTGGATTGGCCATGCTAAATTGCCCGTAGTGTCCTAAAAAAGTAAGGTGGGGGGGGGGGGGGGGGGGTTGTTGGGTTACGGGTATAGGGTGGATACGTGGGTTTGAGTAGGGTGATCATTGCTCGGCACAACATCGAGGGCTGAAGGGCCTGTTCTGTGCTGTACTGTTCTATGTTCTATGTTCACCTTCCGTCTGTGGAGCACCGCCTTCGTCCGGTTAAACCCGGCCCTCCGCCTCGCCACCTCCGCACTCCAGTCCTGGAAGATCCGCACCTCCGTGTTCTCCCATTTGCTGCTCCGCTCCTTCTTGGCCCACCGGAGCACACACTCACAATCCACGAACCGGTGGAACCTCACCAACACCGCCCGCGGCGGCTCGCTCGGCTTGGGCCTCCTAGCCAGAATTCTGTGGGCCTCCTCCAACTCCAGGGGCCCCTGGAAGGACCCAGCCCCCATCAGCGTGTTCAGCATCATCGCCACATAGGCCGCTAGGTCCGACCCCTCCAGCCCCTCCGTGAGGCCCAGGATCCGTAAATTCTTCCTCCTCGACCGGTTGTCCAACTCCTCGAACCGCTCCTGCCATCTTTTATGGAGCGCCTCGTGCACCTCCACTTTCCCCACCACGGCCACGACCTCGACCTCGTCCTCCCTCTCAGCGGCCTGCTGCTGCAGCTCCCGGATCGCAGCCCCCTGGGCCGTCTGGGTCTCCATCAGTTCCCTGTTGGTTACCTTGATGGACTCCAGCAGCTCCACTTTCAGATCCTGGAAGCAGCGCAGCAGAATCGGCTGCTGCTCCTGGACCCACTTCTTCAGTTCTTCAAAACTTTCGCCGGCCGCCATTTTGTCCTTCGGGTCCCGATTTTTTCCTCCCGATTCTCCCCCTGCTCCGCTCCTGGTCTGCACCATGGGACCTCTGGGGCGACTCCCAGCCTCTTCCCCCGTCGGGATTTGCCTCTTAAGCTCCGTTGGGGGCCTTTAAAAAAGCCCCGAAGTCCGTTTTTTTTCGGGAGCCTCCGAACGTGCGGCTCAGCTGGTCATTGCCGCTACCGGAAGTCTACGGTTCCACTTATGACTTAAAGAGTCTGATACGGGATCAGCATGGACGCCCACAAATTTAGCAGTTCATCACACTAAACAAACACAAAGGAATTTGATTAGCCTGGAGGTAGGATGTGTGTTGCTGACACCAGTCTTTCCTCTGCTTTTTCATGATTCCAGAGAATAGGAGTATCCAAGACATCCAGCTGGAATGGATGGCCAGCACAAAGTGTTTCTCTGTCTTCATCTTTTCCACAGACTACATTGATTGCCAATGTGTCAAATCTGCAAAAGGTCCTAAATACTTGCAGGTGTCACCTTCCAGGATACAATGGTCTTGGTTTCACCCTTCTGACATCACTCCCTCCACTGTGAGGTAGAGGTTAATGGAATTTATCACAAGGGATGGATAGGACTTGAAATGAGAGGCTGTAGATCCAGAGACGATACCCAATCAGAGATCAACTTCCTTGTTGCTAAGAAAGCTAGAACAAGATGAGGACAACCTTTGAACCACAGACAATCCATTTAAGGCAAAACAGAAACTCTACTTGATCAACTGCTTGGTTTTGAGACTTTCAAGCTTATTGACAGATTTTTATGCACAAATAAAAATATTCACCCGATAATAGATGCATGTTAAGGGTATTTATTTTTAACAATGCCAAGCACTCTCAAATCATACACCACATTGGATTTGATAGAAGTCAGAACTGCCACAGACCACCTAGCATTGATAGAGATTTCTAAGGACATTGGTAAATCAACTGAATGTTTAAACAACACTCTGTGAGCTTCATGACCACCTTTACTGAAGGTTATCATTAGATTTATTTAAAACTGACTTCAAATACTGTTGTGAGATTTGAATTTACATTATCTGGATTATTAGTCCAGGCCTCTGGATTACTACTTCAGTAACACATCCACTAACATGCCAATATCCCCTTCGGAACATGGTGACCATGTTTCTCCTGCCGAACAATGCCTCAGTGATTTGTCTGTGCTCCTGAAAATTAACTGTTGTTGTTGATGTCTCTTGTGGTAGCTCAGAATGAGCAAGGGCTGCGATGACTTCAACCACCACTGGCTGAAGGGCAACATTCCAGGTGATCGCAGAAATCAATCACTTCTCCCCTGGTGAAATGCAGCCTGCGAAGTCAATTTTCATTGGACCATTCTGATGAAAGTTCAATAACCAAAACATTGAGTTTCTCACTCCACAGATGCTGCCTGACCTGCTGAGTACTTGCAACATTTTATCTTTTCATTTCATTGGCCTTTCCTGGGTAGATGTATCTGGGTCAGCTAATCTGGCCACAATGGTAAAAATGAGTGTCGGCAAGTCTGCCTTTGGCATAATTGAATCTGCCTCACATCCCTCTTTTCAGCATTAACATCTTGGAAATAATTAAGGAAGTGTGGTAAACCACTGTAGTATATTATATGTGTATTGTGTAAACTGTTACTCTATTACGTGTAATGTGGTAAACCACTGCCTGATGGCTCCGCCTCCCCTCGGGCTCGGTATAAACGTGGCTGGTCTCCGCCTCTGCCCCAGTTCGGGGTCAGAGGCCAGGAGGCTTTCTGCTTAGCTTATTAAAGCCTCAGTTACATTCACTACTCGTTTGTGTTCATTGATGGCACATCAATTTAATAAGCTAAACTTTTAAGATGAATTCATCGCTCAAGCCTGACCGCCTGGAGCTGGACCCACAGGCAGTCGATGCCAAAGCAACATTCGAGCACTGGCTAAGCTGCTTCAAAGCGTGCCTCGGATCCTCCACCGAAGATGTCACCGACCTCCAAAAGCAGCAAATACTCAACGCATGGGTGAGCCCGCAAGTTTTCCTTCTCATCAGAGACGACCCCTCGTATATGGAGGCGATAATGCTGCTGAAGGGACAATATGTAAAGTCTGTAAACGAGGTGTATGCTAGGCACCTTCTTGCCACGAGGCGACAATGCCCCAGAGAATCACTAACCGAATTCCTGCGTGCCTTGCGGGTACTCGGCCGGATCTGCGCTTGCCAGGTGGTATCGGCTACCCAACACACGGAGCTGTTGATCAGGGACGCCTATGTCGAAGGCATTAAATCGAATTACATCTGCCAGCGATTACTAGAAGGAGGTATACTCGGCCACCCAGAGACAGTGCAGCTCTCAAACTCGCTGGAGGTGGCTTTCCAGAACATGGCGGCCTACACCTCCGACCACGCGGCACCCTCATGGACCTCATGGACGCTGCCATCATCTGACTCGAGTGCGGCACAAGCCTGTGCCGTGCAGCAGCCCGCCAATGCCGGAAGCCCGAAGTGCTACTTTTGCGGCCAGGGTAAGCATCCCAGACAAAGCTGCCCTGCACAGAATGCGACTTGCAACAGGTGTGGGAGGGCCACTTTGCGAAAGCCTGCCAGGCCCGACCTCTCCTAAAACTCCTGGGCCCAGCAGCGCTGCCTGCTGCCTGTCGGGGCCGCCCCCAGCTGCCACGCCACACACCATGTGCGACCCGTGGGCACCGCCACCTTCACTGCCACGCGCCATGTGCGACCCATGGGGGCAGCCATCTTGTGACCACTCTGTAGCCTCCCGGGAGCCCTGCTCACCCGGTCGTACGCTGGCCGCCACTAACTCCGACCGGCCCACCCATCACCTTCGGAGGCTCGCTTCCATCACCTCACAAAATCTACGATGGCCATCCAGATCAACAGGCACAGGACGGCCTGACTTTTCGACTCCGGGAGCACAGACAGCTTTATACACCCAGATACGGTAAGGCGCTGCTCCCTCCCAATTTTACCCGCGACCCAGAAAATCTCCCTGGCTTCTGGATCACATTCAGTAGAAATCCGGGGGAACTGTGTCGCGACTCTTACTGTACAAGGCGTAGAGTACACTAATTTTAAGCTCTACGTCCTTCCCCATCTCTGCGCTGCCCGATTATGGACTCGACTTCCATTGCCACCTCCAAAGCCTTACCTTTAAGTTCGGTGGACCCCTGCCCCCCTCACCGTCTGTAGCCTCGCAACCCTTAAGGTCGCCCCACCCTCGCTCTTCGCTAACCTCACCCCGGACTGTAAGCCCGTCGCTACTCGGAGCAGGCGATACAGTGCCCGGGACAGGGCCTTTATCAGGTCGGAGGTCCAGCGACTCCTATGAGAGCTGATCATTAAGGCTAGTACCAGCCTCTGGAGAGCTCTGGTGGTCGAGAAGACTGGGGAGACGCACTGGATGGTCATCGACTACAGTCAGACCATCAACCGGTACACGCAGTTCGATTCGTACCCCACTCCCCCGCATATCTGACATGGTCAACCAGATTGCACAGTATCGCGTCTTCTCCACAGTTGACTTGAAGTCCGCGTACCACCAGCTCCCTATCCGCCCGTAGGGCCGCCAATACACTGCCTTTGAGGCAGATGGCCGTCTCTACCACTTCCTCAGGGTTCCCTTCGGCGTCACCAATGGGGTCTCGGTCTTCCAGCGAGAAATGGACTGAATGGTTGACCAATACCGGCTGTGGGCGACGTTCCCGTACTTAGATAATGTCACCATCTGCGGCCATGACCAGCAGGACCATGACGAAAACCTCCGGCATTTCCTCCACACCGCTAAACTCCTGAACCTCACCTACAATAAGGAGAAATGCGTTTTCCGCACAACCCGCCTAGCCACCCTTGGCTACGTTGTGGAAAACGGAGTCCTAGGGCCCGACCCCGACCGCATGCGCCCCTTCCCGGAACTCCCCCACTGCCCCAAGGCCCTGCAGATATGCCCGAGGTTCTTCTCTTACTGTGCCCAGTGGGTCCCCAATTATGCGGACATGGCTCGTCCACGTATTAAATCCACCATTTTTCCCCTGACGGCTGAAGCACGCCTGGCCTTCAACCATATCAAGGCAGATATTGCCAAAGCCGCGATGCACGCTGTGGACGAGTCCATTCCATTCCAGGTGGAGAGTGATGCGTTGGACTTTGCTCTGGCCGCTACCCTCAACCAGGCGGGCAGGCCCGTGGCTTTCTTCTCCCGTACCCTCCATGCCGCTATCGAAAAGTCAACTCAAGCCATTGTAGAAGCTGTGCGACATTGGAGGCATTACCTGGCCAGCAGGCAATTCACTCTCCTCACTAACCAACGGTCTGTTGCCTTCATGTTTAACAATACATAGCGGAGAAAAATCAAGAACGACAAGATTCTGAGGTGGAGGATTGAGCTCTCCACCTACAACTACGAGATAAAGCTTAATGAACCCCCAGATGCCCTATCCCGCTTACATGTGCCAGCGCACAAGTAGGCCGACTTCGGGCCCTCCACAATGACCTCGGTCACCTGGGGGTCACCCGTTTTCTTTTCACTTTATCAAGGCTCGCAACCTGCCGTACTCCATCGAGGAGGTCAGGACCGTGACCAGGGACTGCCAGGTCTGCGCGGAGTGCAAACCGCACTTCTATTGGCCAGACAGAGCGCACCTGGTAAAGGCCTCTCGCCCCTTTGAGCGCCTCAGCATCGACTTCAAAGGGCCCCTCCACTCCACTGACCGTAACGTTTACTCCCTTAACATTGTTCACGAATACTCAAGATTCCCCTTTGCCATCCCATGCCCTAACATGACCTCGGTCACCATCATCAAGGCCCTGCACAGTCTCTTCACCTTGTTTGGGTTCCCCACCTACATCCATAGCGATCGGGGCTCCTCCTTCATGAGCACCAAATTGCATCAGTTCCTGCTTAGCAAGGTCATCGCCTCAAGCAGGACGGCCAGCTACAATCCCCAGGGCAACGGACAGATGGAGGGGGAGAACGCGACGGTCTAGAAGGCCATCCTCCTGGCCCCACGGTCTAGAAGTCTCCCGGTGGCAGGAGGTCCTTCCCGATGCGCTCCACTCCATCCCGTTGCTCCTGTGAGACCCCTCACGAATGTATGTTTTCCTTCCCCAGGAAGTCCACCTCCGGGGTCTCGTTCCCGTCGTGGCTGACAGTCCCAGGGCCCGTCCTCCTCCAAACCATGCGAGGGGTCATAAATCGTATCCCCTCGCATGCTTCCGGAAAAGGACAGGCCCTGGGACTGTCAGCCAGGACGGGAGCGAGACCTCCATTCCAACCCACAATATGCCTACGTGGCACATCATGAGGAGCGGCAGGATGCAATTCCCTCTGGGATTTAGCACCTGCAGGTTCCCCAGCGACCATTACCACCCCCCACCTCTGCTCAGCTACTTCCGATCTGGCACCCGCAAGCCCACCGGCGACCATCACCACCACCCATACACCTCCCCCCACTCCACCGACTCAACTACTGGGTGAAGAAGAGGACAACACGCTCCCGGACGCACAGGTCTCGACACCGGTGCCCACACAACAGCCGGGACTGAGGCAATCACGGCGGAAGGTCAAGGCCCCCGACAGACTTGATCTTTAAGTCCACTTCACCCCCGCTGGACTCTTTTTCAAACGGGGTGAATGTGGTAAGCCACTGTAGTATATTATATGTGTATTGTGGTGAACTGCTACTGTATTACGTGTAATGTGGTAAACCACTGCCTGATGGCTCCGCCTCCCCTCGGGCTCGGTATAAAGGTGGCTGGTCTCCGCCTCTGCCCCAGTTCGGGATCAAAGGCCAGGAGGCGTTCTGTTTAGTTTATTAAAGCCTCAGGTACATTCACTTCTCGTCTTTTGTTCACTGATGGCACATCAGAAGATATATCCCAAGGAACTTTCTTACACAGATTTTAAATTGTAGTAACCTGTAGTAATCTTGTCACCACAAACCAGGGGAACAAATTACAGAAACCCTTGATCCTGCATTCAGGAGGAAATGCAAAAGAAATCAGCTGTCATCCACAGCCAGTAATGTTCCTGATAAAAATCTAATTTATTTAACAGTTACCTACTGTCAAGACCATCATTTATGCACTGTTAAAGGATGTAGAGCCTTGGCTGAAAGAAAAATATGAGGATTATGCTATCATTCACTTTTTTAGTATAGAAATGAAATTCTCACACAATTTGTGCAAGTGCTTTAGGCTGGCCAGAAGGTTTTGCTATGCATGAATTGGATGTGGATCAACAAAGGACATTCCTGTCCTCCTTCTGCACCAGAGGACTAACACCTGTTCGCAGGACAATACAAGATAAAATTGTCTTCACGCCCTCTAATTTGAAGCTAGCCACTACTATGTTTCACTATTGTCAGTTCGATATTTGCCAGAACTTCCCTTATTTCCTTAATGATCTTATATCATCACAGAAAATTGGACACGTTGGTGAACAAGGTTGGGAGCAATTTAACGCAAGCCTCGTTTTGGCCGCATGTAGCAGGGTACAGACATGCAAATAGGCCAGCACTCTGCCCACATGAATTGAGAGCAATTCTCATTGCCGCTGGCGTCTGAGTCACTGGGGCCAGAATTCGCCCTACAGAGCCTGACAAGCTGGAGCTGCTTATAACACTCCCGTCACCACACATTCAAATTCCAGCCAAGAAGATGTCTCCAAGGAGACTGGAGGGGGCATTCCAGACCTGTATGTGTAAATCCCTGTGGAGGAGAGGGTAATGCAGCTAGCGGATGAGGCCGAGGAAAGGGCAGTGGCTAACACATGCGGCAAACATGTGAGAGCCCAATGCAATGGTTATGTCCCTATAGCAAGTGAGCCATCCATCTGCCACAGGCCAGTCTATCCCACAATCTCACTATGGCCGGGATTCTCTTTAAGCCTCCGCGCCAGAATCGCGTTCAGCGCGCGGGCGGAGAATGGCCAGACCCGCGATTGGCTCCAACGCTGGGACACAATCCTCCGCGGATCGGAGAATCACGCCAGCTGCGTGTGCACGGTCAACCGGCCTCACCTCCGTCCCATAGAGGAGCCCAGGGACCACTGAGCACGCTGAGAGAGGAGTAAGTGGTGAGGCTCATGATGGTGCCTCCTGCAGGGGAGGTGCTGGAACACCTCAGCCCTTCCGAATTCCCCCCTCCTGACACTGGCACATCTCGTGGGTACCAGGCAGAACTGGGTGGCACGTTGTCAGCTGTGACACCCAAAAATCAGCCTAGCCCATCCAGCCCCAGACTCTCCAGAGGACAGCAGCCAAGGGCATCACATGTCACAGGATGAGAGACACAGCAGTCTGCCTCCACTTCTGATGTGCAGTCTGGGGTTACACTTAGAAGGAGCGATAGGCCACATAAAAAAAGAGAAATAGAGAACACTCGGATTGGCACACAAGTGATAGGAGTTAGGGCACAACAATGTATATACTCACCACTGAACACTATTGCATCAACAGTCTGTCCTGCCTCTAGCCTGTCTGAAGGGTGTGAGTGTGTGCCTGTGGTGGGGGGAGGGGGAGGATGTCATGGGCGGATGTCAGGGGGTTGGTGGATGCGGTGGGGTAGGGCCGCCATGACACATGAACGTCCCACATGGTGTCACTCTCAGAGAGAAGGGCAGAGGGCCAGAAGTATGAGGCTGCCTTGTATGACAGCTTACCAAGTGAGTGAGCCCCAACCATACATCATCCCTCAAAACCAAAGGATATATGGGCCTGCAAGATGGGTTGGCCAGTATACATGCAGGAGTCACCCAGACAGTCGGTGGAATGTCATCTTAAAGGCAGGAGTCAGACTTTGTCAGACAATGAGGAGCAGCAGAGCTCACTGCACAGCGAGTCATCATCATCATCCTCCATCCCGTGGACAAGACCCGCTGATACTGTCAACACAAGGCCAACACTCTGTGGTGATGCTGGTAGGATCCTCGGTGGGTGGGGGCAGCTGTGGTAGTGGGAAGGAGTGAAGGACTGAGGGACAGGGAAGGTGGAGTGAAGGAATGAAGGAAAGGGGCGAGCAAGGAGAGTGTGCGTCTCCTGGGAGTCTAGCTGCAGTGTGATGCGAGGCCTGGGTGCGAGACACAGGTTGTGACGGAGATTTGGTCAGGTTTCCTGGCTGGGATCAGGATGATGGACGGGAGCAGAGACACTATGGACAGGCAGGGCTTGGAGCCAGCTGGTGGTCCTGTGGAATGGGCTAGCTGATTGTACCACTGATGAGGCCTCTGCCCTGAGAGAGGCAGTGTGTCAGGAAGAATACCAAAGGCCATACGATGCATGTGTCCTTTGTTTGGGGTGAGCTCTACTATTCCCCTCCAACGGGGCTGTGCTTCTGATCATGCAATGGGCAGTTCCAGGATCCGGTATGTCATGATTGAACTCGGTCACGCACAGCCAGTTGATGATACAGCTGGGGTATCAGATTTCCAGAGGGGTAGCCTGGATAGGCTCCCAGATGACCAGGAGCTCTCTGAACATTTATAGGACACAATGAGCAGTCAGCAGTGTGAACAGCCAGGGGCCTGCAAGTAGCACCTATGGAGTACTTTTAAAGCACATGCAGTGGCAATGGCAGCCTGAGCCATGCCAACCCGATCCCGAGGGGGACACACCAAGTACATGGACTTGGATGTCCTATTTCTGCTCCTATGTTTTATATTCCAAATTAAATTTCCCACATCCACACTGTTTTTCTGTTTCCACATGTTGGGATGGTTCAATCCATAACTCCGGGCTCCTCAATGTTGCACCATTCCTGACTTAGCCTGTCAGGTGGCAAGCTTCAGCAACATCGGTGGCAACCATTCCCTAGAACGGCAAGCACAAGCTTCCTCTTTCCACATGAACGATGCGAAACTGGCAACTTAGCTTCCACGAGGCACACAAATATGAACTCCTGTTGAAACTGAGAACCAAATTCAAATTCCTCAGTTAACCATTAAGGACCACGAGACCAAGCCAACTTTGGTGAGCTTACCCAGGATCCATCGGCCTCGCGGGATCTACCGGCCTCCCCAGCACGCCCGCAGCCAGGCGCCATTCAGCACTCGTCCGCACAAATGAGCACCAGGCGCAACAGCACCTTGGGGGTCTCCTAGGCTATCCTGGGTGGTCAGGGATAGTGCAGAGTGGCTCACTGATCCCCCCCTCCCCTCCCCAGGTCCGAGTGGGGCCATGGCCATAAAAGGAGAGTGGGGGGGGGCGGCTTTGAAGGGTGGGAGTGTGCAGGACCGGTAAGTAGAGGCCTCTAGAAGGTTGAGGGGGGTGTCGGGTGGGGGTCCTGGAAGGGGGGGCCCTGTAAGTGGGCATGGTGGGAGCGTGAAATGGGGGGGGGGGGGGGGGACTACTAGGGGCCCTATAGCATGGTGTCCTCACTTGGAGGTTTGTAAGGGATGACAATGCCCATGGATGGGGGTCTCACAAGCTCACTTAGAGGTCGAGGTACCTTTTCAAAATGGCGGCCCGACCTCCAAGTTCAGCTCTCCAGTGCTGGGCTAAACCAATGAGAAACTCCCCAGGGCCCAAAGAAGTGACTAAGTGTCATTAATAGCATTGGGGAACTCACCGACAGAGCTGGCAAGAAACTCCATTAAAAACCTGCCACAAATGAACTCATAAATCTTTGGGGAGAATCGCGCCCTACGAGTTACTATTTTTAATCATCGACTGAAGAATACACCTTTCAGTACAGTACTGTGCTACAAGCCAAAATTATATTTCTTCCACAGCATCTTTTGTAACATAGACACTCAGATGTTTTTTTCCATCTTAAAAAAAATTACAATAGCACTCAAAAAACACTGACATTCACATTTCCACAAATGGGTACATCCTGTGGCCAGAGCTCAGAAGCAGACATCACAACACATTCATTTTGGAGTTCTAATTTAAGCTGACAGCTTCTGAGGCTATGTTTTAATATCTCTCGAATTTATATGTAGCCATCCACACTGATTTGCAGTCAACCTACATGGATATCATTTCATTAGATTTAACAAAATGTTAATAATTGTAGGAACTTTCTTTCTTTGTTCTGTCTTCTTACATCTATTACTGCTCCCAAGTATTGCCCTTTAACTGGGAAGCCAGAACAGTTTAGCTCATTATGTTTTGTACATGTGCTACCAATACTGCTTCATGACTGAACAATAGGAACTGTGGTCTTGCAGGGTGGGACTTCTCTTCTGTCATCTGCGCCCAACTCACTTAAAGTGCTCCATCCGACAACTTTCTTTTCCTTCTGGCAGCTGGGCAAGAACCCTTAATCCAAGAGAAAGCGATGGTACAAGAGTTAAAACAGTAAACAGAGCGAGGATGCTGTAACTACTTATGAGAAGCCCAATACACCACTTTCGAGTATTTAAAGTGCTACATACCTTTCAGCCCTACTTCCAGATGGAAATGTGCCACAGTAATATTCAGCAGGGTCCCCCACATTTATTTAAAATTCATTTATGGATTGTGGGCTTCGCTGGTTAGGCGAGCATTAATTGCCCATCCCTAGTTGCCCTTCAGAAGATGGCGGTGAGTTGCCTTCTTGAACCGCTGCAGTCCTCGAATTGTAGGTACATCTACGGTGCTGTTAGGAAGAGGGTTCCAGGATGTTGCCCTAGCGACAGTGAAGTAACGGTGATATATTTCCAAGCTAGGATAGGAGTGACTTGGTTGGGAACCCCCAGGTGGTGGGGTTTCCAGGTATCTGCTGCTCTTGTCCTTCTAGAGGTAGTGGTCCTGGGTTTGGAAGGTGTTGTCTTAGGAACCTTGGTGAGTTCCTGCAGTGCATCTTGTAAACGGTACACATCGGTGGTAGAGTTTGAATGTTTTTTGTCAAAGGGATAACAATCAAGCCGGCTGCTTTGTCCTGGATGGTGTCGAACTTCTTGAGTGTTGTTGGAGCTGCACTCATCCAGGCAAGTGAAGAGTATTTCATTACACTCCTGACTTGTGCCTTGTAGATAGAATAGAATAGAATAGAATAGAATAGAATAGAACAGTACAGCACAGAACAGGCCCTTCGGCCCTCGATGTTGTGCCGAGCAATGATCACCCTACTTAAGCCCACGTAACCCGTATACCCGTAACCCAACAATCCCCCCATTAACCTTACACTATGGGCAATTTAGCATGGCCAATCCACCTAACCCGCACATCTTTGAACTGTGGGAGGAAACCGGAGCACCCGGAGGAAACCCACGCACACACGGGGAGGACGTGCAGACTCCACACAGACAGTGACCCAGCCGGGAATCGAACCTGGGACCCTGGAGCTGTGAAGCATTGATGCTAACCACCATGCTACCGTGAGGCCTGGTGGACAGGCTTTGGGGGGGGTCAGGATGCGAGTTGCTCGTCGTAGGATTCCTAGCCTTTGAACTGGCCCGGTAGCCACAGTATTAATGTGGCTAGTCCAGTTAAGTTTCTGATCAATGGTAACCCCAAGATGTTGATTTCAGCGATGGTAATGCCATTGAATGTCAGTGGCAGTGGTTAGATCCTCTCTTGTCAGAGATGGTCATAGCCTGGCACTTAAGTGGCAAGTCACATTCGAGCCACACATCAGCCCAAGCCTGGATATTGTCCAGGTCCTGCTGCATTTGAATATGGACAGCTTCATTATCCAAAAAGTCGCAAATGGTGCTGAAGATTATACAGCCTTTTGCAAGCATCCCCCCTTCTGACCTTATGATGGAAGGGAGGTCATTGATGAAGCAATTGAAGATGGTTGGTCCAAGGACACCACCCTGAGGAACTCCTGCAATGATGTCCTGGAGCTGAGATGATGGACCTCCAACCACCATAACCATCTTCCTTTGTGCCAGGTATGATTCTAACCAGCGAAGAGTCTTCCCCTTGATACCCATTGACTCCACTTACAGGGCTCCGAGATGCCATACTCGGTCAAGTGCTGCCTTGATGTCAAGGGCAGTCACTCTCACCTCACCTCTGGCATTCAGCTCTTTTGTCCATGTTTGAACCAAGGCTGTAATGAAGTCAGGAGCTGGGTGACCCTGGCGAAAACCCAAATTGAGCATCCGTGAGCAGGTTATAGCTGAGTAAGTGTCGCTTGGTAGCAGTATTTCCCGTACCAGCCTCCCCGGACAGGCGCCGGAATGTGGCGACTAGGGGCTTTTCACAGTAACTTCATTGAAGCCTACTCGTGACAATAAGCGATTTTCATTTTCATTTTTCATTTCAGTATTTTAAAGATTTTTCATTAATAAGGGAATCCATTCGCATTTTCCACCAGATAGGCTGCAGTGCCGATAGCTTATCATATCTTTCACCTTACCATGTGTTATAAATGGGAATGTGCAGCTGTAGCCTGCCTGACCTGCTAAATGTTATCCCTCATGAGGTAGCAGCAACAGTACTCTGCTTCCAATTATCGTCAGCTCGCCACAGGAAAACCTCCTGATATATGAACATAGAGTATAGAATAAATATATTTCAATAAGAAAAAAAGCAAATCCATCAAGGTAAACGGGCCAATTTTAACAGGGGTTGCAAATTATGGAGATGGAGTCGAGGAGGATGGTAGACTATTTGGACATCTGCATCGTGAGGCACAAGAGATCTGAACTGGTTACATGGATTGGTTTGCAGGACTGGATAAATTAAAGCAAGACCATTATTTTAATGTGTTTTTATATTTCTATCAGGAAAAACAATAAATTTTCCCCCTAGTTCCTAACACCATCAACAGAATTTAAACAGGAACTACAAATAAGATGATATTGTATTTCAGCAGGAACAGCATCTCCCCCAAGTAAAGAACTGGGGTGGGATTCTTCGGTTCCCCAGCCCCGGGTTTCTTGGTGGCTCGCCATTCGATCATGGTGGGATTCTCTCTCCCTGCCGCTTGTCAATGGGATTTCCCATTCAAGCCACTCCACGCCGCCGGGAAATCCACGGGTGGGAGTGCGCTGCCAGCAGGAAAAGGGAATTCCAGCAGTCTGAGAATTCTGGGCCTGATTTCTGGAAGCAAGATAATAAACTTGTAAAGTTTTAGGGGGTAATTTTCACCTAAATCATCTGACTAGTTACCTGGATGAAAGATCACCCATCCAATGTAGAACCACGAACCACCCCTCCCCCTCCCAGCACGGCAATATTTGGCCCAAGGATTTCAGATTAGTGCCCACATGGTGAAGGTGGAAGGAATTCCCAGTAAGTGCTGGAAGGCAGATCCAGTAGTCCTGGATACAGGTCAGGAATAAGGAGGCAAAAGGTAACAGTTTTTCTTGAACCATTCTGGGCATTAATAACAGCTTATCCTTTGCAGTGCTTCCCTGAAAGAAAATAGCCCATAGCCCACAAGTACCGGCAAGCATCAGTCTGGGCAGCTTTGTTCTGCGCCTCATCCACCGCCCACAGAGTGCCCCAGGCCTTGGACATCCTAACCCAAGGCCTCCACATAGATGCCACCCATGCGGTGTTAGCCTGGATGGCATGCATGGTCGGCACTGCCTCCTGCCCCTGCAGGCGGTTGGACTCCTCCAACTGCAGGCGATGGCTGGTTGCTGACAACCCCTCATGTTGTCCCTAACTCTGTGTCTGCATCTCCAGCATCGATGGGACCACCTTTTCCAGAAGCCCGCCTTGTCGCCAAGAGATCCTGCAAGACACAAGACATGGTGCATGGTTGGAGTGGTGGGAGGAAGGTGGCATGCTGTGGAGGTGGTGTGGGGGTGGCAGGGTGATGTCACACGTGCCATAGGGACACCGCAACTCAGCCGAGGCTCACTCGGTTCCCCGATGTCGACCTCAGTCTCGGCGAATGCCCTCTCTCTCTCCGGGCCCACCACCCAGGTCCAGTGCCCTACTTCCACGATGGTGAGGGACACAGGTCTAACAGGCCCCCTAGAGTCCTCTCACTCTCCCTGCGGTTGTGCATCCCCTTCTTCTGGGGGCAGGGGGGGTAGACTGGCAGGTGATGCAGGGTTGGGTGCAAGCAGACTACTGGCCTGTGGGGTTCGGCCGCCCTCCAGGTGGGGTTATGGATGTGTGGGATGGACGTTGGTGCCAGGGGCGTGGTGCTGGCTACTCACCCTGACCGCCCTGAGGAGTCATGCACTTTTTCTGGCACTGCTGGCAGGTCCTGGCGGCGAAGCCCACAGCGCTCACGGCCTCGGCCACCTGCTCCCAAGCCAGGTGTAAGATAGCGGTCGGTAGCCTCCGTCCCTCCGTGGTACTGGGTTCCATGCCTCTCCTATATGGCGTCCAGCAGGGTCCCGAGCTCCGCATCGGCAAAACGGGATGCCGCTCTTCAGGTTGCCATCTTGTTGGCTGAAATGGGTGCGTGCGGGGAGTGGAATGCTTATACGCAGCTGCAGCTCGTCAGCCTCTCAAGTGCTAACCCCAGTGATTTGGACACCATTTTTCATTGGAATTGTTCTAGTTCCATGTGGCACCGGTGCTAGTTCATTAACGGACCCCGAATTGTTCTGTGACCTGTGCCACTTCCGTGATCATAGAACACCATCAATTCAGTCCCGGCATCAACACGTAGTCACTGAAACGGAGAATTCCAGCCCTCATTTTTAAACTGTGTGCCCTAGTTCTAGATTCCCCAACAAGGGAAACATCCTCTCAGCTTCTACATGATGAAGCCCCGTCAGAATCTTGCATGTTTCAGTGAGATCGCCTCTCATTCTTCTAACCTTCAATGTGTATAGGCCCAAGTTGCTCAATCTTTCCTCATTTTGACAGTCCGTCCATCTCAGGAATCAGTCCAGCAAACATTCTCTGGACTATTTCCAATGAAAGTACATCCCTCAAGTATGGAGGCCTAAACTGTTTTCTTGATTAAAATAAAGTCATCATGTGCATAAAGATTACTATCCTCAAATACTTCATTCTGCAAAGCAAAATTATGGTAGATTATTGTAGAAACACAACATCTATGTCCTCTAGCAGCTTAAAGTGCTCGTATTCTAATATTGTTCATCATAATTTCCACATGGAGATTTGAAAACGACTGCAAAGTTTTAATAAAATGTCTCAGCTAAAAAATTCAGTGATCGATCTACCTTGCCTAAAAACAGACGACAATCACAGAAAGCTGTTATCAAATTTGATTTTGAGAATTGATGTATCACGTTGAATGTACAATGCATTTCCTCATAATATGCAACAAAACTAAACAAGCCATTTAAAGCACTTAACACACAACGCTTTTGTACAAACCGCATAATCTCACAGCAGGAGCTGGAATTCCCACCAACCCCCAACACCGTCCCTCGCCGTGACCCCACCATACACCCCCATGTTACCCAACACCAGGGGGGAGAAAAACATCTTACGGAAATTAAAATAAAACTGGCCCCACAAACTTTGACTATGTTATAAAAGGTTTCATAAGCAGATGTATTTCAAGCAGATGTTTTTCACATGACTTGTGGTTCATAACATTACATCTGAACCACCGTGGGTTACGTCCTTGCAGGACATTTTATTCAATGACGTAGCTAACATACAACACCAGAGTCACTGAAATTTCCGGCCCTATTCAAAACGTAAAACAACAGGCCTTCAAATCATTTGTAGGCATTTTGATCACAATACAGCCTTTACTGTATCAGTCAGCCAAAAATAGGGCTGAGCAAATGCAAATAAACTGTAATTAGATACACATACTGGTTATTCACTAAAACAAGCTCTTCCTCTCACGTGAAAATATCTTGGTATCAATGTAGAAACCGTATGTACTAAGCAGCATTCTACCTGTTTCTTCAGGCATTCCAGCAGTTGGTTTTGATTCAGTCAGCTGCATATACGCGGTTCCATTAAATGGGCCTCCAATCCATCCGGACATACGACCCGTACTTCGGTGCCCACTAAATTACAGTGGGGGCTTTGCTACAGCTGAGAAGTGAAACGATGTCACTGGATATTCCTCCAGACAGTTTAAGAATGGCAGTCAGGGGTCATGTGACTGCAGAAGCTCCCAGAGACAAACAGGCTGTGTTACTGCAGGCTGCTACTTATTCTTATAAATAGAACTTCCTCCACCACCATGTTCCCATATAAATACAGGCATCTCGAGGGCATCTGACCGAAGTCCACAGTTTCAGCTCAAAAGCATTCAAAGGCTGTGACAAATGTTAATGATGGGTACAGGGAATATATTCAGTCCCATCAGGCAAGATTACAAGGCAGTCTTGGTAAAGACTAGACATTCATTTATTTAATCAACATTTATGTGTACAGTTCTAGATATTCTGAGTCACTCAACAGAGTCAAATATTTGCTCCTGATTCGGGACTAGAGTAGGGAAAATTCCCAACTCCGCAAGCTCAATCAGAGAAAAAGTGCCCCAAATGTTTGGATTTTCATTCCGAAATGAGGCGGGCGAGGAACGTTAATAAGAGTCAGACCTGTGGCCCCCAGAAAGGGTCTGGAGGCTGCTGGGCTCCAACTGTAAAAACAAAATCAAATGCAACCCTCTAGCCCACTCTTCTTAAACCCTCTCACCCTGACACACTCCCCATCCCCCATCCATGCCAACTCATACCACCTCATGACCCCCCGCACCTGTCATACCCTCCATGAAAAATTTTGTCGTCCCCCCCACCCATGCTTCATGGCCCCTTGTACCTCTCCTGCCAACTCATGCCAACCCATGACCCCCACTCATTCCATTGTCTTTTGTAACCCTATGTCAATTTAGAGCCAACTCATGCCAAACCATGCCCCACCCAACTTCCTTTGCCCTTACACCCCCCACGTCAAATCACCCAGTATCTACTATTGGCAGACCTCAGGAGGCAATATTGGATGAAATAAATTAAAAGTTCTAAGAATCAACTGCAGATTTTATTTACTGAAAACTCGAATTGATAAAAATCCATTCAATATATTTAGATGACTTCAAATACTTAATCCCTTAAGAAAGCAAATATTTTATTCAAGTACTTAATCCATCATGAAAACACGCATTCATAGTTTCATATCACAGACTTGGAACTATCAAACTGAATTTAAAAACTCCACTGTGAAACTGGTCGGTTGTGGAATCAGTCATGCAGCATTAAGCCGATAATGATAATCTTCAGGCCTATGTCGACAGACAGCTGGTCAAAATGCAAGTACTGATGTTTTTCAACTGCCGAGTTTTATTTTCTAAAACCTTGAAGAGCTTGGGGATTTAAATATCTTGACAGTTTAGCAGTATCATTTTATACACATGTACTTTTTTTTGATAAACAATTTTATTAAGACATTTTGGCACAATAAACAACAATAATATAAAACAGTGTGCAAAAAAAACAGTTGTAATAGTGCAAGAAAACCAGCTCCCCTCCCACAAGGACCAACCTAACTACTCCCCTGACCTACGTTACCCTAACCTCCCCCCGCTGCCGATTAATTTTCCGCAAAGAAGTCGATAAATTGTTGCCACCTCGAGGCGAACCCATAGAGTGACCCTCTTAAAGCGAGCTTAATCTTCTCTAGACTGAGAAAGCTCACCATATCTGATAGCTAGGCCTCCAATTTTGGAGGTTTTGAGTCCCTCCATCGCCAGGCTACCAGGGAAGCAAAGGCCAAAACATCAGCCTCTCTCTCCTCCTGGACTCCCAGTTCCTCCGAAACCCCAAAAATAGCCACCCTTGGACTCATCACCACCCCTGTTTTCAGTACCCGGGACATAACATCCACGAACCCCTGCCAGTACCCCCCGAGTTTTGGACATGCACAAAACATGTGGGCATGATTCGCCGGCCCTCCTGAACATCTGGCACACCTGTCCTCCAATCCGAAAAATTTACTCCACCGGGCCACTGTCACGTGGGCCCGGTGGACGACCTTGAATTGAATCAGGCTGAGCCTGGCGCATGTTGCGGTCGTGTTTACCCTGCTCAATGCCTCCGCCCATAAGCCCTCTTCTATCTCATCTCTGAGCTCCTCTTCCCACTTAAGCTTCAGCTCCTCGGTTTGTGACTCCTCTGCTCCCATAAGTTCTTTATATATATATATATCCAAGACCCTCCCCTCCCCCACCCATCCACTGGACACTATCCTGTCCTGGATGCCTCGGAGTCGCCGGCGTGGGAAGGACGGAATCTGCCTGCGTAGAAAGTCCCGCACCTGCAAATACCTGAACTCATTCCCTCTCGCCAGCCTGAATTTCTCCTCTAATGCCCTCGTGCTTGGGAAGCTCCCTTCCAACAACAAATCCCCCATCCTCATAATCCCTGCCCTCCGCCATGTTCAGAACCCACCATCCATGTTCCCCGGGGCAAACCGGTGATTGTCGCAAACTGGGGACCAAATCGATGCTCCCACTCCCCCCATGTGCCTTCTCCATTGGCCCCAGATCTGCAAAGTCACCAACACTATGGGGCTGGTGGAGCACCGTGCCGGCGGGAGTGGCAGGGGCGCCGTAACCAGGGCTGCCAAACTGGTCCCCCTGCATGAATTGGCCTCCATTCGCCCCCTTATACAAATGTACTTTTAACAATCTCATAAGGCACCCCGCTTCTCCAAGTGGGCACCCTACCTCTCCAAACAGCTGTAGATATTGTGCTCAAATGTTGAAAGCCCACAAGTCTTGTTTTGGACATCCACTAACAAAAAGTGGATCAGTTTGAATGCAGCTACACTTTTACATGTGCAGCTGCCTCATGAACCATGGGTGTGCAAATATGTATTGCCACAATTCTCTTTGATGGAAATGGTGGGTGCCATCTTAGAGTGTGGGAATTATGGAATCGGGGCTCCGGAGCCATTTTGGCTAATTCAGAGAACCCTACCATCCCCACAAAAATCTGTGTCACAGCCTGCAGAAAGCTCCATGAAGCAGCAGAAGATGGACTGTGCTGTGAAGCTACTAGGGAAATGAGGAACATCTGTCCTCCCAAAACATTTTGCCATTGTTCATGATTCCACTTTCCAGTCTATTCCAAAGGTCAGGTGGATTGGCCATGATAAATTGCCCTTAGTGTCCAAAATTGCCCTTAGTGTCCACAATTGCCGTCAGTGTTGGGTGGGGTCACTGGGTTGCAGGGATAGGGTGGAGGTGTTGACCTTGGGTAGGGTGCTCTTTCCAAGAGCCGGTGCAGACTCGATGAGCCGAATGGCCTCCTTCTGCACTGTAAGTTCTATGAAATACTGGAGTTGCCTTTGATATTCCACTAAATGTTTTAGGTATATTTATGCCTGTATTATCTAAGAACACCCATTGGGGAAAGGCAACGTTATGAGTGATAAGAAGCCAGCCGGCCTAGAAGCTGGCAACTTTGATTACGAGGGTCTAATTTTCCTGTGTGAGGTGGGGATCGTGGTCGGGACTGAATCGGAGTCATGTTTCTACCTCTTTCTCCAGGCTATAGGGTAGAATGATTTTGTGAGACTCAGGGCGTGTGTGGGAGAGAGTGGGACTGAATGACAGGATGTGGGTGTTTGAGAGAGTGAGTGGTGGAGCGAGTGTGTGGAGGGGTGTTCGACAGAGTTGGTGAGTGTATGGAAGGCCAGTTTGAGAGTCAGAAGTGAGTGCGAGTGATTGAGTGAGTGTGTGCGGCTGAGTGTGAATCTGCCTTATGCCCAATCTCAAGTTTTTTTCACTCACTCTGACCACCGCACACAAACGCATACGCACGCATCCACTCACACGCTAGAACCTACATACACTGACCCTCTCACACTATAGTCATTTTTATTTGTTTCTCTTTATTTAACTTTATAATTCATTGCTATGACATTGCTGTACTTTATCTCAGCAATTATTTCTTTCCTTAAAACCTCAAAATTGTTTTTGAAATTCAGCTCATTGTTGTGCCAACCTGATCATTCTGAAATGTGGTTATCAGGTCATTGAGTGAGAAAAATGTGTACCACCCCCCCCCCCCCCCCCCCCCAATCCAACAATTTGAAAGCAATTACCGATTTAGGGATCAGCAAATAGAAATCTTGTATATAACCTGCTCAATTTCATTATATATTCTTCCACCCTTCAAAATTTAGCAAAGTCTGACCATGCCCCAAATGCATTTAGCAGATCATCTTCTTTATAAATTTTGTCCGTAAATTTTAAGCGTTTATCCAAACCTTCCACTGTGTCCAACTGATGAGCCTCGAGCTCTAAAAATATTTTGCACCTGATCCTATTTCTAATGGGCAGTGAGACGGTCAAAGCTAAACTTTGCTTTTTCTTTGGCAAGGACCGAACCTGTGCCCACATATCTACTGCATTCTTCTATTAGGCATAAGGTTCAGTTTCACAAAACAACAGTGGAAAATCATACCCTGATACTTCACACTTGATTTCAACCATTCTTCTCCAAAGTAACTCCAATTACAACGTTCCGCCTGAAAATTCTTAGTTTCCAATCTTCACTTTTAGGCCAACCATTCTCTGCTACCAACGTTAATAGTAAGAAGTCTTACAACACCAGGTTAAAGTCCAACAGGTTTGTTTCGAATCATTAGCTTTCGGAGCACTAATCCTTCCTCAGGTGAATGAAGAGGTAGGTTCCAGTTACATATATATATATATAAACAAAGTCAAAAATGCAAGACGAGAATGGCTGGTCAGATCTTCCCTCCCCACACCACCTCCAACCTCGGAGAGGCCCTGGGAACACCCCCTAAAACCCTCTCTATCTGATAAGGGCCCCTTGCCCGATCCCTGGCAGCGCCAAGGTGACAGAGAGATTGCTACAGTGCCACTCTGCTCTGTCCCCGACCACCCGGGGGTGTCTAATGGCCTGGGAGACTCCCCTCAGGTGTCATTACGACTGGTCCATTTTTGTGCAAACCAGTACTAAACAGTGCCCTGGCAAGGTCTTCCAGGCACGGCTGTTATGCCCCGGACATTAGGAGAATCCCACGAACACATATTTAAATGAACCAAATGGGTATTTTAATTATGCAGTACTGGATCATGCCCAGTGAGGGGGAGGTCCAGATTGCGAGGTTGCATGAGATTTGATTAAACCTTGAGAGACATACTGAGCGTCAAAAATCTCTTGCCTCTCATGGGATTCAATGGTCTTGTCCCAATTTCATCGAAACTCAGGGCGCACTGTTTAATGTTCACATCCTCAAAGGTGATGTGCAAAGATTTTGTGCTTCTGTTTATACGCATGCTATGAAGGGGCTGCAGCAGCCTACTCAATTTGGGGTTAAGTTTTCCAAACCACTTTGCTTCTGAAAGGCTGTTTTGATTTAGAAAGTCATAAAAGAGATGCTACTTACTGTATAATCTATATAGATAAGTTCTTACAGCTGAAGACCTGATGAACTTAACTGACAACAAAACATGACATAACTTGATCTAGATGCAGGCACATTATGATTTCAGGATGGGGGGGGTGGATTTGACATGGAATAATTTGACACAGCAGGGTGAAAGTTGTTTTCTCAGGATTTAGTAAAGTTGTTTTGGACACTGGAATCTGGTCGAGGCATCAGTATCTTGGATGAGGTCAACAGGAGAGAGGGGCTGCAATATATCCCAAGTGCTTTCCTGGCTTGCTTTACTTGCAGTCTCCGAATTCAATTTAGTAATTAATTACACAAAGGATTGGCATCTCACAGTTGTTTCCAGAATTTCAAAACAGAAGTAGAATCATGATCTGACTAACCAAATCCCATTGACCTCGGAGTCTCAGATATCTCCAATTTAATGATAACAGGCAGCCTTTCGAGCTTTTCACATTTCATGATGTTCTGAAATTTCACACGGTTCTTACACAAAGTGAGGTCACTGTTGACAAGAAGTCATTGTTGGAAACATGCATAGCTGTCTGAAATGGAGAAGATGCTTCTTTTCTTGTAATCAATGGTGGACTTGAAACCATGAGAAATACAGCAAGAAAAAATAACTAACTGATTCCTAATAGTTCAACAACATGAAATGTAAAAGGAAATGCTGCACTATTATATGAAGTTTCCCTTGTGAGGAAACAAGACTCAATGTGATTTTGATTGATAAGATTTTTTAAAATCTTAGCTATTTATTGCAGTCATAACATCAGAAATATCAAAACTTTTGAATAATTTAGGGCAGCACAGTAACATTGTGGATAGCACAATCGCTTCACAGCTCCAGCGTCCCAGGTTCAATTCCGGCTTGGGTCACTGTCTGTGCGGAGTCTGCACATCCTCCCCGTGTGTGCGTGGGTTTCCTCCGGGTGCTCCGGTTTCCTCCCACAGTCCAAAGATGTGCAGGTTAGGTGGATTGGCCATGATAAATTGCCCTTAGTGTCCAAAATTGCCCTTAGTGTTGGGTGGGGTTACTGGGTTATGGGGATAGGGTGGAGGTGTTGACCTTGGGTAGGGTGCTCTTTCCAAGAGCCGGTGCAGACTCGATGGGCTGAATGGCCTCCTTCTGCACTGTAAATTCTATGAATTCTATGAACATATTCCTTTTGCTCTTTTTCTCTGCAGTTTAGCAATTCACAACAACCCAATTAAAATAGAAGATGCTAAAATACAAAAGTGGTTCATCTAAAGAAATAAGCTGTACTATGGTCTGCAAAATCACCCCTTTTATAATAGAAGATCCTGAACGTTGAACTGCAAAATTACGCATAGTATGTTCTTTTTTCCAATCATTGTGTATTGCTGCGAAATAAGAAATTGTAGCTTGGTAGCATCAATGTGTATGGTTCTTTTTTATCCATTCATGGAATGTGGGCATCGCTGGCGAGGCCAGCGTTTATAGCTCATCTCTCAAAGCTCTTGTTGCCAAATAAGAAATTGTAGCCTTGTAACATTTGTTATTTTTCAGCCATTATCAACACAGATCTTAATGGATTCAAGGTTTGATGCAAAAATGAACAGACAAAAAATTGCAGACCCTGTAATCTTGCCCAAATTCGTAATTTGCATTCTCAGAAGCACCAATTGGAAAATCTCTGGATTGTTCGCCAAACATCTAACAGATCTTGGGCCGGGATTCTCCCCTACCTGGTGGGGCGGGGGGTCCCGGTGTGATGGAGTGGTGTGAACCACTCTGGCGTCGGGCCGCCCCAAAGATGCGGATGTCTCCGCACCTTTAGGGGCCAAGCCCTAACATTGAGGGGTTAGGCCCGCGCTGGAGTGGTTGGCGCTCCACCGGCTGGCAGGAACGGCCTTTGGCGCCACACCAGCCGGGGCCGAAGGGACTTCGCCGGCCAGTGGAAGCCCGCGCATGCGCCGGAGCGTCAGAGGCTGCTGACGTCATCCCGGCGCATGCGCTGGGGAGGGGGTCACTTCTGCCTCTGCCATGAAGACTATGGCGAAGGCGGAAGAAAAAGAGTGCCCCCATGGCACAGGCCCGCCCGCCGATCGGTGGGCCCCGATCGCTGGCCAGGCCACCGTGGGGGCACCCCCCCGGGGCCAGATTGCCCCGCGCACCCCCCCAGGACCCCGGAGTCCACCCGCGCCGCCTGGTCCCGCCGGTAAGGTAGGTGGTTTGATCCACGCCGGCGGGATAGGCATGACAGTGGCGGAATTCAGCCCATCATGGGCCGGAGAATCGCCGGGGGGGGGGGGGGGGGGGGGGCCGCTGACCGGCCAGTGCGATTCCCGCCCCCGCCAAATCTCCGGTGCCGGAGACTTCGGGACACGGTGGAGGCGGGATTGACGCCAGCCCCCTGCGATACTCCGACCCGGGGGGGGTCGGAGAATCCCACCCTCGATTCTTAAATAACACCCTAAGATCTTCACTCTCCACCTAAACCACTGGGAACATGGGACTTCAGACTGAAATCTCCTCTAAATGCTCCGCTGAAATGATAACTTAAATTGTATATTCAAGGAATTGAGAAATACGTTTTAACTATATCAGAGGAGTCAGTAATATTTGATAAATATACGCACATTTCATGGTATATACCTGTTATATAACAGTGCACTTACCAACTCATACTGTGAAATGTCATGCAAGTTCTGCTGATTGAAAGTCATATTTGTACATAAACAGATTTAGTCTGAAAATCACTTTGTATTTCTTTAAACACTTATGCTCTTGTGAATAGAAAAACATTTTTAAAAATGAATATTTTAGGGAAGTCACAACTGTCACTGTGTATATCTTTAAAAGTTTCAAATTCCATCTTTTTCCAGACATTACCAAATATAAAGCATCTTTATTTACAATGTATCATAGCTTTGCGATTTTGTTTCTTTTCATGTGATAGGTATGGGGTTTAAAAATTGGCTCTTTATGAAAATGATCCAGCTTCTTGTGATTTCATCACCACAGAATATGGATGTTGGCAGATAAAGAGCAAAGCCACTACAACATTAGCTTCTTGTGGATTTTATTTCTTTATATAAAGAATAAATAATCTTTATTGTCACAAGTAGGCTTACATTAACACTGCAATGAAGTTACTGTGAAAATCCCCAAGTCGCCATACTCTGGCTCCTGTTCGGGTACACTGAGGGAGAGTTCAGAATGTCCAATTCACCTAACAAGCACGTCTTTCAGGACTGGTGGGAGGAAACCAGAGCGCCCATAGGAAAGCCACGCAGACATGGGGAGAACGTGCAGACTCTGCACAGACAGTGACCCAAGCCAGGAATCAAACCCGGGTCCTTTGCGCTGTGAAACAGTGCTAACGACTGTGCCACCCAAATGTCTGAGTGGCAGCTCTTTCTCAGTTTAAGGGGCAGTTTTAAGGCAAATTTAAATCTGCTTTGTCCCATCGTGTTTTTTAAGAAGCATTTCTATGTTTTTAAAGAATCTTTCACAGTATTATTAAAACAATTACATCTGTTAAAGCCATGAAATAGATGAAAGCAGTTCATTGACAATCCAGCAACCATACAAGTTCAATATTTACACTGTGATTACTGTTGTAGATAGATAGATAGAGAAATACAGCACAGAACAGGCCCTTCAGCCCACGATGTTGCACCGAACTTTTGTCCTAGGTTAATCATAGAATTTTGGACAATTTTTCATGGCCAATCCACCCAACCTGCACATCTTTGGACCGTGGAAGGAAACCGGAGTACCCGGAGGAAACCCACGCAGTCACGGGGAGGATGTGCAGACTCCACACAGACAGCGACCCAAGCCGGAATCGAACCTAGGACCCTGGAGCTGTGAAGCAATTGTGCTATCCACAATGCTACCGTGCTGCCCTTAAGAAGTTAACCTACACTCCCTTATTCTACCCTAATCCAAGTACCTATCCAACAGCCGCTTGAAGGTCCCTAACTTTTCCGACTCAACTACTTCCACAGGCAGTGCATTCCATGCCCCCACTACTCTCTGGGTAAAGAACCTACCTCTGACATCCCCTCTATATCTTCCACCATTTATCTTAAATTTATGTCCCCTTGTAATGGTGTGTTTCACCCGGAGAAAAAGTCTCTGACTGTCTACTCTATCTATTCCCCTAATCATCTTATAAACCTCTATCAAGTCGCCCCTCATCCTTCTCCGTTCTAATGAGAAAAGGCCTAGCACCCTCATCCTTTCCTCGTATGACCTACTCTCCATTCCAGACAACATCCTGGTAAATCTCCTTTGCACCTTTTCCAAAGCTTCCACATCCTTCCTAAAATGAGGTGACCAGAACTGCACACAGTACTCCAAATGTGGCCTGACCAAGGTTTTGTACAGCTGCATCATCACCTCACGGCTCTTAAATTCAATCCCTCTGCTAATGAACGCTAGCACACCATAGGCCTTCTTCACAGCTCTATCCACTTGAGTGGCAACTTTCAAAGATCTATGAACATAGACCCCAAGATCTCTCTGCTCCTCCACATTACCAAGAACCCTACCATTAACCCTGTATTCCGCATTCATATTTGTCCTTCCAAAATGGACAACCTCACACTTGTCAGGGTTAAACTCCATCTGCCACTTCTCAGCCCAGCTCTGCATTCTATCTATGTCTCTTTGAAGCCGACAACAGCCCTCCTCACTATCCACAACTCCACCAATCTTTGTATCATCTGCAAATTTACTGACCCACCCTTCAACTCCCTCATCCAAGTCGTTAATGAAAATCACAAACAGCAGAGGACCCAGAACTGATCCCTGTGGTACACCACTGATAACTGGGCTCCAGGCTGAATATTTGCCATCCACCATCATTCTCTGTCTTCTATCGGTTAGCCAGTTTGTTATCCAACTGGCCAAATTTCCCACTATCCCATGCCTCCTTATTTTCTGCATGAGCCTACCATGGGGAACCTTATCAAATGCCTTACTAAAATCCATGTACACTACATCCACTGCTTTACCTTCATCCACATGCTTGGTCACCTCCTCAAAGAAGTCAATAAGACTTGTAAGGCAAGACCTACCCCTCATAAATCCGTGCTGACTATCCCTAATCAAGCAATGCCTTTCCAGATGCTCAGAAATCCTATCCCTCAGTACCCTTTCTATTACTTTGCCTACCACCGAAGTAACTGGCCTGTAATTCCCAGGGTTATCCCTATTCCCTTTTTTGAACAGGGGCACGACATTCGCCACTCTCCAATCCTCTGGTACCACCCCTGTTGACAGCGAGGACGAAAAGATCATTGCCAACGGCTCTGCAATTTCATTTCTTGCTTCCCATAGAATCCTTGGATGTATCCCGTCAGGCCCGGGGGACTTGTCTATCCTCAAGTTTTTTAAAACGCGCAACACATCTTCCTTCCTGACAAGTATCTCCTCAAGCTTATCAGTCTGCTTCACGCTGTCCTCTCCAACAATATGGCCCCTCTCGTTTGTAAATACTGAAGAAAAATACTTGTTCAAGACCTCTCTTATCTCTTCAGACTCAATACACAATCTCCCGCCACTGTCCTTAATCGGACCTACCCTCGCTCTAGTCATTCTCATATTTCTCACATATGTGTAAAAGGCCTTGGGGTTTTTCTTGATCCTACCCGCCAAAGATTTTTCATGCCCTCTCTTAGCTCTCCTAATCCCTTTCTTCAGTTCCCTCCTGGCTATCTTGTATCCCTCCAGCGCCCTGTCTGAACCTTGTTTCTTCAGCCTTACATAAGTCTCCTTCTTCCTCTTAACAAGACATTCAACCTCTCTTGTCAACCATGGTTCCCTCACTCGACCATCTCTTCCCTGCCTGACAGGGACATACATATCAAAGACACGCAGTACCTGTTCCTTGAACAAGTTCCACATTTCACTTGTGTCCTTCCCTGACAGCCTATGTTCCCAACTTCTGAACTTCAATTCTTGTCTGACAACATTGTATTTACCCTTCCCCCAATTATAAACCTTGCCCTGTTGCACGCACCTATCCCTCTCCATTACTAAAGTGAAAGTCACAGAATTGTGGTCACTACCTCCAAAATGCTCCCCCACTAACAAATCTATCACCTGCCCTGGTTCATTACCAAGTACTAAATCCAATATGGCCTCCCCTCTGGTCAGACAATCTACATACTGTGTTAGAAAAGCTTCCTGGACACACTGCACAAACACTACCCCATCCAAACTATTTGATCTAAAGAGTTTCCACTCAATGTTTGGGAAGTTGAAGTCACCCATGACTACTACCCTGTGACTTCTGCACCTTTCCAAAATCTGTTTCCCAATCTGTTCCTCCACATCTCTGCTGCTATTGGGGGGCCTATAGAAAACTCCCAACAAGGTGACTGCTCCTTTCCTATTTCTAACTTCAACCCATATTACCTCAGTAGGCAGATCCCCCTCGAACTGCCTTTCTGCAGCTGTTATACTATCTCTAATTAACAATGCCACCCCCCCCCACCCCTTTTACCATCCTCCCTAATCTTGTTGAAACATCTATAACCAGGGACCTCCAACAACCATTTCTGCCCCTCTTCTATCCAAGTTTCCGTGATGGCCACCACATCGTAGTCCCAAGTACCGATCCATGCCTTAAGTTCACCCACCTTATTCCTGATGCTTCCTGCATTAAAGTATACACACTTCAACCCATCTCCTTGCCTGCAAGTACTCTCCTTTGTCAGTGTTACCTTCCCCACTGCAGCACTACGTGCTTTGGCGTCCTGACTATCGTCTACCTTAGTTGCTGGACTACAGATCCGGTTCCCATTCCCCTGCCAAATTAGTTTAAACCCTCCCAAAGAGTACTAGAAAACCTCCCCCCCCCAGGATATTGGTGCCCCTCTGGTTCAGATGCAACCCGTCCTGCTTGTACAGGTCCCACCTTCCCCAGAATGCGCTCCAATTATCCAAATACCTGAAGCCCTCCCTCCTACACCATTCCTGCAGCCACGTGTTCAACTGCACTCTCTCCCTATTCCTAGCCTCACTATCACGTGGCAACAAACCAGAGATGACAACTCTGTCTGTCCTGGCCTTTAACTTCCAGCCTAACTCCCTAAACTTGTTTATTACCTCCACACCCTTTTTCCTACCTACATCGTTGGTACCAATGTGCACCACGACTTCTGGCTGCTCACCCTCCCCCTTCAGGATCCTGAAGACACGATCCGAGACATCCCTGGCCCTGGCACCCGGGAGGCAACATACCTTTCGGGAGTCTCGCTCGCGACCACAGAATCTCCTATCTATTCCCCTAACCATTGAATCTCCTATTACTATTGCTTTTCTATGCTCCCCCCTTCCCTTCTGAGCCCCAGAGCCAGACTCAGTGCCAGAGACCTGGCCGCTGGGGCCTTCCCCCGGTAGGTTATCCCCCCCAACAGCATCCAAAATGGTATACTTGTTTTGAAGGGGAACGGCCACGAGGGATCCCTGCACTGTCTGCCTGTTAGTTTTCTTTCCCCTGACTGTAACCCAGCTACTCTTGTCCAGTACCTTTGGTGCGGCTACCTCCCTGTAACTCTTCTCTATAACCCCCTCTGCCTCCCGGATGATCCGAAGTTCATCCAGCTCCAGTACCTTAACACGGTCTCTGAGGAGCTGGAGTTGGGTGCACTTCCCGCAGGTATAGTCAGCGGGGACACCAGTGGTATCCCTCACCACCCACATCCTACAGGAGGAGCATGCATCTGCCCTAGCCTCCATCCCCTCTTACTTTACAGAATTAGCTGCCCCGTGGACCAACTGGACCTCCGCCCTCCGACTCTGCTCCCAGTCAGCTGTACTCTAAACTCCTGGCTCCCTTCACGCTCTTTGATAAATATAGGAAATGAAATGTAAGGAGCACCTTACTCCCTCCTCACCTAACTCCCTCAGTCACCAAACTCTCACTGTAGCACTCAAATGCCACAAGCTCAGCACTCCCTCAGTCACCAAACTCTCACTGTAGCACTCAAATGCCACAAGCTCAGCACTCCCTCAGTCACCAAACTCTCACTGTAGCACTCAAATGCCACAAGCTCAGCACTCAGTGCAAACAAAGTCTGCACTGTAACTAGCTCCTATTTATACTGTGTCTCTAGCTTCTGAAAACTGGCCTAATGCAATTAACTAATTAACAAGCTCCAGCTGCAAGTAAGTCCAAGTAGAACCTTGTTTAAAGCTGATTCAAAATTCACCTTCTTATAGACTAAACAGCAACTTTTAAGTTAATTAACTAAATAAAAGAAATACTAGACTTTAAATAAAAATGAACCCTTATACTCGCTCAGTCACCAAACTCTCACTGTAGCACTCAAATGCCACAAGCTCAGCACTCAGTGTCTGTTCACTTGTCCTGTATTTAATAAATCTTACCAAAATTTAGTTTGAGCCATGGACGAGCACAGTGTTTATTCTACTGCCTTCTGACATTAATAAAGATCACAGGAGAGCATGTAATATACGCAGGAAGCCAAATAGAATAAAGAGGATTCTTCAATTGGCAGTTCAGGCCATAAGAGAGCAAGGGTGAGGGAATGGGTTAACATACTGTACAGAGCTGGGTATGGTGGTTGGGGGGGGGGGGGGGGGGGGGGGGGGGGCGCTTTTCACTGTGTGCTGTTTGCTTTTGAAACTGTTTGTTAAAAATTACGAATGCTTTAATAAAATATTTTTAAAATACATACTGAACCTGAGAAAAGTATTTAAAGACTCAAAACTTAATAGTGACATGTAGAGACAATTAACTCTGATTTGCGATCATGTCCAACTGGCAAGACCATTTTATTATATTCTGTACATGATTTAAAGTGATATGATATTGATTTAAGACCATAAGACCATAAGATTTGATGCATTACGTCTTGGAAAAGCTAACAAAAAGATTTACATAAAGGATAGATACTTTCTATCTTCAAAGAAATGGATATTAAATCACGTGCTTTATCATTTAGTCTAACTGATCCAACAGTCTGCAATCTTTTCCATTATTTTGGTTTGTTACTCAAAGACAGTGTCAGGAAAGAAATACAGCAGCACTAGCAGAGGGCTTTAAAAAAACATCTGGTTCACTAATGTCCTTCAGGGAAGGAAATCTGCCGTCCTTTCCCAGTCTGGCCTACACGTGACTCCAGATCCATACAGCGATGCGGTTGACAGTTGACTCTTAACTGCCCCCTACTGAAGTGGCCTAGCAAGCCATTCAGTTCAAAGGCAATTAGGGATGGGCATCAAATGCTGGCCCAGCCAGCGACGTCCACATCCCAAGAATAAAAAATAAATAAAAGTAAAAGTTTTTGAGGAAGTCACTTTTAATAATGGTTGATGAAATCAGTGGTTCAAGGACATCAAAAGGAGATTTCTGATCTAAAATTTCAGAGAGAATTTGACATTGAACCTCACACGAGGTTACATCACAAGTATTATGGTATCATTAGGAATTTGAAATGCTGGATAAAAAATTGGTCCTACTCCCACAGGCAAAAGGTTGTAGTTAAGAGATGCGACTCAGCCTGCAGGCATACCATTATGGTGCCCCAGGAATCAGCACCTAGCCCATTACTATTCGCTGCCCTGACATAAACAGCGGTGTTGAGTATATGGTCAGTAAGTTCGCATTTAATACCAAAATCTGTGCAAGGACGTAAAAAGCAGAGAACTGCAATGAAATATTTTTTTTAAATCATGCAGGAATAGACCAGGCATCAGCAATTAGTGATTAGTTTCAATAAATGCAATGTAGGTTAATGTAGATAATAGTGTCATGCATGTTGACAGGGACAACACAGAATACAAGTATCATTTGAAAGCAACTAGATGGAAAGTGCTTGGAAGAGAAAAAGATCGGGACCAGAATTTTATGCTCCCCCAGGGGGTTCTAACGTGGGTTCTGAGGCAGGGGAGATCCGTAAAATTGCATGGACGAGATTCCGTCCTGAATGTGTGTGGCCCCGGACTTAGGCTCAGGTACAATGATGCAGTATCTCTTCTCGCCACTTCAATGCTGTGCCTGGATGGACTGGAGAGTTGTCGGACAATCAGACTGGCCGACAGCTCTCCAAGGTGGGACTTCCTTCCAAGGGTGGGCAGAAGTCCTGCCTACTGCCAACCAATGTTTAATTGAGCATGAAATTGCAGTGGGCCTGTCAGAGTCGGCGGGGACAGGTTATGCGCCGACTCGCACGATAGCAAGCACTCCTGAAAATTTACGCCTAGCTGTTATCGAGCGCTCACTGAAGGTTCAAGATCAATGTAGAGAAACTGTAGCTAAATCTCACAAACACTAGAGTTGTATTAATTGAGCCTTTTCTTCTTCTTCTGCCTTCTCTCTTTTCACTTGTGTCTCCAAAATACTGGTTGGTGACCCTTCTCCGTCTCTTCCTGTCAGTCAGCAGCCATTCCTCGTTCCAATCCCACTGAATTTAAATGTCTTGCTGCCACATTCTTCCTCTTCTCCTCCTTCCTGGCACCATCCATCACTTGCCTCAACACATTTCCTTTCCCTCTCTCTGCAACAGATATCCACACCACTTGAATCTCTTTCGTAACTTTCTTTGATACTCACAACATATGTCTGACCCCTGGTGCATTGGTTCCGGACCTTGTCCATCATCATCACTCCACACATCCATTTCAGCATTCACATCCTATTTGTATTGAGTCATTGTTCCCCTCTTCTTCCTGTTGCCGAGGTTTTGTTTTGCATTGTATAACAAGGCCAGTCTCAAACCTTTCTTGCAGATTCCTCCTATCGGTTTCAGTGATACTTTTCTATCACATAACACTCCACCGCACCTCTTCCATTTACTCCAACCACCACTAATCTGTTACTTAATTTACATACTTCCGTCATCTGCAGGGTTAACCCCAGGCACTTGAAACTACTCTCTGGATCCAAGTCTTCACCCATCATCATTACACTTTCATTCTGATCATCTTCCCTAGTGTCAAACTAGGTTGCATTAATTGAGCCTTTCAGTAAAAATCAAGGGACACTAATTTTGTTGGTGTAAGGAAGTGTTTTGTGATGACACTCCAACCATCCTTGTGTGGCACAGGCTAGATGCCCTAGCTGGTCAATTCCGGCCAATCAGTTCTGTGCATTTATTCCTCCACCAGCTCAGAAGTGGCAACACAGGAGTGACAAATATCATAACTAGCAGGAGCACCACAAACGGTTTGCCAAAAAATTTCTCTCTTCAACTATGGACCAAAAAATAAATCAGATCTGGTTAAGACCCTAACCTAGATAGTTTAAACCTGTCACTTTATTATTGTTTGTCTGGAAAATATTTCATTTAGATGCAGATTCATCCATTCAGAAATTATTTTTCTCTACCCAAAAGAGTATTACAGAAGGCACAAGACAGCAAGGACAAGTTGAGTTTTCTTCTGAAGGTACTACAGTGATGTCAAAACCTGTACCTTCTGCTGCAAATGTCAAAATAAGGCCCGTAACCCCCTGGCTCCCCAGCATCTGATTGGGGGGTTACCCCCAAAGATGCACTGAGGAATCCCTCTTAGAGGTTCCCAAGCAAGGGTTTACTCGGCATTTGTCCAGAAGCACTAATTTCCCCTGGACAATTCCGCTGGGCTGGGATCTATCCAACAAAGCGATTTAAATCGCTAACTTCGGATGGTTCTGCAAGTTTTACACTCATAATTACTCAGGAAGATTCAGTAGAAATGAAATCACTTCTAACTTCAGTGTAACTATCTTAAAGACCCAGACCAAGCCCCGCATGGGACACATCCCCACAGCCCCAGGGACCTCCCTCCGCTCACAACCCCTTAGTCCGGCCGGATGACTCCCCACCAACCCGACAATGCACTCCCTGACCCAAATAATCTGCAACCCTCCCCCCCCCCCCTCCCTCCATGACCTGCACCCTCCAATGTCTGACTACCCCCCGCCCAATAAATGAACCCCCCACCCCCATGTCTGAATACCCCCAGATGTCCAAAGACCTCCACCCCCTTGGTGAGACAGACCGAGACAGACACTTAAGAATTTAAGCACTTGCAAGTTGATATGGAGTGGCAATCTGATGCTCCCACTCTGAGGAAGCTATGGCCCAGTTGATTGCAAACACTGACAGTAGCAACTGGGATGCATAGTGTGATTATTTGAATCCAGCTTGCTACTACAAATGAGACATTAAAAAGAAATGTCAAAATCTGAATTATGCAAAACAATTAAGGTGGGTTAACTTCAGCAATGATGTTAATTAAAAAATAGCAAATTGCTAGTTCATTTTACACTGCACCATTTTTTTCCCACTGAAGCCAATAGGAGTACAAACAGGACAAGCTGTAAAACAACCTGACTATTCTCCATCGCCTATTTTGTGTCAAAGTTAAATTTCTCTGCGAGGTCTGCTAATTAAAACAGTGAGCAGCTGAATCGTCCGTAATCCAAGTTCGTTCATTGTTTTATGCTGAATTCACTGATTCTGGTGGGATAATAGTAGGGATGCTACAAATGACCTCAGATCTTAAATTAGGCTGTGGTTCCCCTTCCTGAAAGCCATCCAGTAACTCCATCAAACCCATCTCCTTTACCCTGTCAAATGTCCACTTAGCCCAATTCACCACAATCCTTATTGAGCTGTATAAATCTCTTTATTTAATGTGAGTTGAATACAAATGTGGCACGTGCAGGCGGCACATTAGCACAGTGGTTAGCACTGCTGCTTCACAGCGCCAGGGACCCAGGTTCGATTCCCAGCTTGGGTCACCGTCTGTGCAGAGTCTGCACGTTCTCCCCATGTCTGTGTGGGTTTCCTTCGGGTGCTCCAGTTTCCTCCCACAAGTCCCGAAAGACATGCTTGTTAGGTGAACTGGACATTCGGAATTCTCCCTCTCTGTACCCGAACAGGCGCCTGGAATGTGGTGACTATGGGATTTTCACAGTAACTTCATTGCAATGTTAATGTAAGCCTACTTGTGACACTAATAAAGATGATTATTATTTATCTTTCAGCAATTATAATGAATCCACATTAATTGCGCGTGGAGAGACCCTATTCCACTGAGGAGTTTAAAAGGTCACCCAACTCCAAATGTTAACTTGGGAATTCAGGCCCGGAAGGGACCTCAGTCCTGACCTGACTTGTTAGGATGAGGTCCCGGCCTTTTAGGCTCACAAGCCTCATTACTATATTCCAGGCTTAACTTGACCCCAGCAAGAATCGCGAAGTACCAATTGGTTGAGGTGGGTTATACATGGCAGAAATCTGTGGAAACAGTTCCCAGAAGTCGGTTAAGTGGGTTGGGGGTGGCTCTGGAAATGAGTGTCGTGCAGGTAGATCGGACAGCCCAGGGTAGGGGAGGCATTCCTGCTCTGCCTGGTCTACAGGGAAATGTTCAGAAAATTAAAAATGTGTACTTACCTCGGCTTCTCCTAGCCCTGGAGCTTTCTCACACAAGCTTCCAAGTGTAATTAGTACTACAGGAATCATGCAGTCCCAAGGTTAAAGTAACATTGGTGTCAGAATGATGTAATCAGTCTCTGACTTTTCATTTTAATAGAGTAGGCCATTTGGCCCACAGAGCCTGCTCCGCCATTTAATAAGCTCATGGCCGATCTGACTGGCTTCAACTCCACTTTCCTGCCTGCCCTCCAACTCACTTGCAATCAAAAATATGTCTAGGCTAAAGTGCAGGAGCAGGAAGAACTTTCTATGCACCTAATGGCTTGCATGCTTATTAAGTCAATATAATATGACAAATGTTTTCAATTTCAGGAATTGATGCTACTGCTTGTGAGCATAACTCAACTAAATAATGAATGAGTTAAAAATATGCTTTATAAAACTACAGGAAGACTACATCCACAGGACATGAGGAATGAAGATTGTATTACCTATTCAATACCCAGCTGGCTGACTCATCAAGAAGAACTCAGTGTCTTTGAAACAAACATTGTTATCAAGAGAAAATAAAACAATCTGCACAATGTCATGAAATGCAGACATGCAGATAATGATATACAGTCAGGCAGCTAATGAACACAGAGAACAGGACTTACCAATGAGCAGGCAGGACACTCAGGGGTGGTATCTCACTATAAAAGGCACGAAGCACTCACACTCCACCTCTTTCCACTGATGAACATCTACAGAATGAGTCAGGGTGTATTTACAGTATCACACCTCCAGCACGTGGCTAAGAGCTAGTCTGGTTCAGTCAGACAGAGTAACCGCATTTAGGTTAGCAGAGAGTCGAACTCAGAGAACTGTGCTAACTGTGTTGCTGGTTCAATAAATCAGATTGAACTAACTTCAAGGTCTGGAGTATCTTTTGGTTAAAGCTGCATCCAGTTGCAGCCTGTGTTTTCATAACACAACACACAATACCTTTTCATTCCTTGTTCATGATCAGTTGAATAAAAATAATCCTACTGTTCACGTAGTAGAGTCCAGCCTCTAAGCTGATATACTGCAACCAGAACATTGCCCAGCTTCAAATGAATGTATCTCTGAAATGTCACAGCTTTTTAATATAAAAATATCATTGAGAAAACAATTTTAAAAAAACCAAAATACTCACAATTTTATCTTGGTAATATTTGGCTGGATTTTATGCTGCCCCGGCCTCGGGGGAGGGGGGGGGGGGGCGGGGGGCATCCCACAGTGAATGTAGCCACAGTAGACAGGCAATCGGGTCAGGTGACCCCGTCAGTCACCCGCTACCTGGACCTGTCTACGGCAAGTTCGGCCAGGCCCAGGAGCAGGTTCACGAGGAGGATCTCCTCCCTCCCCGCCCCTCTTAAGACTGAGTGCCCGTAAATCAGGAGCATGGGGCAGAAGTGGAAACAAAACTAACCAGAAGTTTATCAAAAACATTTAAAGGGGTGCAGCCTAAAGCAACTTACATATGCATGGTCCACAGATTGGACAAAGCCGCAAAAAAGGCCTTGGAAGTTCATGAACCATGCAAACTATGTTGTGTGGGACTGTTGCATGAAATACCCTCCACTCCAAGGGGTGGACTCTTCCACATGTGGACCTCCATCACCAGAAGGCGACTTTTATGAGGGCCACGAAGAGTCCAGCACGAGTTTGTAGAATCAAACTGAAAGTAACTTTTATTTACAACAATATTTACACTGCATCAGTAGTTCACTACTGGTTCTCTCTCTCTAGCCGGTACTACACTGGCAACTCTTTTTATACAGCTGAAAGGTTAAAGATTACCCCACCCCACCCTCATCAGGGGAGCTCATATTCCCGAGAGTCATGGGGTAAACAACTGTCACCACCCAATATGATTCGAGTGGCTTATAAAAACAAGAAGGCATGCCAAGGTGTATCCGGGCGGCAGGCGAGGTAGGATCAACAGCGCAGTAAATCCAGCCCATCACAGCTCCAGGGACCCAGGTTCAATTCCGGCCTCGGGTAACTGTGTGGAGTTTGCACATTCTCCCCATGTCTGCGTGGGTTTCCTTTGGGTGCTCCAGTTTCCTCCCACAGTCCAAAGATGTGCAGGTTAGGTGGCTTAGCCATGAGAAAATTTCCTTTACACAGCCTAAGGTTAGGTTCAAAGGTGAGGTAGGTTACTGGGTTACGGTTATAGGGTGGAAGCATGGGCTAAAGTAGGGTGCTCTTTCCAAGGGCCGGTGCAGACTCGATTGGCCGAATGGTCTCCTTCGGCACTGTAAATTTGATGATTCTAGAATATTCTAATGAGCTAACACAGATGCCATGTGGAACTAGTGTAATTCCAACGAACGCTGGTCTATGATTCGGCAGGGTCAGGATTGCCACTCAAGAGCCTGACAAGCATGAGCTGCATATAGGCACTCCATTCCCCACACACCCTCAACCAAGCCAAGAAGATGACACCGATTGCACTGGGGCATGCCCATCCTGTTGGTGGGCTGGTTGGGGGATAGAGGGTACCTAGGGGAGTGGCCTGAGGAGGCACCCTTACAAACCATGGTGGTAAGTTCTCAGTGGGCAGTCAGCGGCATGTGCAGCCGCATGGCTGCCCTGCAGGCTAGTGCAATGGTGGTCCGTGCCCATCCACCCCTGGCCAACCCCCATTACTCCCCCCAGCCCTGGCAGAAGCCCCCCTGGCTAGTGGCACAACTGTCAGCACACTGTAGCGATGTTGGATGCTTTTTGGCCACCTCTCTCCCTCAGCAGCTACAGGGCCTATTTCCTGATTTTAAATACCACAAGTAAACCTCGTCGTCAGTAATTCTTCCTGGCAGAGGCGGAGCATTGCAGAGGACCCGGACATTGCCGGATTGGGCCCATTAATGATATGCCAATGGCGTTTACTGTACAAATGCATGCCCACGCCTGCGTGCAGCATGGAACGCATTTACGCCGCTGTCGAGGCGCAGGAGCATGGCATTCTATCAGGCACCGGCTTCGATTTTCAGCTATTCTCCGCCCAATCACGATTCACAATTTTGGCGTTGCCAGATGGAGAATCCCAACCCTGTTCTTTCTTGGGCCATACCTTATCTGTGCACCAAGTTTTGTTGAACTCCACCCATTTAATACTTCAGATTGTTTACAAACAGACTAACAAAGAGGGGAAAAACATTACCTTTCTGCACCTTTACTGGCTGAGGTAATCGACAATTGATCGAGCATCAATTGTTGTTTGTGAAGGAGGTCAAAAATTTTAAACTTTTCTTGTGTGAAGTGTTTTCTAATTTCATTTCTCAAAGTTGTGGCCCTAATTTGTAGACCATGCCTCATAGTCCTAAACTCTCCAACCAGATGAAATAGTTTCTTTCAACCACCTTATCGATTCCCTTTAATATCTTGAAAACTTTTTCAAGTGACGTTTTAGCATTCTGATTTCTAGGGAGCACATCCCTAGTTTATGCAATCTCTCCGCGTAATGCCAAATGGATTGTTACCTTGTAACTGCTTGGATACTCTTATCAAGTTAGATTTACTGCTCTGTTTTTTTTAAGACAATTACCAACTTAACCCCTTCTTTGGTACACTTCAAGTTAACCGATTTTCCACAGTTTTAAAATCGCAAGTATGAGAAATATCGGAGAAAGATTTTGATGTAAAGAGAAGCTTAATTAGTTTGCTATATCATTTACAACAACAACCAATATTTTAGAGAGCTATGCACATTGTGTATTCCAGCTGACATTAATTCTGAACAAGTCTGAACCCAGAGTGAAACCTGGCTTGATAGATCTGAACTATTTTTTTTACAAATTGTGGTTCCTGAACAAATTCACAGGAGTCTGTTGATGAACTTTTGACACGGAGAATACAGTACTTATTAAACAGGATGAATTACATTACGTCAAGCACAGGTTGGAAAGCTCTCAACACAAATACAAGATGATGCTTCAAATTCACACTATTCCTTTACAGGCCCATAAACCAGTGTAGAGTTTTTAAAAAATAAACTGGTACCCAATTCATTTTTTTACAATTAATGGGCAATTTAGCAAGGCCAATCTACCTCTCCTGCACATCTTTGGGTTATGGGGGTGCCAGTGTAGAGTTGCCACAAAGGCTTCTGGCTTGGCACTGGCACACTCAAACGGTTTTCATCCGGTGAATTCCTGAACGTTCGCTCAATGCTTTTCGACCAATTTGCATCTCTCCCAAAACCGCATTCTAAACACACCATTGCTTCAATGGACGGCGCGGAAGCACAGTGGGCAGCACTGTTGCTTCACGGATACAAGTCCCAGGTTCAATTCCCGGCTTGGGTCACTGTCTGTGTGGAGTCTGCATATTCTTCCCGTGTCTGCGTGGGTTTCATTCGGGTGCTCCAGTTTCCCCCCCACAAGTCCCGAAAGAAGTGGGGCGCGATTCTCCGCCCACCCCTCCCCCCCCAAAATTTTTCACAGCGGCCCGCAATTCTCCGACCTGGATGGACCGAGCAGCCTGCCGTTCCCGACCGGTTCACACCGGCGGCATCCACAGCTGGTCGCTGCCGGCGTGAACATGGCACCGACAGCTGTTTTGTGGCTTGTGGGTGGCGGAGAGGGGAATGAGCACCACGACCGTGCTCGGGAGGGGACTGGCCCGCGATCGGTGCCCACCGGTCGTCGGGCCGACATCTCAAAGGGACGCACTCTTTCCCCTCCGCCGCCCCACAAGATCAAGCCGCCACGTCTTGCGGGGCAGCAGAGGGGAAGACGGAAACTGCGCATGCACGGGTTTGAGCCGTCATCCGTCGTGACGTCAGCTGCGCATGCGCGGGTTGTTGCCGGCCAACCCGCGCATGCGCGACTGACGTCATTAGGCGCGTCGGCCGTGTCAATTTCGGCGCGGCGGGCCTTGACACCAGCGACAAGGCCCGGCGGCTGAGATTCACGGCACGGCCCTCCTAGCCCCCCGGCGGGGGGAGAAGAGGGGGCCAGGAGCGGCCTCCGGCGCCATCGTGAACCTCTCCGGGTTTCACGACGGTGTCGGGCCTGGCGGAGAATTCCGCCCGTGCTGTTAGGTAATTTGGATATTCTGAAATCTCCCTCCGTGTACCCAAACAGGCGCCGGAATGTGGCGACTAGGGGCTTTCCACAGTAACTTCATTGCAGTGCTAATGCAAGCCTACTTGTGATAATAAAGATTATTAATTGCAGGTCAAACAAATGAATTCCTAAACTCAGTCTTCCAGTAGTACCTCTGCTCAGCCAATCACATTACTGAGCTCTATAACTCAGTGTTCTTCAAACTCGGGGGCGGGACCCGCCGGTGTCGGGAGGGCCGCGGATCCATCCTTCGCAGCGCTCCAGATCACGCAAATCCCCTCGCAGCAGCCGGCTTTTAATAACGCCGGCTGCAAGCGACCATTAAAATGGCTGCGAACATGTAAAAAAATTATTCGGCTGCATTGCTCGTGTGTGCACGATCATCGGCGCGCATACGCAAAACTATGAGCATGCGTGCCATTTTGCGCATGCGCAGCAATGATTCTGTGCGCATGCGCAGTGTGGACGCTATTTTTTTTGGTGGGATCTCAGTGTGAGGGTCTCTCCCTCCCTCCCCGGTGGAAGCTCGCTGTTGGTGGGGTTTGTTTGAAGCGGTGACGCTGCAGCGGGCTGTGTGAGGCGGGGTTTTGAGCGGGGAAGCTGCTTGGGGAGCAGGGCCGGGGCTGCAGTTTGCAGTGAGCGAAGCCTCGGTGCTGAAATGTTTTGGGTTTGTCCCGGGCCCGGGGGCGCCTCATCCCGGGGCCGTGCTCCCGAGCGACAGGCAGCCCCACTGCTCCCCCACCCCCGCTCCAAACACACCGGCCTCTCGGCAGGGCTGCTCCCCCTCTCTGCCCGGACCAGCCGCCCAGCCCAGGTGGAACTATGTACACCCACCCCCAGCCCCAATGTCCCCTCTTCCCACCCCCCAATCCCAGTGTGCCAACCACCCCCAGTGTGTTCCCCCGCCCTCTGCCCTCTCCCCCACCCCGCCCTCTCCCACCCATCCCCAGTGTGGCCCCCACCCCCAGTGTGGCCCCTCTTGCCCTCCATCCTGCCCTCTCTCCACACCCCATCCAGCCCTCTTCCCCATCCCCAGTGCCCCCCACCAGTGTGCCCTCTCTCGCCCCCTCCCCACACCCCCATCCTGCCCTCTTTCTCTCCCCCCCCCCCCCCCATCCCCAGTGTGCCCTCTCCCCCACCCAGTGGGCCTTCCCCTCCCCCGGGGTGCCCATTCCGGTGCCCGGCTCCCTCCCTCTCTATGTGACTCTGGCCCCTCCCGCACCACTATTTTTTTTAACGGTCGCAGCTTTTTGGTTTACTAGTTCGGTGGGGTTTTATTCATTTATTTTATTCATTTCATTTGTAATTTACAAGTTCGGGGGGGGGGGGGGGGTATTTGATCAAATGTTACAGGAAAAAAATGCAGAACTTTGGACAGATGGAGACTCCATACATTCCGACACCAGAAGGTGTCACCTTCATCCAACAGGTTCCATTGGAGGAGCATGTACGAAGGCCAAAGGGACCCAAAACCATTTCCTCCATTTTATAGGCAGCAAAAAAGGTAAGAGAAAATGGTGGGCCGCGCGGGGCAGCCGGCGTGGGCCGCGCGGGGCAGCCGGCGTGGGCCGCGCAGGACAGCCGGCGTGGGCCGCGCAGGACAGCCGGCGTGGGCCGCGCAGGACAGCCGGCGTGGGCCGCGCAGGACAGCCGGCGTGGGCCGCGCAGGACAGCCGGCGTGGGCCGCGCAGGACAGCCGGCGTGGGCCGCTCAGGACAGCCGGCGTGGGCCGCTCAGGACAGCCGGCGTGGGCCGCTCAGGACAGCCGGCGTGGGCCGCTCAGGACAGCCGGCGTGGGCCGCTCAGGACAGCCGGCGTGGGCCGCGCAGGACAGCCGCCGTGGGCCGCGCAGGACAGCCGGCGTGGGCCGCGCAGGACAGCCGGCGTGGGCCGCGCAGGACAGCCGGCGTGGGCCGCGCAGGACAGCCGGCGTGGGCCGCGCAGGACAGCCGGCGTGGGCCGCGCAGGACAGCCGGCGTGGGCCGCGCAGGACAGCCGGCGTGGGCCGCGCAGGACAGCCGGCGTGGGCCGCGCAGGACAGCCGGCGTGGGCCGCGCAGGACAGCCGGCGTGGGCCGCGCAGGACAGCCGGCGTGGGCCGCGCAGGACAGCCGGCGTGGGCCGCGCAGGACAGCCGGCGTGGGCCGCGCAGGACAGCCGGCGTGGGCCGCGCAGGACAGCCGGCGTGGGCCGCGCAGGACAGCCGGCGTGGGCCGCGCAGGACAGCCGGCGTGGGCCGCGCAGGACAGCCGGCGTGGGCCGCGCAGGACAGCCGGCGTGGGCCGCGCAGGACAGCCGGCGTGGGCCCCGAAATTGGCCGGTTGGTCAAAATGGATCCCGGAAAAATAATTCAACAAATGTCCCCAATAGCCTTGTAGTCTTTCTTATCAAGGAGCTTAAAATTCCTATCCCTTCTCGGACACATACAAAACCTTCTCTTGTCTTTTCTCTATGCCAGTGTCACTGGACCACTGTTGCAAGGCAACAGTAAAGTTTTTTCTACTTTGTGCTTTTCTCCCACAAACACGATACCTTTAAATCCTTTTAACCCGTCTCTAACTTCAGGGGTAGTAAAACCTCATTCGAAATGTATTCATACAAACAAGCCCAAAAGTCCTGACAATTTATTCAAGGGTATATCCAGACTTCCAAGCACCAAGGCTCACAAACAACCTAAATAAAACCATTTTACCTTTCTAAACACATGTTCCTCCATTTGCTGCTGGTGCATTGTGGTGAATGAGATTCACACGGTATTATAAGTTACCAATGTCACTCTGTTCCCAGTATATATATGTACCGATATTGTAAGTGCAGTTGCACTACCTGACCACCAGGGGGAGTAGCTCTGGGAGTACTCGAGAGTTTGTACTGGGCTCCGCCCAGAACTCCTCCCCCTGGAGCTGCTGTATAAAGATCCGTGCCACAGAGTCAGCCAGCCAGTTCACCAAAAGTTCAACGGCTAACAGGCTGGCTCTGTTGTAAGTATATTAAAACCGCTATTCTAATCCTACAAGCACGTGTCCGTAGAATTGATGGTTCCATCATGCATACATAGTCAATCTCATTCAGATTGACTATGGGCTGTATTCTTCCGCCCTGCCCGCCGCAAGATCGCCACAGGGGGGACACGAGCCATGTATACGTCCAATGACCTCGGACGGGAATTTCCGGTCACCGGGCAGGCACGGCCAGAGAATCCCGCCCTATGTCTTGGGTGTTACCGTTCAAATACCTCCATTTATTTTTGCGGATGCCCTTTTGTTTAATGTCTGGGGATGTAGAGGTGCTGAAGTAGGATCTTACTATCATCTTGAATTACACAAGATCAATCTGAAGCTGGCAACAAAGTCAAAGGCCATTTGCAATGGAGAAAATGAAGGAAAATAATTTTTCGGACAGTTTCCAGCTGGTCCTTTCCAACAGATTCAAAGTACTAATGAAGTCAGGCAACATTTAGGATCAGTGGGAAATGTTCAAAAAAGGGATTAAAGAGAATGCAGAAGTCACGATGGGCCAGAGAGGAACCAACAAAGATCACTGACCTACTGCGAAAGTTGACTGATGAAAGAAAGTGCACAAAGAATACTGAGGACCAGGAAGAGAGCACTAAGTAATGGTGAGAAGGTGATGAGAAGTCTGGATAAAGTGATGATTGACAAAAGAAATCTGGCGAAGAATAGGAAGAACCAAGAAAAGAACATTGAGCAAAGCTAAGAAGACTATAAGCAGAATAGAAGACTGGATAAAGTCACAGAGAAGAACGACAGGAGAGGCATGTGAGGATGAATAGAGTTAAAAGCTAGGAAGACACAAGAAGCAGCAAATCAGAATGACACCAAGACACCGTACAGGATTGTGCAGAAACTGACTGGTACAAGAGGCACCACCGCTGTACCGATCAAGGACAAATATGGTAGACACTATCGGCAGATGAAAGTCAGGACACAAAGCAGATGGAACAGTTTTGGGAGATCCCCAACCTGCCCAGGCCCAGCTCCAGATTTGAGCTTATGACAGCACTGTCACAACAGAGCTCACAGACCTGTTTAACTAGATCTGAACTGTGGAGGACGTACCGGATGACTATAGGTGAGGAGTAATCACTAAACCAAAGAAAGAGAACCTCAGCAATTGCAGCAACTTGAAGGGTATAACATTGCTATAAGCACCTGGCAAGGTCTTCAGCATGGTGCTCCTCAAAATATTTAAAGCAGAAGTAGATAAATCCTTTGCTAGTTTCCGGGTGGCAGATCATGTCAGGGCCTGAGGTTTCAGGATAGCGAGTGCTCATCACGCGCCATCCAGAGTCAACTGGGGTGCAACCCACTGACTCAAATAGACACGTTGCCATTTGATGATCTTATGAGCGTTCATTGGCAGCAGGCAGGACTACCGTCTGCACTTGGAAGGAGATCCAGCCTTAGAGATCTGTCAGCTCTCCAGCCCATCTAGGCACAGACAGTGGCCAGAAGAGGTTCTGCAGTATCCTGCCAGAGACTAAACCCCAGGAACCGCAGTTATGGTAAGTACTAGGGTCACAGGGAGGGCAAGGTAGGGGATGCCCTGGGTTGAGGGGGGGGGGGGGGGGGGGGGGGGCTGATCTTGCTGTCGAGAGGTAGGCTTGGGGGGGTTGGGGACGATACAAGTGCTAGAGGTCTCTGGTCAGTGAGGGGAGAATGTTGCAAGTCTAGGGCCTTGTGATGGAGCCCCCCACCACCACCTTTCCTGACGGAGATCAAGGGCAAGAACCTTTTCCCATCCTTAGTCATCAGACGACCGTCAGCCTAAAAATTGAGGCTGGTTTGGAAAAGGCCCTTAAGTAAACTTTGAGTGGCCCTCTAAGGTCATTAGTAGGGGTATAGGTGGGCTTGCCGTCTTATTTAGATTTACCTATTCCAATGCACTTCTGGCTGGTCTCCCATATTCTGTAAACTTGAGGTTCACAGTCCGTGTCTTAACATGACCCAAATCCCTTTTCCCGATCACCCTTATGCTTGCTGACAAGACATTGGCTCCTGTTCGAGCAACGTATGATTTTTAAATTCTCATCCTTGTTTTTAAATCTCTGAATGGCCTTGCTGAATGGCCGCCACATATCTCTGTGATCTCCAAACCTGCAACCTTTCGAGGTATCTGAGCTCATCAAATTCTGGCTTTTTTGTCCCGATTATAATTGTTCCACCTTTGCTAGCTGTGCCTTCAGTTGCCTAGTCCAAAGCTCTGGCATTCCCTCCCTACACTTCACCACTCTTTCCTCCTTTGAGACACTTTTCAGAACTTACCTATTTAGACCAAGCTTTTAGTCTTCTGACCTAATAAAATGTTGCGTACCTCAGTGTCATATTTTGTTTTACAATGAAGTACCTTACAATGGACGCGTGAAGTACCTTGGAACACCTTATTACTCTCACTAAGACATTATTATAAAATACAGACAAAACTGTCATTCGCATTTTTAGTGAAAAATACTAAGTCAAGCTTTAAAAAAACATCATCGTTGTCAAATGTTGAGCACTACAACCAAATTAGGAGATGGAACTAGTTGCTTTGAAATCTTCAAAGTCGGCCTTTTTGCATTCCTTTTGATCTATTTTTTTTAAAAATCAAACTGTTCATTATTTAGTTAGTTATTTGTGTAGACATTCAATGCTGTACTTTTCAATTTTTAACTTGAATGGAACGAAAAAGCCTCATCCTAAAAATAAAACTGATGCAAATGGTGCCTATTTATTTCAATGCCAGATAGAGATGCACTCTCATTAAAATGTTCTAATTGAGTATTTTCTTTCTCAGCAGTTGGCTCATGTTGACTATGAACAGGAAATGATATACCGTTCTAAAGCCCCATCCAGCTTAGGTGCTTAACTGTTTCTGCAGAAGCATTGGAACAGTGTTTCATTAGCTGATGCAGCACATCCATTTAAGCCATCAAACCCAAACAGCTACTCACTTAGTAATCTATAGGCTGCAGCACTGGATGACATAATTTTCTGCTTACTGGGTTTTTATTAGTCCCCTGACGGACCGTCTCCCCGCCCTTCTGAAACACACTGTAATTCAGCAGAAAAAACAATGGATTCAGACTTCCATTGCCACACTTGGCTCACTCTGCAGCTGATATTGTTTTGTAGCCGGTATTGCAAAACTGGCTCCACTTCTGAGTCACACTAACATTGTTCAAAACAAAGTACATTTACGCCTGGAAACTGTTGGTGCTGCTGTCTTCATATGGCAAACAGCTGTGCATGTAATAAATTATTGAACAATCTGAATTCTTTGGCTGAGGTGAATTATTTCTGAAAAGTATGTTCCAGATTGTAGTCACCATTATTAATAAAGTGCTTAGTCCTTACTTTTTAAAAACGGATTGGTGTAATGCCTGTTTTCATAGAATGCTATTTTGAGGTCATTTTGCCCCAACTAATATCCTCCCCTCCTCTTCCTCTCCTTCAGGCACTGGTTCCTTGCTAAGATATCACTCCCCGTCATGTTATTCAGTGATTGCCAGTAATCTATTAAATCATACATGGAATCCCACCCAAACTTAGTCCAATCTTTATCTGAAATTCATACACATCAGGGTTCACTGGACAGTGGACCAATTTTCTGGGCAGATGTGTCCATATCTAACCTCGGTTCACAGAGGCCCATTGTTGTGCCCCATACCTGGTTTAGATTAGTTAAATCAGCGCAAATCAGGGGATCAAACATGGGACCTTCCCTGACTGAGCAACTCATTCCTCAACAAATTGAACCATCCTATGGAACCCCTCTCATATCGATTACATGTAATCCATTTCATACATCTTCTAATATGCACAACAATCAGGCTAAAGAAGAAAGTCTGCCCAACTAAGTTAGGTTTCGCTTTTATTATTCGATTCTGGGTGTAGAATTTCACCTGCACCACCGGGTTGATCACTGACCTGTGGTAGATGCTATTGCTAATTGTGCTTTTACTTAATTGCTCTGTTTTAATAACCTTTGCTCTAGAGTCGCCAGGTATCTTTATGATACCACCACGAGGTTCAAAGCCAAGTGCTGATCAATAACTCAATACACCAGTTAGTAAGTTTCAAATCAAAACACATTTATTATACACACATTCAATCACTACTCATGCATAAAACTCTACTTACTAGACTATCTCTAACACTAAAAGGCCTATACTTAGCTTTGGAAATGGCCCACCAGGTCAGGGGAACAATGGCCTTTCGTTCGATTCTGAGTCTGCAGGCTTCAAGCTGGTATGGGCTAGTAGCTAGGAGCGCCTATCTCATAGCATGCGTTGACTGGAGACTTACTTGGTTGGTGCAGCTGCTAGGCAGGTATCTCCTTGTTGACAGTCACGGTCAAGAGTTGTTTTGAGCTGCTGAGAGACCCTGCCAAGAAGAACGAATTGAACTTGGGGAATCAGTTTTAAAGCCCCCAGGGGTTTTGCGCCCTTTTGGGCGGACCCCAGACCTGGTCCCAATCAATTGGACCAAGTCCCAATCATTTGGATCGATTTCTCCAATACTGGAGCTGTTCCCTGGTCGCTGGGCGGTTCCTATGTGTCCGTTGGCCTTCCTTTGTCCTAGCTCCCGCTGGCGCCGGGGAGTCTGGTTTGGTCCCGATCGTTTCAATGTATCTAATTGTTCCTGGGGATTGCTCATTAATATGTAGATGGTTGCTGGTTTTGGTTCTGTCTGGGTTTCTGCAAGTCTTAATACACAGGAAACCTTGCACCCGTTTGTTTCCCTGTGCCTGACCACTTTTCCCTGTATTCTTTGCGGGCCTCCATTTTGGAATCAGGAAGTGGCAAACCCAGGTGGCTACAATGCCTCTCATAGAAACCCTTTATCTTAGCTGTAGAAGATCAAACTGACTCTGATTTTTGAAAGGATAAATAGTATACCAATAACTTAGTATCAATGCTGGTGCTCCCATGAGAATATCAAGCCTATTTCTGTATCTTCCACGAGGTTGACTCACAAAAGGAGGTACCTAAAATTGGCAGCAGGATAAATGATGATTACATAATATTGCACTGGAACTATATGGCACAGGAACAGGCCATTCAGTCCAGCCATTCCACGTTGGTGCTTATGCTCCTGTCATGTGAGAGTACCCTGTAAGAAATGGGTGTTTAAGACATGTACATTTAAGAAATGTAGCTGCTCATGTTACTGGTCTGATGTCAGAGTGTGGGTGGAGCTGAACTCTACTGCTTTTTTTTTAGTTTCAGTTTGAGAAGAGCGTGGGTGCGTCTGTGTTCTTTCAGTGAGCTGCACTGCTGTTTATCTCTCCCGCGCAAAGACTTTTTATGAATCATTTGGCAAACTCAGAATTGTAAAAAGGTATTAAATGTAACCCTAATGTGTTCCTTTTTGAAGGTTTGTTAAGTCTTTTGGACGCTAAAAGGACAGCATACAGGTTACGTAGTATTGTATCCTTTGGGGGTGTATTTGAATTAATGGTTGCTAAGATATTCACAGTTTGTTTGAAAAAGGTTAACTTGGGTTCATAGAATAAACATTGTTTTGTTTTAAAAACCAAATTTTCTGCTGTACCATACATGTAGAGTAAGCTGTGTGCTTCCCAGACCACAATCTATTAAAAGTTGTGGGTCAGGTGAACTCCATGATACACTTTGGGGTTTTCTAAACCCTGGCCTATAACAATTGGGGCTCGAGGGGGATAAAAGTCTATCTATTGGATTGGCTTAGTGAACTTAAAGACAGTGAGGGGTGAGCATATTGTGGTTGCTTTTCAGGTGTGGTATTCTAATTTAAGTAGGGAGTGTGTTGTGGACAATGGCTTTCAGAGGCTCAGAAGTTTTTGGGGGTGGAGATAGTCACACACAGTACCTTACGGACAGAGACTAAAAGCAGACTGTTACATTTGGCAAAAACATTGCAGTTCACATTACCTGACAAAATGGGAAAAGATGAGGTAATTATGGCGGTGGCTAAGCATTTAAAGTTGCCTGAGATACAGTTCGACACATTGGAAAAGGCAAAAATGCAGTTGCAAATTAAACAAATGGAACATGAGAAAGAATTAAAGCTGCTTGAATACGAAAGAGAGAGAGAGGAAAAAGAAAAGGAGAGAGAAGAAAGGAGAAAAGAAAGAATAACCCTAGCACAACAAAAAGAAAAAGAAAGGCAGATACAGATCAGGGAAAAAGTTAAAGAGAGAGTTTGAAATTCAGAAAATGGCCATGAAACATGACAGTCAGTTAAAATTGGCAACGTAAAGGGAAACGTACAGTTGGATGACAGTGATGCGGATAGTGAGAAAGAGCGTTAAAGTCGAAGGCTTGGTGGGAATCTATTTAAATATGTCCAAGCATCGCCACGGTTTGACGAGAAGGAGGTTGAAGCCTTTTTTTATTTCATTTGAGAAAGTAGCTAAACAAATGAAATGGCCACAGGACATGTGGGTATTACTGATTCAAACAAAGCTGGTGGAAGGGCTAGTGAAGTGTTGGCATCACTACCGGAGGTGGTATCTGGAACGTAAGGAGGTGAAAAAATCTATCTGAGGTGCATATGAACTAGTGCCTGAAGCCTACAGACAAAGGTTTAGAAATTTAAGGAAATAATTTGGTCAAACATACATGGAGTTTGAAAGACTCAGAGTAATTTTGATAGGTGGTTATGGGCTTTGAAAATAGATCAAACGTATGAAGCTCTCAGAGAAATTATAATTTTAGAGGAGTTTAAAAATTCAATTCCTGATGTAGTGAGAACTCATGTGGAAGAGCACGGGGTTAAAACTGCAAGGTTAGCAGCAGAAATGGCAGATGATTATGAATTAGCTCATAAATCAAAGCTTGGTTTCCGACAACAGTTTCAGCCTGTGAGGGATAGAAACTTGGGACAAGAGAAATACTCAAGTGGCAAAAGTAAAGGTGATCTGATGGCAGATAATGAGAGTGTACTCAGATTAAAATATAAATCCAGGAGGGTGGAAAAGAAATGAAAAGTTTCAAATGTTTTCACTGTGTAAAAAACTAGGCCTTGTAAAGCCACAGGGTTGGTGGTTGAAGAAAAGCACTGGAAAGGCTGATGTGGTAAAACAGGATAAGACAATGGGGTTTGTTAAAGTGGTAAAGGAAAGCCCAAGGGAAGTGGAGGTGCAAAAGATTGTACAGACTGTTCAAGAGGTGATTGATAAGAAGGTGCAGGATCTGTTTAAAGAATTTACTTGTGTGGGTAAAGTTTACTCGTGTATCAGGAGGAGCAGGTAAAGAAGTCACGATTTTAAGAGATACGGGTGCAAGTCCATCTTTAATGGTAAGAGATGAGGAGTTAAGTAGTTTGGGAAGAATGTTACCAGAAAAGGTGGTAATATGCAGAATTCAGGGTGAGAGGAGTAGCGTTCCATTATATAAGGCAAGGTTGGAAAGTCCAGCGAAGAGTGGTGAAGTGGTAGTAGGAGTAATAGAGAAACTATCTTGTCCAGGAATACAGTTAATCTTAGGTAATGATATAGCTGGATCGCAGGTGGGGGTGATGCCTACTGTGGTTGATAAGCCAGTGGAAAATCAGACAACTGAAGTGTTGAAGGACAACTATCCTAGGATTTTTCCGGATTGTGTAGTAACAAGGTCGCAAAGTCACAGGTTAAGACAAGAGGAGAAATCAAAAAGAGTGAAGACAAAGTTCAAGTGTAATTATCAGAAACGATTTTTGATGAGGTGGTTGAAAAAGAACAAGAACAGGTGGAGGATGAGGCAGATATTTTTAGTTCAGGAAAATTGGTGGAGTCACAACTGAAAGATGTAGAAATCAAACGGATGTATCAGAACGCATACACGGAAAAGGAATCTGTGTGTATACCAGAGTGTTATTACTGTAAAAGTGATATCTTGGATGAGAAAATGGAGACCTTTACATATGCAGGCGGATAAAAAGTGGGCAGCAGTTCATCAAGTAGTCTTGCCAGTAGGGTATAGAAAGGAGGTGTTGCGAGTTGCACATGAGGTACCAGCGGGAGGCCATTTGGGAATAAGGAAAACTCAAACTAAAATCCAAAAACATTGTTATTGGCCTGGACTACATAAAGATGTAGTTACATTTTGTCAATCATGTCATACATGTCACGTGATCGGGAAACCTCACGCAACGATAAAACCAGCGCCCTTAATACCCATTCTAGCATTTGAGGAACCTTTTAAAAGGGTCCTAATTGATTGTGTAGGACCGCTTCCGAAAACAAAAAGTGGGAATCAATATCTTTTGACTATAATGGATGTGTCTACTAGGTTTCCAGAGGCATTCCAGTACGTAATATTAAAGCTAAAAAGATTGTGGAGGAGTTACTTAAATTCTTTACTAGATATGGACTACCCATAGAAATACAATCGGATCAAGGAACAAATTTTACCTCAAAGTTATTCAAAGAAGTTATGGATAGCTTAGGAATAAAACAATTTAAATCAACTGTGTACCATCCAGAATCGCAGGGAGCGTTAGAAAGGTGGGCAACAGACATTAAAGACAATGTTGAGGGCTTATTGTCAAGATTATCCAGAGGATTGGGATAATGGAATTCCATTTGTACTGTTTGTAGTCAGGGATGCATCTAATGAGTCAACCAAATTTAGTCCTTTTGAACTAATTTTTGGTCATGAGGTAAGAGGACCTCTTAAATTTATTAAGGAAAAATTGGTGGGTGAGAAATCAGAAATTACATTATTGGATTGCATGTCAAATTTTAGGGAACGATTAAATAGAGCAGGTGAATTGATTAGACAACATTTGTAAATTGCACAAAATGTGATGAAACGGGTCGCGGACAAGAAATCCAAAGTTCGTAATTTTGCTAGTAGAGATAAAGTTTTAGTGTTGTTACCAGTGGTAGGTAAACCTTTAAAAGCTAGATTTTGTGGACCTTATCAGATTGAAAGGAAATTAAGTGAGGTGAATTATGTGATAAAAACACCAGATAGAAGGAAGAATCACCGAGTGTGTCACGTGAATATGCTTAAAAGGTACTTTGAAAGGGAAGTAGAGAAAAAGGTGGAGGTTTTAATGATTCTAACTCAAAGTGACAAACCAAATCCAGATGACTGTGAATTTGACATACCTCAAATTAAATTGGAAAATGAGGATGTTCTTAAAAATTGGGATAAATTGTTGAGTTATCTTCCAGAGGAAAAACGAACTGGCCTGAAAGAGTTATTGATATCACATGGGCAAGATTGTGGAGATAAATTGGGAAGTACTAAAAAGGCTATACATGATGTAGATGTGGGAAGTGCTGTTCCAATAAAACAACATCCATATAGACTTGACCCTTTAAAATTAGCACAGGTTAACAAAGAGATTGAGAGCATGCTTAAAAATGGCATAATTGAAGTGGGTTGCAGCCAATGGAGCTCACCCATAGTGATGGTACCTAAACCAGACTGTACCCAATGGTTGTGTGTGGACAATAGAAAGCTTAATGCAGTTACAAGAACGGACTCTAATCCTATCCCACGTTTGGAGGATTGCATTGAGAAAGTGGGACAATCAGGTTTTATTTCCAAACTGGATTTACTTAAAGGTTACTGGCAGGTACCTTTATCTGAAAGGGTGAAGGAGATTTCAGCTTTAGTGACTCCAGATGGTATATGCCAATTCAAAGTTATGCCATTTGGCACGAAAAACACCCCAGCCACGTTTCAGTGGTTAACTAACAAAGACATTTCAGGATTACCCAATTGTGCAGTATACATCGACGATCTGGTAATTTTCAGCCAGACATGGACAGAACATTTAAAACATCTGATGGAGTTATTCGATCGACTTCTGGAGGCGGGTTTGGTGATAAACCTAGCCAAAAGTGAATTTGGAAACGCCTTAGTCACTTTCTTTGAGGATTTTTTGATACCCTCAAGTCAAAGGGAAATAATGCGATTTCTTGGCATGAGTGGATTTGATCGAACATTTGTGCAAAAGCTTTGTAGTGTGATTGCTCCACAGATGGACTTGCTTAAGAAATGTCGAAAATTTCAATGGACAGCGGACTTTCAACAGGCATTTGACGGCCTGAAGGCGGTGTTAACCACTGCTCCTGTGTTAGCCATCCCAAATTATACCAAACCATTCAAAGTGGCTGTTGATGCGAGTGATGTGGGCATAGGTGCGGTGCTTCTACAGGACGACGACGAAGGGCTAGAGCGACCTATTGGTTATTTTTCAAAGAAATTGAATTGTCACCAGAAAAAGTATTCCACGATTGAGAAGGAGACGTTTGAGTTTGGTGCTGGCTTTGCAACATTTTCACATTTATGTGACCAGCAATCCGCCTGGCACCGTTATTTATACTGATCATAATCCGTTGACATTTTGAGTGATTCCGGAATAACAATGCAAGGCTATTTCGCTGGCGTTTACTGTTTCATTTCATTTTAAAATAGTACATGTGGCAGGACGAGAAAACGTGATAGCTGATTCTTTGTCACGAATGTGATGAATCAAGACGAATTTCAGTTGGAGGAAGGAGAACAAAAATGAACTATATTATTGTACCTGTTTACGTGTGTTATTTTTTTATTGAAATGAAAAGTATATTTACTGTGTGCATTTCTTAAAGGATGGTGAAAAGGTGAAAATTGAAATATCTTCAAGTTGATGGGTTTTTTTTCTTGGGGGGGGGGGGGAGGTGTCATGTGACAGTACCCTTTAAGAAATGGGTGTTTAAGAAATGTACCTTTTATGAAATGTAGCTGCTCATGTTACTGGAGTGATGTCAGAGTGTGGGTGGAGCAGAGTTCTACTTCTGCTTTTTTTTTTAAAGTTTCGGTTTGAGAAGAGCTTGGGTGTGTCTTTGTTCTTTCAGTGAGTTGCACTGCTGTTGATCTCTCCCACGCAAAGACTATCTATGGATCATTTGGCGAACTCAGAATTGTAAAAAGGTCTCAGTATTAAATGTAACCCTAATGTGTTCCTGTTTGAAGGTTTGTTAAGTCTTTTGGATGATAAACGGACAGCATGCAGGTTATGTAGTGTTGTATCCTTTGGGGGGGGTGTATTTGAATTAATGGTTGCTAAGATATTCACTGTTTGTTTTAAAAAGGTTAACTTGAGTTCATAGAACAAACATTGTTTTGTTTTAAAACCCACTGGTCCATTTTCTGCTGTACCATACCTGTCGAGTAAGCCGTGTGCTCCCCATACCACAACTATTAAAAGTTGTGGGTCAGGTGAACTCCATGATACACTTTGGGATTCTCTAAACCCTGGCCATTACACTCCACTCGAGCCTCTTTCCAGCTTCCCTCACCTAAATTTACCACCATAACCATATATTCCCTCTTCCTCATATACTCGATTCCACTCAACAACTAACCCCACCCACACCTTGAGACTATAGGAAAGAGTGAGGATACTGACTATATTAGTTCATAGAATCCCTACAGTGCAGGCAGAGGCCATTTGGCCCACCGGGTCTGCACGACCTTCTGAAAGAGCACCCTATCTAGGCCCACTCCCCCCCCCCACCCTTATCCCTGTATCCCTATCTAATCTGCACATCTTTGGACTCTAAGGGACAATTTAGCATGGCCAATCCACCTAACCTGCACACACCTTTGGGCCGTGGGAGGAAACTGGACCAGCCAGATAAAACCCACACAGACACGGGGCGAACTTGCAAACTCCACAGTCACCCAAAGCCGGAATTGAACCTGGGTCCCTCGCGCTGTGAGGCAGCAATGTTAATCACTGTACCACTGGCATGTTTTGTAGTTTCCCTGACACCACATGAAAAATGTCACAGGGAGGAACTTTGCTGCCCCACCACAGCAGGGGCCGAAATGGAAAATGCAGCAAGTAATTAAAAACTCCACTGACTTTGGCAGGACCCAAGATCCTGTCTGGAGGAGATGTAAAATTCCGCCCATAATAATCTTGCCTGACAATATCAGATTTCCCAAGTAAAGTGTAACAAATTGGTTAACTGCACAGTTAACCTATTAGAATAAAGAGAAATCTTATATTTATAGACTGTTATTTATATCCCCAGGACGTCTGAAAACACTTCACAGAAGGGAATTAATTTTGACTGTAGTCTTTTGTTTTGTGGACAAGTGCAACAACTACTTTGCATAAGTCAACACTCCCATGAACAAGTTAGTTAAATTGTTTTTCCAGTACTGATTGAGAAATAAAAGTTGGCCAGGGCACTCCGAGAACTGCTGTCTTCATCATGCAAAGACTTAAGATCCTTTATGTCCACAAACAGCAGAAAAAACCTTCATTTCACAGCTTATCAGAAAGACTATCCCAAAACTCCCCTCAGCACTCTAGTGAAGGTCCAGTCTAAGAGTGTGATTGAACCAAAAGGGACCTATGTCCCATAACGAGCACGTTTAGTTGCTTGTTTCCCAGCACTTGCAGCGCCGAGAAACACGACTATCTAACGCAGGGGTGGGCAAACTTTTCCGTGCAAGGGCCGCATTCAGAAATTCACAATTCACAAAGGGCCGCATAGTATATTAAGTAAAATAATTACTTCACCCGGTTATGATTCTGGGCGCCTCATATAGAACATAGAACAGTACAGCACAGAACAGGCCCTTCGGCCCTCGACGTTGTGCCAAGCAATGATCACCCTACTCAAGTCAACGTATCCACCCTATGCCAGAAAGTAATCCAACAGCCCCCCCACCCATTAACCTTTAAAAAAAAAATTTAAAAAAAAAAAAATTTTTTTTTTTTAGAAAATTTTTTTTTTTTTTTTTTTTTTAATGACTTGGTGGGCCGCAGAAATACCTTTGGCGGGCCGCATGCGGCCCGCGGGCCGTAGTTTGCCCACCCCTGATCTAACGCATCTCCGGTTAGATACAGGGCCTCGGCGGCAAATGCGTAGCCAAGGCCGCACTTAGTCCCATTTCCTACACTGGAGACCTGCTCGCTAAAACTCCTCAGTGCAGGAGATAGCATTCCGATGTCTCAACCCCCCGCACGAACTCCCCAAAGCCCCAACTCACCTACAAGGAGGTCCCCGGCACCCAGGAGGTCCTCGGCAGCAGCCCCCCCCCCCCCCCATCGCCCCCTCCCTCACATGCACAGGACACCCCATGGCCTGATTGCCACAATGCACGAAATGCCAGCCTGGCACACTGGCAGTGCCCCTGCCAGCTGGCTGTGCCACCTGGGCACCTTGGCTGTGCCACGCTTGCACCAGGTGACACTTTCAGGGTGCCAGGCTGAGGGCCTCCGATCCCCTGGGAGACCCCCACAAGTGCCGAACATCTGGTCCCTGTTTCTGGGTACAAGTTCTGAACTGCGCTTGCCCGAGGTCTCCAACGCCTTGGTTACCTCAGGGAACTGCACATTAGTGAGACTTACTACTTTGCTCTAATATGCAGATTTGCCAAAATGTGATCCTGACCACAATGGTCATATCGTGACATCTTGCGAAATCTGGTCAGATCTTGCGAGGCGTAGCACGCCGGATAGATCCAGTGAGCGGGGGCTCCCAGCATTTACTGACGTTCTTACGCCGTGGAGCGCTGCTTTTTGGGCCCTGCGTGGCTGGTAGATCACATCCTAAATTACAGTAAACACTCTCATCATGCACTAGGACATGAACCAATGAACTTTTAATTTAGAGGTGACAATATTACCCCTAAGCCAAGCTAACATTAACTCCAGCTCCACTCAGCCTCAGCCACAAATCTGTATCTTTTCTTGGTATCTCTTATCTCAACTCATATCCCCTCAAGTTCATCTTACATGAGGCCTATTATCTGCTTTCTCGATCCTATTCCCATTAACTGCTGACCACATAACTTCACTTCTGGACTCGTGTTAGTTTCTTTCCTGAGGTTTCCTCCCTCTCTTTTTCAAATTTGCCATGACCATCCCTCTCCTCATGAAACAATCCTTGGCCACTCTGTCCTTGCTAACCATCACCTATCTCCAACTTCCGTTTCCTCTTCGTAATCCTTGAAAGTGTTGTCACCTCCCAAATCCATGCCCATCTTTCCTGGAACACCATCTTTGAATCCCCAATCAGGTTTCCACATCTGCCGGAGTACCAAAATAGATCTTATCAAAGTCGCAAACGTCATGTCATTTGGCAATAACAAAGGTAAACTATTCCTCCTCATCCTCTTAACACCCTCCAATCTCTCCCATAAATTATCCGCCTTGTTGGACTGCATGCACTTGGTTCAATTTTTTCCCCACTGTGACAAATGGAGGCTTTTAGGAATATGTGTTCGGCAATTTAAGGGTTAAAAGCCAGGGTTATAGTGTGCTTGACCAAAATGGTCATTATTTTTTTTTAAAGAATTCTGTTTTTCAAAGTACTTTAGGCACCAGAAGATGAAATTGACCAAGAGGAATGTGTTTGTCAGTCTGGGCTAATAGACTGTGGAAGTGCAGGGCCACGTATCGGCAGCCGAAGCGGGGGGGGCGGGGTTGCTGCGCTGCCTGGGGGAAAAAGAGAATCCCAACCGGGGCCCTGCTAGTCCCCTGCAAATCAGATAATCACCCTGGACTTTCTCCAGGTAAGTCCAGAGTGATTCGCGCGTGTTTTTTCATGGTCTTGGGAACGTCCCGCCCAATGTGCTTTCAGTCCTGTAAAGTTGATTGTTTTTTCTGCTTAGGGAGGTGATGTCAGTGCTGGGTGGGGCTAAGAGAGAGTGAGAGAGAAATTATGAGAAGGCTCCTGAAGAGGTCTGAGCTGGCTACCACACAGTCCACAAGTAAATGCAGTTTTCTTTCCCAGTGGGATAATTTTAAAAAGAGTAATAACATTTTAAAGCAGGGCAGTCTTGTCTGAAAACAAGGAAGAGGCTGAACCAACCCAGTTGAAGCAGTTATTTGAAGATATTCAGCCAGAGTCTGCAGGGGTCTAACTGGGGCCCAAATCTGTTCTACAAAGCAAGTATTACTCTATGCCCTGCTGATTTCTAATCTGGATTGAGAGCTGTATGTTTCTTGTTTTGTTGTTTAATGAGGAATTGAGTAGCAGTGTTAAGGGGTAATTGTAAGCTGTTCTTTAGGGTTGTGAAGTTAAAGAGTTTAATATTGTATTCATTTATTTTAAAATACCAAAGCCCTAATTTTTTTCATGCAATCACTCATGGAGCAACCATTTGGGTCAGTAGAGAGAGAGACGGAGCTTGGCATGGGGTAATGAGGGGGAGGTGGAGGTGGATGGGGGCATCAGGATTGGCATGATGGGGGATAAGGGCTGGAGAGCTGTTTTTTGTTTCAATTTTCTAAAAAATTGATTCAACAAAGTGCCAGAGCACAGAATTGGACCTTCTGCCCAGGCCGCATCCGCACCTTGTAACCTCCACTCATCCAGGGAGCAGCAGACATAACTTCTAATATGGTTTAACACAATTTCCCATTGAAGCCACCCCACCGGGAAACATGCGGGGGGGGGGGGGTTGCTGCACTGCCTGGGGGAAAAAGAGAATCCCAACGGCCGGGGAATTTCCCCCCCCCCATCTTTGGTGTGATAAACAAATATGGTAGACACAGCAGGCAATTCTAGTTACTAAACCTGATCATACGAACTCTTGCATGGTGGCGAATAAATGCACAAGTTTCAGTTCATACGAGATTCTGTATGCTTACAGAAACAATAGTCCTGTCAAGCAGAAGAAAAATTGTTCCTAAAAGTGTAAACTGTAACTCTCTGGAACTACATTTTACCAGCACAGCTGAGGTCTGGGTTTGAAAGCAGGGTGTAACTCCATTTAGGAGGGTAGTGAGGCCCAAAGAGACTTACTCCCAGGGGTGGTCAATTAAGTGGGGTCTCCTTCCCGATTGAGGATTGTTGACTGTCCCCAAGAGCTGCCAGCCCAAGGGCCAGTGCTGAAGCTACACCTGCAGGACGAAGATACCTCAATGACTGGGTGGCTTCAGTAATAACCTTTGACCCGGAAGGAGTACAGCAAGTGAAATTTGAAATTGCTTTAAAAAGGTCTATGGAATCTGTAATTGTCATTAAGAATGTTCAGAAAGGACTTTCAAAAATTTGCATCAATTTTAAAGAGATCAATTGTAATCTTCTTGAATACGAAACACTGGTCCATGTGACCTAGTGACACTTGATCCAGAAGCAGTACTGATAGGAAGGAAGCCATGGGGCCAAGGTACAAATACGATCACAAGAGGAGGAGCTGGAAGGTGAAGATGATTGGTACACAGATGCATGCACAAAGAAAAAGGAGAGAGGCAGAAAGAGTGTGGTAAACACCACTGGTCATACACTACGTGTATTACGGTACTGCTATTGTACTACAGTCAGTACAGTAAATCCCGGCCTGCTGGCTCCACCTAGCAGGCGCATGTGCACTCTGCTGCGCTGCCTCCATTCTGGTTCCAGCTGCAGGAGGCTTAACATCTAATGCAATAAAGCCTCAATAGTTCACCATTCTGTCTTGTGGTCATTGATGGTACATCAAAGAGGAACACATCAAATTATTGTGAGAGGAAGCAGCAAAGCTCTCTCAGGAAGAGATGAAAACAAATAACTGCAGATGCTGGAATCTGAAACCAAAAGAGAAAATGCTGGAAAATTTCAGCAGGTCTGGCAGCATCTGTAGGGAGAGAAAAGATCTAACCTTTCGGAGTCCAGATGACCCTTTGTCAAAGCTCAAAGCGTTTTCCCTTCTCCCAGGAAGAGGTCAGTTTTTTCTGTTTGGCATAGAGGAGAAAAAGCTCTTGGGCAATGTGAAAGCTGGAAAGTTGTGTGAATAGCTTGGAGATGCAAAGGAATTGGATATTTTCCCAGAATTACCAAAATACAAAGCGGGGGGTGTTATTAGTCATAAAGGGACTCTGCAAAGCTACACTATCAGCACTACAATGACCCATGGAAAAGAGAGTTTATCAAAATGTGCTTTTCTGATCATAACCCATAAACCCCACGATGAAGGTTACTGTCGATTGGGATTCCTGGACTAACTGGCATGAGTAAAAACAGCATAATGTGGAACTGTGAGGCTACATCATACCACATTGGAGAGAAAAGTGAAGTGGGTGTTCGTGGTTCTGTAAGACGCATTTTTGTTGTATCAACTATTTAAAGTGAAATGTTACCTTTTTAATTGAAATGTCACTTGTCTATTAATTCTTGCTTAATTTACATTGATTCTGATTCTTGTTAAAGTAAAAGTTACAAAAAGTGAAATCTTGTTGATAATTTTTTCACCGGATCACAGTGGTTAATGCTGCTGCCTCGCAGCTCCAGGGACCCAGGTTCCATTCCGGCCTCAGGTGATTGTGTGGACTTTGTACGTTCTCCCCGTGTCTGCGGGGGTTTCCCCCGGATGCTCCAGTCCAGAGGTGTGCAGATCCCCCGGATTTCTCCCAGTCCAGGGGTGTGCAGGTTAGTTGAATTGGCCATGGTAAATTTCCCCTTAATGTCCAAAAGATTAAGTGGGGTTACAGGAATAGGGTGGAAGCATGGCTTAAGTAGGGTACTCTTGCCAAGGGCTGTTGCAGACTTGATGGGCCGAATATCCTCCTTCTGCACTATAAATTCTATGATTAACAATCTGAAAATATATCAATACACCAATGGAAAGAACAAGCTTCAATGAGCTGAGTTGATGGAAAATTTGCGGTGTCCTTTATGCACAGCAAGAAGTCTTACAACACTAGGTTAAAGTCCAACAGGTTTGTTTGGAATCACTAGCTTTCGGAGCGCAGTTCCTTTATCAGGTGAGTGAAGAGGTGGGTTCCACAAACTCACATATAGACAAAGTCAATGATGCAAGATGATACTTTGAATGCAAGTCTTTGTAGATAATTAAGTCTTTACAGGACCAGGTAGTGCGAATGGAGAGTGGGATAATCACAGGTTAAAGAGGTGTGAATTGACACAGATAATAATAATGTGAGTAGCACAGATGCATCCAAGGGTAATCTAGATAAACAAATAATGGAGAAAGGAATCAAAAGTTACGTTGATAAGAGTGAGTGGGCAGGAGAGTCATGCAATGCTTAAGGACGGGAGTGGATTGAATGGGCCAAATGGCCTGTATCAAGTCTCCAGAACAATTTGCATGGCTATTGAGAAAGAGCAGGGTAGCGGGACGAATCGGATAGCTCTTTCACAGGATCGGCTCAAGCATGAAGGGCCAAATGGCCTCCCTCAATGCTGCATGATTCTGTTAGGTTTTCGTGTTAAAATGAAGCACGCATCCTAAAAATTATCAAATGGGTTCCTTATTGAAGTGGAATCATTGATTTGATCATGAGAAAGAGCAGAATAATACCAAACCAGGTCTCATTATTTAACCTGTAACATTGTAAATGTAAACGAATGACATATTCATAGCAAAATTAATTGACTTTTATTCTTCTATAGGTCAGTTGCCATGATGCAGAGAGAATGAAGCATTTTAAATATTTTGATTACAGCAGAGGAATGTGCTCAAACATATGTTTGCTTCAATAGAATACTGAAACACAAACTCAAAGAACTCAACATATTATCCCAAAGGTTTGCTAATTAATAATCCTAAAACGTTTCAATATATAAATTTTAAGTACCTTACTCTGCAGTAAAATTCACAATTCACTGCCATACAAGGAATCACTTTTATCATTTTCACTTAATTTGGTCGAAATTGATAGACCCATTTGTACATTCTGGAATATAAAGGGGGGGGGGGGGGCAAAGAATTCTCCACTCCTTGCCACTAAGATCAGGAATCCCGATCGGGCAAACAATCCCGCGGCAGGGCAAAAATCAGGATTCCGCCAGGTGACAAACCGGTCGCGAGTCTCCAATCCGCCCCACTGACCATAGCGGGTTTTCCAATGGCCCAGTCAGGCTTCCCAGCCCAACACTGCAGGATCATGCAAATAGCACTTTAGAGCTATTTTACATGTCACTGCCGGGTGGGACGCACCATTCAAAAGCCGGTTGCTCCGGTCCCACCAGCCAAGAGTCCCGCTGGTGTGATTTGGGGCATGTATTCAGGAACGTGGACCTGACAGCTTACAGTCCAAGGGGTAGCAAAGTGTTAAGTACCCTCCAAACAATAGCCATCAGAGTGCCAAGGGGGTCCTTCTGGGACATGAAGGTCAGAGTGGGCTTGAGCAGGGCAGGAGGGTCTCGGGTTAGGGTCTTCCCTGAGATAGGGCTTGTTTGGCTGCTCTCCCAATCTTCAGCCCCCTTCATAATCACTCAGTATGCAAAAAATAAAGTTTGCCCATAATTCATTGGAACTGTTTTTATTTGTAGCCACAAATCATTTAAACAGTCAGTCAGTGTGTAAAAGTTAAAGTTTTCCCACTATAAAGTGAAAATATTCTCATCTGTACCCCATACCACTTAAACAACCACTGAGTTAGTCATAAATACATGGCCTTCATAATAAAGTGACGGTGTTCTTACCTCCTGAACCCTTTAAAAGATCTGTCAATATGCAAAGTTTAAATGACTGTGAAATGAAGATGAAGGTTTTGCCTTTAAAGTGGTTTTCACACAGTCAATTTCATTGCCTTTTGAAGTCTCTTTGTTCTTCAGTGCTTCCTGGAAAGTGAGGGGAATCCCCCATTGCTGTTCTTTCGGTGAGAACAAAGAGGCAGATTCACAATTATTTGTCCTTAGAGAAACTACTGCTATTCTGACTTAATGGATCCCTGCAGTGCTATAAAAATAAACAACCTGATTCTACTCTTTTGAAGGTACAGTGAGCCATCAATCAAAAGTTTTTTGGAAACTATGAATTGTGAATTTCAACGTAAACAATCCAGTTCAAAACACTCAGCCTCCTAACCATACACACTGACTTTTATACATCTTGGAGTAAAGTGCTTTCACAGCAGAAAGCACTTAACTGCTTTTGGGGTGGTCATGAGCTGTCAATCATAGCTAGATGTTTATTGCAGTTTGTTTCACAGCAGGGTACTTCAGGTCCATTAAAACACAAAAGGAAATGAAAATAATCAATTCAGACATCTGGCTGCCTGGAAGCGGTAAATTACAGGCTACTGAAAGATATTGGGCAGCACAATACATCAAGCTGAATATGGAACGAGCCACCAGGTTACCCGGGAGCAGTATTTGCCGTCATTGCCGGGATGCCCCAGGTCCAGAGGGTCGCCATCGACGGAATGATTGACCCCTACGAGCACCGCCGCATGAGGGGGTGCACTTCATTAACCGAAAGGGGTTCCACTCCATGAACGGCAGCTGGTATGTGGCCATCAGTTGCACATCATGCACGCCTGCACCAGATACACTGGCAGCGTGCATGACGCCGTCCTCCTGGCGCACATGACGGATCCTGACAAATTTGAGGCACACTCGTGGGTGAGGGGTTGACTCGTGGCCGACAAGAGTTATCCGCTGCGGTCATGGCTCATAACGCCTATCCAGAGGCCTCAGACCGACATGGAGAACTGCTACAACAACACCCATGGTGCAACCAGAGGCATGATCGAGTGGTATATAAGCATCCTGAAGATGCGGTTCAGGCACCTGGACCGCTATGGAGGGGCTCTCCAGTACAGCGCTAGGAGGGTCTCCCACATCATGGTGGCCTGCTCTGACCTCCACAACATTGCGCAGCAGGGTGGCGATATTTTGGAGGAGGAGGAATAACGGCAAGCCTCGAAGCCTCGAACGGGGCCTGGTTCGACCATCCCATCCTCACACTTTCTCTCCCCCCACCACCCCACCCCGCACATGGACCTCCCTTCATGCCTCCCACCTGCCGTACTACAGGGTGCGGCCCTGGATTGGCAGTATCAGCGGGTTTGTTCAATGGATGTAGGATGATGACGACCTGCTCCACAATGAACCCTGGTACTCTGCAACACTGGACGCAGTCTGACTCCTGCCCTCGGTAACACTCTCCACCGAACACCCAGGTGATCACTGCATGCGTGCTGACTAGTCCATCTCACAGCCCCATCGAACCCCTGCGGTGGCGGAGGTGGGGAACGGATCTGGGGTAGGGTGTTGGGGGAGGCAGGGCCGGGAAATGGGGCAGTGTACAATGGCTGCCCTGGGGGCTTTGGCCCATGCCCACCTCCAATGCCTGCACCCAACACCAGTGGGCTCCCACCCCCACCTGGCACAACCCTGTGCTCTCAGCCCAGCCCTCATACCCTTCTGACAGACCCCGAGACAGTTCAGAACGTGGTGAACAGGTGTTTACTGTGCTATTTTCAGGTATTGTGCTCCAGCGCCTATTGCTAACCTATGTGCTGCACCCATGGCAACTTAATGGTGTCTACCTTTCTGCCCTCACGGGCCCTAACACTCCTTCTAGATGGTCCCCCAAGCGATAAATCAGGATTGACGCGGCCTGCAGCAACTCTCGCCCTGAGACCCGAGTCCTCTTTGATGGCCGTACTCTGGAGCGACCAGGCTTGGATGTCTTCCAGCTGTCACAGGTTGCATGGTGCCACCCTGTTTTCCCACTGGATAGGTGGGGAAGTATTCAGGCGTGCTGTGGTGTTCCAGCACCTGCCCTAGGGGCAGTGTGGGGGGAATGGTGGTGGGGTTCTGGACACCCCCACTATTGGGAACAGCCTTCTTGCATCTGCATACTTCAGTAGGACCTCTCATTTTTTTTAAAAACTCCAAGGAGTAGAAGCCTAACCTGTTCAAACTTTCTTCATAAGAGAAGCATTTCATCCAAGGAATAAGTCTATTGAAATATAAAAAAATCATTTTTGGAATAAATGCATATGTTTAGTATTGTGTGACCTCTCTATTCCATTCCCGATTACCCTTTCATTATCAATGCAAGCTCAGAGCTACAGTTTTATAGACCATAGTTAACTGTGAAGCTCTGTCACTTATTGTAGCAAATAGTTACTGTATAGCAGTCAAAGTACAAGATCAGCATCTTTGAAGATAACTCTATGGATGTTTACAGGTAGATATGTGATTAGATGGTTTTCAGCTGTTCATTGGTGATGGCCATCAGTCTCTCAAAAGGTCATTATGCTCCCAGTGGACAGACAGGAGATGAATGATTAAAAGAACAGCTTAAAATAGTTCACTCTTTCAGCATTCGTAATATCTGTAATACTCATTGATGGTCACCCTCAGCTATTTAAGGAATAAAATGTCAATAAACTAGACTTCAAAGGCTTTTGGACTTCAAAGACTTTGATTTAAATAATGTATTCCACATGAAAACATCTTGTACAATGCCCTAACCATGTGGATATCAGTAATCACGGCAAATTGGGGTCTTGAACCAACAATCGACAATTGGAAAGCTCATTTCAGGGAACAAGACAGCATTTTGTTTATGTAAACAAAGCCTTAATAATGGTACTATAAATTCAAACCAAAATAGCATGATTGAAGTCTGGCTATGAATCCTTCTTATTCTTTGCAGAACTATAATGGAGTTTAAACATAAAATTCATCATAAAGAACCTTCTCCACAAGGATAACACTGAATAAATTCTTCAGTAATGCTATTAATGAAAGGATTATTCAAAAAAACAAGTATCAAGGAAATGTTGGGTGTATTTTTTTCCAATAGATTGAGAAGTTTTACTCGGAACTGGTGTATTTGCTCACTGCCTTTTTCCCTTTCAACATGGCCAGTTTGGCCAATTCCCCAGGCAGCAGCAGATGCACTGAGGTCTAGATCTCCTGGGAGCTGATGATGTTGTGCTTGTTGTCAGGGGCCAGGCAAGGAGCCTCACCTGCGATGTACTCGAAAATATCATTCATGAATGAGATCATGATGAAATGAAAATGAAATGAAAATCGCTTATTGTCACGAGTAGGCTTCAATGAAGTTACTGTGAAAAGCCCCTCGTCGCCACATTCTTGCTCATTGCCTTGGAGATGCTGGTGTCAGGATGGACCTGCCTTATCACTTTATAGATGTAAACAGAATAACTTTCCTTCCTGGAAATTTCCGCTTCTTGCTGCCTTTCACTGGCGCTATCGTCTGGGATTTTTTTTAGTCCTTTTTTTTGAAACTGACACTTTCTTGTCACCAATCATGGTCACAACAAAGTGCAGACACACCGATTACATTGGATCTGCAATGCACTGCAGCACAAATTCTTCAGGTGTAAGATTCTGTTCATAACTCTCTGGGTAGGTTTTCAATCTCAGCCATGCCATGTCACTGAAGGACAATACAAAGATGACAATCAGATGGTCATTTGCATTCCTTTCATGCAAGTATTGTCACAAGTAGGCTTCAAATGACGTTACTGTGAAAAGCCCCTAGTCACCACATTCCAGCGCCTGCTGGAACAGGAATTGAACTCATGCTGCTGGCCTTGATCTGCTTTATAAACCAGTTGTTTAGCACATTGTGCTAAACCAGCCCCTTCATGCACCTCAATATTACGAGTTACAGAATTGCAGTGGGGAAGCCTAGTAGCTGATTATGTAGCGGCAGACATATCTGGGCAGGTGGTTTGTTCACATCAAGATATTTAGGTTCAAGGTTAGAAATTCCTAATGGTAATTTTTTTCTAATACCAGTTTTAATTTGTTTACAGGCTATCTTAGTCATACCTTGTTCTTTGGGCCTTTAAAAGAACAATATTGTCTTTAAAATGTGTTCTGCAATGATGAAAATGTTAAGAGTTCAAGTTATCTAATATCATTAGAGGGTGTTGTGTATTTGGTAATGGCTATATTGTGTGAAACTTACAATAAAAATTTCAAAAAACACTTCTAAATTTTCCTGTTTGAATTTCATTTCTCATGACATATTTGTTGAACAAATTAATTTCATTTCCAAGGGTGGTGTAATATTAATCAAGGGGAGAGGTGGAGGAGATGTCACCTCAGGTAGGAAGAACATGGAGAGACAATGTAAAATAAGGGGTAAAATTCTAAAAGGGGTGCAGGGGCAGAAGGACCTGGATGTAAATGTGCAAAGATCATTGAAGGTGGCAGGACAGGTGAAGAGAGCAGTTAATTACTTCTTTAACCTGGGGTTACCCCTATCTCTGGATCTTAACGACTTAACCACCTGCTAATGCTCGCATTCTAAGCATTGCCTGGCATCTTTGCATTTGCCTATATAGATGTTTCTGGAACATGCCTCTTCATTCACCTGAGGAAGGAGCAGTGCTCCGAAAGCTAGTGTTTGAAACAAACATGTTGGACTTTAACCTGGTGTTGTAAGATTTCTTACTTTATTAATAGGGGCATAGAGTACAAGAGCAAGGAGATGATGCTGAACTTATGGAAGACACTAGTTAGACCTCAGCTGGAATACTGTATACAGTTCTGGGAGCCACACTATAGAAAGGATGTGAACGCATTGTTAAGAGTGCAGAAGAGGTTTACAAGAATGGTTCCAGGGATGAGAAACTTCCGGTTATGAGGGTAGATTGGAGAGGTTGGGACTGTTCCCCTTGGAGAAAAGAAGGCTGAGTAGAGATTCGAAAGAGATGTTCAAAATCAAGATGGGGCTGAATAAGATGGGGTAAAACTGTCTAGCCTCATAAAAGGATCAAGAACAAGAGGGCACAAATTTAAGGTGATTTGCAAAAGAAGCAAATGTGATGCGAGAAGAAACTTTTTCACACAACGAATAGCTGGGGTCTGGAATGCACTATCTGGAAGTGTGGTGGAGACAGGTTTAATTGAGGCATTCAAGAGGGCATTAGATGATTATTTTAATAGAAACAATATGCAGGGGTATAGGGAAAAGGTAAGGGAATGCCACTAAGCCAAAATGCTTGTTTGGCGAGCTGGTGCAGACACACCAAATGGCCTCCTTCAGCACTGTACTAATTCTGTAATCCTGTGCATTATTTGACTTGTGCTGGTGTCAATCTATAAAGATATGATGATTTAAGTAATCATCCATGAACAGGATTATGGCAAAAGAGAACTAAAGGCTATAAAACAAAATGAAGGCTCATGGGATTGGGAGTAATATATTAGCATAGATTGAGGAATGGTTAACAGACAAAAAGAAGTCAGAATAAACTGATATTTTGGAAAACTGTAATGGGAGTTGTGGAGGGTTGGTTAGTTCAGTTGGCTACATGGCCATTATGTAGATCGGATTAATGCCAACAGCAAGGGCTCTTACTCCTTATTCCTGTTGAGGCAAACTGAAGGACTGACTTTGCACAATATGCTTAGTAAAAATTGCAACACTGCCAGGGTTTAGCAAATAATTGGCACAGAACTCAAGAAGAAGTAGACTTCAAGGAGAATGCACCAGTTGATGGTGGCTGACAGATAACTACCAAGCATTGTTTGAAATTTAAACCAGGCAGCTTGACCCTGATTGATCAAGACATTGTGCTGGGGAATGAATCAGCGAATGGCTGTCACTTTTTATGTTTCGCAGAAGCCCAGAGCAATGTATGCAAATGTTCTTTCTGTTTGCAAAGAACACGGTCCTGTGTATTAATGGATATAGTTTCCAGTACATGCAAATGCACAATACTGCAAGCCCAACTGACAATATTAAATTAGCTGTCAGTGAAATTCGTTGTGCACTGAGGACTATTTAGCAAATGTTGTCCAATTACAGAATCAAATCTCATGTTGGACACTCCTTTTTGAGTTTTGAAAACATGGGCTGGTTGGGTATGGTCTGTAAATGCCTATTCTGAACAGTGGCTGGGACATGGTGTTGATATGATTCAGTCTTTGGGACATACGGCTTATATTCCTAGCATCACGTTGGCATTGAAAATCATACGTCACATTATCCATTTGTGTGATAGGGAGAATGTCTTTTAGGCTTGGTAGAGCATCCTATTAGTGGAGAATATCACTCATATTGTTACTGCATAGTAGCAGTGTGCAACAGCTAGCTTCACCTGGTCTTATATTTTTTAGATACTTTATCCTCCCTTTGATGCTGAAATAAGGTGCATCAACAGTATTCTGCAGGATAGGCCATTTCATGCTGTATAGCACGCGCAAACTCATGTATGAGCCTAAGGCTGTCACTCTTAGTCCTGAAAAGTGCCCAGTCTACTTCATATTACCCTGGAAGAGCAAGGTATTTCAAAGATTTGGGCAACATGTGAAGCTAGCGGATTTAAATTTTAAACAATGTTTGGCAGTTATAGGTCAGTCACCATCAACTGTTGCATTCTCCATAGCACGCTTCTATCAATCAACATTCTATTCACATACAGTATTAATTGTTATTTTCTCCTTATACTGGTATTCTTGTAAAGTGTCCTGATGAGTTTAAAAGCTTTGACATGTCTCTTTTTACAGCAATATATTAATGACTTAGACGAGGAGACTGGATGCAACATATCCAAGCCTGCTGACGATGTAAAAGTTATATGGGAAAGTAAACTATGAGTAGAACACCAAGAGAACGTAAAAGGATTTAGGCAGATTGAATGAGTAGGAAGAACCGTAAGTGGTGGAACATAACGTGGGGAAATACGAAGTTATGTGCTTTGGTCGGAAAAATAAAAAAGCAGAATATTTTCTGAATGGTGAGAGACTCGAAAATATTTGCATTCGCAGGGATCTGGGGGTTTTTTAATGCACGAATCACAGAGAGTCAATATGCGGGTGTGGCCAGCAATTAGGAAAGCAAATTATATATTAGGCACTGTTGAAATAGAGATAGAATAGAAGGGTGAAAAGTTTGATCGGCGATTATATAGAAAGTTGGTGACATCACACCTGGTATAATTGTGTACAAGATATACTGTCTTGGAGGGAGTGCAGCAAAGGTTCGCCACTATGATTCCTGTCCAACGAGAAGAGATGCATAAATTCCCACGAGTTTAGAAGAATGGGAGGTGATTTTATTGTAACAGATAAAATTATTAAGGGGCTTGACAAGGTAGATGCTAGGCAGATGACTTCACAGGCTGGAGAGTTTAGAACAAGGAGGTCACATTCAAAGAATAAGCCTTTGAACAGTTAGGACTATGATGAGGAGTAATTTCTCCACTTAGAGGGTTGTGAGTCTTTGGTTGTGGTTCTCTACCACAGAGAACTGTGGATGCTTCATTGTTAAGTATATTGAAGTTCAGATTGTTTGATCATTGGTAACTAAGAAAATCAATAGTAGGGGAACGTGCAGGAAGGTGTAGCTGCGATCTTACTGAATGATAGAGCAGGCTCAACCACCCTATTCAATTCCTGCTTCTTTTTCTGATGTTCTTTTGTTATTTGGGATGAAGGCATTTAACAAGAACGTGGGAAATTAAATAATCAGTATGAAATAAAAAGGCAGCACAGACTGCTTTGGTTCCACAATTTCAATGATTATTTTCACACAAGACAAGAGGTAAAACCTAAAGTATATTCAGGATATTGGGACTGTGGTAAGGATTTAGGAGAAGCAAGAAGAAATAACACTTCAATTTATCAGAATTTTGCTGAAGTTAATGAAGAGGCTACTTGCCCTCTACCTGAAGTGCCCTCATGTTAATGGGTTTGAGGCAGTCCTAAAGAGACAAATAAATAGCACCTATGAGGAAACGCTTCGACCTGTATACCTGGTATTATTACAACCACTTTAGGTGAAAGAAATTTGTGTTTCCATTTTTCTTCCTCACAAGACAGCTCCACAATTAGTGATCCTCTTAATGATATTAACACTCCAGCCATCCAGCAAAGTATGTAGCACATGGGACTTGGATACTGCAGTTAAATTCCCTGCCAGTTTATCCTGAAATATTGCTGAAATGAAGTAGACTTGAAAACTGATCTCTGATCTTTCATACCAGTAATAACCCAGTTTAAACAATCAAGCAGTGCCCATATTGTTCACTTTCCTTCATGATGGAGTCCATATCAGATTCGTTTGTTGCATTGTACACATGAAAACAGGTTACAACTTACCTGAACAAGTAAAATATGGTGTAAGACAGTGATGGACTTAATAAACTAAATAATTTTTGTGTATATATTACACATACAGACATCCCTAGATCCCTTTGATTCTTTATCCATTGACTCTTTTTATGCAAGTAATAAGTGACTTCTTTAATCTTCCTACTAAAATGTAACACCTCACAATTATCAGGAAAGGCTGAACAAGCTTGACTATTTTCTGTAGAAGCGAGAAGGCTAAGAGCTGAACTGTGCGTTAGAAACAGCAAATGGCACATGACAGAGGCCATTAAGATTATGTGAGGTGTTTTTTGGGTTGATGTAGAGATGTTTCTGCTTATAGGGAAGACAAACATGAGGTGCCAGAAATATACAGTAGTCACTAATAAATCCAACAGGCAATTCAGCAGAAATGTCTTTACCCAAAGAGTGGTAAGAATATGGAATTTGTTGGCATAGCATAGAGCACAAAGCATTTAAGGGGAAGTTAGCTAAGCATCTGAGGGAGAAAGAAATAGAAGGAAAAATAGAAGGATATCCTGATGGGTGAGACAAAGTGCCAGGGGAGGCTCAAGTAGATCCGTGATCTCATTGAATGGTGGAACAAAAAGGGCCAACTTCTACTCTTATTTCTTGTGTGTCAAGCTGGGCTGAATGGTTTGCTTCTGCGTCATAGACACCGTACCTTTCTGTGTGCGTGAGAACTATTGCTATGAGTCAGACCACTACATCCATAAGCTGTCATCTCTCTGGATGGGTTCAAGGGATCAGGGAGATTTTTCTTAAATAAAAGGAAACTGTTCAGCTCATGATGTCAATGACATTACCAGCTCCTGTACCGGGGCTACATACTCGAGAATGAATAGCATCTTTCATCACCTCAAGATGCCCAAAGCACTTTACAGCCAATTTGCACAGAGCAAGCTCTCGTATAGCTTTGCAGAAGGAGGCCATTTGGCCCATCAAGTTTGCACCAACCCTGCAGAAGAACACTCTACCTGGGCCTACCTACCCCTCTGCCCTATCCCGTAACCTTGCGCATCGATCATGGCCATTCCACCTCACCTGCACATTTTTGGACACTAAGGGATAATTTAGCACGGCCAATCCACCTAACCTGCACATCTTTAGACAGTGGGAGTAAACTGGAGCACGCGGAGGAAACCCACCCAGATATGGGGAGAGAATGCATACTCCGCACAGTCACCCAAGATCAGAATCGAACCCAGGTCCCTGGCACTATTAGTCAGCAGTGCTGACCACTTTAAAGGATTATTATAAATGATTAATTTTTGAAAAATATTCAAAACCTCACAAACATCAACGTGTAATACGCAGTCATTTTAATATTAATGTAAATATTGTTTAAAGTAAATAGATTATACCACACCCATTTTTGATTACACCTCTGAAGAGTCTTGAATTTTTTTTAAACAATGAAGAATAACAACAACTCATATTTATATAATACCTTCAAAGTAATAAAACATCCCAAGGCAATTTGCAACAGCATTATAAAATAAAACCAAGCCACGTAGGGAGAATTTAGAACAGATGACCAAAGCTTAGACAAAGGAGCAGGTTTTAAGAAGCATCTTAAAGGAAGAAAGAGGTGCAGAGATATGTAGGAAGGGAATTCCAGAGCCAAGGCCTAGGCAACTGAAGGTGCAACCAGCAAAGATAGAGTGATTAAAATTGGGATACTTGAGGCGCCATAATTAGAGGTGTGCAGATATGAGGCAGGGTGTGGGGTTGGAGGAGGTTATAAAAATAAGGGGTGCAGCTGTTGAGGGGTTAAAAAGGATAAAAAATTTAAAATCAAGACGTTGCTTGACGGCAAGCAATTTGTTATTTTAATCCGTCCCTTTCCCCCACCACAAACTCTAAACAAAATGTACGGAAATAAAAAACAGAAAAGGCCAAAACAATGGAAGTAAAACAATTGCACATCGATCTCTTTACCCAAGATTGTTTTGCATTAGGCTACAAAATGTATAAAAATATTGAAATTATACAGGGCACTGTTTAATCTCTATTTTTGTCTGGAATTTATAACATTTTAATGACTCTTAGCTAAAAGTCTCAAAAATATTTACTCCCAACCAGTTACCTTTGCAAAGAGATTGTAAAATACCCACCTGTTGTCATTTTACCTGGTGATATTGAACTTTACAATACAAATAAAACTTTTTCACTTGTACACAGAAAACATGAGATAATAAGACAGACAACATTCAACACACTGTTACAGGCATATATTTATTCACCAAAGACAGAACTCAGTGAGAACCCAATTTTTCGTAAAGACCCGAAAAATAATCACAAAAAGCATTTTGGGATTGAACAGTCTGCAAAGAGTTCTTCTATACATTTTCTGATTTCTCTGGCCACAGATATAGACTCTACTCTGCTCTCTGTAGAACTTAACATTTGATTATACTGTCACTAAAGTTATACTGCCACTCGGATCTTTCTGCAGATTGCCCTGAACTTGGTATCAAAGGATGTTCCTTGCAACCAGGTATAGACTTCTGTTGCACCTTTAACATCAGGAGAAAGTGAGGGGTTTGAATCTCTATGTTCTGTTGCATTAACACAGCCAAGAGATAAACTTACAAATTCTCTCAGGTCCAGTGAATTAACTGAGCACTTCCAAAAATAACACAAAGCCATTTTGTATGTTGTTCCTTGCCCTATGCAAAGTCAAAATGTCATGTTTGAGGTTTTCTCCCAGCTTCTGTTATAGCATGCCTGGAGGCTGGCTTTGTTACCTAGATACCCTGTTATTTTCATTTTGATATACCCTGTACATCTGAAACTGCTCCACATCAATATGAAAGTGGCAATTTCATCAAGCACTGAAGACTCTGAATCCACAATCTCAATTGACAACCAAACTTAAAAAGTAGAGAAGTTGCCTTTAGGTTGCTCATTTTCAGCACAATTCATCCAGAATCATCCAAAACCGGTCGAAAAAAATCAAAGAATTTCAAATGCAAGTTACAACCAGCGCAAATCAGGTTTCCACAATCTTTTACGCTGGTTTGAAAGATACAATTTGGATGCCAGCCCCTCCCATAAATTTGGCTATTCCCCAGATCGAATTAATCAGCATGGTACGTTTCTGTCAATGGTAACCACTTGCATCCTAATGAAGCTCCTCAAATTCAGTTTGTTTATCAGTGCAAAAGTTTTTAACTTTTAAAAAATGTACTAAAAAAATTGACTGGTATACAGCAGTAAAACTAATAGTTATTTTTAAAAGCCATTTCCAGTTATTTAAAATTAGGTTGGTCTTTGCATTGGACTGCGCATGCTTATTTTATGATAAAACCATTTCCAACTGTATTCATAAAAGTGCACCAGATTACCATTCTCAAATACATTAAGGATATATTTTACTGCAAGGCGAAACAATATTTACCTTTTATATGCTACCAGTTGCACTGGTTCATGGAAGATTTTACATTTGTGATCATGCAAATAAGTTTGAACACAAACTGAACATAAGTTAATTTCAGAAAAAGTGCTTTTTCAAGCACAATTTGTGCCTAGATTGCCCGTACCAGCCTCCCCGGACAGGCGCCGGAATGTGGCGACTAGGGGCTTTTCACAGTAACTTCATTGAAGCCTACTCGTGATAATAAGCGATTTTCATTTCATTTTCAAACAGAAACTCCACCCCTCAGAATCTTTGCTTCTGAATCAACATTCCCCTGTCTGAGAGGCTTCTAGTTATAGATGCACAAAGATGTCATGTAATGAATACACCATCTTTGTAACATCAGTATTAATTCTTAATGTGGTGTGAAAGGGAGGGATTAATTTAGCAGACACATGTTAAAGCTGAACTCATGTTAGATGGGTCAACGTCTAAAACTAGTCACTGTGCGTATTGTATTGCTATGTCCCTATCTATATTTAGAACGAATCAAACTTTCACAGTGGTCTAGAATGACACTCCAAGAATTACTAATATGCGTTTTTAAAAGGGAAACAAGCTACAGACAGGGGTGGGGCCAAAGAGTGCAATGTAGCGCACACCCCACAGAATTTTCGACGAGATGCTCCTGCTGTGATTTGCAAATGGTCCTTCGCGAGACTGTAACAAACAAAATGGGCCTTTTCGTTTTAAAGATAAAGTAAAACAGACCTGAATCTGCTTCAGTGCCCTGTAGTTACCTAAAGTGCACCTCAGTATTTCCCGAAACTACATTGTAATTTCCCAGACAACCCAATTCAACCAATTTTCGGTTGCAAAACTGTAAAAAGAAATGAACCAGTTGTTTTTTTCCAAAATTTGGCTGCCTTAGCAGTAGTTCAAACATTTATTATTTTTAATACTGTATTCCTGCCGTTAACGCCAATACAGTTACAGTACATCCATCTCTACTGAAATTAAACCAGCATTATCTGTCAAATACAAATCGCATCAGTAATTATATCTGATAAAACAATTCTACTCACCGCTAGTACTCATTTCGATTCGATGTTTGAGACCTAAAACAGGCTCAACTTACTTCTAGCTTAGCCCTGCGGATAAGGGGTGTTGCACACAGATCAACCTGTTACTCAATGCGCAAAAAACAGCATGCGCATGTATCTTCTTTTTTTTTTCAAACACCGCCGTTGGAAAATAGGTGCTAATTAAAACAGCTGGCACCAGTACGTTTTTTCCCCCCTCCTTTTTTTTTCTGTGAATGAAATGCTACGGTTTCTCCCGAGTTTGGGTTTGTCGTGCTGCAGGAGCAGAGTGATGAACAGAGTGCGTGTGTATGTGTGAGAGAGCCGCTGTCACTCAGTAGAATGCGGCTTCTGGTCCTCGCGCGCTCTCCTCCCCGGGCTCTGTCCCTGAGCGCGAGCCGCAGACACCGCCGCAGCGCGAGCTCGGCGCGCTCTCGATCCCTCCCTCTCGCTCTCTCTCTCTGCGCGCGCGCCCCCAACCCGGGCAGCCCCGGGAAATTCAAACGCCCCGATGCCGCGCGTGACCTGGTCGGCTGCGGTTTGCGCCATTAGTGCCGCACCGCCCAGCTGTCGGGCGCCACCACACAGACGGGGAGAGGAAGGAGATGTTTGTCTGCAGCTGCGCGCACACGTACAGTGCATTCAAACAGCAAAGAAAACTGCGGACGCTGGAAATCTGAAACAATATATGCCCATATATCTGGCTTTTATTTCATATGTTTGAAAGGAAACTTGAATTGATTTCTAGTACAGCTATGAAAATTTATTTCAGTGTATGATTTTCCAAGGAAAGCCTTCCCATCTGAAGCAGCTCACCTATGCACGGTGCCACGGTGGTTAGCACGTCTGCCTTACAGCGGCAGGGACCCGCGTTCGATTCCAGCCTTGGGTGACTGAGTGGGTTTCCAACGGGTGCTCCGGTTTCCTCCCACAGCCCAAAGGTGTGCAGTTTAGGTGAATTGGCCATGCTAGAAAATGGCCCTTTGTGTCTGAGGATGTGCAAGTTAGGTATATTGGCCATGATCAATGTGCGGGGTTATGGGGATAGAGTGGAGGGGTGAGCCTTGGTAGAGTTGATGGGCCGATTGGCCTCCTCCTGCACTGTAGGGATTCGATGGATTCTAAAAAGCTGCATGGGAAGAACAGTTGTTAGCACAGTTGCTTCACAACTCGAGGGTCCCAGGTTCGACTCCCGGCTTGGGTCACTGCCGGTGTGGAGTCTACGTTCTCCCTGTGTCTGCGTGGGTTTCCTCCGTGTGCTCCGGTTTCTTCACACAGTCCAAAGATGTGCACGTTAAGTGGATTGGCCATGCTAAATTGCCCTTAGAGTAAAAAAAAACGTTAGGTGGGGTTACTGGGTTACGAGAATAGGTTAGAAGTGTGGCCTTAAATGGGTGTTCTTTTCAAGAGCCGGTGCAGACTCGATGGGCTGAAAGGCCTCCTTCTGCACTGCAAATTCTATGATTCTATGTATTGGATTGAAAGAAATAAAATAAAGACTTACATTTATGTAACACTTTTCAGAAGCAGAGGACACCTCAAAGTGCTTTAAACAATAAAACACTTTTAAAATGTAGTCACAGTTGTAATGTAGGAAATTGGACAGCCAGAATGCATCCACAAAACTCCCACAAACAGCAATGTAAATAATGACAGTTTATATTTTGGATGTTAACTGACGATAAATATAGGCCAGGACGCCAGAGATAACTCACCTGTTCGTCTTCAAATTAGTGCCAGGGATCTTTCACATCCACCCAACCAAGTAGATGAGGCCTCAGTTTAATGTCTCATCTGAAAGACAGCATCTCCAACAGTGTAGCTCTCCCTCAGTACTGTACTGAAGTACTCCCCGCATTGGAGATTTCTACTGCCTCCCGAAAATACACAAGGCCAACACACCAGGCCGTCCTATCGTTTTAGGCAATGGGACCCTGTGTGAGAACTTCTCTGGCTACATTGAGGGCATCTTAAAACCCATCGTACAACGTACGCCCAGCTTCTGTCGCGACACGACGGACTTCCTACAGAAACTCAGCACCCATGGACCAGTTGAACCATGAACATTCCTCGTCACAATGAACGTCTCGGCATTCTGCACCAGCATCCCCCATGGCAATGGGATTGCTGCAACAGCCTCAGTACTCAACACCGACAACTGCCAATCTCCAGACGCAATTCTGCAACTCATCCGCTTCATTCTGGATCACAACGTCTTCAGCTTCGACAACAAGTTCTTCATCCAGACGCACAGAACAGCCATGGGGACCAAATTTGCACCTCAATATGCCAACATCTTCATGCACAAGTTTGAACAAGACCTCCTCACCGCACAGGACCTTCAGCCAATGTTATACATCAGATACATCGATGACATTTTTTTCCTTTGGACCCACGGCGAAGAATCACTGAAACGACTACACGATAACATCACTAAGTTCCATCCCACCATCAGACTCACCATGGACTACTCTCCAAAATCAGTTGCATTCTTGGACGCACTCGTCTCCATCAAGGACAGTCACATCAGCACTTTACTTTACCGCAAGCCCACGGATAACCTCACGATGCTCCACTTCTCCAGCTTCACCCTAAACACATTAAAGAAGCCATCCCCTATGGACAAGCCCTCTGTGTACACAGGATCTGTTCAGACATGGAGGAGCATAACAGACATCTACAGACACTGAAAGATGCCCTTGTACGAACGGGATATGGCGCTCGACTCATCGATCGACAGTTCCCACACGCCACAGCAAAAAACCGCACCGGCCTCCTCAGAAGACAAACACAGGACACAACCGACAGAGTACCCTTCGTCGTCCAGAACTTTCCCGGAGCGGAGAAACTACGACATCTTCTTCACAGCCTCCAACACGTCATCAATGAAGATGAACATCTTGCCACGGTCATCCCCACACCCCCTCTACTTGCCTCAAACAAACCATTGTTTGCAGCAAACTACCCAGCCTTCAGAACAGCGACCACGACACCACACAACCCTACCATGGAAATCTCTGCAAGACGTGCCAGATCATCGACATGGATACCACCATTACACGTGAGAACACCATCCACCAGGTACGCGGTACATACTCGTGCGACTCGGCCAACGTTGTCTACCTCATACGCTGCAGGAAAGGATGTCCCGAAGCATGGTACATTGGCGAGACCATGCAGACGCTGCGACAATGAATGAACGGACATCACGCGACAATCACCAGGCAGGAATGTTCCCTTCCAGTCGGGGAACACTTCAGCAGTCAAAGGCATTCAGCCTGTGATCTCCGGGTAAGCGTTCTCCAAGGCGGTCTTCAGGACGCGCGACAACGCAGAATCGCCGAGCAGAAACCTATAGCCAAGTTCCGCACACATGAGTACGGCCTCATCCGGGACCTGGGATTCATGTCACATTACATTCATCCCCCACCATCTGGCCTGGCTTGCAAAATCAAACCAACTGTCCTGGCTTGAGACAATTCACACCTCTTTAACCTGGGGTTATCCCTATCTCTGGATCTGTAAAGATTCAATTACCTGCAAATGCTCGCATTCTAAGCAATGTCTGGCATCTTTGAATTTGTCTATAAATATGTTTGTGGAACATATATCTTCATTCACCTGAGGTAGGAGCAGTGCTCCAAAAGCTAGTGTTTGAAGCAAACATGTTGGACTTATTACTGTGCTCACCCCAGTCCAACGCCGGCATCTCCACATCATGTACTGAAGTGGCAGGGGTAATTTTTGTGCTCAATCCCTGGAGGGAGGAATTTGAACCCAGAACCTATTATGTATTCTCATGTATTTTCTTGAATTTTGTTTAATTCCCTTTTCTTCCATGTACTGAATGATCTGTTGAGCTGCTTGCAGAAAAATACTTTTCACTGTACCTCGGTACACGTGACAATAAACAAATCCAATCCAATCCAATGATTCAGAGGTGGGAGCACTTGAGCCACCAGTGATGCACAATGATGGAATACTAAATCTGAGACTGAAAAAAAAAGAACATTGGTAAGATGTCTTTTTGAGTGTAATCATATGTGGAGTTTCCAAAATTATGTTACATCATTATAGCAAATATCAAAACTCAAAATGCCACACAGTTTGATGCTGGCGCACAGTTTTGAGTAAGGTATTATGCACTATTCTTTATTTGAATTTAGACTTCATAGAATCACAGATTTGTTGCAGTGCAGAAGGAGACCATTCAGCCACCATGTCAGCACTGGCTCTCTGAATATTGCATTTCATTCAGTGCTATTATCTTGCCTTCTCCCGGTAACCCTGCAATAGTTTCCTTTCAAATAATCACCTAATTCCCTTTTGAATGCCTCAAATGAACCTGTCTCCAGTTCTGGTGACGTCATTACAGAAAGGATGTTAAAGAGGGTCCGGAGGAAATTCATGGAAATTGCAGCTATGAGGAACGATTGGATAGGCTGGGATTGTTCTCCTTGGAACAGAGGAGGCTGAGGGAGATTTGATTGAGGTGTACAACATTGTGAGGGGCCTGGATAGAGTGGATGGGAAGGGCCTATTCACTTTAGCTGTGACTAGGGTCATAGATTTAAAGTGATTAGTAGAAAGAATAGAGGGGAGAGGCACAGTAGCACAGTGGTTAGCACTGTTGCTTCACAACACCAGGGTCCCAGTTTCGCTTCCCGGACTGGGTCACTGTCTGTGCGAAGTCTGCATGTTCGCCCCAATCTGCATGGATTTCCACCGGGCGCTCCGGTTTCCTCCCATAAAGGCGTACTTGTTAAATGAATTGGACATTCTGAATTCTCCCTCTGTGTACCCGAACAGGCGCCAGAGTGTGGCGACTAGGGGCTTTTCACAGTAACTCCACTGCAGTGTTAATGTCAGCTTACTTGTGACAATAATAAAGATTATTATTAGGAAAAGTCTTTTCACCTAGAGGCTTGTGGGGGTCTGGAACTCACTGCCTGAATGGGAGGCAGAGGTGGAAATCCTCAACATTTTCAAAGGTGTCTGGATCGGCACCTCAAGTGCTGTAACCTGCAGGGAGGACTGTGGACCATAGAAACATATAAACATGGAGCAGGAGGAGGTCATTCAGCCCTTTGGGCCTGCTCTGCCAGTCATTATAATGGCTGATCATCCATCTCAAATGCCTCTTGCTGCCTTCTCCCCATATCCCTTGATCCCTTTCAGCCCAAGAGCTATATCTAACTGCTTCTTGAAAGCATACAATGTTGTGGCCTCAGCTACTTTCTGTGGTCGCAAAGTCCACAGGCTCACCACTCTGGGTGAAGAAATTTCTCCTCATCTCAGTCCTACATGGTCTACCGTGTATCCTCAGACTATGACCCGTGGTTCTGGACTTCCACACCACCAAGAACATCCTTCCTGCATCTCCCCTGTCTAGTCCTGTTAGAATTTTTTAGGTTTCTTTGAGATCCCCCCCCCCTCATTCTTCTGAACTCCAATGAATATAATCCTAACTGACTGAATCTCCCCTCATACAATAGATTCTTGATTAACAAGGGGGTGAAAGATTATTGGGGGTAGGCAGGAATGTGAATAACAATCAGAGCAGCCATGATCTTATTGAATGACTCAGCAGGCTTGAGGGGACCAAGTGGCCTACTCCTCCTCCTAATTTGTATGTTCATATGTAAAACCCAAAATAATTTGTTGATTTACAATTCTTGTACCTCTTTCGGGAGGGCATCAGAATTCACAGAGATTAATGAAGCTTTGTAAATGAATTCCCCTTGAAGTATCAACTTGAAATTTGCAGTGTGAAGAAAGTAATTTTATCAATTACTCTACAAAATGTAGAAATAGATAATGGTGATGTTAAAAAGGTTTGGAAATCATAGTACATTTGTTGGTCACAGTTACATTATTTTTTTCTGACTTAGAAGTAGTAAAACTAGAAGAATAAATGGTACGGATTGAGTGACTTTTAATTTGAGTGTTCTATGCTTATTATTGACATCTATTTTGTTCACCATTAAGAAGATGATGAACATTAAGAAGAGCGGTTGTACATTGGGTGAGGTAACATCCATTTTAGGGGCACAACAAAGCCCTTAAGCCTCCACAGTGCGTGCACACATTTCAAACGGAGGTATGTCAAACCCCTTATTTTGTAAGCATGCACAGACTTAACATCTACCGGCAGCATGCAAAGTATGCAAATAATTATGTCAATTAGTGCGTAATGCTGATTTGACACCAGCGCTGCATATTGGAACTCCACTTTCCAGCCTTGCCCTCCCTTAAACTCACAACCAACTTTTTAAACTCACTCTTACTAACTTTTACAGACGCACCACAGAAAGCATCCTATCTGGCTGCATCATAGCCTGGTATGGCAACTGCTCGGCCCAGGACCGCAAGAAACTTCAGAGAGTCATGAACACAGCCCAGTCAATCACACAGACCCGCCTCCCATCCATTGACTCTATCTACACCAGCCGCTGCCTGGGGAAAGCGGGCAGCATAATAAAAGACCCCTCCCACCCTGTTTACTCACTCTTCCAACTTCTCCCATCGGGCGGGAGATACAAAAGTCTGAGAACACGCACAGATTCAAAAACAGCTTCTTCTCCTCTGTTACTAGGCTCCTAAGTGACCCTCTTATGGACTGACCTGATTAATACTACACTCCTGTATGCTTCACTCCATGCAGGTGTCTATGTACGTACATTGTGTACCTTGTGTTGCCCTATTATGTATTTTCTTTTCTTCCCATGTAGTAAATGATCTGTTTGACTGCTCGCAGAAAAATACTTTTCATTGTACCTCGGTACACTTGACAATAAACAAACAAACATAGCTGAATACGATATTACTTGCAAAGAAAGATCACCTCCCATGAAAGCTGTTAAAAGGAGTTGCCAGTTATTTACTGATAAAAAGTTGCTGATTTATTTCTTCCAGCTATTGTTGCAATTCTGTGATCTCTGGCACTTTCTATCGATGGTCAAAGGAGTTCAATAGTTTACAGTGCTGAATTACATTTTTGCTTCAATTAAGGTTTCTGTAAGAACTGGATAACATCGAACATTAGTTGGAGCGTGTGGGTGGGAGGATTGGGGGGGAGGGGGCTGTGTGTGTTAATGGCGACTATGGATGATCCCTAATTCTTTTTTTGTCATTTGTTTGTATGAACATATGGGCTAATGTTTGGGGTTTGGTGGGAGGATGGGATCATTGTTATTGATATGGGGATTGACATTATATTTGTTATTGATTATTGTTTATTGTTGGTGGGTGTAAATTTGGGAGAAAATGTGAAAAAGGAGGAGAATAAAAAATATTTTTTAAAAAAGTTAAGGTTTCTGTACAGATCAGTTGTTTCCACACAGGCATAGAATAGCTGGCCTTACCTCTTGCATTAAACATCACATTGTCAATGAAGAAGGGCCGTGAAGAGCAGATCGTAGAGGGGCAGAAGGGCTCTCAATGGGGACTTTCGGTGCGGTGGCATGTAACAGCCAAACGCACTTTAGGTGGCTCCCGTGCAGGTCCCGGTACTTTGGGCTTTCTGCCCTTTTTTCAAGGAATTTTCTGGATCTAACCCGCTGGCCCGTTGGGGATGTCAAGGTCAGCGTTGAAGAGAGGCAGAGGAGGGAAATTACAAGCCCAAACAAGGATTCAACAAAGATGGTGGGGAAGCGGCTGTGCCCATTATTCTCGATATGATGGCGGGGTGATGGCAAAAGTACTGGAGAAGTTCGGTGGTGAGATGGTCAAGCAATTCCAGAGGCATGGCCAGGAAATTAGTGTATCCTTTAAAGCCATGGTGGAGGAGGCTTTGGGCCCCGTCAAAAAGCAGCTGGGCAAGATGGCGAAAGTGGTAGGCGAGCAGGCTGAGAAGTTGAAAAGCGTGGAGGAGGCCTTGTCTCAATACAAGTACCGACTCGCATTGTTGGAAGCCGAAATGGTGATTGTCGGCGACAGAAATAAGGGCCTCAAGGTGAAACTTGATGATATGGAGAACAGGTCCAGAAGCATGAACCTGCGGCCGCTGGGTCTGCTGGAGGGGATCGAGGTCTCAAGGCCGACCGAATACTTCTCTGTGAAATTCTCTCAGCTGATAAGTGGTGATGAGTTGTTAGCTGCGCCAGGGCGCACTGGGCCTTGAGGAAGAAGCCGTGATCGCATGAGTCACCGCGTAGGGTGATCATTCAATTCCACAGTTTCCAGAGGAAGGAGCGGGTCCTGGAGTGAGCCAAGAAATGCTGGAGCATTCACTGGGATGGTCAACATGGTAAGAATTTACCAAGACATCAGCACAGAACTGGCGAGGCGACAGGCGGCCTTCAATAAGGTGGTCTTGCACAATCGAGGAATGCGCTTTGTGGTGTTGTACCCTGCAAAGTTGAGAGTCATGTTTGACTCAGGACTTTTATTTCAAAAGTCTGGAGCAGGCTGAAGACTTCATCAGAGATCTTGTTTATTTGCCACAGTTTGAGGGATGCGGATGGGCTGTTGGGTGGTTGGGGTTTTACTCTTCAGGTTCATGTTGAAAGGAGTTGGGTTGGGGTAATGGCTGAGATGGTTATATAGGGGATGTTTCCTATGTTCTGTTTTCATGTTTACTCTTCTGTTTGGTTTAGTAGTTGTTGCGGGAAAAATGGTGTTTCTTCCCTGAGGTTTTGTTTAATATGTGTGAGGATGAGGACCGGGGTGGGGTACAAGCTTGGGGCAGGAACGACGGCGGTGGTTAAGGAATAGGTGGACCTTGAGCGGGGGCGGTGTCAGCTTGCCAGCGCTAGGAAGTAAGCCAGTTAAAGGAAGTCCGGTCAAGTAGGGGGGGTGAGGCTGCAACTTGTTGGGCGCGTTACATTAGGCTGATAGGGTATAATAGTTAGGGGGAGGGGGGGTTAGAGGAGATGGCAGGTTGTCTGCTGACTTGCGTGGGGGGCGGACTGAAGTGACCAGGAATGTTTCTTTTTTCCACCACCTGGGTGTGAGGGGTCACCATATTAGGTGGGTGGGTGGTCTGGGAATCATCGGTAATGGTTGACTCAAGGTTGTGGGCGGGTGGTGAGAGGCCTCCAACAAGGGCAGTCACCTGGAATGTGCAGGCCTGGGGTGTCCAGTCAAAAGAGAGGTTTTTGCTCATTTAAAAAATCTGGGGGCCGATATGATATTTCTCCAGGAGACCCATGTAGAATCATAGAATCCCGACAGTGCAGAAGGAGGCCATTCGGCCCATCGAGTCTACACCGACCCTCTGAAAGAACACCCTACACAGGCCCAAATCCCACACTATCTCCGTAACTCCACCTAGAGCCAATTTGACACAGCCAATCCACCTAACCTGCACATGTGCGAGAGAGATCAGGCGTGGCTTCAGAAGGCTTGGGTAAGCCAAATTTTCCATTCAGGTTTCGTAAGCAGGGCCCAAGGCGTGGCGATTCTCATTTGTTCAGAGAAGGTAACAGCAGATGCGGGCAGGCGGTGTGTTGGGGGCATTAGAAGGGTAACAGGTGGTGTTGGTGAATGTATTTGCCCCTAATTGGTACAATAAAATGTTCATGAAACGGTTGCTGGCAGCGATACCAGATCAAAATGTCCATCAGCATATTATGGGCGGGTGGGGGTAGAGAACATGAGGATGGATTCTTCGCAGACCCGTGCCAAAATTGCACTTGGCACGGGGTGGTGAATCGAAGTTTACGCCAGAATCGGGCCCGGCGCCGCTCCTGCGATTCTCCGGTCCCCAGGGAATCACTCGCGCGCGAATTACGCAGCGCGTCTGGGGGGGTCATTGGCGGAGGCCCTCTAACCACGACTGGCCGGTCGGGACTCTCCAGACTCAGTACGCAGCTGCCGGTGTGGGGGGGATCAAGCACCGGGGGGGGCCTTATGGGTGGCCGGGGCGGCAATCAGGCAGGTCAGATGGAGCAGCACGGGGCAGATCGGTGGGACTTTGTTTGTTGGTCCAGGTCTGTCGCCATCGCATTTGGCTGCGGCCTCCGCCGTGCGCATGCACGGACTTGGAACCGGAAGTGTGGGTCCCATATCCGCAGCCAGAGCTGCATGAAGCTCCCCCCGGGTCCCTGCCAGCCCCTGCAGGTAGGTGAATTGCTCTTTATTTACTTCAGGAAAGTCTCGAGTGAAACGCCAGCGTTTTTACGCCAACGTGGCAACATAGCCCCATTTTTGGAGAATCCAGCCCATAAACTGCACGTTAGAACTGAGGTTGGATCGCTCCAGGTAAAGGTCAGTGGTCCCAGGGGGTATGGCGAAGGGGTTAATTGCATCTATGGAGGGGGGGGCAGATCCTTGGCGGTTCGGGCATCCAGGGGAGAAAGAGTTTTTGTTATTTTTTTCAGTACATAATGTGTTTTCCAGGATTGATTACTTTGTCATGCACCGGGCGCTGTTGGCATAGGTGAAGAAGTCTGAGTACTTGGCAGTGGTCATTTCTGACCATGCCCCACATTGGGTGGACCTGGTGTTGGAGATAGGCCGGGGACGTAGCAAGGGGTGGAGGTTAGATGTAGGTCTGCTGGCGGACCCGGGGCTCTGGGCAAGAATCTCACGGGCTATCCAGGATTATATATTGAACAATGTATTGGGGAGGTCTCTCAATACTATGGAAGGCACTGAAGGTAGTAATTACCTACTGCAAACACAACTTCAACTTCAAAGTAGGGCAAGGACTGCATTGCCAGTTGCTATCAAAATAACTTTTGTTTTAGTTTCTATGCATCTGCTTTCTTCAGGCTGGCTGTTTACAGTGCACAGCTGTAGAAAGTGGGGTCACTGAGACTGTGCAAAAAGAGACAACCTCATCTCCTTCCTTCTTTCTAGAGAGAAGGAAGCAGAATGATTTGTCAGGACTGCAGGCTACCCCATGATGCACGGTCCTTTTCACTGTAAGCACATATTTTCTGTGCCTTATGCCAAACCTTCCATGTAACTGAACTGAAAGAGCTTCCAGTCTTTCAATGTGCAAATGGTGTCTGCCCACCAGGCAGGTCAATACCAAGTACACTGGCAACAATCATGATGCATTCATTCTCGGCAGTCCTCTGCGCCAGGTATATTCCAACCATCAGAATAATCCACAGGGTGGTTACTGATAACAAGGGTTATCTGCTGACAACATAGCTGATGATTCAGGTCCACAATCCACACACAGCTGCACAGTAGACATACAACAAGAACCATTCTGCCATATTGAACGCCGATAGTTACTGGTAACCAAAACTAACAATTCTGCTGTCATGGGCTGCTGCATGTGGTACAATCTTGCCATCATGAGGGACCAGTCGATCAGATAAACTGAGCAGCAGAAACACAAGGAGTTGGAGGAAGAGAGACCACAATCTCTACAGTCCCTTTCTGCTCAGATGCCAAAATAAAAACCAACACAAAATGCATTTGTATTTTGTAAATTAGATAATTCCATAGGGCATGCAAAAATAAACTAATCATTGTTATGTTCCTTGTATTGTTCCCCAAGATCGAGGGCCGAAGGGCCTGTACTGCGCTGTATCGTTCTATGTTCTATAGCCAAAGTCACAGTGTTGACAAAGAACATAAAGTTATATGTTTAAATCAAAACTAGTTTATTTTGCACTACTTAAATTGGTTTCCACACTCAACTGAGTAACAATTAACAAAATAATAGTATTGAATCTATGATACAGTAATTAATGATCTCTCTAATATATAACCTGCACTCTAACTCAACTTCACACTATCCTTCTTCATCAACTTCTCCAACAGCTTCTTCCAGCATGCCTAGAGACTCAGGGCGCGATTCTCCGACCCCCACGCCGGGTGGGAGAATCGTGGGACTGCCAGGCGAATCACGCCACGTCACCCTGGCACGCACACGCGATTCTCCCCCCCCCCCCTCGAGCACCAGGGGCGTGCCTCAGGAAGTGTCTGGCCCGCGATCGGTGCCCACCGATCGTTGGGCAGGCATCTCTAAAAGACGCACTCTTTTCCCTCCGCCGCCCCGCACGATCAAGCCGCCATGTCTTACGGAGCAGCAGAGGGGAAGATGGCAACCGCGCATGCGCGGGTGACGTCAATTAGGCGCCACCAGCGGTGTCATTCAGGCCCGCTTTGACGCAAGTGTCAAGGCCCAGCGCGCCTGATGACGTGCCACCGCTCCTAGCCCCCCCAGGGAGGGGGGGGGGGAGAATAGGGGGCGAGGAGCAGCCTCCGACGCCAGAGTGAAACACTCCGGGTTTCACTCCGGCGTCGGCTGTTTGTCTCCCTTTGGGAGAATTCCACACTCAGCCTTTTATAAGACTACCCAATGATGCCATCTAGTGTTGATATACATGAGCATCATCTTGTTAACCTTTTTCTCTCCTTAGATTATACCCATCATTTCAATCATACTGGTACATTACCTTTGTGCCTCTTCCGTTTGCCTTTGCCTGTTGTTATGCTCCCATGATGTACTTCTCTAGTGGCTGAAGCATAGCTGCTAAAAATCCACTAGACATCAGCAGAGAAGACTGCAGATGAAGCTGGAGAGTATCTTCAAGAAGGTCTGAATACAGACTGCACCATCTTAGCATGGACTACAGCGGTCTGGGCTCCCTGGCTGGAATGTGGAATGGCAAGGGAGGGAGAACGAATGCTGTCATCCGGAGAGAGGGCATCGTGTTCCTACTCCATGGAGACATGTAACCACTCAACCAGGGCAGTGCCTCAGCAATCCTAGTAATTTGTTGGAGAGCAGGTTGCTGGATTGCTGTGCTGACCTGGAAACCCCTCAGGACAGTGGTTTCCAATGCCATAACAGCAGTCTGAAATTGCAAGACAGCAATCAGAGCTTCCATTCCAGCAAACTGAGAGTCTAGGACTTGAGTCTGAGCTCCCACTGCAAGACATTCTTTTTATTCATTTATAGGATGTGGGCATCACTGGTTAATCCAACATTAATTGCCCACCCTTAGTTGCCCTTGACCTTGGGTGGCTGCTGCGTGTGCCATGTTTGAAAGCCTGGGGTCCAAGCAATGTGCAAAATGCTATTCCAATTTGGTGCCAGACTCCTTCGAGTTCCTTGAAACATTGGCTTTCCTATTGCACCATGCTTTTATGTGTGTACATCAATCGGCCTTCTTCCTTATCCCGGCCCATCAAAGTCATTGTCTGGGTGTTCCTCAGCAGAATGGTGAGCTGGCACCTACATTAACCTTCCCCGACTGCAGCGCACATGTGCCTGGTGCTCTGTTCAATCCCTAAATTATGTGCAGTGTCAATATCTGAGTCGGTAGCCTGGCAGGTGGTAATATTTGGTATATGAAAGAAAAAATGGACAGTTGTATCTTTGTGTTCTGGAGAGAGGACAAAGTAGGAGGTACATGCCTACACTATCTGCAGTTTGTAAATCAGAAGCGATTGTGAGATGAGGAAGAACTGGAATGAGAAAATGAGAATTAGGCATTCTGTAACCTTCATTTGGCTTCAATCCAGTTGGCCTCAGCCTCAGCAACGGCTCTTCCAACAAAGACCAGGCCTCAGATTTTTCCCAGGACGAGACACTCTGTCACGTTGAAAATCCTGCTTCGGTTATGGGAATAATCCTAGAAATAGCCGAACTGTCTAATTCCTGCCCCCAAAACTGGCATTTCCTAGTTTTGCGGGGACGGATTAGAGTTGGGCCGGAGTTTGTGCATGCGCAATTTGCAGAGGCAGCTGCCCTTTTAAATCACCAGTTGCCTCCTGAAGTGGGATTTTGGAAGGCCATGAGTGTGAAATCCGGAGTGTTGCTAATTTGAACAGGTAAGAGGAGGTCTGAATCTGATGGATTAGTTTGGATACCCAGCATATCTTTTGGATAGAGAAGGTGCCCTTTTGTATAGAGTCCCATGATATCTTTAGGAGCTGTAAGGCATCCTTTGGGATTGTGGGATTGTTCAAATTAAACATGACTCTGCATTTTTATGCACAAACTCATCGGAACTGTGCAGCTGCCAAGGAACTGTCAATGAAGTGTGCAGCTGTCATGGAAGTATCAAAGCTGTCAAGGAACTGCTCAAGAACACAAGGTGAATTGGCATGGAGATAATAAGGGCAAAGGGTGAGGGGCATGTGGTGGCATGAGATAGCACTAGGTTAGAATAGGGGATATGGGAGGCCATGAGGGTGGGCACAGTGGGTATGAGGGGCCATGAGGAGTGCATTCGGTGCATTGGTTCACATAGGTTGACATGGATGGGGCATAGGGAGTTTGTGGGAGTGGGTGAGGACTGGAGGGCTTCTTTCATTTATTTAAGCACAGTGCTGGGCACAGAGGAAGGCACTCTGCCCAACATCCCCATTAGTTCCAAGGTCACATGACCCAAATTCTATTTGTCTGGACCGCCTACCTACCCGTTCCCCCTGGCCGAATATCCAATCTACAGAAGTACATTTCTAAATCTTGGGTTTCCACATCCAGAAAATCTCCCAACTCTGCGCACCCGATCTAGGATTGAAAATCTGGGATTAGTAAAACAAGCCCTGGCCAAGGATAACGCTTTGTTTGCAAAATACATCATAGTTCAGAAATGTCAGCATTATTTATAGTTGCTAAGCTAGTATGAAGTCTATCAATGCTTGTATTATGTAAAGTACATTAAACACCTTCTTTACCTATTTGTTAAAAAGTAGTTCTTATAAACAATTGTGTGCACCAGTTGCTGATTTTGTCTATCAGTCACAGTGGATGTTTTTGTTGATTGTTGCATTTTTTATATTAAAAAATAATAGCATACCTGTGTCAAATGAGCTTGAGGACCACTTAATGCATATTTTATCGTAGCCATCAAAACTATAATGATATTTTGATAGCTACATTACTTTATTATCATTGCATAGCAACCAAAGCTCCATTACCTTCAAAACTATTTATTGAAACTTCATTTGTTTTCTGGAATGTTTTATGTTAGCAGGATGAATGCTGTACATTTTAAATACAGAAAGCACGGTCAAACAAACTATGTGACAAAATCATGAGACGACTGGATGGTAGAATGACAATAAGCTGGGTCTTGGTCTTCTGATCTTACAATTCCCACATTTTGACTTTCCTAAAATACGCCTTGCACATAAATGGACTTTGACATATTGGCTGTAGAATGAGAAGCTCTTCATTTTTGCTCACTTAAACCTTCATACTCCAACTCAGTTGAATTTGCTGCAGAACCTATGACTATGACTCTAACCTGAAATTGATTGCAAACTTCAGAAAATAGACTATATTTTTGGAGATAAACTGGAGCAAGTGCTTATAAAAATGTAATGAAGGACTTCCGGTTGCGGCTATGACCAGCTAAGTCGCACGTTTGGCTGCTCCTGCGAGGAAGGTGTTTTCGGGCCGATTGGAGGGCCCCTAACGGCGCTGGAACGACGATTCCCGGTGGGGGAAGGTTCCCAGAGGAGAACCCTGCAAAATTTATGGTCGTCACCCGAAGTGGGGCAGGAAAAAAAGCGGCAGCAGCTCCCCGAAAAAAGCGGGGGAAGAAACCCAAAATGGCGGCCGGCGGCGCACCCGAGGACTGGAGGAAATGGGCGGAGGAGCAGCAGGCCGTTCTCCTGCGCTTCTTCACGGAGCTGAAAGTGGAGCTGCTGGAGTCGATGAACGCGACGACCACCAGGCTGATGGGAGCCCAGGCGACCCAAGAGGCGTCAATTCGGGAGCTGCAGCAGGAGATGGCTGTGAGGGAGGAGGAGGCCACGGTCCTCGTGGGAAAGGTGGAGGTGTACGAGGCACTCCACCTGAAATGGCAAAACCGACTGGAGGAGATGGATACCCGCATGAGGCGGAAAAACCTGAGGATCCTGGGCCTGGCAGAAAGGCTGGAGGGGTCGGACCTCCCGAGGTATGTGGCAGAAATGCTGGGCTCACTGATGGGGGCAGGGGCCGTCCCTTCGCCCCTGGAACTGGAGGAGGCTTACAGAGTAATGGCCAGGAAGCCAAGAGCAAACGAACCCCCGAGGGCGGTGCTGGTTCGGTTCCAGCGATTCAGTGACCGGGAGAGGGTGCTGAGGTGGGCCAAGAGAGAGAGGAGCAGCAAATGGGAGAACTCGACGGTGAGGATCTACCAGGACTGGAGTGCGGAGGTGGCAAAGCGGCGGGCCCGGTTCAACCGGACGAAGGCGGTGCTGCATGCCAAGAGAATCAGATTCGGGATGCTGCAGCCAGCGCGCTTGTGGGTGACCTATAAGGACCAGCACCACTATTTCGAGTCCCCGGAGGAGGCGTGGGCCTTTGTCCAGGAAGAAAAGCTGGACTCGAACTAGAACCAGGGGATACTTGGCGGTCGTTGCCGCTCTGGTACTTTAAGCTGGACACGTGGCTTCTTTTGGTTGGATTTTCACTTGGCTGTATTTTTGGACCCTTTTTTTCTCTCTACCAGTTTTTTTTTTCTTTTTTCTGTTATTTATAATGTTATGTTGGGGGGGCGGGGTGGGCGGGGAGTGCCGGGGGTACGTGTTTCTTGTGGGGTTTTTTTTTATCGGTGTGGGATCGGGGACGGGGGTGGAACTGAAGATGGAGGGGTGGGGAGTGGCAGGGCGAAAGCGCGGGCTTTCCTCTGGTTTCCCGCGCGCGGGGCAGAGGAGGGAGGAGGGTGGGAGGAAGGGGCGTGGTCAGCAATGGCTCCCTTTCCCGCGCTGGAGCGGGGTCAAGGAGGGGTGGTAAGGGGGGGGATGTCCCCCATGCCGGGAGGAGTCGGATTGTGGCAGGGGCAGCCGGGTCAGCGTAAACCAGCTGACTTACGGAAGTACTATGGAGGGTGCATCGCGGCTAGGAAGGGTCCTAGCCTGGGGGGGGAGGGGGGGTGGGGGGGGGGGGGCTACCGGGTTGCTGCTGAAAAGGCCAGGGAGGAGAAGTTGAGGACCGGAGGGGTGGGGGGAGGGCGCCATCGCCATGGGGAGCGGGTCAGAAGGGGAGGGCTGACTCGGGGCGAGCAGGTGACAGGATATGGCTAGTCGGCAGGGGAGAGGGGCGGGCTGCCCTTCGACCCGGCTGATCACTTGGAATGTGAGGGGGCTGAATGGGCCGGTCAAGAGAACGAGAGTAATCTCGCATTTGAAGGGACTGAAGGCGGATGTAGCAATGCTACAAGAGACCCATTTGAAGGTGGCGGACCAGGTCCGCCTGAGAAGGGGGTGGGTGGGACAGGTGTTCCACTCAGGACTGGACGCAAAGAACCGGGGGGTGGCGATCCTGGTAGGGAAGAGGGTGTCGTTCGTGGCGGCGGAGGTGGTGGCGGATAAAGAGGGTAGATATGTCATGGTGAAGGGTAGGCTACAGGGGGAGAAAGTGGTGATGGTTAATGTGTATGCCCCGAATTGGGACGACGCTGGCTTCATGAGGCGCCTACTGGGCCTCATTCCGGACCTGGAGGCAGGGGGCCTGATCATGGGGGGGGACTTCAACACAGTGCTGGACCCCGTGCTGGACAGATCGAGTTCAAGGACGAGTAGGAGGCCGGCAGCGGCAGAAGTGTTAAAGGGGTTTATGGAGCAGATGGGAGGGGTAGATCCCTGGAGGTTTGGGAGGCCGAGGGCGAGGGAGTATTTCTTTTTCTCCCATGTCCACAGAGTCTATTCTAGAATTGACTTTTTTGTATTGAGCAGGGGACTGATCCCGAAAGTACGGGAAGTGGAGTACTCGCCCATAGCGGTCTGAGACCATGCGCCACACTGGGTAGATTTGGAAATGGGGGAGGCGCGGGACCAGCGTCCGCTGTGGCGCCTGGATGTGGGGTTGCTGGTGGATGAGGAGGTGTGTAAGAGGGTCCGGAAGAGCATTGAAAGATATCTGGCCACTAATGACACGGGGGAGGTGCAGGTGGGGATGGTCTGGGAGGCCCTGAAGGCGGTGATCCGGGGGGAGCTGATCTCCATACGGGCACATAGGGAAAGGAGGGAGAGACAGGAGAGGGAGAGGCTGGTGGGGGAGCTTTTGGACGTGGATAGGAGATATGCGGAGGCACCAGAGAAGGGGCTGTTGGGGGAACGGCGCAGTTTGCAGGCTAAGTTCGACCTGTTGACCACCAGAAAGGCAGAGACACAGTGGAGAAGGGCGCAGGGCAAGATTTATGAATATGGGGAGAAGGCGAGTAGGATGTTGGCGCATCAGCTCCGCAAGCGGGATGCGGCTAGAGAAATTGGGGGAGTGAGGGAGAGGGGTGGGAACGTAGTGCAGAAGGGGCCAGAAGTAAATGGGGTCTTCAGAGACTTCTATAAGGAGCTGTATCGGTCAGAGCCGCCGACGAGGGGAGGGAGGATGGAGGGCTTCTTGAACAAATTGAGGTTCCCCAAGGTCCAAGAGGAGCTGGTAGAGGGGCTGGGGGCGCCGATAGGGTTAGAGGAGCTAGTCAAGGGGATTGGGCATATGCAGACGGGGAAGGCGCCGGGGCCAGACGGGTTCCTGGTGGAATTTTACAAAAAATATGCGGATTTGGTGGGCCCTGTGCTGGTACGAGCCTTCAACGAGGCATGGGAGGGGGGGGCTCTGCCCCCGACAATGTCGCAGGCACTGATCTCTCTGATCTTGAAGCGGGATAAGGACCCCGTGCAGTGTGGGTCATATAGGCCTATCTCGCTCCTGAATGTGGACGCCAAGTTGCTGGCAAAGATCCTGGCTACCAGGATAGAGGATTGTGTGCCAGGGGTGATACACGAGGACCAGACGGGTTTTGTGAAAGGGCGGCAGCTTAATACGAACGTGCGGAGACTGCTAAACGTCATCATGATGCCGGCAGTGGAGGGTGAGGCGGAGATAGTGGTGGCATTGGACGCGGAGAAAGCATTTGATAGGGTGGAGTGGAAGTACCTGTGGGAGACGCTGGAACGGTTTGGATTTGGGGAGGGATTTATTAAAGGGGTGAAGCTGCTCTATTCGGCCCCGACGGCAAGTGTAGTGACGAATGGTAGGAGATCGGAGTATTTTGGGCTCCACCGGGGGACCAGACAGGGGTGCCCCTTGTCCCCCCTGCTCTTCGCACTGGCAATTGAACCGTTGGCGATGGCACTGAGGGGCTCAGGGGGGTGGAGAGGGCTGACAAGGGGCGGGGAGGAGCACCGGGTATCGCTATACGCGGACGACCTGCTGCTATACGTGGCAGACCCAGAAGGGGGAATGCCGGAGGTGATGGAACTGCTAGCAGAATTTGGGGACTTTTCGGGGTTCAAGCTAAACTTGGGCAAGAGTGAGGTATTTGTGATACACCCAGGGGACCAGGAAGAGGGAATCGGGAGACTCCCGTTTAAGAGAGCAGGAAAGAGTTTTAGATATTTAGGGGTGCAGGTGGCAAGGAACTGGGGGACTCTCCACAAGCTGAACTTCTCCAGGCTGGTGGAACAGATGGAGGAGGAATTTAAAAGGTGGGACATGGTGCCGCTGTCGCTGGCGGGCAGAGTGCAGTCCGTTAAAATGACGGTCCTCCTGAGGTTTTTGTTTTTATTTCAGTGCTTGCCCATCTTCCTCCCTAGGGCCTTCTTCAAAAAGGTGACGAGTAGCATCATGAGCTACGTGTGGACGCACGGCACCCCAAGGGTGAGGAGGGTCTTCTTGGAGCGGAGTAGGGATAGTGGAGGGCTGGCATTACCCAATCTTTCGGGGTATTACTGGGCGGCAAATGTATCGATGGTGCGCAAGTGGATGATGGAAGGGGAGGGGGCAGCTTGGAAACGAATGGAGAGGGCGTCCTGTGGCAACATAAGCCTGGGGGCCCTAGTAACGGCGCCATGGCCGCTCCCTCCCACGAGGTACACCACGAGCCCGGTGGTGGCGGCCACCCTCAAGATCTGGGGGCAGTGGAGGCGACACAGGGGGGAAGTGGGAGGTCTGATGGAGGCACCGTTAAGAGGGAACCATAGATTCATCCCGGGGAACATGGACGGGGGATTTCAGAGCTGGCACAGGGTGGGCATCAGGCAGCTGAAGGATCTGTTTGTAGATGGGAGGTTTGCGAGCCTGAGAGAGCTGGAGGAGAAATTCGGGCTCCCCCCGGGAAACATGTTTAGACATTTGCAGGTGAAGACATTTGCTAGACGCCAGGTGGAAGGGTTTCCCTTGCTCCCCAGTAGGGGGGCGAGTGATAGGGTGCTCTCGGGGGTCTGGGTCGGAGGGGGGAGGATATCGGACATCTACAAAGTAATGCAGGAGGCGGAGGAGGCATCAGTAGAGGAGCTGAAAGCCAAGTGGGAGGGGGAGCTGGGAGTACAGATAGAGGATGGGACATGGGCTGATGCCCTGGAGAGGGTTAATTCTTCCTCCTCGTGTGCGAGGCTTAGCCTCATTCAATTTAAGGTGCTACATAGAGCCCATATGACGGGGACAAGGATGAGTCGGTTCTTTGGGGGTGAGGACAGATGTGTCAGGTGTTCGGGAAGTCCAGCGAACCATGTCCATATGTTTTGGGCATGTCCGGCACTGGAGGAGTTCTGGAAGGGGGTGGCAAGGACGGTGTCGAGGGTGGTGGGATCCAGGGTCAAACCAGGATGGGGACTTGCGATCTTTGGGGTTGGGGTGGAGCCGGGGGTACAGGAGGCGAGAGAGGCCGGAGTACTGGCCTTTGCGTCCCTAGTTGCTCGAAGAAGGATACTAATACAGTGGAAGGACGCGAGGCCTCCAAGCGTGGAAACTTGGATTAATGACATGGCAAGCTTTATTCAGTTGGAAAGGGTCAAATTCGCCCTGAGAGGGTCGGTACAAGGATTCTTCAGGCGGTGGCAGCCTTTCCTCGACTTTTTGGCTCAGAGATAGGGTACAGAGGTCGCAGCAGCAGCAACCCGGGGGGGAGGGGAGGGGGGGGGGGGGAGGGGGGGGGGTGGCAACAACGGTTGTGGTGGGTTATTTACGGTTGAAATGCGGGCAAATTTGCTCGCAGTTCATGTTTGATGTTGATTGTTGCTTTGTTTGTTTTTGGGGGAGGGGGGAGGGGGGGAGGGACAACGCGCGCGCGAGTTCGGGCGGGGGGGGATATTTGTTAAGAGGGAATATTTTGTAATATTTTATAGTTAGTTGGGGTAAATATCTTCATGTAAAAAATTCTTTCAATAAAAATTATTTAAAAAAAAAATAAAAATGTAATGAAGAAATTAAGTCAATGTAGAGACAGATATTAAGTATTTTATAATGAGAAGCAATATTTTCTATTGAACTGCAAAAAGAATTCCACAGTTTCGTGTGAACCAGTAGAGAAAGATTAATCTTCAGAAGTTGCTAGTTTCATTTTAACAGGAGTGATTTAGCAGTAAGTTACATGGTAAGTAAATGGTAACATTGGAATTTGTTGACAGAATAAAATTTCACTATATTCTTAAAGTAAAAAAAAAAGTGCAGATACTGGAAATTTGAACAGAACAAATAAAATGCTGTAAATTTATGTGAGGTCAGGCAACAGGAAAGAACAGACAAGTTAAAGTTCTATAAAAGGGTCATTTAGATCTGTAACGTTGGACGTCCTGTGAGTCCAGCAGGAGGAAAGATGATAGGGGCTGGTTCCATCACCTAAGAACATAAGAAACTCTGACCGAGTTAGTGTTGGTGGAGTTTGAACGGCTGTTTGCTAAATATTTGGAAGTGCTGCGTAGGGAGAAGATGGCTTTGCTTAAAGAGTGCGTTGGCGAGGCGATTTCCCCGATAAAGGTGGCACTGATAAAGATATCAATCGAGGTATGGAGGCAGGAGAGAAGTTCAAGGGGGAGGAGAAAGTATTGTCGCAACATAGCGACCAGTTCCATTGACCTCGATGATTGAAGTGCTGCGGAGGGTGATGGAGGTCAATAAAGGGGTCAGAGCATAGGTGGAGGAGGCAAAATCTGAGGATAGGGGGTCTGCCCGAGGGGATGGAGGGCCCAAGGTCGACCGAATACTTTGCAAAGGTGTTTGCCGAGTTGAAGGGAGTGTTTGAGGAGCTTTATAAGGGCTTGTGCAAGTCCGAGCCACCAGAGGACGAGTGGGAGATGAACGAGTTTCTGGAGGGGGAGGGGGGGTGGGGGGAGTTAGAATGCCTGAGGTTGGGTGAGGGGGAGCAGACAGGGCTGAGGAGCCAATGGGGCTAGAGGAAGTGAAGGAGGCAATCGGGAAGATGCAGGCAGGGAAGGCGGTGGGCCGGAGGGATTCCTGGTTGAATTTTATCAAAGATTTAAGGACAAGCTGGTGCTTCTGTTGGCGGAAATGTTTGGGGATGCAATGGATAGGGGAGTCTATCCAAAAATGATGGGGCAGGCCTCTACTGCTTAAGAAGGGTAAGGACCGGTGGAGTGTGTGTTGTATAGGCCCATATCTCTGATGAATGTGGATGCCAAGAGATTGGCAAAGGTGCTAGCATTAAGGTTGGAGGTATGCCTTCTGAGTGTCATTGGGAAGGATCAGACGGGGTTCGTCAAGGGCAGTCAGTTGTCATCGAATGTGAGGAGGCTGTTGAATGTGGTGTTTTCTCCAGCAGAGGGAAGGGTCTCAGGTGGTGGTGGCGCTAAGTTCGAAGAAGGCGTTTGATTGGGTGGAGTGGAGGTAATTGATGGTGGTGCTGGAGAAATTTGGGATTAGGCTGAAGTTTGTGGCATGGGTGTAATTCCTGGATAAGGAGTCGATGACGAGCGTGCGTACATAATATGAATTCATGGTACTTTGCGCTGCATTGGGGAACTGGGCAGGAGTGCCCTATATCCCCCCCTTCTGTTTGAATTGGCTATAGAGCCAGTACCCATTGCGCTGAGGAGCTCAGGGTTGTGGAAGGGAAGAATGAGACGTGCGTGGAGCATAGGGTGTCCTTATATACGGATGACCTGTTATATATTTCAGAGCCAGGTTCTTTGGTGGAGGACATAATGAGCTTGCTACAGAGATTTGGGGCATTTTCTGGGTATAAGTTTAACTTGGGGAAAAGTGAGTACATTGTGATTTCTTCTCCAGGGGCAGGAGCTGGGGTGAGGGGCTGTCATTCTGTAGGGCAGCACCTCACTTTAGGTATCTGTGGGTACAGGTGGCCCGAGATTGGGCAGGTCTGCGGAAGTTCAATTTCATTAGTTTGGTGGGGAGGGTGAAGTCTGATTTATTGAGGTGGGATAATCTGATAATCTTCCTTTGTTGTCGGCGGGCCAGGTACAGGCCGTAAAGATGAATATTTTACAGTGGTTCTTGTTTTTGTTTCAGTGCCTGCCGGTTTTTTTGCCTGAGGCATTTTCCAAGAGGGTAGATAGGCTTATCTCGTTGTTGTCTGGGCAGAGAAGTTGGTTGAAATTGCATCGGGAGTGGCGGGGGGGGGGGGCTGCGGTTAGGCCTCCCGAATTTAATATACTATTACTAGGCGATGAATGCAGAGAAGATTCAGGGATGGAATAGGGAGGTGGGGCTTTGTGGGTAAGGAAGGGGAAGATTCATGTCTGGGATGTGCGTACTGGCAAGGCACTGCTCCCAATGGCTCCAGGGAAGTACTCGTTCAATCCGGTGATGGTTCCCACTCTGAAGATTTGAGGCAGTTTCAGCACCATTTTAAGTTGGGAGCAAGGTCTTGGGGGAAATGCCAATCTGGGGAGTCATGGGTTTGAGCCAGGAAGGATAGATTCGAGGTTCAGGGGATGGAGGGCGGTTTTTCAGCACCATTTTAGTGTTTCTGCATGTTGATGTGGAGCCCAGTCCCCGACAAGCCATAATGGATTGGATTGGATTTGTTTGTCACGTGTACTGAGGTACAGTGAAAAATATTTTTCTGCGAGCATCTCAACAGATCATTAAATACGTGGGAAGAAAAGGGAATAAAAGAAAATACATAATAGGGCAACACAAGGTATACAATGTAACTGCATAAGAACCGGCATCAGATGAAGCATATGGGGGGTAGTGTTAATGAGGTCAGTCCATAAGAGGGTCATTTAGGAGTCTGGTAACAGCGGGGAAGAAGCTGTTTTTGAGTATGTGCGTGTTCTCAGACTTTTGTATCTCCTGCCCGATGGAAGAAGTTGGAAGAGTGAGAAAGCCGGGTGGGAGGGATCCTTGATTATGCTGCCCGCTTTCCCCAGGCAGCGGGAGGTGTAGATGGAATCAATGGATGGGAGGCAGGTTCATGTGATGGACTGGGCGGTGTTCATGACTCTGAAGTTTCTTACGGTCCTGGGCCGAGCAGTTGCCATACCAGGCTGTGATGCAGCCAGGTAGGATGCTTTCTATGGTGCATCTGTAAGAATTGGCACAGGTTAATGTGGACATGCTGAATTTCCTTAATCTCCTGAGGAAGTATAGGCGCTGTTGTGCCTTCTTGGTGGTAGCGTTGACATGGATGGGCAGGGACAGATTTTTGGAGATGTGCCCCCCCAGGAATTTGAAACTGCTAACCATCTCCACCTCGGCCCCATTGATGCTGACAGGGTTGTGTACAGTACTTTGCTTCCTGAAGTCAGTGACCAGCTCTTTAGTTTTGCTGGCATTGAGGGAGAGATTGTTGTTGCTGCACCACTCCACTAGGTTCTCTATCTGCCTCCTGCATTCTGACTCGTCGTTATTTGTGATCCGGCCCACTATGGTCATATCATCAACAAACTTGCAGATGGAGTTGGAACCAAATTTTGCCACACAGTCGTGTGTGTACACGGAGTAGAGTAGGGGGCTAAGTACGCAGTCTTGCGGGACCCCGGTATTGAGGACTATTTTGGAGGAGGTGTTGTTGTTGTTCATTCTTACTGATTGTGGTCTGTTGGTCAGAAAATCGAGGATCCAGTTGGAGAGTGGGGAGCCAAGTCCTAGGTTTTGGAGCTTTGATATGAGCTTGGCTGGGATTATGGTGTTAAAGGCAGAGCTGTAGTCAATAAATAGGAGTCTGATGTAGGAGTCCTTGGTGTGTTGGACTGGCCGGAGTTACAGGCGGAATGGGGGGCAGATTTCTTAGCCTTCGTCTCACTGATTACTCGCAGACGGGTCTTGTTGGGGTGGAGGTCAGCTTCTCCACCCTGGGCCTCGGCTTGGCGGGAGGACCTGCTGGAGTTTTTGGCTCTGGAGAAAGTAATATTTGCTCTGAGGCGAGTGACGAGTTCTACAATAGTTGCCGTTTGTTCATTTTGCATTTTGGGGAGTTGGTTACCGTTGACTGCTGAGGGAGGGGTGAGGGGAGGGGAGGGAAGCGGGATATGGGGAGGTGGGGTTTTTAATGTGTAGGGTGGATTTTGCGTTTGTTTTAAATTGTAAAAGTGTTGAAAATTTGGAATAAAAATACTTTAAAAAAAAAGATCTGAAACGTTAACTCTGGGCACGATTCAACAGAAAACAATCTATGTCCGGTTTTGGGCGCATTTAGCAGGGTGTTTCTCAGTGGCTGCAACGCCAAGAAACACCCCGCAATTCAGCGTTCCTTTGGCCTCCGGGGGTTTCTCTCCGCTGAGGCCACACTTGAGTAATTTCCTGCTGGCCAGCCCAGTAGGATAGGCTCCTCGCAGATCGGAGCACCATTTTGTCTGCATGCCCCGGTCTTTTCCCCCTCCCCTTTCAGCCCCCCCAACCTCCGGGAACACCCCTCACTTCCCCTCCACCTGGTAAGACCCCTTGGGCACATTCCTTGGCAGTGCAAGAGGGAGTGTCAGGGTGCCACCCTGCCCTGTCCCTGACCACCCGGGGGTTCTCTAAAAGCCTGGGAGAAACCCCCCAGGTGCCATTACTAGTCCACATTTGTGAAAACCAGTGCCAAGCAGCTCCCTGGTGAGTTCTCCCAGACAAGGCCCTTAGGTTCCGGGCGCCGGGAGAATTACACAAAGTCATATTTAAATGAGCCTAATAGATCATTTAAATATGCAGATCTGGATCACGCCCAGTGAGGGTGAGATCCAGATCATGACTTCTCGCAAGAATTTGTCAAATCCCGTGAAGCAATTTGTGCGTCCCAAATCTCACGAGATCCAACATCGCCATAATGTGCTGACAGTTGTGCCCCTGGCCGAGGGTATTCTACCAGGTCCAAGGGGGAGTAGTGAGGGGTGACCAGGGGTTGGGCTGTGGTGTCAGAGTGGACAGACACGGAACGGCATTGTCGCAGCCTGCCAGGCAGCTATGCAGCTGTGCATGCCGCTGACCGCCCCTGTGAATGTAGCGCTGTGGATCGTATGGGTGCCACCCATACCACCCCCTTAGGTACCCTCAGGCCACAGCGAACCTATCAGTTCTAAATCTACCACCTCTCAACCTATATCTGTATCGGCCCTTCATACTTGACCACTTAGTTTTCTTCCAGCTACCCTGTCCCATGCTTTTGTGACTATTTATGCAGATTAATATAACTGTATGAATTGGAGGTGGATTTTAATTAAAATGCTTTCCTGTATCGTCGTTTCCCCCCTCCCCTTGCCCAACCAACCAAAAACTCCAGAGCAGAATGCTGATCCCAATGCAATACTGAGGTGAATTTTGTAATTTGGCACGCCTGGCACTGAATCTTGCTTGCTGAGAGAGAGAGCAGATGGGACAATCAGGCATTGAGGTCAGCGTGTCTGATTCACAGCCCTCCTGAATTTCTAATCTTTAAAATTAGTAGATAAAAGTCTGCTCTTCCTATGAATTAGGCTGTGTGCAATGAATTTTAACCCTCAAGTTTACCTCGTTTTTTTTCACACTGACAACTTTGTTTGCTTTGGTTTCCTCTGAGTAACAAGGTTGTGGGTTGAATCCCACTCCAGGTCTTAAGCAAAAAAAATCAAAGCTGACACTTCAATGCAGTACTAAGGGAGTGCTCCAGTCCAGGTGCTGCCTTTTGGATGAGATTTTAATCTGAGACCCTTCCATCTGCTGGATATGAAAGATCCCAAGGCATTATTTTGAAGGATAGCAGGGAACTTATCCTGTGTCTTAGCCAATATTTATTCCTTAATCCAGGGTTTTCAGGCATTGACTCTGTTGTAACTCGCGGGTGGGTGTCGGGAGGGTCGCAAGGCGATTGGCCGTGGCCTTTCCGGTTGCAGGAGAAGCACCCAACGGCTGCGACCGGCTTTTCAGAATGCTGACCGCGACCAGCCTTTAAATGCAAACGCTGGAGTCATCCGGCCAGATGCGGTGGCAGTGAGCAGGTCACGCATCTGGCACATACACTGACGTCACACACCCTGTAGGTCTGTGCTTTGGGTGCAAAATCACGGCGGAGAGATTCCTCCATTTCATAGCTGCCTGCAAACAAGTAACAGGACTGTGGAAAGAACTGAATCTGGATCATTTTGTAATAAGGAAGAGAGGGCCAGAGGCACAAACAGGTCAGGATCTCACAATTGAATCTGTTGGAGAGAGCTGATCAGGAGAGTCCACGGCAGAACAAGATCACTGCTGGTATGAGCTGTCGGGCTGTATTCAGAGCTCCAGGGCCTCTGGTGAACAAAACATTAAGAAGAAACGGAAATCGGGAATAAAGCAGTATAAAGAAGATTTCTTCAGGTATGGCATTGTTAATTGTGCCAGTGCAAATCAGGATGCAAAGCATGTGTGTTATATGCAGGGAAGTGCTGGCAAATGAAAGTTTAAAACCCTCAAAACTTCAAAGGCATTTGAAGACTATGCACGGCGGGTTCGAGGACAAGCGTCTTCATTTGTTTTTCAAAGGATGCAGCGAGAACTTAAATTGTCAGCTGAAGTCTTTAGCAGAAATGTAAACTGAATGACAAAACAAGTGAGATTGAGAGCACCAAGCGGGCTCACCTGTCGCATTAAAGGTAAAGAATAATGGCATTGACCCTGTTGATGCCGTAAAGGTCAGCCGGCATGAGTCCTGAAGGTCGGCCGGTTGGTAAAAGTGGGTCCTGGGGGAAAAAGGTTTGCCAAACACTGTCTTAATCAACTTATCAGATTGGATCTGGTTGTTATTACATTGCCGTTTGTTGGAGCTTATTGTGGACAAATGAGCATTTCCTACATTACAACAGTGACTTAATTACATGAAACATCCTGCTGTCATGAAAGGCACTATATCAATGCAGACCTTTCTTTTTGTCTCACAGATTTACTTATGTACATTACAACTGCACCGTAGGTTCTTTTTAAACTTGTTCTCAAGGCAAATTTTTATGAAGAAGATATGGGGTTAGACTTCACATGGAAACATTTCCCTGCTCCTTTCCCCCAAACTAAAAATCTAGCTGCCCTGCAGCAATAATACACATGCAGCAGCCTTAGTTGTTTTTTTATTTTTATTTTTATAAATTTAGAATACTCAATTATTTTTTTCCAATTAAGGGCAATTTAGTGTGGCCAATGCACCTAACCTGCACATCTTTTGGGTTGTGAGGGTGAAACCCACACAGACTCGGGGGGAATGTGCAAACTCCTGTAGCCATCTGGGATGGCCACTTACAACAAGAAACATGGACGTTTTCAAAGCCTGAAGGGAAATGTGGATAATGTAAGATTCAGGCAGGCTCAGACCCTGAATGTATATTTTTGAGCAAAGAAGCCAGACAGTATCGAAACCCCCAACCGATTAGCATTTTGATGGCCCATCTCCATAAGACAAAGGACTGATACTCGAGTAACCGACACAATCCCAGACATTTCGGCGCCACTCCCTTTACTCAAGAAGCCTAAACAACAGGGTCACTGACCGCTTAGGACACGCCCAGCCATCAAGGCACCCGCCTCTTTATTGGCTCAGATCAAATGCAGTGATCGAGAACTACCCAATTAATGGGGTCCAAACCAAAGGACCGCCCAAAAGAGCGCAAAACTCCCCAAATATAAAGAGAGACGCTGCCTTGTGTTCGACCTCTTTTGGACCTGGTGCTCCAGCAACATCCACCTCCAATTGCAGCACCACCAGAAGCAAGTTCAAGTTGAATGCCCGCTAGCAGACGGATGAGCCCAGCTGAGCAGCAGTTACTTCTCCAGACCCAGTAGGTCCAGATTCGAACAAAGGTACTGTTCCTCTGACCTAAGCCGGGTGCCCGAAGTTAAGTACAGGTTGTCATAGTTTTTAGGTGTAGTTTAACTAGTAGTGTTTATGATTCATGTTAATTGTGTGTGTAAATAAAGTACCATTGATCTTGAACTAACTAACTGATGTTTGGCTCTTTGATCGATATCCAGTTGAACCTTGTGGTGGTATCATTTGATACATGGAGACTCTGAGCAATATAATATCGAGATCTAAAGAACGAAGGGCAACCTTATTGATTGCCATACTTCTAGCAGGTAAAAAAGGCAACAGTTATTGGCGACTCTGGTGGGATTCGACACTCCAAACAGACAGTGACTGACCGGTGCCAGGATTGAACCCGGGTCCTCAGTGCCGTAGGCAGCAGTGCTAACCACTGCGCCACTGTGCTTCCCAGCCTTGGTTGATATAGTGTGGGACTTCCACGCCACATTGTGGAGGAAGTCGCAGCATGAAATCTGTTGCCGGCAACTCTGTAGTCCCAAAAGCACCAAGATGGCTACTACTGGGACAATAGCCTGTCCCCAAGGAAGAGGAATCATGAACACTGCCTCAGAGGTAAGTCTGGTATTTGCATGAGCCTGTCAGGGAGACCCTAGCAAGGAGGTGAGAGTGGCGGATGCTGGGTTAGAGAGGTTGGGGGATTTAAAAAGGGAGGGTCTGATCTTGGGGTGGAGTCTGGCTCCATTGGGCGCTGAGGGAGACCCCCCACCCCCTTGCCTGAGTAATGATTGATGCCAGGACCAGGCTACCAGCCTTGCGTCTGTCTCTCCCTGCCACATATAAAATCGCAACAGAGTCAAAATGAGGCCCTTAAGTTGTGGTTAATTGGTCATTAAGTGGGCATTAATATTTTACAAATCCACGCCTTCAAATACACTGGCCAGGGACCATAAAATAGCCTTTGGAGTTGTTGTGGAGAAATAATTATGTTAAAAGTGTGAAAATATTAAATTAAAAATGCCTCAAATAGCACAGATTAATGAAAAAGCAGCAAACATCATTTGAGAACCAGCAGATTGCTTATGGTTTGTAGCCTAGCAAAGCTAACTCCTAATTCTAAGGATAACTTGGCCAGCAATTTCATTGCATCAGCACTACTCAACCCAAATGCCAGTACGTTTCATGCAGTTGCAGTATTTATCTGTCACGTTGTCTGCAATTATAAGTATTTATAAATAAATATTAATATCCCTTTGTCTCCCATATTTTAATTTTTTTAATTGACGATTAACTGAAATGCCACACAAGGTGTGATATTCATACAATTCTTGAATAAAATATCACTTAGATGTATAACTATGTATGTACATTAATATACTGCATAAATATCCATTCATAAATATCCATATGTCATTTTATGCTTGTTTTCCATTCATCTTTCTATATGCACGTTTGCAGTAAAATAAGGTGAATTATTGTACCTTTTGAATTTTTAACAAAACCTTTTCTACGATAAACAATAACAATGTACAGTAAACAGTCTGTTTCATTAGCTCTGGCAGCCGAGTTAGGCAGCAGGGAGAAAGACCGATACATCTTTCTGAGGTTGCTGCCTTTTCTAAGGTACAAGGTGCCATTGGTGGCACACGTGTCACATTGAAGATGAACTGGGGACACCCTCCCACCTATGTGAATAAGAAGAGATTCATGAATATGCAGATTGTTCTTGACACTGCTCATTGGATCATTCATGTCACTAACTAAGTATACAAGGAGCTCTCATGATGTCTCCATCCTCCAGCATTTGGCACGTGTAATGAACTCCAATTGGCTTTATTGGTTGGCCAATTGGAGTATGAGCTCCCTCAATGATAGCTCATTGAGGGGGCCCATATAAGCACCTGTGTAGGCTTTGTGAGCCAGTCTTAAGTTGACTGGACTGCTAGCAGCACTGTTTGTAGCTGCTCCTGTAATATCGTTATTGTAAATGAATATTGGTGTGGTGACGGAACTTCTGGCTCCCGTGGATTACTACAGCACGTCTTCCTCTCTTCAGGGAAGAAAAAATGTTCAACAGATCACAAAGCATGATCATACTTCCATGACTGATCACCCCATTCTAACTAACCTGAGCCCAAGTTCAGGAGCATGAGACCCATTCAGCTATCAGACTGATAATTGAGAGATTGGCCATGTTAAATTGCCCCTTAATTGGAAAAAAAAAATTTGGGTACTCTAAATTTATTTTAAAAATCAGCTCTGTCTTGAAAATATGTAAAGGCTTTGCTTCCACCTTTTGAGGAAGTGAGTTCCCTCTGAAAGATAGAAATTCTCCTCATCTCAGTCTTAAATGAAAGATTCCTTGGGCTGGATTCTCTGAGCCCCCCGCCCCGGCGATTCTCCGCGCGCAACTGCCCGAGTTCCCGATACCGTGGTTCTAACCACCTATCGACCTCGGGAAAGTCGAGTGGCGGCTGCGGACTCAGTCCGTGGATGCCCTGGTGAGGGGCGGGGGGATTGTTCACCGGTGGACGCCTCATGGACGGCCAGGAAAGCGATCGGGCGGCACCAATTCGCGGGCGCACGCGGTCTCGGGGGGCCTACTTCTTCCATCACGGTCCGCGGTGCGAGTCCGCCATGTCGCACGGGGCGGCCGCTGCAGACCGCTGCCGTGCGCATGCGCGGACCCCCGACCGGAAATGTTGGGCCCCGTATGCGCAGCCAGAGCTGCGAGAACCACTCCAGGTAGGAGAATCACTCAGGACTTTCTTAAGGAAAGTCGTTTTTACGCTAGCGTGGGGACATAGCCACATTATTGGTGAATCTAGCTCCTTATTTTTAGACTGTGACCCCTAGTTTTGAATTCTTCTACAAGAGGAATAATCCTCTTCACATCCACCCTGTCAAGACCACTCAGGATTTTTATTTGGAAACTATTTTATTAATGCATTTTTATATTTAACAACAGCTTTCAAGAGGAACAAACAACAGAAAAAATAACACCCACCCAGCCAACGTGGCTCATATACACAGTTCCCCAGTACCCTTCCCCACTAAGTATTTACCACCTCAACCATTCCCTCATGCATCCCTCTGTCCCTTTACCCCCCCCCCCCTTCCTTTATATCTGCTGACAGCTTAATCTTCCCCAAAGAAGTCGATAAACCATAGCATTGATGCTCTCAGGGCGAACTTGATCTTCCCAAGCCTGAGAAACCCGACCATGTCACTGACCCATTCCCCCGATTTTGGGGGTTCCGAGTCCCTCCATGCCAATAAGATCTGTCTCCAGGCTACCACGGAGGCAAAGGCCAAAACGTCAGCCTCTCTCGCCCCCTGGACTCCCAGATCTTCCAACACACCAAAAAGCATCACCTCTGGACCCGGAACGACCCATACCTTCAATACCTTGGACATGATATCGGCATATCCTTGCCAAAATCCCCTAAGCCTTAAGACATGCCCAAAACATGTGGACATGATTTGCCGGCCCTCCCACGCACCACCCACACCTATCCTCTACACCTTCAGAGAACCTGCTCACACGGGCCACAGATATATGAGCTCTGTGGACCCACCTTAAATTGTATCAGGCTAAGCCTGGCACACGACAAGAACACGTTAACCCTACTCAGGGCACATTCCCACAGTCACGCCTCTAACGTCTTGCCGGATTCTTCCTCCCAATTTCGCTTCACCTCCCCTATCGGGGTTCCCTCCCGTGCTATGAATTCTTTATAAGTTCCCCTCCCCCACTCCTGTTTTCGACACTATCTTGTCCTGGGGCGGTAGGTGCAGTACGGTCGAGACCTGCCTCCATACAAAGTCCCTCACCTTCAGGTAGCAGAACCCATTGCCCCCAAACACGGAAAGCTGCCGTCAATAAACAGGTCCCCAAACCGCTCCATCCCCGCGCGCTGCCACCTCCAAAACCCCCCATCCAGTGCCCCCCCCAATGAAAACCGGTGGTTGTCAAAAATAGCTGCCCATACCGATGCCCTCTCCACTCCCATGTGCTTCTGCCACTGTGCCCACACCGTCAAGGCCACCACTACCACCGGTGCCGTTACCAGTGCTCCTAAGCCTGTGCCCCAACATGAGGCTGCCTCCACCCGCTCCCACACCAACCCCTCCCCCACTATCCACTTCCTGACCATTTCAATGTTCGCTGCCCAGTGGTAGTTTCTGAAATTCGGTAGGGTCAGCCACCACCACCCCTCCCCCCACCTCCCCTCGACCCCGCTCCAGCAGCACCTTTACCCGCAGGGTTTAACCTGCCCACACAAACCCTGAGTTCACCGTGTTCACACTCTTTAAAAAAAAAGTCTTGGGGATGAAAATAGGCAGGCACTGAAATATGAACAAAAACCTCGGGAGAACCCTCATCTTCACCTGCCCCGCCAATGACAATGGGAGCATATCCCATCTTTTGAAGCCCCTCTTCATCTGCTGCACTAATCGAGCCAAATTCAGTTTATGCAGCTGCTCCCACTCCCGCGCCACCTGGATACCCAAATACCTAAAGCTCCCTCCCACCACCTTGAACGGCATCCAGGCTGCTGGTCAAGATCTTGCCTCCGAGTACCTCCTGTCCACCTGGAGAATCTCCCTCACTAATCTATCCATCTCCGCCCACTTCACCTCTCCCTGTGTGCCCGTAAGGGAGCAAACTCCCCTTCCACCACTGCCTGTAGTGCCTCTCATACTGTAGCTGCTGAGACCTCCCCCGTACCGTTTATCTCCACATACCTCCGAATGGCCTCCCCCACCCGCACACACACCTCCTCCTCCATTAATAGTCCTACATCTAAAATCCAGTGCGGGTGCTGGCCCCCCTCATTACTCACCCTTAAGTCCACCCAGTGTGAGGCATGGTCCAACACCACTATCGCCAAGACCTCAACGTTCACCAGCCCTGCCAACAACATCCTCTGTCAGCAGACATCTACCCCCTTCCTCTCCCGCCCCCCCCACCCCATAACAAAATAACAATCCTACACCCATCCACACACTTATTACCTGTTCACCCCCCGCTGCGCTTCCGTGAGCTCGCCCGCCCACTTAGCCTGGTAGCCCCCATCCATGGTGCCTAGCATCCTACCCCCCCCCCCCCCCCCCACCGCATTGACATGCCGAGCTTCATCCCCTTCTTAAAAAGGGCCGTATTCAACTTATTGAAGCCCGCCCTCCTTTTGACCAGCTCTGCACCCAGGTCCTGATGGACACGCAGCTTGCTGCCTTCCCAAGTACAGCACCTCGTCTGTCTAGTCCATCTCAAAATCTGATCCTTATCCAGGAACCGGTGCAGTGGCACCACCATCGCCCTCGGCGGCTCATTTCCTTGCGGCTTCCTCATAATTGCCCTTTATGCCCGGTCCACCTCCAAGGGCTGAACAAACGCTCCTTCACCCAGCAGCTTCTCGAACATTCGTGCCACATATGCACCGGCGTCCATTCCCTCACTGCCCTCCGGCAGGCCCACAATCCTCAAATTCTGCCTGCGCGATCTATTCTCCAAGTCCTCCACCTTGTCCTGCAGCCTCCTCTGTTGATCTCTCATCAACCACATCTCCACAGCTATCGATGAAAGCTGCTCCTCCTACTCCACCACCGCCTCCTCCACCTTCTGGATCGCCTGGCCCTGGGCCTCTAACCTCATTTCCATGCGGTCGATCCTCGCCTTTATCGGGTTCACCATCCTGGCCAGGTCCTCCAAGTTCTCTTTCCTCTGCTGGGCAAAGTTCCCGTGGAGGAAGCTCACTAACTGATCTGTCGACCACTGAGCAAGCAGGCTTGGACCCTGACCCTCCACCGTCTTCCCCAGGCAGGCTCCACACCAACTTTCGACCGCTGTTCTCTCCTTTTTTGATCACTTCTGGTCCACACCGGTGGGATACTCTCTTCTTCCACCCCTCCTGTACCTTTTACAAACACTCAGCTCCGCCGTTAACCGGGGATAAGGTCCAAAACGTCCACCACAAGCGGGAGGAACCAAATGTGCGAACACTTACACCATGTCCACCATCGGAAGTCCACTCAGGATCTTTAAGGTTTCAATCAAGTCACCTCTTGCAATGAATACAAGCTTAATCTGACCAGCCTTCCCTCATAAAAACAACACACCCATTCCAGGTATTAGTCTAGCAAACCTCTGAATTGCTTCTAATGCATTCACATATTTTGTAAATAAGACGACCAATGCTGCACACAAAATTCCTGGTATGATCTTTTCAGTGCCCTGTATAACTGATGCACATCCCTCTTACTTTTGTAATCAATTACCCTCACAAGAATCTATAACAGCGGTGGGCAAACTACGGCCCGCGGGCCGCATGCGGCCCGCCAAAGGTCTTTATGCGGCCCACCAAGATCAAGTCATAAAAAAACAAAAACATTTTTTTTTTTTTTTTTTTAATTTTTAATATTTTTTTTATAAGGTTAATGGGGGGGGGGGCTGTTGGGTTACTGGTATAGGGTGGATACGTTGACTTGAGTAGGGTGATCATTGCTCGGCACAACATCGAGGGCCGAAGGGCCTGTTCTGTGCTGTACTGTTCTATGTTCTATGTTCTATATGAGGCGCCCAGAATCATAACCGGGTGAAGCGCCATTTTTGAAAAGAAGACAAAAAGAGGGCTAAAGGCAGGATGCCGCTGGGGGAAGGGCTGAGGTATATGCTGCACGCTAATTGGTTACAACCGGGACTATTAATTAATATACTATGCGGCCCTTTAAAATTGTGAATTTCTGAATGTGGCCCTTGCACGGAAAAGTTTGCCCACCCCTGATCTATAACATTCTCTTAGCTTTCCTAATTACTTTCTGTGTCTGCATATTAGCCTTTTGTGATTCATGCACTAGGACACCCAGATCCCGCTGAATCTCAAAACTCTGCAATCTCTCACCATTTAGATAATGTTTCTTTCTCATTCTTTCTGCCCAAATTGACCATTTCACATTGTCCCACATTATACTCCATTTGCCAGATGTTTGCCCACTCACTTAATGTATTTATGTCCCTTTGTAGCCTCCTTTATCCTCTTCACAACTTACTTTCCTACCTATCTTTGTGTCATTAACACCTTCAGTCCCTTCATTCAAGTCATTTATATAAACTAGAAAAAATTGAGGCCCCAGCACTGGCACACGATCTTTTACATTGTGCGAACCAGAAAAAAACCCATTTATGCCAACTCTCTGTTTCCTGTTCAGTAGCCAAACATCTTCTATTCATGTCAATATATTAGCCATTATCCCATGAGGTTTTGTTTTCCATCATAATCTTTGATGTGGCACCTTACTTAATGCCACCTGGAAATCTAAGTACAGTACATACACTGGTCTCCCTTTACCCACAGAATGTGACTCCTTCAAAGAAGTGTTAGAGAGCTTTCTGTCAGCAATCGTCTCTGGATTGTCTCATTTCTCAATCCACACACATGTCCGACTCGCAGGGTATCCACAAGCACCAATCCAAACTCACAATTCTTTGCTAGTTTTCGTAGTACTGCTATGAATTGTGGATTATTTTCACCCTCTTCTTGACTACATCAATGAAATCTGAATCTCTCTGCTATGATTAGGGGTTTGGGCGAGAAGTATTCTTCAAGGGTCTTTGTTACTTCCTCGTAAATTATTGTACCTGGCTTCTCAGGATGGATAAGACTTGTAATAGGGTGAAGGTCTTTCATCCTATTATACTCAAAAAAGTTGCTATTTCAATTTAATCTGGTATCTTGTTTGCAGCAAGGTAGTACTAGAATCTCTCTTCATAGGAACTCCATGATTTTGCACTCTCCTCAAATGGTTCCGTAGTACCAATCTTCCAGCATCACAGTTACCTGTTCTTAAGTTTAACTTTTCCTCTTCTCTAATTTCTTACTCTTCCAATTTAATTTGTTTTTTTTTGTTGTTTCTTTAAAAAATATATTTCTTTGGTTGGACTGTGGCTTTACGAAAACCTTTATTTTGCAAACATCAGTCCTTTTTATAACAGAAGATTTAATCTGTAATTCTGTTTAACCTTGGTCGCTATGGCTTATTTTTCCTTTTTGAGCAGTGCCTGCCAAAAACCAGGCTCTCTCTCTGTTTTGAGGACCCGACGTTGCAGCCCACCACGTACAAAGGCGCACAGCTGGAAAAACTCCCCAACTCAATAGTTTCTTAACAGCCTTATTTCCTGGATTTCTCTTTTCCGGGAGATTTTTCACTGGAAAAACATCCTCATCGCCAGCTTAACTTTTTTTTAAACTTAAAGTGCCCAATTATTTTTTTCCAATTAAGGAACAATTTAGCTGCTTTCATCCAGCTTACTTGCCAGTAACCATAACTCCAGAATTTTCTTCTTGCCATTGCATTGGGTTGTTCTTTTTGACTGGAGGTGAGGGTGAAAAATTTACTGCAGCTATTATTTTTGTCCTTTTATCCGCAGCTTGTTTTGCAGATTTGAACCTTTCTGTGTTCCTGGGTTCCTCAGTGTCTTCTCTGCACCATGTCCAGGGTTGAAAAATCAATTTTCTTTCCACTTTCTGACACAATGTTTAATATACAAGGACAGCAGTCTTCATCAGTGTCTCTCCTTGTGAGAGGCTTTATTGGACCAAATAGAAATGGCGGCCTACAGTGACTTTGTCTTGTGGAAAGTCAGATGCTACATCAGACTGGTTACATTTCACAAACCAAACATTCACCTTAAGAGAGCTGCCAGTTAATCGGATTGGCTGGTAGCTCTATAGTTCCACCAGTGCCAGCAGAAGCACTGGTCACTACTGGGGATATAGGCTGTCCCACCACACTGAGGAGCCCAGGTAAGTCCGAGTTCAGAATTCTCGCATGGGGTGGGGAGGGGGAGGCGAGTTCAAGAAGCCAAGTGATAAGGTGAGGGTTGATCTTTAGAGAGGCGTCTCAGATGGGCTCAGGGGTCCTGTAAAGGTGGAGCATCCCTTGCCCAACGCCAGTGTGCGCAACTGAACAAACATAGAACGTACAGTGCAGAAGGAGGCCATTCAGCCCATCGAGTCTGCACCGACCCACTTAAGCCCTCACTTCCACCCTATCCCCATAACCCAATAACCCCTACTAATCTTTTTGGTCACTAAGGGCAATTTATCATGGCCAATTCACCTAACCTGTGCGTCTTTGGACTGTGGGAGGAAACCGGAGCACCCAGAGTAAACCCACGCAGACACGGGGAGAACGTGCAGACTCCGCACAGACAGTGACTCAGCGGGAAATCGAACCTGGGACCCTGGCGCTGTAAAGCCACAGAGCTATCCACTTGGGCTACCTAAAGCTGCCAGACTTCCTGCATGGCATGGGTTTCTTCCACTGCAGGTTATATTTCAGACGGGGAGGGCAGGTACCGAGGCAGAGGGAAAGTTAACTGCTGGATTTAACGTGCTTCCCCTCCCCACCACCTCCCCACCTTTACTCCTTCCAGCAAGGGAGTATAAAATCCAGCCCAATAATTTAGGACAAAATTAACAATCACTTCAACAAATGTGGAAAAACCTGACAAGGCCAACAGAGATTTGGATATATTGGAGATCCCCAGGGTCAGTGTTCGGTCACTGTTTTTCTGGATGTATATTAATGACCTAGACTTGAGTTAATAGAGCATAATTTCAAAATTTGTACTTGACACAAAACTTGGAAATATTGTGAACTGTGAGGAGCATAGAGATATGCTTCAAAAGTATACAGACAGGCTGATAGAATGGGAGGATGAAATGTAATCCAGAGAAACTATTCATTTTGGTACGAAGAACATGGAGAGATAATTTAAAATAAAGCATATAATTCTAAAGGAACTGCAGGAGTATAGGTACCTGGGACATTGAAGGTGGCAGGGCAGGTTAAGAAAGCGGTAAATGTGGGGGACCTGATCATAGACGGGAAGTTTGTGAGCCTGGGTGAGCTGGAGGGGAAGTTTGGGCTCCCCCCGGGGAACACCTTTAGGTACATGCAAGTAAGGGCATTTGTCAAGCGACAGGTGGCGGGGTTCCCTCTGCTGCCGCTGCGTGGGGTTCAGGACAGGATGCTCTTGGGGGTATGGGTTGGAGAGGGGAGGATCTTGGAAGCGTACCAGGTGATGCAGGAGGTAGACGAGGCCTCGGTGGAGGAGCTGAAAGATAAATGGGAGGAGGAGCTGGGTGAGGAGTTTGAGGAGGGGACGTGGGCGGATGCCCTAGAAAGGGTGAACTCCTCCTCTTCTTGTGCGAGGCTTAGCCTCATACAGTTTAAGGTGCTGCACAGGGCTCATATGACCGGGACGAAGATGAGCCGGTTTTTTGGGAGTGAGGACAGGTGTATTAGGTGCTCAGGTAGCCCAGCAAACCATGTCCACATGTTCTGGGCATGCCCGGCGCGGGGGGAATTTTGTAAGGGGGTGGCAAGGACGGTATCGAGGGTGGTAGGATCCAGGGTCAATCCAGGCTGGGGACTCGCAATATTTGGGGTTGCAGTGGAGCCGGGAGTGCAGGAGGCGAAAGAGGCCGGTGTTCTGGCCTTTGCGTCCCTAGTAGCCCGGCGGAGGATTCTTCTTCAGTGGAAGCATGCGAGGACCCCAAGCGTGGAGGCCTGGGTCAATGATATGGCGGGGTTTATTAAATTGGAGAGGGTGAAATTTGCCCTAAGGGGGTCAGTGCAGGGGTTTTTCAGGAGATGGCAACCATTCCTAGATCTCCTGGCAGAACGGTAAAAACAAAAGGTCAGCAGCAGCAACAGCAACAGGGTGGGGGAGGGGGGCTGTCTCTTTGTTTTTGTTTTGGGTTGAATATCTGTTTTTTGCCAACGACGGGCGTTAATTTTTTTTTTTAAATAATTTTTATTGGAATTTTTTACAGAAAATATAAAAATATAACAACAAGTATAGCAACAAGCAGTAATATGCAACTAACAACCCCATAACACCCACAATTCCCCCCATACCGTAACATCACATGTATCACACTCCCCCCACCCCCCCCCCACAAGAGAACTTAACCATAAATTAAAATTAAATCAATCAAATTTAAATAAAATAAGCCAACATAATCAACGTCCCCCCCCCCCCCCCCCCCCCCCCCACCCCCGGGATGCTGCAGCTACTGTCCCAGTACCCTATCGTTGAGCCAGAAAGTCGAGGAAAGGTTGCGACCGTTGAAAGAACCCTTGCACCGATCCTCTCAGGGCGAATTTAACCTTCTCAAGCTTAATGAAGCCCGCCATGTCATTGATCCAGGTCTCCACGCTTGGGGGCCTCGCGTCCTTCCATTGTAGCAAAATCCTTCGCCGGGCTACTAGGGACGCAAAGGCCAGCACACCGGCCTCTTTCGCCTCCTGCACTCCCGGCTCTACCCCAACCCCAAAGATCGCGAGTCCCCATCCTGGCTTGACCCTGGATCCCACCACCCTTGACACTGTCCTCGCCACCCCCTTCCAGAACTCCTCCAATGTCGGGCATGCCCAGAACATATGGGCATGGTTCGCTGGACTCTCCTATCTTCACCCCCAACGAACCTACTCATCCTCGTCCCAGTCATGTGGGCCCTATGCAGCACCTTGAATTGGATGAGGCTAAGCCGCGCACACAAGGAGGAAGAATTTACCCTCTCCAGGGCATCAGCATGTCCCGTCTTCGATCTGTTGGGGCGTTAATTTATTGTTTCTCTTTTGTATATACGGGGGGGGGGGGGGGTTCTGTTCTTTTTGTTCTTAGAATTTTCTGTTATTGTTTTCTTTTTTGTGAAAATGTGAAAATTTGAATTAAAATTATTTTTTTTTAAAGAGAAAGCGGTAACTAAAGCATACAGGATCATGAGCTTTATAAATAGAAGCATGGAATACAAAAACAGGGAATGGTTATGATCATCCTGTATAAAACACTGGGTTGGCGGCCACTGGAGTATTGTGCCCAGTTCTGGGCACCACACAAAAAGAATGTGAAGACGTTAGAGAGGATGCAGAAAGGATTCAAGACAATGGTTCTATTGGTGAGGAACTTCAGTTACATCATGGTTCCCTGAACTGTGTTCCATGGAACCCTACAGTTCTGTTGGACCTCTCCAGGGGTTCCATAGTTGGTTCGGCCATTTTAAATTCCAGCTTGACCAATCACAGGTGGTTTTGTTTTTCTTTGTTGGCTACTGATAGGTGCACTCGTTAGCCTATCAGCAGCTAATGAACTGAGAAGCCAACCTCTGATTGGACAAACTGAAAATACTAGCAAAGTCAGTAAAACTTTAATTTAAACTCACAGGCAAGGCTGATAGGTGGGATAGGCCGGTGCCGTGAGAGTGAGAGAGGCGGGGGCCAAGACTGACTGGGGCCTGGCCGAGAAGGGTCACGGGGGCTGAGCGAGATGGGGATCGAGGCTGGGACCATGGAAGGCAGAGGTAGGGGGACTTGGAAGTATCTATCGATTAAGGTAACTTTTTCATTATGATAAATGTATACATATAAGACATAGAACAATCATTTATAATTGATTTTGTATGTTTGTACCTATTGCACAATAATATTTTTTTTGTGGTTAAATTCTTCAATATAATAAGAATGTTTGTTAGGGGTTCCTTCAGTATTCTTGGGAGGTCAAAAGGGTTCCTTAGCTGGAAAAGCTTGGGAAACCAAGAGTCATATGAATAGATTAGAGGAGCTAATGTTTTTTTTGGAGAAGAAAAGATTAAGAGGAGATTTGGTAGAGGTATTCAAAATCGTGAGGGGTTGGGACAAAGTAGGGAGTGAGAAATTGTTCTCTTGGTTGGAAGGATCGAGAACCAGTGGCATCAATTTAAGGTGATTAGCAAAAAAAAGGTGATGAAGATGATTGGTGAAAGAAGCAACAGAGAAATGAAGAAATGTCCTAAAAGGGCAAACCCTAATCCTTAGTTCCGGATTCACCCACAAGAGGATAGCCACCCACTGGATAATTAAGATAATAAGAGAAAAAGATTGGAGGACCATGTGGAAAAGCCAAGGAAGTGGGATTAGATGAGCTGCTCTGCAGAGAAGTGACATGAACATGATTTACGTGAATTGCATTTCATTCACAGCAGTGTCTCTGCAATCTACACTAATTGAATGACAATTATAATTGAACAACAATAATGTATTGGATAATGCGAATGAACAGAGAGCAATGAGTAGGTCATGTAGAGATGAGAAAGCTGGCAAAGGTCTAGAGAAGAGCCTCATCTTAATGAGCAAACATAAACAGACTCTGGTAATGTCAACGTAATATTTTATTCCCCAATAATTGACAATTGCTGGGACTTCATGCCCCATGAATAATTCTTGCAATATTCAAAAAAAATTCACAATTATGCGTGAATTTCGCTTACGCATTTTCTGACCTTTGGAACATGATTTCGAAAAACCAACCCGTCAAATCCATATTTAGCCAGCAAAAACTTGGAATTTTTGCTCATGTGTATCCCTTCAGGACATAGATATTTATGAAATAACCACTGCCTCAGAACAGATGTGCAGAGAAATTTTGAGTTTTAATAAATTTGAAAACAATGACAGTCTATTTACTACATTACAAATAAGAAAATGCAAGTTTTTGATTATTGCTGTAGAACATATGTTCATGCCAGCAGCATAGATTCTTATCCTGGGCAGAGGCAACAGGTGCAATAGCCACAGGGGCAGGCGTTTAATAATAATTGAGCCTGAATGCATTCAGTTAGGACATTTCTGGAGGTAAATGCTTGCTATTGCTTTATCCTCTATGCTGTCTTAAAATACAGACTTTAAGGTTCTTACATGTATTTTTAAAAAATCAGTAACATCAAAGTGGCCAACCACTCACATAGGTAGAAAGTGCTTCCAAAACCGAAGTAAAATATTATTAAGTTAAAGTGTATCATAGCAAGATAGCAGTCGAGTACGAGTAGATTTAAAATATCAAGTGCTGACTGCTAAAGCAAGTTTGCTTGAAATCTAGAAGTGGTGCCAGAATGCAAGGTCCATTTTGAGACTTGGGCCTCATTACCAAGCCACCTGATGCAGGTCACTGGCTAGTGCAATTTTGGACCAACCACTGGCTAACCCATCTGGTACAGAAGTAGGTTTCAGGCAGGTGAGGATGAGTTTGAGGTGAAACAAACCACATTCTTCCTCTTGGAACTTGCTATCCCGGCTCCACTAAAACAAATTTTAACCTTGCTAATATGAATAATAGCATGTGAAGCTGTATTACGTTTTTGAAAATATATTTTTATTCAAGGCATTTTACATATTTAAATGAAAATATCAGAAGACCAAACATCAACAAGAACAGAAAGCATCCCCCAATACCAACAACCCAACCTACCCCGTCTTCCTAATTTTCCCCCCTTGCCCCACCCCTCAATTCACCTTGATGAAATCAATGAACGGTTTCCATCTCCGGGTGAACCCCTCCTCCAACCCGCACAAGACAAACATGGCCTTCTCCAAACGCAGGGATTCTGCCAGGTCACTCACCCACATCCCCTCCTTCAGTGGCTCTGAGTCCTGCCACCATGACAAGATCCATCTCCGGGCTATCAAGAAGGCAAAGGCCAATACGTCGGCCTCTCCCTCCAGCTGGACTCACGGATTTTCCGACACACTGAATATCGCCACCTCCAGACTCAAGGCCACCCCTACACCTAGAATCTCGAACATCATACCTGCTCTGGTGGTATGATTAGCATAGCTGCCTGCCATTGGTGCAGAACACCGGCTTACCATTGGCCCTGGTCAGTCATGTGCCTCTCGACCGGTTGGTTAAGACCAGTCATGTGACGGCTCCCCGATTGGTCGAGAGGCTGAGTTAACCCCGCCTCCAGGGCGGGGTATAAATACCCAGTACTCCCGGCGGTCGTCCTTCTACTGTAATCGACCGCAGGGCTTAACATCTAGTATATTAAAGCCATACTTTTGTTCAGCAACTCGTCTCGCGTTCAATTGATGGTACATCAATTTAATATACTAGAAATTTGAAGATGGAGCTCCGGATCAAGCCCGACTGCCTCCGCATCAGCCCGCAAACTCCGAACGCATTGGCAATCTTCAAGCATTGGCTGGCGTGTTTCGATAGCTATCTGGCGACCGCAATCAGCCCCCCCACCATGGCACAGAAACTTCATATTCTCCATTCCAGCATGGGCATCGCGGCCTACGCGATGATAGAGGAAGAAAAGGAATATGACGTGGCCATGGATACGCTAAAAGGACAATGTCTTAAGCCGGTAAACCGAGTGTACGCCCGACATCTGCTGGCTACCAGACAACAGTCCCCGGTGAGTCCTTAGATGATTTTTACCGGGCCCTCGCTGTCCTGGAGAGGAATTGCGCCTGCCTCCAAGTTTCAGCTTCTGAGCACATGCAACTTTTAATCAGAGATGCTTACGTGGCTGGGATGCAGTCCGCCGCATTCTGCCAGCGGCTGCTGGAAAAAGACGACCTCAGCCTAACTGAGGCACGGACTCTCTCCACCTCCCTGGCGGTCGCCGACTTAAACGCCCGCGCCTATGTCCCCAGCCGCGCTGCAGCACCCTGGGCCTCCTGGCACGATTCCCCACCGCCATCCGCCGCTCCCGACCCCCCTCAGGCCTGCGCCGCGGGACACCCCGACAAGTCCGCGGGGCCCCGCGGCTATTTCTGTGGGCTTGCCAAACACCCCCGCCCGCGCTGCCCGGCCCGCTTCGCCCTTTGTAAGAGCTGCGGGAAGAAGGGCCATTTTTCGACGGTCTGCCAGGCCAAATTGGTCGCTGCTGTGCCGCGCAGCGACCAGGGATCTCCTTCGGGCCTTTCCGGGCCCTTCCAGCGCATCGCGTCAATCTCCCGTCCCCGGGCCCCTGCGTCCAGCCTGCGCGCCTCTCTTCCCCCGCTCTCAGCCACTCCGATCGGCTCACCGGCACCGCTAACCCCGCCCCCAGCAACCATGAGGGTCCTGCGGGCGCCGCCATCTTGGGCCCCGGACGCCACGTGCGGGTCCTGGGCGCCGCCATCTTGGGACCCCGACTCCACGTGCGGGTCCTGGGCGCCGCCATCTTGGGGCCCCGACCCCACGTGCGGGTCCTGGGCGCCACCATCTTGGGGCCCCGACTCCATGTGCGGGTCCTGGGCGCCGCCATCCTGGACTTTCACACAAGGTCCTGCCAGCACCTACTCGGCCAACGACGACGACTATGGATCTTCTCCACGGCTCGCGGCCATTCAGCTCGACCAGTCAAGTCCACGCATGCTTGCCAAGACGACAACGCAAATCCACGTCAACGGGCACGAGACGGACTGCCTGCTGGACTCCGGGAGCACGGAAAGCTTCGTACACCCTGACACGGTAAGATGCTGCGCGCTCCCTGTCCACCCTGTAAAACACAAAATCGGGTTAGCCTCAGGTTCCCACTCCGTCCACATCACCGGATGCTGCATCGCGGACCTCACGGTCCAGGGGAAGGTTTTTAAAAATTATAAACTCCTTATCCTCCCCGACCTTTGCACATCGGCACTCCAGGACTGGACTTCCAGTGCAACCTGCAGAGCTTGACCTTCCAATTCGGCGGCCCTATACCCTCCCTCACTGTCTGCAGCCTCGCGTCCCTCAAAGTAGACTCCCCCTCCTTGTTTGCTAATCTCACCCCTGATTGCAAACCTGTCGCGACACAGAGCAGACGGTACAGCGCCCAGGACCGGACCTTCATCAGGTCCGAGGCCCATAGGTTGCTGAAGGAAGGGGTCATCGAGGCCAGCAACAGTCCCTGGCGAGCCCAAGTGCTGGTGGTCCGGACTGGGGAGAAAAACCGGATGGTCATCGACTACAGCCAGACCATTAACCGGTTTACGCAACTGGACACGTATCCTCTCCCCCGTATTTCTGCCATGGTAAACGAGATTGCGAAATACAAAGTCTTCTCCACGGTGGACCTCAAGTCTGCTTATCACCAGCTCCCCATCCGCGCGAGTGACCGCAAGTACACTGCGTTCGAGGCAGATGGACGCCTCTACCACTTCCTCAGGGTTCCATTCGGTGTCACAAATGGGGTCTCGGTCTTCCAACGGGAGATGGACCGAATGGTCGACAAGTGCGGATTAAGGGCTACCTTCCCGTATCTCGATAATGTCACCATCTGCGGCCACGACCAGCAGGACCATGACACCAACCTCCGAAAATTCCTCCAAACCGCAAAACTCCTTAACCTAACTTACAATAAGGATAAGTGCGTGTTTAGCACCGACCGTCTAGCCATCCTCGGCTACGTAGTGTGTGACGGAGTGATAGGCCCCGACCCCGAACGCATGCGCCCCATGATGGAACTCCCTCTCCCCAATATCCTCAAATCCCTCAAACGCTGCCTGGGTTTCTTCGCTTACTACGCCCAATGGGTTCTCAATTACGCCGACAAGGCCCGTCCCCTCATTCAGTCCACGATCTTCCTGCCATCGACAGAGGCCTGCCAGGCCTTTAGCCACATCAAAGCGGACATCGCAAAGGCCACGATGCGCGCCATCAACAAGTCCCTCCCCTTCCAGGTCGAGAGCGACGCATCAGAAGTAGCTCTGGCGGCCACCCTGAACCAAGCGGGCAGACCCGTGGCCTTCTTCTCCTTAACCCTCCACGCTTCCGAACTCCGCCACCCCTCTGTGGAAAAGGAAGCCCAGGCCACAGTCGAAGCTGTGTGACATTACAGGCACTATTTGGCCGGCAGGAAGTTTACCCTCCTCACAGACCAACGGTCAGTAGCCTCCATGTTCAATAATGCACAGAGGGGCAAGATTAAGAACGACAAGATCTTGCGGTGGCGGGTCGAGTTGTCCACGTACAACTACGATATCTTGTATCGTCCTGGGAAGCTCAATGAGCCTCCTGATGCCCTGTCCCGCGGTACCTGCACCAGCGCACAGATAGACCGCCTCCGCTCCCTCCATGCGGACCTCTGCCATCCAGGGGTGACCCGTTTCTATCATTTCATAAAGACCCGCAACCTGCCCTACTCCATCGAGGAAGTCAGGACAGTAACCCGTGACTGCCACATCTGCGCAGAGTGTAAACCGCACTTCTACCGCCCCAAGCGCGCGCATCTGATCAAAACATCCCGCCCCTTCGAATGTCTCAGCATAGACTTCAAGGGGCCCCTTCCCTCTAGCAACCGCAACATTTACTTCCTGACGGTGATCGATGAATACTCCCGCTTCCCCTTCGCCATTCCCTGCCCCGACATGACCACATCGACCGTCATTAAGGCCCTCCTCTCCATCTTCTCCCTATTTGGCTACCCCGCATACATACATAGCGATCGGGGGTCCTCCTTTATGAGCGACGAGCTGCGTCAATTTCTGCTCAGCAGGGGCATTGCCTCTAGCAGGACGACCAGCTATAACCCCCGGGGTAACGGACAGGTCGAGCGGGAGAATGTACCACCTGGAAGACCATCCTACTGGCCCTCCGGTCCAGAGATCTCCCTATTTCCCGATGGCAAGAGGTTATCCCCGATGCCCTACATTCCATCTGCTCCCTCCTCTGTACAACAACTAATCAAACACCTCATGACGTCTTCTGGTTTTCCCCAGGAAGTCGTCCTCCGGATCTCCTCTCCCGACGTGGCTGGTCGCCCCCGGACCCATCTTGCTCCGGAAGCATGTGCGGGTGCACAAGTCCAACCCGTTGGTGGAACAAGTCCAGTTACTCCACGCTAACCCGCAGTATGCGTACTTGGAGTACCCCGGCAGTCGGCAGGACGCGGTCTCCCTCCGGGACCTGGCACCCGCCGGCGTGCGGCCTCCCCCCCCACTTCACCACAGACCTGCCCCTTTTCCCCCAGCGCCCCACCCAGGCCACCCCTTTCCCATCCATGGCGTCTCCACCACCAGCCCGGGGTACGGAGACAGTTCAAGGACCATCCCTCCCGGAGTCCAGGACATCAGCTGAACCACCACCATCGGCTGAACCAACGTCACCAACTCCCCTGCAGCGGTCTGCCAGGACGACACGGGCAACGAAAAGGCTGATCGAGTCCATTTAACTTCAACACCACCATGGACCTTGTATGGACACTACGTACTGTTGCTAAATGTCTGGGCCAGTGGGAAGCCAAGGATACATTTTTTTTCTCTACTACTCATACCACCAGCTCTCCCCCCCCCCTCACCTCTCGTTGACCACCTCCCCCGGCTTCTTTCTCCGCAAGGGGTGAATGTGGTGGTATGATTAGCATAGCTGCCTGCCATTGATGCAGAACACCGGCTTACCATTGGCCCTGGTCGGTCATGTGCCTCTCGACCGGTTGGTTGAGACCAGTCATGTGACGGCTCCCTGATTGGTCGAGAGGCTGAGTTAACCCCGCCTCCAGGGCGGGGTATAAATACCCAGTACTCCCGGCGGTCGTCCTTCTACTGTAATCGACCGCAGGGCTTAACATCTAGTATATTAAAGCCATACTTTTGTTCAGCAACTCGTCTCGCGTTCAATTGATGGTACATCACCTGCCAGAAACCTCCTCAACCATGGATAAGCCCAGAACATGTGAACATGATTCATGAGCCACCACCTATGCCTATTCTCCATCCCTGCAAAGAACTGGCTTATGCTCCCAACCGTCATGTGGGTCCTAAGCATCACCTTAAACTGGATGAGGCTTAACCTCACACACAACGAGGACGCATTCACCCTCCATAGGGGCTCTTTCCATGTCCCGACCCGCACCTCCCCACACAAATCCTCCTTCCACTTCCACTTAATCTCCTCCACCGGAGTGCACCCCCCCCCCCCCGCCCCCCCCCCCCCCCCCCGCCCCCCCCCCCTGCCCCCCCCCCCCCCCCTCCCGTCTCCATTAACTCACTGTAGATGTCCGACACCCTCCCCTCCCCAATATCATCCTCCAACAACAGGTTGTCCTGCAACACTGGAGGCGGCAGCCCTGGGAAAGACGGCACCTCTCTCCTCATATAATCCCTCACCTGCAGGTACCTGAAACCATTCCCTTTGGGCAACTCATACATTTCCTCCAACTCCTCCAGACCTGCAAACTTTCCCCCTATAAACAAGTTCCTGAAATACTCTATCCCCACCTGCTGACACCCCCGGAACCTCGCATCCAGCCCCATCGGCACAAACTTGTGATTATCACATAATGGCATCCACTACAACATGCCCTCTAAGGATGTGGAAGCTTTGGAAATGGTGCAACGGAGATTTACCAGAATGTTGTCTCGAATGGAGAGTAGGTCTTATGACGAAAGGTTGACGGTGCTAGGCCTTTTCTCATTAGAACGGAGAAGGATGAGGGGCAACTTGATAGAGGTTTATAAGATGATCAGGGGAATAGAGTAGACAGTCAGAGACTTCTTCCCCGGGTGGAACAAACCATTACAGAAGGACATAAATTTAAGGTGAATGGTGGAAGATATAGGGGGGATGTCAGAGGTAGGTTCTTTACCCAGAGAGTAGTGGGGGCATGGAATGCACTGCCTGTGGAAGTAGTTGAGTCGGAAACATTAGGGACCTTCAAGCAGCTATTGGATAGGTACATGGATTACGGTAGAATGATGAGGTGTAGATTAATTTGTTCTTAATCTCAGACAAAAGTTCGGCACAACATCATGGGCTGAAGGGCCTGTTCTGTGCTGTATTTTTCTATGTTCTATGTCAGTGTTCTTCAAACTTTTTTTCTGGGGACCCATTTTTACCAACTGGCCAACCTTTGCGACCCAACCCAGCCGACCTTCGCGACCCACACCGGCCGACCTTCGCAACCCATGCCTACCGACCTGAGCAACCCACCATTTTCTCTTACCTTGTTTGCTGCTGATAAAAATGGAGGAAATGGTTTTGGGTCCCTTTGGCCCTCGTACATGCTCCTCCAATGGAACCTGTTGGATGAAGGTGAAGCCTTCCAGTGTCGGAAAGTATGGAGTCTCCATCTGTCCAAAGTTCTGTATTTTTTCCTGTAAAAAAATAAATAAATAAAATGAATAAAATAAATGAAAAAAAATGAATAAAATAAATGAAACAAATGAATAAAAAACCCCCGAACGTGTAAAAAAAATAAAATAAATGAAAAAAATAAAAATTAAATGAATAAATTAAATGAATAAAATGAATAAACCCCCCCCCCCCACCGAATTTGTAAAACAAAAAACTACGACCATTTAAAAAAATAGTGGCCGCACTGCGCATGCGCGCCCGATCATCGGCGCGCATGCATAGTTTTGTGCATGCACGCCGATGATCATGCGCGCATGCGCAATGCGGCCAAATTTTTTTTACATGTTCGTGGCCATTTTAATGGCCGCTTGCAGTCGCCGTTATTAAAAGCCGGCTGCTGTGCAGGGATTTGCGCGATCGGGAGTGCTGTGAAGGACGGCTCCGAGACCCACCCGCGGGTCGCGCCCCCGCGCTTGAAGAACACTGTTCTATGTTCTAACCTGAAATGTTGCCTGCACTGGCTCTACATCCGGAATGCCGAAACCACCACTGGGCTCACGGAGTACCGGACCAGCGGGAAGAAGGGGCACCAACAACAGTGCCCTCAGACTCATCCCACTACACAACGCTGCCTCCATCCACACCAAAACCCACCTCCACAGCCCATTTCCTCACCATTGCAATGTTTGCTGCCCAGTAATAATTCATCAAACTTGGTAATACCAGCCCCTCACTCCCCCTTTACACCTTCTCAAAAAACACCCTCCTCACCTACGGCGTCTTTCCTGCCCACACAAACTCCGAAATTATCCCTTTGCCTTCCTAAAAAAGGACTTGGAAACAAAGATGTTCCTGTTCGTCCAGACACTCGCCATCGGCGCCTTCTACAGCAGCCGAACCCAATCCACGAACCCTTTGCCAAACCTGAATTGACCTAGCACCTCCAACACACACGCCCACTCCACCCAATCAAAGGCTTTTCCGTATCTATTGCCAATACTACCTCTACCTCCTGCCCCTCCAAGGCATCATAATACATTAAGCAGCCTACATGCATTTGCCGACAACTGCTGCCTCTTCACAAATCCCTTCTGGTCCTCCCCTATCATCCCTGGCACGCAATCCTCTATCTGTGACACTAACACCTTTGTTAACAACTTTGTATCACCGTTAAGTAATGATGTAGGGCGTACGACCAACACTGCTCCGAATCCTTATCTTTCTTCAAAATCGGGGAAATGGATGCTTGTGACAACATGCGCCCCCATTATCACTGGTGCATGTTCAGGTCCGGGATGCTCCCTAACATCTGCCTCAAAGTCCACGCCATCCCAATTTTGAGCATAAACATTCACCAGGACTATCGACATCCCCTTCAGCTTCCCCCTGACAATCACGTACCTATCCCCCGGATTGGCCACAGCGCTCCCCACCTCAAATGCCACTTTCTTTTTAACCAGCACCACCAACCCCTCATTTTCACATCCAACCACGAGTGGAGCACCTGTCCCAACCATCCCTTCCTCAGCCTCGTCTGGTCCCCCAACTTCAGGTGCCTCTCCTGCAAAAACACAACGTCCACCTCCAAACTCCTGAAGTACGCGAAGATACTCAACCGCTTAGCCACCATTCAACCCTTGCATATTCTAAGTAACTAGCCTGGTCAGAAGGCTCCCTGCTCCTCCTCTCCTGCCGATCAGCCATATCCCTTTATATGCCAGCCCCCAGCCAGCGTCACGCACTCTTCCAGGCCCCACCCAAGGTGTCCTCCATCATAGAACCCTTCCCACTGCCCCACACTAACCAAACCTATGTCTGCATCCCTCCCTCACTCCCAAACAAAGAGCTAACCCATTCCCTTGTCTCCCACACCCACCTCCTGGCAACCCACCACTTCACTCCCGTTAACTAGCCGACCCAGCTAGCATAGTGTCCCCTGCCTGAGGCCTCTGACTACCCCTCACCCTCCCAATCTACCCTTCCCCCCCCAACCCTCCCAGAAAACCAAGAAAGACCAAGAAAAGCACTCACCATCAGCACTCCCTCATCATACCCTGTCCCAATCCACCCACCTGATGTGCCCACACTTTATACAGAACTCCTCTCCAAAATTCAATATCCTTACACTCCTCCCAGTCCATGGTCTCTCATAAAGTCCATTGCCTCCACCGGTGAGTCAAAATAAAATCCTTGCTTTTGGTGCATCACAAGTGGGCAGGGTACAAAACCCTGAACTTTATCTCATTCTTGTAGAGGCCAGCCTTTATCTGATTATACCTGGCCCTCCACTTGGCCAGCTCCACACACAGATCTGGGTAAATGCACAGCTCACTCCTGTTATGGGCCAGGGCTTAGAAACTCCAAAGTATATTATAAAGTCCACCTGACCGACAACCTTTATGTTGAATTTGGCTATGATGAGCACAAGAGCCTTTCCTTCAGATGTGATTCATCAGTCTTCCTAGACACTTTAATCAAAACCAACTTTATTCTAAGAACTTAGTTAGCATATATCTATAAACACACAGCAATAATTTTTTATCAGTTACAAAGATAAAGACACCACCTAGCTACAGTAATCTATGTAAACACTTGATGAATTCCCCCTTAACTGTTCCAATTCAAAAACAAAATCCAAAAACCAAAAAACCCTTTTTAAGGGCATGGCCCAGTACTCTGCATTCTCACTTGAATGAGACTGGCTTTCACTGAGATTCGCATCTAGCCTCACCAGTAGATTTAACTCCTTCCGGGAAACTATATCGTTTAAGTTACCAAAGCAGGTAGCGACAACCAATGTTTTTTTTTATTGGAACAACTCTTTAAAATGAAAGCATAGAAAGACAGGGAAAAAAAAAACACTTCTTTCTCCCTCTGAGTCCACAGCAATGAAACTGAAAGCCACAGCTCAGCTCCACGCACAAAACGACATCAATGAAGCCATGTGATAGGATAAAAATCTTCCTTTCTTTTAAATTTAGAGTACCCAATTCATTTTTTCCAATTAAGGGGCAATTTAGCGTGACCAGTCCACCTACCTTGCACATCTTTGGGTTGTGGGGGTGAAACCTACGCAAAAACAGGGAGAATGTGCAAACTCCACACGGACAGTGACCCAGAGCCGGGATGGAACCTGGGACCTCGGCGCCGTGAGGCATCAGTGCTAACCACTGTGCCTCTGTGCTGCCCATATAAGCCTTTCTTAAAGGGACAATCCCATGACACTCCCCTCCCAGGTGCACTTATTGGTCTGTCTTGCCCACCTCAGGATCTTAACCTTATCCAAGAACCGATGCAGCCTCACCACCATCGCCCTTGGTGGCTCCCCCACCTGCGGCCGCCTCCTCAGGGCTTGATCCACCTCGAGGCACTGCTCAAAGGCCTCATACCTATCAGCTTCTCCAACATGCCCATCACATACTTCGCAGGCTCCGCACCTTCAATGCCTTTGGGCATCCGCACAATTCACAGATTCTGCCTCCTGGAGCAGTTCTCAAGGTCCTCCAGCTTCTCCCTCAGCCTTTTCTGGCTGCTCAACACCATCCCCTCTCCGCTATACACTATACACAGTATTATAACTATACACAGTTCACTATACTGTACAGTAAACTATAATCAATATTCAAGATGTGGTCTTACCAATGCCCTGTATAACTGAAGCATAACATCCTTACTTTTATGTTTTATTCCTCTTGTAAGGACCAGTAAACCGGTCCTCATGCCCCACTGCCAACTCCCCCATCTTTTGAATCACCAGCCCTGAGCCTCCTGCCTCTGCTCTACCTGCTCAATCACCACCCTATGTGGCTCCACTACCTTGACCAATCCCTCTGAAGCCTCCTTCCTCTGCTCCTGAAATTTGCCATTGAGGAATATAACCAGCTGCTCCGTTCACCTCTGGGAGGGCAGCGCTGCCCCCTTGCTGTCCACCATCTTCTCCTGAGTCACACCACAAAAACCTTTATGCCCCAATTGTTCTCTCTTCCTTGTGGCACCTCATCCGATGAGCCAAACCCCAGTCCCACCAGAGGAGTATTCATGCACCTTTTGCCCTCAAAAACCACTCAATTGGAGTGGGGAAGAATCCAAAAATTCTACCTCGAGCGGGAGCCACCAAATGTGCGACCACTCATTGCATGGCCACCACTGGAAGTCAAAGTTGACCATCGTTGCTGAAATGCAGTTTTAAACCCTTTGGAGGACTTCACTTTGGTCACTCAACAAATCCAGTGTGTGATCACAAGTATTGCACAAGCTACACGAGTAAACTGCAAAGAAAGAAAATCAGTGTTGCCGAAACTTCATCATCACTTGACCTTTCTGTTAAAGGGTAGAATGTTTAACTTAGATTGTTCTAATTGTATTGGTTCCAGTACATGAACAGTACTTCTTGTGACTAAATTAAAGCGCCATATTATATTGATTCTATGCTAGTGACCTTTCATTTTTAACTCATGCATATTTTCTAGAATAATATAATTTATTACCCAACAGACCTCTTTTTGTTAAAAGGGAGGATGAACATGTCTAACTACTTACTTGGCTATCTTGTGCTTAGTTAATCGGCAGTATTTCTGACAGGTAAAATGTGGAAAGGATTATTATCCTTACAATGTTTGACACAGCTATCATGGGCTTATAATTTAAAATAGTTTGTGATAGCATTATTTATTATTGCAAGACTTCTCCCTGTTAGCATGGCACGCAGCTTTGAGAAAAGACTGGAGAAATCCAGACTGTTTATATAGATTGGGCTTGTTTCCACTGGAATTTAGAAGTGTGAGGTGTGATTTAATTAAATTTTTTAAGAACTTGAACGGTCTTGACAAGGTGAATGATGAAAGGATGTTTCCTTTTATGGGTAAGTCCAGAACTAGGGAGCCAGAGATGAGAAGTTTTTCCTCTCAGAAGATTGTGTGACTTTGGAACTCAGAAGTCCCTCATAAGACAACCTGCGCATTCCAGGTATCAACCTAGTAAAGTTCCTCTGAACCGCCTGCAATGCTTCCTTAGGTAAGGAGACTAAAACTATACACAGTATTCAAGGTGTGGTCTTACCAATGTCCTGTATAACTGAAGCATAACGGGCACGATTCTACGCACTCGCGGAAAATCGCGACGGGCGACTTTTGCGACGACCCGATACGGCCCCGTTCCCGACGTATTCACGTCCGGGAAATGGGCTAGGAACGGGGCCACGTCAATCACTTCGCGATGACACCGGAACGCGATGACGACGCGAACACGCCCACGTGAGGCCGCCCGCGCCTTTTTACGAGCAGAGAAACTGTAGGCCAGGATGTCGGAGCAAAGGAGAGCAGCCCCGCGATTCGTGGAGGCTGACATCGAGATGCTGCTTGATTCAATCGAGCAGAGGAGGGGCATCATCTGCCCGCGTAGAGGGCATCGCCACCCTGCCAACGCGGTGCGCCAGGCCTGGCGTGAGGTGGCTGCTGCCGTCAGTGCTGTGGGGCAGACCCCTCGCTCTGCAGAGCAATGTCGGAAGAAGATGCACAACCTCACAGGGCTGCCAGGGTAAGTGCCAAGAGGGTGCCCCCGGGTCACAACCATCCCCCCCCCCTTTAGTTAATCACCCCCCCCCCCCCCCCCCCCCCCCCCCCCCCCCCCGGCACGGGGGTTAGAGGGGGATTGGGGCAGAGTGAGTTGAGGGTGGTTCACAAAGTAGTCACAGACCCAGCGCTCTGGCCCCCGTGGAGAGATGCAATGGTCTTATTACAACTTGACCCCCAAACTGTGCCAGTATCTGAACGGCCTGCTGTTACCTGCCGTATTGTAATGATCTATCTATGCCCCCTCCCCCAACAGGACAAGACCGCTCACAACACTCGTGAACGGAACAAGACTTGAGGGGGTTCACCCATCCTGCACCCCCTCACCATGTTTGAGCAGAGGGCACTGGACCTTGTTGGGGGATCTGCCACCCGGGAGATCGCACAATGCGAGGTTGGCGGAGCTGCAACAAGTGAGACAACCCTGAATGACAAACACCCCCCCCTCCCCCATCCTATGTCCCTTCACACACCCTGCCCACTTGGACACCTCCCCCATCTTCTGTCCCTTCACACCCTGCCCACATGGACACCTCCCCATCCTCTGTCCCTTCACACACTCTGCCCACTGGAACACCTCCCCCATCCTCTGTCCCTTCACACCCTGCCCACATGGACACCTCCCCCATCCTCTGTCCCTTCACACACTCTGCCCACATGGACAGCTCCCCCATCCTCTGTCCCTTCACACCCTGCCCACTGGAACACCTCCCCCATCCTCTGTCCCTTCACACACCCTGCCCACTGGAACACCTCCCCCATCCTCTGTCCCTTCACACACTCTGCCCACTGGAACACCTCCCCCATCCTCTGTCCCTTCACACACTCTGCCCACTGGGACCATCCAGCGCCCGGCCGAGCGTCTCTAAATAACTCGTTTCATTCTCTTCCCTAGGACGTGATGCCGAACGACCAGGGCCGTCTGCCTCCAGGCAGACACAGGTATCTGCCCCCACCGCACCCAGGGCCACACGACAGAGGATGCCCGATCAGCGGGGAGTCCCATCCTCCCCAACTGAATCTGTGGAGCAGGACGCCCAGAGGGCGGCGACAGAGCAAGAGAGAGAAATGGCCCGCGAACGCCCTGCGGCCTCTCAGCGGGCCGATGACATAGAGGAGGCGTCCACCCAAGACGACCTTGAGCTTGCAGCACAGCTATCTCCCACACCATCCACCATCCCAGAGACACTCACCCCTGTTGGCCTATTTAGTGATGAGGCTCCTGGGTCACAGTCTGGTTCGCACATCACAGCTGAGCAGGTACAGCAGGTGGAGGTTGGAGCAGCCGAGGGCCCGGACTGGCGGAGGGCAGGCCAGGCCCAGCATCCAGCTGGCTCCCAGACGTTTTCGGAGTTCCTGGAGTTTCTCAACCCAACCGCAAAGCCGATGCATCAAGAAACCCAGGGACACAATGACGGGATGAGGGCTGTCTTCCAGACTCTGCAGACGCTGTTAGAGGAGTCGAACGGCGTCCAAGAGCAGGGAGTGGTGCCGCTCATGGCAGCAACCCAGGCCGACACCGCACGGGTGGCATCCGCGGTGGAGGCAATGGGTCAGGTTCTGCAAGGCGTTGGGCTTAATGCGCACGCTTCATCTTCGGCCCTGGACAGGGTTGCCCTCTCACAGGCAGCAATGCGCCAGAGCCAACATGACATTGCCGGCGCGCTGCGGGCCTTGGCCGAGTCTCAGCAGGTCATGGCCCAGTCGCAGCACGCCATAGCACAGTCACAGCAGTCGATGGCACAGTCCCAGCAGTCAGTCGCGGAGAGCATCAACCGCCTGACACATGTGCTGGATGGCGTCGTGCACTCACAGGTTGAGATCGCACAGTCCTTGGCGGGAATGTCTAACTCCCTCGACTCTGTCTCTGCAAACCTTCGGATCCTGCTGGATACCGGTGCAGGCCTCCAGGACTGGCAGCGCCAGGTGTCGGTGGCGCGTCGGGGCACCTCCCCGCTCGCACCTCTGTCCCAAAGTGAGGCCCGGGGGCCACCGGGCTCCCCGAGGGAGGAGGAGGTTTCAGGGCCCTTCCCATTAACTCCATCACGGGACGTCCCGGAGCTCTCGGCCTCCCCCCGTCCCATCCCTGGTGCATCGGGTGGGCAGCAGGCAGAGCAGGGTGGAACAACGTCACCCGAGACGCCCGTAGAGCAGCCTGGCCCATCAAGGCCGGGTCGCCCCAGGAAACGCTTGCCGAAGGAGAAACGAGTCGAAGGGGGCGATTCGCAGCAATCCTCCTCCACTCCTGCTGTATCATCTGGGGAGTCACTTAGACGTAGAGGTAGGGCCCGTAAGGCAACAAAGAGAGACACTGAGTAAGTTGGCACGGGTGAAGGGCACATTTTAGTTGTAGGGGCTAGGGCACCTGTAAATTATTGTTAACATTAAACGCACTGTTCCACCTTACTTGTAACACCGTGTGATTGTTCCACAGCCACAGGAATCGTGATGGTGACCGAGTGTCGCTGGGGTTGACGAGCGGTGAAACTTCGGTGCCGGGTCTGCAGACCCTGCTCCTCCCCCACCCCCTCCCACAGCTAGCCCACGCGGGCACGTGATGGAGTGTCCGTGACGAACTCAGTGGCCACCAAGGTGGATGGTTCAGCTATTGCCATGGGTCAGACTCTCTCTAACGATTCTGAGCTCACAGCTCATCGCAGAGCGGGCTGTCATCATTCCACATGGCACTGATCACACCCGCTGACACAGCCATCAATGTTGTGCCATACCGTCTGGACCCAGTGGTAAGGGTGATGTCGAAGTGGAGCAGTGTACACTGAAGGGGGGGGGGGGGGGGGGGGGGGGGGAGGGCTGTGGTGGTGGCAGTTGTGTGTTGACCCTCTGCACGACTAGCGATGCAGGTGGTGGTTTGGTGTTCAGCGGGGACGTCGCATGCGATGCGTGAACCGTGCTGCCACCAAGGCGTCGCGTGCCCGCCGTCCTCACCGGGTCCGTCGTGCCGTCTCCTGGACATCACCAGCACCTGGGTCATGTCTGCGTGCTGCGCCCACCACTCCGCCAGCCTCCTCCTCCTCGTCCTCCTCCCTCTCCTCCTCCTCCTCCTCCTCCGTGCTGGCACCACTGCCACTGGCTTCTCCCTCCGCCTCCTGCAGCAGGTCATCTCCCCTCTGCATCGCGATGCTGTGCAGCGCACAGCAGACCACAACAATGCGAGCAACCCTGTCGGGCTGGTACTGCAGGGCCCCTCCGGAGCGGTCCAGGCACCTGAATCTCATCTTCAGGAGGCCAAGGCAGCGCTCCACCACACCCCTGGTTGATGCATGGGTCTCGTTGTATCGGGTTTCCGCATTGGTCTGAGGCCTCCGTATAGGCGTCATCAGCCAAGACCTCAGCGGATAACCCCTGTCGCCTAGCAACCAGCCCCTCAGCCGGGGGGGACGTCCCTCAAACATCGCAGGGATGTACGACTGCGCCAGTATGCAGGAGTCATGCACACTCCCTGGGAACCTTGCACAGATGTCCATGAACGTCATGTGGGGGTCGCATACCACCTGGATATTCATGGAGTATGACCCCCTCCTGTTTGTGAACACCTCCCTGTCCCCTGCAGGCGGGCGCATGGGGACGTGAACACAATCGATTGCCCCCTGCACCATCGGTATCCCGGCCATGCTGGCAAATCCACGAGCTCGTGAGTCTTGAGTTGGTCGGTCCTCGGGAAAGGTGATGTAGCGGTCCGCGATGGCATAGAGGGCGTCGGTCACATCCCGGATGCACCTGTGGACCAATGACTGGGAGATCCCAGAGACGTCCCCGCTCGGAGACTGGAAGGAGCCGGTCGCACAGAAGTTAAGAGAGACCGTCACCTTGATGGCAACCGGGATCGCGTGTCCTCCCCCCGTTCCACGTGGGGCGAGGTGCACCACGAGGTGACAGATATGTATCACCGTCCCCCTACTCAGCCGGAGTCTCCTCCTGCAGATGATGTCAGTCATTGTCTAGAAAGAGATCCGGGCACGGTACACCCTCGGCCTTGGTCATCGCCTCTGGTGCCGTGGCTGCACCCTCACTCTCTCCTCCTCCCCTCCATGCTGCTCGACGACTGGCAACTCCTCGGCCCTTCCCTCTGCTGCTGCAGCTGGCCCTGCATCCACTGCGGGTTGTGGGTGTGGATGCTGCTGCATCTCCAAATGCAGTGCAGCGGCCCCAACCACTGCGCAGAACATAGCCGTTCTGTTCACAGACATTGTGCTAACCTACAGAAGGGTGGTGGGGGCAGAGAAACGGGACATGTTAGACGGAGGTTAGTCGACACCTTGGCAGCCGTTTGCCACGGGATATCTGTGTGTCCCGGTGGCCTGGTCGCGCTGCTGACAAGCGGGCAGCCTAACCCCTGGTCACTTTCTGCATCCAACGGGCAGTTAACTACGTCCTCCTCACCGGTGCATCAGTGGCCTGTGGCCGTAAGCCACAGGGCAACCAGCGGCCGTGTCCTCGTGACCGGCACGCAATGGCATGGTGGCAGACATTTTGTAACGGGGTTGGACGAGTCACTCGCTCACTCTCTCCCTACCCCCCTCCCCCACTCCCCCCTCCATCTCCCCCACTCCCCCCTCAGTCTCCCCCACTCCCCCCTCCATCTCCCCCACTCCCCCCTCCATCTCCCCACTCCGTCTCCCCCACTCCCCCCTCAGTCTCCCCCACTCCCCCCTCCGTCTCCCCCACTCCCCACCTCTGTCTCCCCCAACTCCCCCCTCCGTCTCCCCCACTCCCCCCTCCGTCTCCCCCACTCCCCCCTCCGTCTCCCCCCACATCCCCCCTCCGTCTCCCCCACTCCCCCTCCGTCTCCCCCACTCCCCCCTCCGTCTCCCCCTCAGTCTCCCCACTCCCCCCTCCGTCTCCCCCACTCCCCCCTCTGTCTCCCCCACTCCCTCCTCAGTCTCCCCCCTCAGTCTCCCCCACTCCCCCCTCCATCTCCCCCACTCCCCCCTCAGTCTCCCCCACTCCCCCCTCCATCTCCCCACTTCCCCCTCCGTCTCCCCCACGGCCCCCCGCTCTGGACCCCCTCCCGTTCTCGGGGATGCCTTCCCCGTTGTGGCCAGACTCCAGCAGTGCGCTCAGCTGTGCGCTGAGCGGTGCGCTCGCCTCCTCGAAGCTCTCGTCAGCCAGCACGACTGGTTGACAAACTTCAAAAGCAGGTGTGTTGGCCGGCGTGAAAACATGGCGTGATGATGTTGGGACTTCGGCCCATCCGGGCCGGAGAATAGCGGGGGGCCAATAAGTCGGGATTCTGGTCGTGTCGGGGGGTCTTTCGAGGCCTTTTCTGGGAATGCCGACGTGTAGTTTGTGCAGGGTTCGGAGAATAGCGGGAGGGCGTCGGACCGGCGTCGCCGTGAAAATATGCGCGGCCCGCTATTCTCCGAACCAGCGTGAGAGCGGAGAATCGCGCTCAACATCTTTACTTTTATGTTTTATTCCTCTTGTAATAAAGCACAACATTCCAATAGCCTCCAGGGCAGCACGGTGGCACAAGTGGATAGCACTGTGGCTTCACAAAGCCAGGGTCCCAGTTTCGGTTCCCCGCTGGGTCACTGTCTGTGTGGATCTGCACGCTCTCCCCGTGTCTACGTGGGTAGACACAGTTTCTGGGTGCTCCGGTTTCCTCCCACAGTCCAAAGATGTGCAGGTTAAGTGGATTGACCATGCTAAATTGCCCTGAGTATCCAAAAAGGTTAGGCGGGGTTATTGGGTTACGGGGATAGGGTGGAAGTGAGGGCTTAAGTGGGTTGGTGCAGAATTGATGGGCCGAATGGCCTCCTTCTGCACTGTATGTTCTATGTAATTACTTTCTGTGCCTGCATACTAACTTTTTGTGACTCATGCACAAGACATCTAGATCCCTCTGCACCTTGGAAATCTGCTGTTGTTCTCTGTTTAAGTAACACTCCTATTCTGCCTGCCAAAGTGAACAGCTTCATTATCCTACATTATCCTCCAGCTGCCAGAAGTTTTGCCCACTCACTCAACCTATCCATCTGTAAACTCCTTACTTCTTCTTCACAACATACTTTCCTTCTTGTCTTTGCGTTATCTTCAAACTTGGCTACCATGTCTTTGTTCCCCTCATGCAAATCATTGATGTAAATTGTAAAAAGTTGCAGCGCCAGTGCAGATCGCTGCATGACTCCATCCTGCTAATCAGAAAAATAACCATTTTTGTATACTCTCTGTTTTCTGCCAGCCAACTAATCTTCTAACCATGTTAATATGTTACACCTGCACTCACCAACGTGACTTGGAAATATACCATCATTCTTTCACTGTCATTGGATCAAAATCCTGAAATTCCTTCCCTAACAGCACTATGGGTGTACCTACACCACATGGACTGCAGTGGTTCAGGAAGGTAGCTCACCACCACCACCTTCTCAAGGGCAATTAGGGATGGGCAATAAATAATGGCCGCGCCGGTGAAGCCCATATCTCTTGAATGAATAATAAAAAAACATCATGAGCTTTCATTTTCCACATGAACCTTTGAAGGAATCATGAAAGGGAGTTCGAGATATTGTACTCAATTATATGAAATATTAAAGACAAACTTAGAATATTGCTTCCAATTAAACTGTGATTGATGGACAAGAAACAGATCCAACTGTAGGAAACTTACACACTTTGGGCAGAATCTTGTGAATCTTGTCTTGCCTGCCAGCTGGAGAGATGGTCAGAGGGCTACTTTGGGAAAAGCCCACCAAACCACAAGCAAACAGACAGTTGAGAGACCAGCAGCAGAGCTTTGTCTGGGGTCAGGACTCTAGGGGCAGATGTCCTGATTACCGAGTGCTGTTGACCAACCAGAGGCCAACAGCTCTTCAGAACAGCAATGTTACCGGGAAGGTGGCGGCTTCTGCCGGAACAGCAGCCATCAGAAGCCCAGTTATGCAGAGTGACCCAGGCCACAGTGAAGTAATGGTTTCATGGGGTGGGGTTAACAGCGTGCAGAAGTGTAGGGATGGTTGGCAGCAAGGACAGTGAGGTTGCTCACAATGGGACAACATTTCCTGATGTTGGGTCCCTTGATCAGGCACTGATTGACTTTGAAAGCGGGAAATCCCAACCCCCTCCCCAACCTCTTGCCCCACCAGAATATAACAAACTACTCGCACAGGTTAACTTGTCAGGTTTGCAATGATGTCAGGCGATGGGGGTCACCCTCCCACCCAATTAAGTGCCCTCCCCTTCTCCAAACCCACTATTAGAGAGAGCAGAACATTCCGCCCTTTCATATCTTTTGCACAAATCAGTGTTTCTTAACTGTTCTCTTGAATGGCAAGGCTCAGAACATACTGTTATATCTCATTGTGCTGGATTCTGTCCAGTTTCTGTTGATCCACCCTAATTTACCCTTTCAAATTTCACAATGCTCAATAAAATAACCCCTTAAGCTTCTATATTTCAGGAAATACAAGACTAGGTTATGCAATCCATCCTCTTAACATAGCGCCTTGGAGCCCTGGTAACATTTTGGTGGGATCTGCCCAGCAGTTACTTTAAAAGGTCAATATGTGCATATAAAATGTTGGGCCCCAAACTATTCCACATGAATCCTGCTTTAGTTGAATATGTTAAATTTCATCTAATTACCTTTGTGCAATGCCTCAAAAAATGATTTATTTTTATACAGGAGTGGAAAATTGTCATGTGGATTATCTTGGAGCTAGGATCCAATAAAGCGTTCAAGTTTAGTTTAGCAATGGTTCTGTGAGTCTACACATTTGCTATCAATACGGTTGAACTTTGAGAAGGCAATGGAGCCAGAAATAATGTAGAACAACAGGAAGCTTAGTCTGGCAAGAGCTATAATACCCTGCTTTAATTGACTGAAAGAAAAAAACCCAGCCTGTGAACTAAAGAAGCACTGGAAAAAGAAAATGCCTATCGAAGTAAACTGTTCCTCTTGGTACACTTACATTTTTTTGTTTCATATTTAATGCATACATAAATTAGGGGATGTGATATTTTAAACTCACAGTACTGTCAAGTACTTCAATTATGAAACTAGGCTGCCATCTATTGTGTCAGAGGAAAATGACAGTGCAGTACTTTCTCATTGTATCATCAGCATATGTGCCAACTTACAAAACTCAGATGTTGGTGAATGGCTTCACAAAAACTGACCGTTCCAAAAAAAAGTAATAAATCAAAACCCCCAGACCACTGAAAAACATCCGAACAAAGGCCAATAACCACTGTTTCATAGCAACTGAATAAGTTAAATTATTTTTTCGGATTGGATTTCAGAATATTTATTCGTGTTGTGCAATCACATTCTGAAATTCAGTTTGCTTTGTGAAAACTGAACTCTGTTGATCTGAAGTCCAGCATTCAAGAAGAAATAATTACAATGGGAGTGCAGTGAAACGTGAACTTGTCATAACTGAACCCACAGCTATTTTCAATATTTTGCAAGTTGTACAAAATAGGGAAAACAACAGCTAATGTAATTTTTGTAGTGATGGATCCAGAAATCTTTGATGTCAAAATTAACTCTGATGGTGCCAAATATAATTTCACATGGAATTTGGGGATTTGTCCTTTTGAATTTGAAGTTCACTTTCTAGTTTTTGTTGTGTTCTGTGATTCATTCCTAGCCTGCTTTGAGGATCTGATGGAAACCATTTGCTCCACTCTCTTGTGCACTCGTGACAACTGTGAACATGTATACAAGTGACATGGCTGCACTCACCAAACCTGGTAGAACCTTCTCCCAGGACAATATAACATAAGATGGTCAGCAACAGAGCTAGAAGTGAGATGACAAGAAACATCTTTACCCAGCAAGCTGTTGGGATTTGGAATGCACTAACTGGGAGAGTGCTGGAGGTGGATTCCATTGGAGGTTTCAAAAGAGATATGTATTTGAAAATGATTACTTTAGAGGGCTACAGAGACAGGGCTTGAGAATGGGACTAGCTGTATAGCTCTTTTAATAATAATAATAATTTCTTATTGTCACAAGTGGGCTTCAATTAAGTTACTGTGAAAAGCCCCTTTTGGGAGCTAATGTGGATATGATGGGCCGAATGGCTTCCTTCTATGCTGTAAATAACAAAAATATTCAGCATCCTGCCGAGCCTCTCCATACAGAAAGCAATATCTGCTGATAGGGAGCTGGAGATGATGTCTGCAAACACTGAGGTGAAGAGAAGTAGCCCAATGGTCAGAAGGTTTCAGATGACCAGGTAGTGGATCCCCGAAAAACAGAGTTATTATAACGAAGGTGGGGAAGGGAGTTAGGGGAATTGGAGTTTTGTCAACACTAGAACATATCAAAGGCAGAATTCTCCGCTCCCACGCGGCATCGGGAAGGCCGTTGTGAACTCAGCCGAGTTTCACGACAGCCTCAGGGGCCGCTCCTCGCACCCTATTCACCCCCCCCCCCCCCCACCCCCAGGGGCCTAGGAGCGGCGCTCTGTAAATCTCGGCCGCTGGGCCTTGATGCTTCTGTCAAGGCAGAATGACGCGACGGCGGCGCCTAAGTGACGTCAGCCGCGCATGCGCAGGTTGGCCGGCTCCAACCCGCGCATGCGCGGTTGTCGTCTTCCCCTCCGCTGCCCCGCAAGACGTGCCGGCTTGATCTTGCGGACCGGCGGAGGGGAAAGAGTGCATCCCTTGGAGACGCTGGCCCGACCATCGGTGGGCACCGATCGCGGGCCAGTCCCCTCCCGAGCACGTCCGTGGTGCTCACTCCCCTCTCCGCCCCCCACAAGCCACAAACAAAACTTTGGCGCCATGTTCACGACGGCAGCAACCAGGTGTGGTTGCCGCCAGCGTGAACCGGTCGGGAACGTCAGGCCGCTCAGCCCATCCAGGCCGGAGAATCGCCAGTCGCCGTGAAAAACGGTGAGCGGCGATTCTCCAAGCGGGGAGTGGGAGAATCGCGGGGGGTGCCAGGGCAGCGTGTCGTGGGTCGCCCGGCCCTCCCGCGATTCTCCCACCTGGCGTGGGGAGCGGAGAATCGCGCCCCAAGTGCTTGACTCAATAGTCCAGCATTTCTTGTTGGTGATTTCAGCATTTCAGTGCTTAATGCGTTAATATGACATTACTCTGTATTCTAGTTTATTGGTAGCTAGTAGATTTTATTTAATACATTGATTCTTTTTAAAATTTAATTTAGTAATCTTTACCGGCACAAGTAGGCTTACGTTAACACTGCAATGTGAAAGGCCCCTCGTCACCACATTCCTGTTCGGGTACACAGAGGAAGAATTCAGAATATCCAAGTTACCTAACTGCTAAACTAATATATTAAGAGATGTCATATAAACTCGTTCAACTTTTGATTTAAAAAATTAACTTCATAAATGGGCCCAAGGATTCGGATAAGGACAAATTTTGGGAGTTACCATTATGCGTGCATAATTGGGGGACGAATGGGTCGAGGTGCCAATGCCATGCTCCAGTGACTCGAAAGCAGCATCAGTGCATTCTATTCCGCTGCACAGTAAATGTTGTTTGCATATCATCAGCAGGCCTGACCTGGTATTCTTCAAGGCGCCTCTGTGATGCTCGGCCTCTGCTGGGGTGAATTACCAATGACGAGATTCGCTTGTGGTTTTACAAATCGGGTGCCGTGGTCGATGAGAGAGAAAGAGGAGGTACAATATGCAGAGGCAAGGCCGTGGTCTGCTGAACTGGCCAGCGGCTGGGGGGAGGAGAGCCTCTACCAAGCCCGGAGGAGGTGACCAGGGGATGGGGCGTGGGGTCGGTGTGACCCCCCCACGGGACCAGGGTGTCCAGGCATGGACCGCCATTGCTGCGACCTGCAAGGTAGCCATCTTGCTGCGCACTCCACTGACCGGTCATCGTGGCACATGGTTGTACAGAGTGACACCATGCCCCATGCCCCTCCCTCCACCCAACCAACTCTTCCACAGCTCCTCAAACGGCTGCCACCCACCGACGAGGGAACACACGGCCCACTCAAGAACAATGTCCACAGTAGCCCCTGCAGGAGAGTGACGGATGGGGGCCATGGTGTACCGCTGGCATAGGTAAGGGCCAGCCACTGGTACCCCTGGCAGCAGGGCTGTGCACCAGGGTCCGAGTGCCGATGGGGCCAGGGGTGTAAAGGGCAGAATGCCAGGGGATTTGTGTGAGGATGGGGCGAAAGGGGACATACAGGGGCAGGTGGGCCTGGTTGGGCACGGGATTATGCACCATGCTAGCATGTCTGCCTTTCACCCCCTGCAGACAGTGGACTTCGGATTTCAACCAGGAATGGTAGCCTTCATCCTAGTCGCTGGAGCCCTAGGGGATGTACTGAGGTGTACGAGTCGGCGCTGCTCAAGGGGGACCCTGCAGCAGCAAACCCTGCCTCAGCGGAACATGAGGCAGCTGGTAAGGATGGCGAGCTAGCCACCCAACAGGTTGGGGAGGTGGGAAGCAAGCGCCGCATGAGGCACCGTGTGTACCGGCAGCGCCTGTCTTTCGAGGACCTGCTGGACCGGGCATGCCGTCGGAGGCTCCAGCTGAGCAGGGGGACAGTGCAACATATCTGCCAGATCATGGTGCATCTGGCACCACGGGGGTATGGGGGAGGACACCCGCTCCCAGTGGCCGTCAAGGTGGCATTCACCCTGAACTTTTATGCCATGGGATCCTTCCAGGCACCAAGTGGGAACCTGTCAGGGATCTCACATTCTTCAGTGCACAGGTACATCCGCGCCATCAAGGAGGCCTTGTGGTAGTATGACTAGGGGTATTAAGGTACCTGGGAGTGTAAGCTGCCATTGGTGCAGAGAACTCGCTGCCCATTGGCCCAGGTATCGTGTGCCTCTTATCCCTATTGGCTAAGAGGAAGGTAGCTCCGCCTACGAGGTGGGGTATAAGAACCCGTGTCCCCCTGCAGCCAGGCCATTTCCAGTACTTCAGCTGCCGGGCTCACTTATTGCTAATTAAAGCCTTTCGTTTCGGACTTCACCTACGTTTCATGTCCATTGTTTGTGCATCAATTTAATTAGCAAGATTTCAAAGGATGCAGCTTCACATCAAGCCAGAGGGTCTTCGACTCAGCTCCTACGCAGCGAATGCAACAGTCGTATTTAAGCATTGGCTGGCTTGCTTCAATAGTTACCTGAGCACAGCGGTAAATGCCCGACGAGGGAGCAGAAATTGCATATCCTCCACTCGTGCGTCGGCACCGCCGTGTACACACTCATAGAGGACACGACACACTACGACTGCGGCTATGGACTTGCTCAAAGGACATTTCATACGGCCGGTGAACCAAGTCTATGCTCGGCACTTACTAGCCACGAGGCAGCAGATACCTGGTGAGTCACTGGACAAATTTTATCGTGCCCTCCTCGTGCTGGGGAGGAACTGCGGCTGCCCACAGTGTCTGCTGCTGAGCATACTGAACTCCTGATTCGAGACGTCTTTGTTGCAGGTATGCAGCCCTCGCAGATCCGCCAAAGACTGTTGGAGAGAGAAACTTTGAGCCTCACGGAGGCACGGGCCCTCGCCTCTACCCTAGATGTCGCAAACTGTAACGCTTGCTCGTACTCCCCCGACTGCGCGGCGGCCCCCTGGGCAGCATGGAAATTGGCCCCTCTCTCCCCCACGGACTCAGACCCCCACCCCCCAGGCCTGCACCGCAGGGCGCCCCGAAAAACCTGCGGGGCCCTGCTGCTATTTCTGCGGCCAGGCAAAGCACCCCCGTCAGCGCTGCCCGGCCCGTTCCACAACCTGCAAGGGCTGCGGGAAGAAGGACCACTTTGTGGCCGTTTGCTAAGCTAAGGCAGTCGCTGCGGTCCCAAGCAGCGACCGCGGGATTCCCCCCTCGCTCTCTTCAGGGGCCCCATGCAGCCCGCGGACCTCGCTACCCCCACCGCCCACCGTTACGTGCGATCCCTGGGCGCCGTCATTTTACACCCCCGACGCCATGTGCGACCCCTGGCCGCCGCCATTTTGACCCCTGACTCCACGTGTGGGAAACGGGCGCCGCCATTTTGTTGACCCCCACCATGTGCTGCCGACGGCGCCGCCATCTTGGATCAGCACCGAGGACCCCGCGGGTGACTACTCCCTGCCTGATGACGACTCTGAATATCTGCCACGACTCGCCTCAGTCACACTGGACCAGTCGCGGCCTCGTACCCTCTCCACAGCAACCACGAAGATTCTGCTCAACGGCCACGAGACAAACTGCCTGCTGGACTCCGGGAGCACAGAGAGTTTCGTCCACCCTGCCACGGTAAGACGCTGCGCTCTCCCTGTCTACCCAGTTGAGCAAAAAATCGCTCTGGCCTCCGGTTCTCACTCGGTACAGATCACGGGGTGCTACATAGCGGACCTCACGGTCCAGGGAGTTTAAAAACTACAAGCTATTCATCCTCCCTCACCTCTGCGTGGCAGCACTAACCTCCAGAGCCTAACATTCAAATTCGGCGGCCCCATGCCCCCCCTCACTGTCTGCTGCCTCACGACCTTCAAGGTCGATCCCCCGTCCTTGTTTGCAAACCTCACCCCGGATTGCAAACCCATCACCACCAGGAGCAGGCGGTACAGTGCCCAGGACCGGACCTTCTAAAGGTCCGAGGTCCAGCGGCTTCTGAAAGAAGGGGTCATCGAGGCTAGCAACAGCCCCTGGTGAGCACAAGTGCTGGTGGTAAAGACCGGGGAGAAGAATAGGATGGTCATAGACTACAGTCAGACCATCAACAGCCTTTACGCAGCTGGACGCGTATCCTCTCCCACATATCTCCGACCTGGTCAACAGGATCGCGCAGTACAAGGTTTTCTCCACGGTGGACCTCAAGACCGTCTACCATCAGCTCCCCATCCGCGCGAGTGACCGCAAGTACACGGCGTTCGAAGCGGACGGGCGGCTCTACCACTTTTTAAGGGTTCTTTTCGGTGTCACAAACGGGTCTCAGTCTTCCAATGAGAGATGGGATCGAATGGTCCGACCAATACGGTTTAGCGGCCACCTTCCCGTAGTTTCGATAATGTCACCATCTGCGGCCACATCAGCCAGGACCACGACACCAACCTCTGAAAATTCCTCCGAACCGCAAAACTCCTGAACCTGACCTACAACAAGGACAAATGCGTGTTTAGCACCGACTGTCTAGCCATCCTCGGCTACGTAGTGCGTAACGGAGTGATAGGTCCCGACCCGGAACGCATGCGCCCCCTGATGGAGCTCCCTCTCCCCCACTCCCCAAAGCCCTCAAGCGCTGTCTGGGTTTCTTTTCATATTACGCCCAGTGGGTCCCCAATTACGCCGAAAAAGCCCGTCCCTTCATCCAATCAGCCACGTTCCCCCTGTCGATGGAAGCCCGCCAGGCCTATAGCCGCATCAAAGCAGATATTGCAAAGGCCACGATGTGAGCTATCGATGAGTCCCTCCCCTTTCCAGGTCGAGAGCGACGCGTCCGATGTAGCTCTGGTGGCCACCCTCAACCAAGCGGGCAGACCCGTGGCCTTCTTCTCCCGTACCCTCCACGCTTCCAAAATCTGCCACCCCTCGGTCGAGAAGGAAACACAGGCCATAGTAGAAGCTGTGTGACATTGGAGGCACTATCTGGCCGGCAAGAGGTTCACCCTCTTCACAGACCAACGGTCAGTGGCCTTCATGTTCGACAACGCACAGAGGGGCAAGATAAAGAACGACAAGATCTTGCAGTGGAGGATCGAACTGTCCACCTAGAACTACGACATCTTGTATTGTCCTGGGAAGCTGAACGAGCCTCCCGATGCCCTCTCCCGCGGCACCTGTGCCAACGCACAAGTGGACCGTCTTCGAACCCTCCACGCGGACCTCTGCCACCCGGGGGTCACCCGCTTCTTTCACTTTATCAAGACCCGCAACCTGCCCTACTCCATCGAGGAGGTCAGGACAGTCACTAGGGACTGCCACATCTGCGCGGAGTGCAAGCCTCACTTCTACCGCCCCGAAAAAGCACATCTGTAAAGGCTTCCCACCCCTTTGAACACCTCAGCATGGATTTCAAAGGTCCCCTCCCCTCTACCAACTGCAACAGGTACTTCCTCAACGTGATTGACGAGTACTCCCGCTTCCCATTCGCCATCCACTGCCCCGACATGACCACACCCAAAATCATTAAAGCCCTTCACACCATTTTCTCCCTGTTTGGGTTCCCCGCTTCTATTCATAGCAATAGGGCGTCCTCCTTTATGAGTGACGAACTGCGTCAATTCCTGCTCAGCAAGGGCATTGCCTCCAGCAGGACAACCAGTTACAACCCCAGGGGTAACGGACAGGTCGAGAGGGAGAATGGTACGGTCAGGAAGACCGTCCTGCTGGCCCTTCGGTCCAGAAATCTCCCAGTCTCCCGCTGGCAAGAGGTTCTCCCAGACGCCCTCCATTAAATCCGGTTACTTCTTTGTACATCCACTAATCAAACGCCTCACGAACGCCTTCTTGTTTTTCCCAGGCAGTCTTCCTCAGGGACCCCGCTCCTGACCTGGCTGGCTACCCCCGGGCCCATCCTGCTCCGGAAACACGTGTGGGTACACAAGTCGGACCCGTTGGTCGAGAGGGTCCAGCTGCTCTACTGGACCGTGAGGTCTGCTATGCAGCACCCCGTGATCTGTACTGAATGAGAGCCGGAGGCCAGGGCGGTTCCTGGTGGACTTCTCTAAATGGTCCGTGGCAGCACTGGCCCTGCAACTGCAGGAGATGTTCAACAGCTCACTGTTGAGGGAGGGCCCTGCTGCCCCTGCTGACACAGACCCTGATCACACTGGTCCGAAAGTAAGAAAAAGACCCAGCTCCTGAATACTGCCGCTAAAGTTCCAGTGAAAGTTGTGGTGAGACGACTGCATAGTTGCTTGCCAGAGATGGTTGCGGAAGATCAGACCAGGTTTGTCAAGGGCAGGCAGCTGGCTCAAACATCGGGCGTCTGCTGAACGTGGTCATGTCCCCACCTGGGGAAGAGACACCAGAGGTGATCATCTCCCTGGATGCAGAGGAGTCTTTTGACTGGGTGGAATGGAAGTATCTCATTGGAACGGTTTGGGTGTGAACCAATGTTCACCTCATGGGTGGAACTGCTGTATAGCGCTCCCATGGCGAGCGTATGGACTAATGCCATGATCTCAAATTAGTTCCGGCTGCACAGAAGCACACATTAGGGGTGACCTTTGACCCCGCTGCGGTTCACTCTGGCAATTGAGCTATTGCGCTCAGATCAGCAAAGGAGTGGAGAGGCATTCAGATAGGAGACAGGGAGCATAGAGTCTCTCTCTATGCAGGCGACCTGCTGTTCTCTGCCTCAAACCCCCTAGCCAGCATGGAAAAGCTAATGGAACTCCTGAGGGAGTTCGGAGCCTTCTCAGAGTACAAATTAACCTGAGCAAGAGTGAAATCTTCTCAGAAACAGAACTGGGAATGCTGCAATTCAAACTGTCCCAATCCAGGTTCAGATACCTGGGAATCCAGATAGCCCACAATTGGAACCGGCTCCACCAGTGGAACCTGCCCAACTTGGTGGAGGAGGTGAATGGGGACCTGCGAAGGTGGGACTCACTCCCGTTCTCCTTAGCAGGGAGAGTGCAGACAATAAAGATGAACGTCCTGCCAAGGTTCCTGTTGGTGTTTCGATCACTCCCGATCATCATCTCCAAATCCTTCTTCACTAAGGCAAACTCATCTCTGCTGTCGTGTGAGCAGGAAGGAACCCCAGGGTCCGTCGAACCTTCCTGCATAGAGGGCGACACACAATGGTGTCAGGTGGATGTACCTTTAAGAAATGGGTGTTTATCAAATAGCTGTAGTGATGTCAGTGTGTGGGTGGAGCTGAGCTCTGGCTCTGCTTTTACTTTTGTTTTTGAACTGGCAGCTGCAGTGTGTGTGGTTTAGTTTCCAGAGTTGGAGAGCTGTATTCAAAGCAAGCAAATATGTAAAATGATCTTTCTCTCTACAAGCTAAAGGATATCTTCAGCTCATTGATGATTTCAAAGTAATACCTTTTTCTGTAGAGAATTTAAACCTGCTGTCTTTATTTAAAAAGGGTTTAACTTATTGATGTTGTTTGGGAGTTTGTAAAGTTTGTTTGTAAAGTGGGCCCTTGTGCTCCCCATAACCAAAATCTATTAAAGGTTGTGGGTCAGGTGAACTTCATGATATACTTTGGGGTACTCTAAAACCTGACCCATAATAATGGGCTTAGCACTTCCAAACCTCTTGTTCTACTACTGGGCAACAAATGTGGAAAGAGTGCAAGGCTGGCTGGGGGAGCTGGAGACGGAATGGGTGCAGATGGAAGAGGCTTCCTTTGTTGGGACGTCCCGGCGGGCACTGGTCACCACCCCACTTCCATTCCCCCTGGCCAGGTAGTTGGCGGCCAGGTGGTGGTTGCCTCACTGAGAGCCTGGAACCAGCTTCGGCACCATTTCAAGCTAAAAGAAAGGTCCGTCTCAGTTCCTGAGAGCAGGGAGAAGAGAGGAAATTGCATTGAGGGTCAGAGACTTGGACATAGATGGCAAAGTGCCAACCCTGGGGGAGCTAACAGAGAAGCTACAGCTCCAAAAAGGGAATGAGTCCTAGTACCTTCAGATACGAGACTTCCTCCGCAAGGAGGCCCCATCATTCCTCCAGTTACCCAGACACACCCTGCTAAACAGACTGATATCGCAGGTCAAGTTGTGGGAGGGAAAGCATGCTGACATATACAGACAAGTGCTATAGGAGATAAGGGCCCTAGTGGACAAAATGAGAGAGAGGTCGGCGGAAAAATGTGGTCTCAAGCTAGGGGGAGGACTCTGGAGCGATACTTTGCACAGAATTAACTGCACCACCTCATGCGCAAGGCTGAGCCTGATGCAACTGAAGGTGGTATACACAACACACCTCACCAGGACATGAACGGGTTCTTGCCGGATGTCAGGGGGATCCGGCCAACCACTCCCACATTTTCTGGTCCTATCGAAGGCTGATTGGATTCTGGAATACGTTCTCCAAGGCCATGTCAGAGGTTGAGGTGGTTAAGGTGGAGCCTTGCCCATTAGTGGCGGTCTTGGGTGTGTCAGAACTAACATTTTAGAGATGAGGGGAGTCGACGTCCTGGCTTTCACCAGCCCGGTGATGGCTCCTACTTGAATGGAGATCAGCAGTACTGTCCAAAGCCTCAGATTGGCTGGCCGACTTGGCTGAATTCCTCAGGCTAGAAAAGATCAAATTGGACATCAGGGGGGGGTCGGTCGGAGGAAGGATTCCACTTCAGTGGAATCAGTTCACTGCCATCAAAGACCTGTTCGTGACCAGGAGGGGGTGGGGAAAGAAGCTACAAAACAACAAATAGGTTGCACTACACTGTAGCCACCTGGGTTGGCCACTTCCCGATTCCAAAATGGATGCCCGCTAAGAATGCAGGGAAAACTGGTCAGGCACAGGGGAACAAGCAGGTGCAAGGTTTCCTGTGTATTAAGACTTGCAAAAACCCAGACAGAACCAAAACCAGCAACCATCTGCACATTAATGAGCAATCCCCAGAAACAATTGGAAACATTAAAGCAATCGGGACCAAACCAGACTCCCCGGTGCCAGCGGGAGCTAGGACAAAGGAAGGCCAACGGACACATAGGAACCGCCCAGCGACCAGGGAACAGCTCCAGTATTGGAGAAATCGATTAAAACAATTGAGACTTAGTCCAATTGATTGGGACCAGGTACGGAGCCCGCCCAAAAGGGCGCAAAACCCCTCGGGACTATAAAATAGAGTCCCCAAGTTCAATTCATCCTTCTTGGCAGGGTCTCTCAGCAGCTCGAAACAACTCTTGACCGTGACCCTCAACAAGGAGAGACCTGCCGAGCAGCTGCACCAACCAAGTAAGTCTCCAGTCAACGCACGCTACGAGATAGGCGCTCCTAGCTACTAGTCCATACCAGCTTGAAGCCTGCAGACTCAGAATTGAATAAAAGGCCATTGTTCCCTTGACCTAGTGGGCCATTTCCAAAGCTAAGTATAGGCCTTTTAGTGTTAGAGATAGTCTAGTAAGTAGAGTTTTATGCATGAGTAGTGATTGACTGTGTATATAATAAATGTGTTTTGATTTGAAACTTACTAACTGGTGTATTGAATTATTGATCAGCCCTTTGGCTTTGAACCTCGTGGTGGTATCATAAAGATACCTGGCGACTCTAGAGCAAGGTGATTAAACAGAGCAAATTAAGTAAAAGCACAATTAGCAACAACACCCGTGGCACAGATGTTCTTAAGCTTATGTTCTGCAACTTGTTGAATAGAAATACAGTATATAAATTAAAAAAGACATTGGAGATCTCCGCCCCAGGGTGTAGCTGTCATGCTGTCATGCATGGTCCTTGGATAGCGTGCAGACATGCGTATGATATAGATGTGGTAGTTGCACACAATCTGAACATTCAGCGAGTTGAAACCCTTCCTGTTAGTTAAGGGCACTCCCTGATGCCCTGGTACACCCAGGAACATCTGTGCCATCTATTTCCCTCTGGACCTGGGGCACCCCAGAAATAGCAGAGAATCCTGCAGCCTGGGCATGGTCCAGCTCAAGGGTGATGCAGTTGGATGCCCACGCAGGCAGTGCATCCGTTACCCCCCCCAGATGCACCTATGAGCTTTAGCTTGTGAAATGCCTCAGAGGTCCACGCTCAAGCCATGGAATGAGCCGATTGCATAAAAGTACAAGGCTGCAGTGACCTTCACTGCCACTGGGAGCATATGTCCTCCTCCTCCACATGGTATCATGTCTATGAAGGCGAGGCACAGCTGCCTCTTTGTTGAGATGGAGTCTCCTGTGGCACATTCTGTCCGTCATCTCATTCAAAGACGAACGGTACCAGTATACCTTGGACTGTTGCTAGCCTTCCGCTCTGGGTTCCTCCTCGGCCTGATATGTGGCCGGGTCTTCAGGATGTGCAGCTCATGGGGTGCTGCTTCCTGCCTGCGTCGTCTCTGCTGCTGCCTTTTTAGAATTTGTGGAACACGCTGCTCCATAGTTCGGTGGAGTCCAAATCATTAAATGGTTTCAAGAGGGAGATAGATATATTTCTGATAAAAATCAGGTCAAAGGGATATGGGGGTAGGGCACACTGCCACAGTGGTTAGCACTGCTGCCTCACAGCACTGGTCACTGTCCACGTGGTGTTTGCACATTCTCCTCAAAAAAACCTGAATGGCATACCATGGAGCTTTGCACAGACTTGGAGACTTGGAGGCCATCCTTCCCACCATTGAAGTATTGGCTGCCTCCATTAGCACACTTGTGGACCCACTTATGACTCAGTGTCTGACAACCAAAGCCTGACTTCATTTGCAGAAAAAGCAGCAGCTATCCTACATCTAAGTGCAGCCTTAGAAGTTCCTGGCTGATAGCAGGTTAAAGTCTATTTGTAGCTTTTTCCTCTCCACCAGAAGCTCTACGGTCGGGGCCTCAGACTACCATCTGTTGACCTTCAGAATGGAGTTGATCAGTTGTTGTCTAGCCACTCACTCCTCCCTGTCTCTGCGAGTGATAATTTCTTCCCTAATCACAGCCTTCAGAACCTCCCAGAACATGAAAGGTGAGACTTCCCTATTCCGATTGTTAGTAACATACTTGCCTATGGCCTGTGGTATTTTCTGGCAAAAGACCTTGTCGGCCAAGAGGGTCATGTCCAACCTCCATGTGGGGCTTTGGGCACAGCCCATCTCCAACCTCACATCCATGCAGTAGAGAGTGTGGTCGGAGATTACAATCGTGCAGTATTCCGCTCTTACTATCTCTTGAAGCACCGATTTCCCCACTACAAACAAGTCCCCTCCCCTGATCAGTCGGTGTGTATCTGTGTCGAGGATTTCCGCCATGGTCTTCGTTACAAATTCCGTGTCGTCCCAATTGGGTGCATACACATTCAACAGGACCGCCAGTACCCCGTCCAGGACAGCGCTGAACATGACGTACCATCCCCCTTGATCAGTAACCATCCTCGTTGCCGTAAACATCATTCTCTTATCAGTATGGCCAGATCCCCTCAGTTTTCCTCCCGTAGCAGGAATGGTAGGTCTGCCCACCCAGCCCTTCCTTATCTGCAGCCCCTCAGCTGTGTCTCTTGGAGGAAAACTATGTCCGTTTCATACCTTTCAGGTGGGCAAAGACTCTGGATCTTTTCACTGGGCCGTTAAGTCCCATGACGTTCGTTCCAGGTGAGCAACCTGATAGGGGACTTTATCTCTCTCTCTCTCCCTCCCCCACCCCCCCCCACACCCTCTTTTGCAGGATTAACCATATTTACCTTGTGCGCCCCTGCACTCTGGGGTTTCCTTTTGTTAGTGGGCCATCCAAAATGACCATGGTCACCATTCTCACCATGAGGCCGGGCCCCTGCGCTCCTTGTCCAGGAGGCATCCAACATGGTCGCCAACTGTGTGTATGCCATGTGAGTGAGCCCTATGCTTTCCCTTTTTTTAAGAGACTCTCCAAAGTGGCTGCCATCTTGTCCCATGTTTCCGAGAGTGACCCGCTGAAGCCGGTCTCGAGTCTTTCCCCCTTCTTGTTGTTTTGTTGCCCCCATGGCTTTGATTCCCCCCTCTACCCCCCCCCCCCATATACTCCCTCTTCTGTCATGCCCCCCTGCCTTCCTCCCCCGCTGCTGTGTCTCCCCCCCACCACCAGATGCTCTCTCCTCCATGGCAAATGCGTCACCGCCCCCCTCTCACTCATACCTCCTGGAGCTATCTTTCCCGCTGATGTAGTGGCCTTCCTCCTAGGGTTGACCCAACCCCCTCTTAAGCCCACACTGCTCGTGCCCCTTCTATCTCCTCCTCACCCTCTCCTGAGCTCTGCTGCCCTAGCCCCCTCCTTCCTGTGAGCTGGTTCCCCTGTTTATAACCAGGCGATGCAATCCTGTGAAAAACTGTCCATTTAATTCTTCACCACCTCTTCCACACTGCTGCCTCTCTTGCTGCTGGTCCAAATAGTTCTCACGGACAAACCAATTTGTCTCTGCAGGGGCAGTAAAATAATGTTCTTTACCCTTATATGTTACCCAGCGCCTGGCTGGGAATAACATCCTGAATCTGACATTGTTCTTATATAGGGTCGACTTTGCATGGTTAAATTCTGTATTGCACTTTGTCTTGAATGCCTTGATACACTCTGAGTTCATGCCCCTCCCAGTTGCATGCCTTCACGTGTCAAGTCCAGCGAAGGGTCCTTTTCTGGTCCTGGTACTTGTGCAGCTTGGCTATTATCGTCCCCAGCTGCTCCCCGGCCCTGGGCTTTGGTCGGAGCGACTTGTGAGCCCTTACGATCTTCAGCGGCTTGAGGAAGCTGTCCCTCCCAACTAGTTTGCCCAGCATTTGGGCCACGTAGTCGGTTAGTTCCCTGCCCTCGATTCCCTCCTGCAGGCCCATAATTCAAATGTTCTGCCACATTGACCGATTCACCTGGTCCTCAACCTTCCCTTTCAGGCTCCCTTGGATCTCTACCAACCTCTTGATCTCAGCCTCCAGGGTGACAATTCGGTCGCACTGGTCCATTGCTGCATTTTCCAGCCCCCGTATCGTGCCCCCTGGGCTTCCAGCCTCTTTCCATTGCTGTTGAGGAGCGCCTGCATGGCAGCTCGCGCCACTACCATCTTGACTCTCGCCTTTATCTCAGGTTTGATGTCATCCCTTATCGCTTTCAGTTCCCTGGTGAGGAACATCATCCATCGCCTGGCGGGGAAGGGGGGAGCCAACTTTCTGGGTTGCCGGTCTCCCTCTCTCGGGGGTGGCCAGGACCCCGGACCTCGTGGGTCCACTGACCCACTTGATCGTTGCCCTGTCCCTTGCCGCAATCACTGATGTGCCTGTGGCCTCTCGAGCTGCTGCTTACTGGCATTTTTGTCTTCTGTGTTATTGTTGAGGGTCAGGGGATATTTAAATCCGATTTTGCTGGCTAAATTCAGTCACATGTGCCTATTTTGTAGTCTTATGAAGGAGAGCCACCTGATGTACATCCCTGTTACCGGAAGTCCTCCCCCTCCTAACTTTATACATTTCAAGTAAGTTACCCCCTCAGCCTCCTCTTCTCCAAGAAAAGAACCCAATCATATTAAATATTTCTTCATACCTAAACATTTTGAGCCCTGGCAATATCCTCATAAATCTCCTCCAGACCCTTCCAGCGCGACCACATCCTTCCGATAATGCGGTGACCAGAACCGCGCACAGTAAAGCTGTGGTTCAATTAGTCAGTTAGTTAGTTAGTGACGGCCTCATGAGCTGCTGTGAAAATGTGCCTATGGTGAGGGTGGTAATTGCAGCGTATGAGGATGAGGAGAAGGTGGTGGAGTGGAGGGTATGAGCGGGAAAGAAGAAGGATAATAAAATTGCAGATGTTTCTGGTGTGAGGAGAATGCAATTGAGGTGAAATGTTTGTATGGATATCTCTGGTGAGGTCTGCTCATTAGTTGTATCAAAGGGATTAGTTTTGAATGTACCTTATACCCATAACAATAACAATCAACTTGTCTTTAGCTTTGTTGCATATACATCTATGACATTAATGTCAATCACAATCACTTTTTGTTCATGTATTTTCTACTGATCCCAATAATGCTGTGCACAACCCATCACCTTGCTTTACTATGCTGTCTATCTAACGTACTAATGTGTGTAATTCTCTCTGCCTGTCACTCTTCTTCCTAGTTGCATACTTCAAAACAGCTATCTGTTACCAACCATCAGCCACGGGAATATACATTTTCCTGTTGCTCCCTCCCTCCTTTTCTCTCCAGTTAAATGATTCAGCCGAGCAATTAGCATTATCTACTACCTCCTGTTGCTGGACGTGTGGTGCATCTGCTCATCTGTACAGTTATCTGTCATGTTAACACATCATTCTTTCAATAGAAAATATTTTATTTGTCTCCCATTTTCTCTTCCCACACAACTATGTTCTGCACATTGTCATTTTAGAGGGTTCAGAAACAATCTTTGTGATAAGAAGACTCATTGTTAGGAATAACATCATTTTCACACCAGGTAGGAAAAAGTAAACATATATGGCAGAACAAATACCTTTTAACATTTATTTTCTTTCACAATAAAAATGAAAGTTGATGGCCTTTATCCCACAGGGAATGAGAATAGCAAATATTCAGTATTAAAAGAAAGACTGACACCATGAAGTATCAACAATTTTCCAGCAAACTGATTTGAAATATGCTGTGTAATCCTTTAAAAAAAAGGCAGCGAGTGGGACTTGAGGTTTTGAGCCACACGATGATGAAGTCCGTGATTGGAGAAACCACACATGCGTTGGTGGCTGAAGTGGTAGCTGATTTGTGTTTCCTGTTGGCACATCTTTTTCAAATGATGAGATTTTCCACAAGCTCTGCAGTTTGATCCATATCATAGAATTTACAGTGCAGAAGGAGGCCATTCGGCCCATCGAGTCTACACCCTACTTAAGCCCACACCTCCACCCTATTCCCATAACCCAGTAACCCCACCTAACCTAAGGGCACTAAGGGGCAATTTGGCATGGCCAATCTACCTAACCTGCACATCTTTGCACTGTGGGAGGAACCCGGAGCACCCGGAGGAAACCCACGCACACACTGGGAGAAAATGCAAACTCCACTCAGACAGTCACCCATGCCGGAATTGAACCCAGGTTGCTGGAGTTGTGAGGCAGCAGTGCTAACCACTGTGCCACCGTGCCACCCCTGTGCTGGACATCTTGGGGTTGAATTCTCTCAGCCCAGGCCGGGCCGGAGAATCGCCGGGACAGGCGCGTACTGCCCTGACGCCAGTCCGCCGATTCTCCGGAGAGCGCGGTAGGTAGAAGGGCAGATGTGGGGATGTTTGCGGAAGTCTGCACAATGTTCACCACCATTCACAACTCCTCAGATAATGAAGCAATCCATATCTAAATTGTTATGGGCCAGGGTTTAGAGAACCCCAAAGTGTATTGTGGAGTTCACCTGACCCACAACTTTTAATAGATTGTGGTTATGGGGAGCACAGCAGGCCTGCTTTACAGGTGTAGTGCAACAGAGCATTAATGTACTTTCAAATTAAAACAATGTTTATTTATGAAACCAGTTAACACTTTATAAACCCACAGTAAACATCAAATAACTATCAACACCAATCATCCTCAGAGATACAATATTCTATAAGTAACCCTTAATCTTTCCTTGCAACATCTATAAGATGAAAGATCCTTTTTAACACTGAGATCAGATTCAAATTCTGTACTGAGAGCAGTTATCACTTTGAAATCCTCAAATGATCTGGAGACAGTCTTTAGATTGCAGAGAGATCCTTATACAGCTGCTTGCTTTTTCTGCAGCTATCCAGCTCTCAAAACAAAACTAAAATACACTCTGTAGCAGACAGCCCAAAGCGAAAGTAAAAGCAGACAGACAGCCCAGCTCCACCCACACTCTGACATCACTGATAAACACCCATTTCTTAACGGTACATCCACTACAGCTATTTTATAAACACCCATTTCTTAGAGGTACTCTCACATGACAAAATGCAGCAAGACTTGGACAATATCTAGGCTTGGGCTAAGTGGCAAATTACATTCCCACCACACAAGTGCCAGGCAATGACCATCTCCTACAAGAGAGCATCTAACTACTGCCTCATGACATTCAATGGCATTACCATCACTGAATCCCCCACAATCAAGGTCCTGGGGGTTACCATTGATCAGAAACTGAACTGGACTAGCCATATTAATACTGTGGCTACCAGGGCAGGTCAAAGGCTAGGAATCTACAGCGAGTAAGTCACCTCCTGACCCTCCCACCAAAGCATGTCCACAGTCCACAAGGCACAAGTCAGGAGTGTAATGGAATACTCTCCACTTGCCTGGATGAGTGCAGCTCCAACAATTCTCAAGAAGTTCGACACCATCCAGGAAGATTGATTACTCCCCCTTCCACAAACATTCAAACCTTCCACCACCAATGAACAGTGGCAGCTGTGTGTACATTTACAAGATACACTGCAGGAATCAACAAGGTTCCTTCGGCAGCACCTTCCAAACCCAAGACCGTTAGCATCCAGAAGGACAGGAGCAACAGAGATACCTGGGAACCCCATAACCTGGAAGCTCCCCTCCAAGTTACTCACCACCCCAACTTGGAAATATATCGCCGTTCCTTCACTGTTGCTGAAGCAAAATCCTTGAACTCCCTCCCTACCAGCACTGTGGGTGTACCTACACTGAGGGACTGCAGTAGTTCAAGAAGGCAACTCATCCTGGATCAATGACATGGCGGGTTTCATTAAGCTAAAGAAGGTCAAATTCGCCCTGAGAGGGTCAGTACAAGGGTTCTTTAGGCGGTGACAACCTTTTCTCGACTTTCTGGCTCAACGATAGGGTACAGGGACAGTAGCAGCAGCAACCCGGGGGGGGGGGGGGGGGGGGGGAGGGGGGGAAGGGGGAGGGAAAAGGGGGGGGTGGACAATGACTATGTTTGTTTATTTAATTTTAATTTATTTTTAAGTTCTTTTGTTGTTCATTGGGGTTGGGGGGGGGGTGGGGGGATGTGATACATGCATCGATATGGTCTGGGGGTGTTACAGTTATTATGGGTTATTTTGTTGCATTTCATTGTTTGTCGTTATGTTTTATATTTTCTGTAAAAAATTCCAATAAAAATTATATTAAAAAAAAAAGAAGGCAACTCATCACCACCTTCTGAATGGCATTGTGGGATGGGCAATAAATGCTGGCCTACCCAACGAAACCCAGGTCCCGTAAATGAATTTTTTAAAATTAAAATTACTGCTGTTTAAATTAACCCCCCCCCCCCTCCTATTTTTAACACACAGCTTTAAGTTGATGGCCAAAATAACCAAAGGTGACATGAACATAAACATTTCAGACAATGAGTGTTTAGGAATTGGAATACACAATCTGATAGGGTGGTAGGAACAGATTCAATGATAGCTTACAGTCAGGAATTTGATAAATATTTGAAGGAGAAATTGTTACAGAGCTATGGGGACATAATGAAGAAGTGGAAGTAATTGGATTGCTCTTGAAAAGAGCTGGTTCAGACTCAAATGGCTGAATCACCTGCTGTGCTGCACTGTTTTATGAGTCTATGATATAGATTACATTATAAAAATATTGCTGGAACCTGATATTGGAGAAGTATTCTGCATTTTAAGTACCTTTCAAATAAAGATTATCTTGAAAAATTCAGTGGTTATTTGCCATAATACCTATCCTGCCGTCAGAGAAACTGTTGACCACTGCAAGTTGCAGACCTTAAACTGGAGAGTTCTATTTCCAACATCACTTCACATCAAAACTTGAGCTTTTTGAAATTTATTTTTTGGATCTGAGCATCACTAGCCAGGAAGACTGTTATTGCTCATTATCATTTAGTGGCCATTTTATTTTGATCTGCTGCAAGTACTTTAATACAACTAAGCGAGTTGCTGAGCCACTTCAGATGACAATTAAGAATCAACCATCTTAGTCTGGGACTTGAGTGATATACAGACTCGACTGGTAAGACATCAGCACACCAATTAGGTTTTCATGACACTCCACCAATTTCTTGGCATTTTACTGTTTATTTATTGTGTTAACAACACAGCTCATATGAATAATGGCAAGTGTTGTGGGCCAGGGTTGAGAGAACCCCAATTTTTTTAATAGATTATGGTTATGGAGAGCACACGAGCCTACCTTACAGGGGTAGTGCAACAGAGAGTTAAAGTACTTTTAAATTAAAACTATGTTTATTTATGAAACCAGTTAACACTTTATAAACCCACAGTAAACATCTTAACAACTATCAACACCAATAAAATACCCCAAGGAATACAGTACTCTGTAAGTAACTCTTAATCTTTCCTTGCAACATCCATAAGACAAAAAAGAACCCTTTTTACAGAAAGACATCAGGTTTAACTTCTCTACTGAGAGCAGTTACCACTTTGAAATCACCAAATGAACATTCTTTAGCTTGCAGAGATTCATACGCATCTTGCTGTAACTGCAGCTCCTCCAAATCTAAAACTAAACTAAACACACCATGTAGCAGACAGCCCAAAGTGAAAGTAAAAGCAGACAGACAGCCCAGCTCCACCCACACTCTGATAGCACTGATAAACACCCATTTCTTAAAGGTACATCCACTACAGCTATTTTATAAACACCCATTTCTTAAAGGTACTCTCACATGACGCAAGTCAGATCACATAGTGAAACCTGCCTTGATAGATCCTAACTTTGTTTTATAAAGCATGGATGAAAGTTACTGAACAAATTCACAGGAGTCTGCTGATCATCTTTTCACACAAAGAATAAAGTACTAATTAAACAAAAATAAATAAATTATATTACACCAGATAAAAACATAAGTATTTCAATACAAACAGAAGGAACTAATTCAAACTCACACTAGTCTTTTCCCCCCCAACAATATCTTTACAGACACATACAAATGCAGAAAGATCAAACAATTTGTAATATCTATCTCATACTATAACATTGAGTGTAAGTATGAAGCACATATGAATTAATAGGTTAACTGTGGTCATGCAACACACCAAAGTAAATGGCAAATGCGGCCAAAGCAGATTCCATGGATTTCCCAACAACCCACCCTGACATTTTTCATATTGTGAGCCAACCATTCTCACTGAAACATTATCTTTCTCACGAGGATTTTCAATCTCCGCATTTAAAGAAATCTCCAAATGCCGCTCGCACTCAGATAGCTTTTTAAAATAAATTTAGAGTAGCCAATTATTTTTTTCAAATTAATGGGTAATTTAGCATGGCCAATCTACATACACTGCACATCTTTCGGTTGTTGAGGTGAGACCCACGCAAATACAGGGAGAATGTGAAAACTCCACACAGACAGAGGATTGAACCCGGGTCCTCAGCACAATTGGGCAGCAGTACTAACCACTGCGCCACCGTGCCACCCAGCACACAGACGGCTTTGACAAGGGTCGACCTCCAAGATTTAAATCTCCCCCTCCGAGATTCTTCTCCCCTGGATCTCTGAGTACATTCAAACTTCACCGTACAAGCAGAATTTCAGATCCCCAGCCATGCCAAGCCAAACACCACTGCCACCAAAAAGTCTGCATTAGGGAGTTAGCAGCCTAAGGCTGCCTTCTCGGATATTCAGGGCTTCTCTCAAGCCTGTCTCGCTTCAATTCTGCCAAGAAGCAAAACGGTTCTGGCTTCCGAGTAGGTCCTGCCAAACTCTCAGTGCACGAATCCTTCCAGAGAGCATTAAAGAGAATCTGCATAGTAGTCATGCCCCCTTTTATGGCACTAGCTGCCATATATTCTGGTTTAAAGTTCTCAAACCTTTTAGTATGTTTGTGAATTAGTATATGAATGAACAGGTGAGTGTGTAGCTGTATAAATTGGTAGGTGGGTTAGGTAGGCGAATAGAGTGGTAGATGGGTAGAGTGGCAGCTGGGTGGGTGTAGTTAAATGAGTTGTGGGTTGGGAGCTGGTCAGGCCGGGTCAGAGGTGTGGCTGGTGTCATGGGAGGCAGTCATATGAGGTTTGGGAAGTCATGGGAGGTGGGGTTCAGAATAATCGGAGAGTTTAAGACTTTTCTGTTACTGGTCCTTTAATTTTGAACTATTTGTCACAATCCAAAACATGAAATTGGTTGAAGTAAAAGTCCAAAGATGTGCGGGTTAGGTGGATTGGCCATGCTAAATTGCCCGTAGTGTCCTAATAAAAAGTAAGGTTAAGGGGGGGGTTGTTGGTTTACGGGTATAGGGTGGATACGTGGGTTTGAGTAGGGTGAGCATGGCTCGGCACAACATTGAGGGCCGAAGGGCCTGTTCTGTGCTGTACTGTTCTATGTTCTATGTTCTAAAACTCTTAGATTGGTTTCACATTACGTTTATGCAAATTAGGAGGCGTGTCAGAATTACAAGAACTTTTTTTCCCTTGTGAAAAATATGCAGAGTCCCTTAATATGTCTGGGAGGGAGTGTGCTCCAGTCTGATTTACCTAGAGCTATAGGATTAAAAGACTGACTGGGATGTTCAACAGCGTGCGGCACATTTTCCAAGAATAATGACGATGAAACGGGTTGTTAAGCGACCGAACAACACTTGGGAAAAAGGAACATTCTGTGACAGCGCTGGCAAAACTTCATAGCAGAGCCAAGTTTGGCTTTTGAGCAGGTCTGTGGTTATGGAGGATGCAGAGTTGGGTGATGCTCCCACTGGGGAGGATTTCCTTTTGTACACCATCGAGGAGGAGAGGTCGAGCCTGATTTCTGAAGGCAATGGCCAGGAGGTGGGGGCGCCAGGAAGCGACCCTGACAACGAGTTCCTGGATAAGCCGCCAAAGGGAGTCGGTCACCCAGACATGGCACCGGACTCAAACGGTAATACTTGGTTGTTTTCACAAATTGTCCACAAAAGACTGTTTGTTAATTTATTTACCAGTGACTGCAAGAAATGGGTTCTATTTTGTTTGAAGTTAAGGTTCTTAAGGGCGGTTTTGCTTATTTAAAACAAAATTGAACTGCATGGAATCCAATCCTTTTTTTTAAACAAAACTCTAACGTGTTATGTTAGCATAATTAGAGTACAGTGCGACGCAGGACACGACTAACTGCAATTCGGTGTGTCCTTGATTTAAGCCATTAATATAAATATACGCAATTGTGGGCACATTTTAAACCTGCTGAACTCCACTTAGTATTCCCCCGCCCCAGCACACATCGACAGTGTCCATCCGACCACCATTCGCAAACTTTAACCTGAATCTCCACACCTTGGTGTGTAACCAGTTACCTCCGATTTGGAACTTTTAAAATGCCTTCTTGGAAGTCTTTCAGAGGGTTTACAAGTGACTGTTGTTTTGACTTGCTCAGAAGCAATAGGGGATTGGCTAAATACATCTTCCCCTTCCCCGTTGATTGCTGTTAACTTTCCTAATTAATTAATTTTAATTTTACTAATTTCCTCATTTTACCTGGCATTGAAGTAAGACTATTGGGATGTTGTTTTGTTTGTCTATGCTGTCACCTTACTTTGAATATGGCTATCCATGGGCCTGTTCCAATTTCATGACATTTTGTCCCAGTGTCCAATGACTCCCCAATGTTAATTGGGAACACTCAAATCTGTTTCCTATTCTCTTTCTCTATCTCAGCATTGCAATAAAAAAAAACTAACCCCTGCTTAAGACTTTTGCCTCATTTATATCACCTTGGGCTTTTCAACAGTTCTTTCATTTTTGGAGTAATAAAATATTCATGTCCTTGTGACTATGTTGAGGAAGTGATTGTTCAAAATTTATATCCCATGCTCGCCCTAGGTTTTAAGTCTATTTGTGTGTTTAACTCTTCCGCCCTCCCCTTTTTAATAGCCTTACTATTATTTGACACTTCCACCAGAAATTAGGAACATGGGAGTAGGGCATTCGGCTGATCGGGTCTGTTCTGCCATTCAATATGATCATGGCTGATCATCCACTTCAATGCCCTGTTCCCACACTATCTCCATATCCCTTTATATCATTCGTAATTAAAAGTCTATCAATTACTGCTTTAAAAACACTTAATGGCTAAAATTCCAAAACCAGAGGAGAGCATTCTAAATGTTTGCAATCCTCTGAGTAAAAATGGTTCTCCTTATCTCGATTTTCCCTCATATTTTGAAATCATGTCTTCTGGTTCTTTACTCCAACCAGGAGGAACATCTTGCCTGAATCTACCCTATCTATCCTTTAAATATTTTGTAGGTTTCAATTCAATCACCTCTCATTCTTTGAAACTCTAGAGATACAGGCTAATTGCTAAAACAGACAGCAGACTCCTAAAACAACAACTTTATCTGGAACTCGGCCATGGCAGGAGGACTACATAAACCCTTGAGAGATGTCCTCAATGCACCCCTGAAGAGGCCAACTCATTGACGTCCCTTGCTTGTGACCGATCAAAATAGAGAAGGTTCATTCGAATAGGTACGGAGAGACTTCGTTAGGAACATTCAGAGGCAAAGACAAGTCATCGGAGAGAGTGCACAAACCTCCAAACAACTCATCCAACTGACCATCCAGGCACTACCTGTCCTGCATGTGGCAAAGTCTGCAGATCACATATTGGATTTGGCTACCTCCGGATCCACCAAACCGAAGTGGAAGCAAGTCCTCTCAATCAAGAGGAAAGAGATAAGATCTAGATGGGGAATGCACGTTGGCAAAGGGAGTTTGTCTCCTCATTTGCATATGTTGCACATGTTTTTAAGGGTGGATAAAGAATGCATATTATTTGTCATTAGCAAATAGGGTGAGTGGAGTACTTTTGACTGGAAATGTGTGCATACTTTCTGCAGCTAAAACAGCTCGAGTTGGAACTACATTGATAAGTCTGGCATCTGAAACAGAAAAAATGAATTCAGATTTTGTATGATAAAATAATCATTTTAGCACACCACTGTAGAATGGGGACCTGTGCTCAAAGGAAACATAGGTCAAAGGGAGCTTTGGGTACAACATTATTGTTCTTAATGTTCAAACCTTTTTGCTCTTGGCACTTGCAAAATGTAACCCATCTTTGTTATTTGGTTGCTGCAGGGCAGGTACGGAGAGAAGGGATAGGTATACACCGCAGGGCAAGAATTATAGCTGGAAGAAAGGCAATTATGATGCGATGAGGCAAGACTTAGGATGCATAGGATGGGGAAGGAAACTGCAGGGGATGGACACAATTGAAATGTGGAGCTCGTTCAAGGAACAGCTACTGCGGTTCCTTGATAAGTATGTACCTGTCAGGCAGGGAGGAAGTGGTCGAGCGAGGGAACCGTGGTTTACTAAAGTAGTTGAATCATTTGTCAAGAGGAAGAAGGAGGCTTATGTAAAGATGAGACGTGAAGGTTCAGTTAGGGCGCTCGAGAGTTACAAGTTAGCTAGGAAGGACCTAAAGAGAGCTAAGAAGAGCCAGGAAGGGTCATGAGAAGTCTTTGGCAGGGAGGATCAAGGATAACCCTAAAGCTTTCTATAGGTACGTCCGGAATAAAAGAATGACGAGGGTAAGAGTAGGGCCAGTCAAGGACAGTAGTGGGAAGTTGTGCGTGGAGTCCGAGGAGATAGGAGAGGTGCTAAATGAATATTTTTCGTCAGTATTCACGAAGGAAAAAGACAATGGTGTCGAGGAGAATACTGAGCTACAGGCTACTAGACTAGTAGGGCGTGAGGTTCATAAGGAGGAGGTGTCAGCAATTCTGGAAAGTGTGAAAATAGATAAGTCCCCAGGGCTGGATGGGATTTATTCTAGGATTCTCTGGAAAGCTAGGGAGGACATTGCTCAGCCTTTGGCTTTGATCTTTATGTCATCATTGTCTACAGGAATAGTGCCAGAAGACTGGAGGATAGCAAATGTTGTCCCCTTGTTCAAGAAGGGGAGGAGAGACAACCCCGGTAACTATAGACCAGTGAGCCTTACTTCTGTTGTGAGCAAAGTCTTGGAAAGGTTTATAAGAGATAGGATTTATAATCATCTAGAAAGGAATAATTTGATTAGGGATAGTCAACACGGTTTTGTGAAGGGTAGGTCGTGCCTCACAAACCTTATTGAGTTCTTTGAGAAGGTGACCAAACAGGTGGACAAGGGTAAAGCAGTTGATGTTGTGTATATGGATTTCAGTAAAGCGTTTGATAAGGTTCCCCACGGTAGGCTATTGCAGAAAATACGGAGGCATGGGATTCAGGGTGAGCAGTTTGGATCAGAAATTGGCTCGCTATAAGAAGACAGAGGGTGGTGGTTGATGGGAAATGTTCAGCCTGGAGTTCAGTTACTAGTGGTGTACCACAAGGATCTGTTTTGGGGCCACTGCTGTTTGTCATTTTTATAAATGACCTGGAGGAGTGTGTAGAAGGATTGGTGAGTAAATGTGCAGATGACACTAACGTCGGTGGAGTTGTGGACAGTGCGGAAGGATGTTGCAGGTTATAGAGGTTCATAGATAAGCTGCAGAGCTGGGCAGAGAGGTGGCAAATGGAGTTTAATGCAGAAAAGTGTGAGGTGATTCATTTTGGAAGGAGTAACAGGAAGACAGAGTACTGGGCTAATGGTAAGTTTCTTGGTAGTGTGGATGAGCAGAGAGATCTCGGTATCCATGTCCATAGATCCCGGAAAGTTGCCACCCAGGTTGAGAGGGTTGTTAAGAAGGCGTATGGTGTGTTAGCTTATATTGGCAGAGGGATTGAGTTTCGGAGCCATGAGGTCATGTTGCAGCTGTACAAAACTCTGGTGCGGCCGCATTTGGAGTATTGCATGCAGTTCTGGTCGCCGCATTATGGGATGGATGTGGAAGCATTGGAAAGGGGGCAGAGGAGATTTACCAGGATGTTGCCTGGAATGGAGGGAAGATCCTATGGGGAAAGGCTGAAGGACTTGAGGCTGTTTTCGTTAGAGAGAAGAAGGTCAAGAGGTGACTTAATTGAGGCATACAAGATGATCAGAGGATTAGATAGGGTGGACAATGAGAGCCTTTTTCCTTGGATGGTGATGGCTAGCACTAGGGGGCATAGCTTTAAATTGAGGGGAGATAGATATAGGATAGATGTCAGAGGTAGGTTCTTTACTCGGAGAGTAGTAAGGGCGTGGAATAACCTGCCTGCAACAGTAGTGGACTCGCCAACATTAAGGGCATTTAAATGGTCATTGGATAAACATATGGATGATAAGGGAATAGTGCAGATAGGCTTTAGAGTGGTTTCACAGGTCGGTGCAACATCGAGGGCCGAAGGGCCTGTACTGCACTGTAATGTTCTATGTCTAAGTTCTATTTTCGATGTGTATTTTATGATTTGTTTGAGTCAACCCTAAGCTTCCCTTTTGTTACTGTGCCAATGCGTATAAACTTTGGAGTTCTGTCACTTAATGTACTCCATTCACAATGAGGACTGGCAAAAAAATCCTCTGATAGAAAGGATATGGCGATGGGCATCATGCTGTTTATCAAGAAAGCAATGGCATGAGGAAAGACTATTAGCATTATCGTAACCCTGCTCTATATTTGAATGGAGTATCTCCTAGGAAAGAGCTAGAGGACAATAAGGGGGCCTCACGGTAGCATGGTGGTTAGCATCAATGCTTCACGACTCCAGGGTCCCAGGTTCGATTCCCGGCTGGGTCACTGTCTGTGTGGAGTCTGCACGTCCTCCCCGTGTGTGCGTGGGTTTCCTCCGGGTGCTCCGGTTTCCTCCCACAGTCCAAAGATGTGCGGGTTAGGTGGTTTGGCCATGCTAAATTGCCCGTAGTGTAAGGTTAATGGGCGGGGGATTGTTGGGTTACGGGTATACGGGTTACGTGGGTTTAAGTAGGGTGATCATTGCTCGGCACAACATCGAGGGCCGAAGGGCCTGTTCTGTGCTGTACTGTTCTATGTTCTATGTAAGGCTTACAAACATTTTGAACAGGAAGATTTGGAGCAGTAATGTTTGAAAATGATGAAAAATACAGAGCCATGTGCACAAGCAAACATGGAGCATTTGAACTCTGCACCGTATATATGTACACAATTCTTGCAGTTAATAAATATAAACCATTAACTGACTTAAGACTATGAAAGCTTCAGTAAAACCTGCTGAACGGCATCCAATATCCTCCAATCTGTGGCAACGAAAAGAAAAATCCTAAATCCTGCAAAGAATGCAGCAAAAAATAAATTCCAGCAGGTCTAAAAAAAATTGAAGAAGTAGTCTGACCTGAAGAAATGCTCGAGCAGGTGGCACGGTAGCACAGTGGTTAGCACTGTTGTTTCACAGCTCTAGGGTCCCAGGTTCAATCCCCGGCTTGGGTCACTGTCTGTGCGGAGTCTGCATGTTATCCCCGTGTCTGCGTGGGTTTCCTCCGGGTGCTCCGGTTTCCTCCCACAGTCCAGGGATGTGCAAGTTAGATGGATTGGCCATGCTAAATTGCCCTTAGTGTCCAAAATTCTATGATAATCTATGATTAACCTAGGACAAAAGTTTGGCACAACATTGTGGGCCGAAGGGCCTGTTCTGTGCTGTATTTCTCTATGAAGGGGAAACATTTGATCCCCTGATGCTGCTTGAAGTGGTGGCGCTGCATCAAGTACATTGATTCCCCAGGGGTGGGCAGCACTGTGTGGTCCACTTGGCATACTTCAATGAGCAATACAATAAGTTTTTCCCCAATAGTATGTTACAACAAACTTTAAATGCTGTCCTGCCTAGTCTACATTTTACAAAGATACATGTGGGACCCATGTTTTTTGATACTTTTAATTACTATGTGACAAAACAGTGTCCCAACACTGTCAGTGATTTATAGGGGATTGAATTTGGATTAAAGCACAGAGTGTATTCACTCTGATCTATGTGATGGACGGAGCTTGCTGATTTCTAACCCAGTTTGTTTCATTTATGTTTTTATGTTTTGACACATTTTTCTCCTCCACTTATCTTGAAGGTGTTGTCTTACTAGGATACAACAGTTGCGTTCTAATATATTGTCGGTCCAACATCAACTGTCAGAAGAAAAGCATTTACATGCAGACATTTTATTCCGCCATCAGGATAGTCTTCATGAAGAATTTTCACCAAAACCAGTAAACCATTTTTCTCTGATGGACCTGCTGTTTATTTGCAGCAATTTATTAATCTGAAATATAAATAACCTTTTTTTTCCCAATTTATTCAAATCACCTTCTGCAAGTAGTCATTCTTTGTGTGTGAACCTAGACAATGGTGACAAGCTGCTTGACTGAAGGGCCATCCCAGATACATCCTAGCCTGGCATCCGCACATATGAGCAGGCGCAAATGGTTAGAATTCAGAAACAAGTGGGTTGGATTTTATTCCCTCAACCAGGGGCATGGAGGACCAAGTAGCATCCTTGTTGTCACCCTGACAAAAGCCATCGAGCAAAGCACATCAAAATGAACATGTCTGATTTTGGTACACCGGTACCATGAATCTGAGATCTTGATACTTGCCCAATTTTAGCATCATTACTTGTAAGGAAAATTGCAGCTATGCAGGAATGCAATTCTGCACTTTTAGTGCAAGAATCCCTGTTCAGATGGAGGAGCTTTTGTTGGTTAATAAGAATGTTATCGTAAGCTATATCACCCCAACTTCTGTCATCGAGATGTGGTATGCCAATGACGCCTGTGTGTGCACACACTCAGCCAAACTACAAACCATCGCGCATTCATCAAGGCGTATGAGAGAAGGAGCCTCTGAGTTCTCTGCTAGCCCACCGCTGCCACACAACACTGCCCAAAGACCTCCAGTCCAGCACCAAGCTCAGTGTACCCACTTAAGTTTTCCAATTAAGGGGCAATTTGGCGTTGCCAATCCACCTGCCCTGCACAGCTTTGGGCTGTGCGGGCGAAACCCACGCAAACACGGGGAGAATGTGCAAACTCCACATGGACAGTGACCCAGAGCCGGGATCAAACCTGAGACCTTGGCACAGTGAGGCAGCAGTGCTAACCACTGTGCCACAGTGCTGTCCCATCAAGCTCATGTTCTACAGAGCAGCCGTGGTGCTCACCTTCCTGTATGCATCAGAAACATGGACCATGTACAGCAGACACCTCGTAGTACCTGGAGAGATAACACCAGGGTTGTCTCTGCCAAATTCTACAAATCCACTGGCAGGATGGGTGTACCAATGTGAGCATTCCCTCCCAAGCCAATATCCCCAGTAAGGAAGCACTGGTCACATTCAACCAGCTGCAATGGGCGGGCCATTTTGCCTGCATGATCTTTTTTAAAAAAATAATTTTTATTGAAATTTTTTGAAAAACATATACAAAACAATACAATAATAATAATAAACACCCCCTGGCACCCGTAACTACACATATAACAAACCCCCCACCCCCAACCCCAATAAGCAACAGAATAAATTAACAATAAGCAAATTAACTTAAACACTATCCCCCTAAACACACACCCCCCCCCCCCACCCCCCCCGGGTTGCTGCTGCTGCTGACCTAGTACCTTATCGTTGAGCCGGAAAGTCGAGGAAAGGCTGCCACCTCCTAAAGAACCCTTGTATCGACCCCCTCAGGGCGAACTTGACCCGTTCCAACATAATGAATCCCGCCATGTCATTAATCCAGGTCTCCACACTCAGAGAGGTCTCGCATCTTTCCACTGCAGCAAGATCCTCTGCCGGGCTACTAGGGACGCAAAGGCCAAGACAACGGCCTCTTTTGCCTCCTGCACTCCCGGCTCCACCCTAACCCCCAAATATCGCGAGTCCCCAACCTGGCTTGACACTGGATCCCACCACCCTCGACACCGTCCCCGCCACCCTCTTCCAGAACTCCTCCAGTGTAGGGCATGCCCAGAACATATGGGCATGGTTCGTTGGACTCCCCGAACACCTGACGCACCTGTCTTCGCCCCCAAAGAACCTACTCATCCTAGATCCGGACATGTGGGCCCTATGCAGCACCTTGAACTGGATGAGACTAAGCCTCGCACATGAAGAGGAGGAGTTCACCCTCTCGAGGGCGTCCGCCCATGTCCCCTCCCCAATCTGCTCCCCCAGCTCCACCTCCCACTTAGCCTTCAGCTCCTCTACCGACGTCTCCACCACCTCCTGCATTACCTGGTAGATGTCAGACACCTTCCCATACCCCCGAAAGCACCCTATCCCTTACCCCCCACGGGGGCAACAAAGGGAACCCCTCCACCTGTCGCCTAGCAAACGCCTTGACCTGAAGGTACCTGAACATATTCCCCCGGGAGTTCAAACTTCTCCTCTAGTTCACCCAGGCTTGCAAACCTCCCGTCAATGAACAGGTCTCCCAACTTCCTAATGCCCACCATGTGCCACCCCAGGAACCCGCCATCCATGTTCCCTGGGACAAACCGGTGGTTACCCCGCAGCGGGGCCTCCACTGAGCCCCCCGCTTCCCCCCCCCCTGTGTCGCCTCCACTGCCCCCAAAATCTGAGGGTAGCCGCCACCACCGGGCTCGTAGTGTACCTCGTTGGAGGGAGCGGCAGCGGCGCCGTTGCCAGTGCCTTCAGGCTCGTGCCTCCACAGGATGCCATCTCCATCCGTTTCCATGCTGCCCCCTCCCCATCCATTACCCACTTACGTACCATCGAGACGTTAGCCGCCCAACAGTACCCAGAGAGGTTGGGCAGCGCCAGCCCCCCTCTATTCCTGCCCCGCTCCAAAAAGACGCTCCTTACCCTCGGAGTCCCGTGCGCCCAAACAAATCCCAGAATGCTGCTGTTCACCCTCCTAAAAAAGGCCCTCGGAACAAAAATGGGGAGGCACTAAAACAAAAACCTTGGGAGCACCGTCATTTTAACGGACTGTACTCTACCCGACAACGGCAGCATGTCCCACCTTTTAAATTCCTCCTCCATCTGCTCCACCAACCTAGTAAAATTGAGCTTGTGCAGAGTCCCCCAGCTCCTAGCCACCTGAACCCCCAGGTACCTAAAACTCCTCACTGCCGTCTTTAGCGGGACCCTACCAATCCCCCCCTCCTGATCTCCCGGGTGTACGACAAACAGCTCACTCTTGCCCAGGTTCAATTTATATCCCGAGAAACTCCCGAACTCAGCAAGAATCTCCATCACCTCCGGCATTCCCCCCACCGGGTCTGCTACATACAACAGCAAGTCGTCCGCATACAGCGACACTCGGTGCTCCTCCCCACCTCCCACCAAACCCCTCCACCTCCTCGACTCCCTAAGAGCCATGGGAAGAGGCTCAATTGCCAGCGCAAAAAGCAAGGGGGACAGGGGGCACCCCTGCCTCGTCCCACGGTGGAGCCTGAAGTACTCTGACCTCCTCCCATTTGTCGCTACACTCGCCATCGGGGCCTCGTACAGCAACCTCACCCATTTAATAAACCCCACCCCAAACCCGAACCTCTCCAACACCTCCCACAAGTACCCCCACTCAACCCTGTCAAAGGCCTTCTCCGCATCCAATGCCACCACAATCTCCGCCTCTCCTTCTGCTGCCGGCATGATTATCACATTTAGCAGCCTTCGCACGTTAGTGATCAAGTGCCTCCCCTTCACAAAACCCGTCTGATCTACATGTATCACCCCCGGCACACAGTCCTCTATTCTAGTGGCCAAGATCTTCGCCAGCAACTTGGCGTCTACATTCAGCAGTGAAATCGGCCTGTATGAACCGCACTGCAAGGGGTCCTTATCACGCTTCAGGATCAGGGAAATCAGCGCCCGAGACATCGTCATGGGCAAAACACCCCCCTCCCATGCCTCGTTAAAGGTCCTGACCAACAGGGGGCCCAGCAGGTCCGCATATTTCTTATAAAATTCAACCAGGAACCCACCCGGTCCCGGCGCCATCCCCAACTGCATGTGGCCAATCCCACTGACCAGGCCCTCCAACTCGATCGGCGCCCCCAGTCCCTCCACCTGCTCCTCCTGCACCCTTGGAAATCGAAGCCTGTCCAGAAAATTCTCCATTCCCCCTCCCACCGCCGGCGGCTCCGACCGGTACAGTTTCCTATAGAAGTCCCTAAAGACCTCATTGACCTCTGCCCCCTGCCGCACCACAGTCCCATCTCTATCCTTCACTCCACCAATCTCTCAAGCCGCGTCCCGCTTACGCAGCTGGTGCGCCAGCATCCTGCTCGCCTTCTCTCCATACTCATAGACCGCTCCCTGCGCCATCATCCACTGTGTCTCCGCCTTTCTGGTGATCAATAAATCAAACTTGGCCTGCAAGCTATGCCGTTCCCCCAGCAATCCCTCCTCTGGGGCCTCCGCGTACCTCCTATCCACACTCAACAGCTCCCCTACCAGTCTCTCCCTCTCCCTCCTCTCCCCCCTCTCCCTATGGGCACGGATGGAGATCAGCTCCCCCCTAATCACTGCCTTCAGAGACTCCCACACCATCCCCACCTGGACCTCCCCAGTATCATTGACCTCGAGGTACCTCTCGATACATCCCCGAACCCTCCTACACCTCCTCATCAGCCAACAACCCCACGTCCAGACGCCAAAACGGGCGCTAGTCCCGCGCCTCCCCCATCTCCAGATCCACCCAATGCGGAGCATGGTCCGAAATCGCGATAGCCGAATATTCGGCCTCCTCCACCCTCTGGACCAGTCCCCTTCTCAGAACAAAGAAATCAATGCGGGAATAAACCCTGTGCACATGGGAGAAAAAAGAGTACTCCCGAGCCCTCGGCCTCCCGAACCTCCAGGGATCCACTCCTCCCATCTGGTCCATAAACCCCCTCAATACCTTGGCCTCCGCTGGCCTCCTGCCTGCCCTTGAACTAGAACGATCCAGTAGGGGATCCAGCACCGTATTGAAGTCCCTCCCCCATGATCAAGCCCCCCACCTCCAGGCCAGGAATGCGGCCCAACATACGCCTCATGAAACCAGCATCATCCCAATTTGGGGCACACCCATTAACCAGCACCACCCTCTCCCCCTGCAGCCTACCGCTCACCATCACATATCTGCCGCCACTATCAGCCACAACCTCAGATGCCTCAAACGCCACCCTCTTCCCCACCAGGATCGCCACCCCCCGGTTCTTCGAGTCGAGCCCTGAGTGGAAAACCTGCCCCACCCACCCCTTCCTCAGACGGACCTGGTCCGCCACCTTCAGGTGGGTCTCCTGGAGCATGGCCACGTCCATCTTCAGCCCCTTCAGATGCGAAAACACCCTGGCACGCTTAACCAGCCGATTCAACCCCCTCACGTTCTACGTAATCAACCGGATCAGGGGGCACCCTGCCCCCCTCCCCCGTCGATTAGCCATAGCCCATCGACTGCTCACCCCTAGCCATCACACATTCGGCCCGTTCCCCACGACGATAGAACCTCACCCCGTCCCCCCCCGAGCTCCTCCCTGGCCAATCCAGCAGCAACCCGGTATTCCCCCCCCCCCCCCCCCCCCCACCCCGGCTAGGACCCCTCCTAGCCGCGACTCGCCCTCCACTGTACTCCCGTGAGCCAGCTGACTTCTGCTGACCCTGGCAGCTCCCGCTCTAACTCCAACCCCTCCCGATATGAGGTCCCCCTCCTCGCCTGCATCAGCTCCTGGGCACCGCTTCAGCGCGGGAAACCCGGTCTAATAGCCACGCCCCTCGCCACCAGCTCCACCCCCTCGTCCCGCAGCGTGGGAAACCAGAGAAAAGCCCGCGCTTTCACACTGCCCCACCCCACCAATGCAGCTCCCAAACCGCAGTCCCAACCCAACCACCAACTCCATACAAACAAAGACACAGATTAACCACAAACCCCAGAACCCCCCTTAGAACACGAAACCATAACCCACATCGTCCGAAAGCGAGAGAAAAAACAAAAACAAACAGAATAACCCGCTACAGCATAAACAATGATACATGAATAGAATAGAAAAACTCCCACAGCCCCAATCTCTAGTTCAAGTCCAGCTTTTCAGCCTGCACAAAGGCCCATTCTTCCTCCGGGGACTCAAAGTAGTGATGCCGGTCCTTGTAGGTGACCCACAGGCGTGCAGGCGGCAACACGCCAAACTTCACCTGCTTTCCATGGAGCACCGCCTTCGTCCGGTTAAACCCGGCTCTCCGCTTGGCCACCTCCGCACTCCAGTCCTGGTAGATACGCACTACTGAATTCTCCCACTTACTACTCCTCACCTTCTTGGCCCATCGGAGAACACACTCCCGGTCACTGAGCCGATGGAACCGCACCAGCACCGCCCGCGGGGGTTCATTCGCCTTAGGCCGCCTGGCCAGTACTCTGTGGGCCTCCTCCAGCTCCAGGGGCAGATGGAAGGATCCTGCCCCCACCAGCGAGTTCAACATCACGGCCACATAGGCCGGCAGGTCCGACCCCTCCAGCCCCTCCTCGAGGCCCAGGATCCTCAGGTTCTTCCTCCGTGACCGAAGTTCCATCTCCTCAAACCGATCTTGCCACTTTTTATGAAGTGCCTTGTGCATCTCCACCTTCCCCACAAGGGCCGAAACCACCTCCTCGCGCTCAGAGGCCTGCTGCTGCAACTCAAGTATCGCTGCACCCTGGGTTGTCTGGGTCTCCAGCAGCTTACTCGTCGTCACCTTCAGGGATTCCAACAACTCCCCTTTCAGCTCCGTGAAATAGCGCATAAGGGCCGCCTGCTGCTCCTCCGCCCACTGCCTCCACTCCTCGGGGGCTCCACCAGCCGCCGTTTTGTCCACCTTCCCCCGCTTTTCCAGGAGAGCTACTGCTGTTTTTCTCCTCGCCCCACTTTGAGTCCGAACCATAAATCCCGGTGGGTTTTGCTCCAGACCCCTCTATCCACTGGGAAACGTCGAATCAGTGCCGTTTGGGGCCCTTAAAAGAGCCCACAAGTCCTTTTTAAAGCGGGAGCTGCCGAACTTGCGGCTTAGCTCCGCATAGCCGCAACCGGAAGTCCTTTTGTCTGCATGATCAACACACGACTTCCTAAACAAGTGCTCTACTCCAAGCTCCTCAATGGCAAGCGATCACTGGGAGGGCTGAAGAACAGCTGCGTGGACACTCTGTGTCCCCACTGACACATGGTAATCACCTTGCCTAGAATGTACAAACTGGAGAAGAAGCATCTGTGAATGAACTGGCCACCTTGTGCATCACCACGTGGAGGCCAAGCATAAGCAGCAGAAAGAGCGTGCAGAATCTAGAGCGCCCCACCCACCTCATCGTTCACCACTTGTGGCAGAGTCCGTGGCCCCAGGATTGGTCTAGTCAGCCACAGCAGAGCTCACTCTCTTTGAGTTGAATGCATAGAATAGTACTGAAAGGGGCCATTCAGTCCATCGAGTCTGCACCAACCCTCCAAAAGAGCACTCTATCTCGGACCACCTCCACTCCATCTTCATAACCCTGTCCATTAATCAAGGCCACTCTACCAGAATCAAGTCATCCTTGACTTTGAGGGGCTGCCAAAGGGGATTAAGAGATGCCCTTGCTTTGAGGGTGCAGCTCCGATTGCTGCCCGAACCTGGGCACTGCCCAGTTGAGGAGTAGTAAGATACAAAAACAATTGGGAATTTGAAAGTTGATTGTTTACAATGAGTACAATGAGGTGAATTTTCTAAATATCAGGGACGGGTTTCTTCGAACCACCACAGCAAAATCACTATTGGCGCGGGGCAGAGAATGGGTGTTGATGCCGAAATCCGGTGCGACGCTGCTCCCGCGATTCTCCGGTTCCCGGAGAATCACCGCAAATTGCGCGCAAAATGCGGTCTATGCAGCATGGGTAGGGGGTCGTTGACAAGAGGCCCTCGCGGCGATTTTCCGACGAAAACTGGTCGAGTTCCCGACGGCATGGTTCCAACCATGTTTTGCCTGTCTGGAATGGCCAGTGGCGACTGCGGAGTCGGTCCGTGGCCGCCCTGGTTGCGCGGGGGGGGGGGGGGGGCCTCACGGACGTCCAGACCAGCGATCCACAGGCACACGTGATCTCTGGGGGAGAGCGTATATTTTTGGGGCCGGTCCATAGTATGAGTCCGCCATATCACGTCCGGCCTCCCGACTGAAAGCGCAGGGCCCCGTATCGGCAGCCAGAGCTCGAGGAGTGCTCCAGGGCCCTGCTAGCCCCCTTCAGGGAGGAGAATCACTCTGGACTTTGTTCAGCCCAAGGAATACTACACAACAAACCTGTCATTACCAAAGTATAGTGTGGGGCAATTTTGTAAATGTGTGCTCTTGACAGAGATTCGCTGAATCGAGGACTTGCTTGAGTAAAGAAACTCCAAATGCTATCTGTTTATAACAGCCTATTACTGAGATTCCTGCTGGTGCTTAGAGTGCTCCCGATAAGCCATGGCACTGAGAAAATGTTTTGAAGAATCGGCTTTTACAGGCCCTTCCATTGCACACCAGGGTCTATGCTGCAGCTGAGAGGGATGAGACTAATCTCTCCCCTCACCTCTTGAGATCAGAGTGCTGTTTTTAATGTGTGCTCCAATCTTAAATAGCTGCTGTAGTAGTCCCTGCGGATACACTTTTTAGGAAGCACTTAAGCACAAAAAAAGCAGACTCTTTTGTTTTAAAATAAAATCTAGGAAAGCACCTGCTCCCCTGGGTGAATGGATCCCTGTAGAGGGATTTAAAAAAAAAAAAAAAAATCTGATTCTCCCTTTTGAATCTGCCTTGACCCTTCAATTATGAAGCAGTTAATGGAATGTGAAATTGAATGTAAACAATACTGTTCAAAGCTTTCAGCTTTCCAGCCATACACAGACTTCCATACTTTAAAGGGCAATGAAATTGACTGTAAAAGCCACTTCCAATGGTTTCCACTACTTTTTAAAGGGTTTACCTGGTCTCTCAGACCTGTTTAAAGGTGTCATACTGACAGACATTTTAAAGGTTTTGGGGTTACTGATGCAAATTCTTTCACTTTGTTATGAAAAAACTTGAATTTATGCATACTGACTGACCTGTTTAATGCATGTAAAGGCTGTAAATGGGGAGCGCAGCCAAACCTGAGCTCTCCCAGCACAAGCCCATGGCCCCAACCTCCAATGAAGGCATCCCTCGGCACCCTGGCAGCAATTGTTGGGAGGGTACTTGCATCTTGTCTCCCCTCAAATTGCAAGTCGCCAGGTCCACTTTTCTTAATACTTGAGCCAATTTACACCAGCGGGGCTCGTGGCTTGGGGGTGGTGGAGCATCCCAGATGACTAGTGAATGGTGCATCCTGCCATCAATGACAAGTAAAATGGCTCTAATGAGCTATGTGCATGATCCCACCAGGTCAGGGCAAGAAGCCTGGCTGGGACGTTGAAGAACTCTCTATGACCGGCAGGGTGGCATGGAGACTCATACCCGCTTTCAGTCTGACACAGGATTCTGTGGGCCTTCGCAAATCCCACTTCTAGCAGGCAGAGCCAGTGAATCCCAAACATTTTTTATGTCACGCTATTCTCGTATTGGATTGGATTGGATTTGTTTATTGTCACGTGTACCAAGGTACAGTGAAAAATATTTTTCTGCAAGCAGCTCAACAGATCATTCAGTATATGGAAGAAAAGGGAATTAAACAAAATTCAAGAAAATACATGATAATACATAATAGGGCAACACAAGATATACAATGTAACTACATAAGCATTGGCATCGGTTGAAGCATACAGGGTGTAGTGTTAATGAGGTCAGTCAATAAGAGGGTCATTTAGGAGTCTGGTGACCGTGGGGAAGAAGCTTTTTTTGAGTCTGTTCGTGCGTGTTCTCAGACTTCTGTATCTCCTGCCCGATGGAAGAAGTTGGAAAAGTGAGTAAGCCGGGTGGGAGGGATCCTTGATTATGCTACCCGCTTTCCCCCGGCAGCGGGAGGTGTAGATGGAGTCCATGGATGGGAGGCAGGTTCGTGTGATGGACTGGGCGGTATTTACGACTCTCTGAAGTTACTTGCGGTCCTGGGCCGAGCAGTTGCCATACCAGGCTGTGATGCAGCCCGATAGGATGCTTTCTATAATGCATCTGTAAAAGTTGGTACGGGTTAATGTGGACATGCCGAATTTCCTTAATTTCCTGAGGAAGTATAGGCGCTGTTGTGCTTTCTTGGTGATAGCATCGACGTGAGTGGACCAGGACAGATTTTTGGTGATGTGCACCCCTAGGAATTTGAAACTGCTAACCATCTCCATCTCGGCCCCGTTGATGCTGACAGGGGTGTGTACAGTACTATGCTTCCTGAAGTTGATGACCAGCTCTTTAGTTTTGCTGGCATTGAGGGAGAGATTGTTGTCGTTACACCACTCCACTAGGTTCTCTATCTCCCTCCTGTATTCGGACTCATCGTTATTCGAGATCCGGCCCACTATGGTCGTATCGTCAGCAAACTTGTAGATGGAGTTGGAACCAAGTTTTGCCACGCAGTCGAGTGTGTACAGGGAGTAGAGTAGGGGGCTAAGTACGCAGCCTTGCGGGGCACCGGTATTGAGGACTATTGTGGAGGAGGTGTTGGTGTTCATTCTTACTGATTGTGGTCTGTTGGTCAGAAAGTCAAGGATCCAGTTGCAGAGTGGAGAGCCAAGTCCTAGGTTTTAGAGCTTTGATATGAGCTTGGCTGGGATTATGGTGTTGAAGGCGGAGCTGTAGTCAATAAATAGGAGTCTGATGTAGGAGTCCTTGTTTTCGCGATGCTCTAGGGATGAGTGTAAGGCCAAGGAAATGGCGTCTGATGTGGACCGGTTGCGACGGTATGCGAATTGAAGTGGGTCAAGGCGTTCCGGGAGTATGGAGGTGATGCACTTCATGATCAGCCTCTCGAAGCACTTCATTACAACTGACGTCAGGGCCACCGGGCGTTAGTCATTGAGGCATGTTGCCTGGTTCTTCTTTGGTACCGGTATGATGGTGGTCTTCTTGAAGCAGGTGGGGACCTCGGAGTGGAGTAGGGATAGGTTAAAGATGTCTGTGAATACCTCTGCCAGCTGGCATGCGCAGGCTCTGAGTGCACGATCAGGGATCCCGTCCAGGCCCGTCGCCTTCCGTGGGTTCACTTTCAGGAAGGCCGATCTGACTTCGGAAACTGTGATGGTGGGTATGGGTGAATTATGGGCTGCTGGGGCACTCGACAGCGGATTGTTGGTTACCTGCTCAAACCGAGCATAGAATGCATTAAGTTAATTGGGGAGCAGTGTGCTGCTGCCAGAGATACTGCTCGGCTTCACTTTGTAGCCCGTTATGTTGTTTAGTCCTTGCCACAACCGCCGAGAGTCTGTCTGTGACTCCAGCTTAGTTTGATATTCTCTCTTGGCATCTCAGATGGCTTTGCGGAGGTCGTACCTGGATTTCTTGTATAGGATAGGGTCATCTGCCTTGAACGCCTCCGATCTGTCCTTCAGTAGGGAGTCAATCTCGCGGTTGAGCCATGGTTTCCGGTTGGGGAACGTACGTACTGCTTTCTTTGGCACGCAGTCGTCCACACATTTGCTGATGAAGTCTGTGACGGTGGTGGCATACTTATTTAAGTTAGTCGCTGAGTTATTAAATATGGACCAGTCCACTGTCTCTAAGCAGTCACGTAAGAGCTCTTCTGTCTCCTCGAACCAGCACTGCACAACCTTCTTAGCTGGATTCTCCTGCTTGAGTTTCTGCTTGTAAGCCGGGAGAAGGAGCACAGTCTTATGGTCTGATTTCCCAAAATGCGGTCGGGGGATGGAACGGTAGGCGCCCTTGATTTTTGAGTAGCAGTGGTCAAGAGTGTTGTCGCCCCTGGTGAGACAGGAGATGTGCTGGTGGAATTTTGGCAATACACTCTTGAGGTTGGCTTTGTTGACGTCTCCGGCCACACTGAACAATGGGCGAGATTCTCCGCAAATGCGGAGAATCGTAAAGGCTGCCGTGGGACAAGCCGTGACCCACGGCAGCCTTCACGCCCACTTCTGGGGCCGATTCTTTCCCCCCCCCCCCCCCCGGGCGGGGCTAGGAGCGCAGCCCCGTGCGTCACGGCGGTCGTCAAGGCCGCACGTCAAGCGTCACGCTGGCTGACTAGGCCGATGACGTCAGCCGCGCATGCGCAGGTTGGACAACGCCAACCTGCGCATGCGCAGTTGGCGTCTTTTCCCTCCGCCGCCCCGCAAGACGTGGCGGCCTGATCTTGCGGGGCGGCGGAGGGAAAAGAGTGCGTCCGTTATGGACGCACGGCCCGCGATCGGTGCCCACCGATCGCGGGCCTATGCCACCCTTGGCACGGCTGTAGTACTGCCGTGCCAATCGGGCCCCCAGATGCCCCAAATGGGCATTTGGCGCCCGTTTCACGACAGCAGCGAGCAGGTGTGTTTGCTGCCATGTTAAAACTGGCGTGAAGGCCCGGCCGCTTGGCCCATCAGCCTCGGAGAATCGCCGCTCGCCGTAAAAAACGGTGAGCGGCGATTCGTGGCATGGGTCGGGCGTGTGGGGGGGGGGGGAGGAGAATAGCGTGAAAAATGTCGGGAGGCCCTCCCACTATTCTCCCACCCGGCGTGGGGGAGGGGGGGGGGGGGGCGGAGAATCGCGCCCCACGAATGTTGGCAATTATTAGAATTTGTTGGGTCCTAAATCCAAGTTTACCAAATAAAAAGCACTGCTGAAATCCTCTACTGTTTACCTTCTCCTTTCCCCATGCCCTCCATTCTCTTTCCGTCGCTTCCCTCCCCCCACACCTTTAATTTTCTCACTTGCTCTGCAACTTCTTTCTCTTCTACCAATGACTGGTTGAGCAATAAATATTCAGTATATTGTAAATTGGTGAAAGGGTTAAAGTGAAAGGGGGTAATGTAATTGTTGATGAATGATGTTTGAATTTGCTTCGTAAACAGGAAATTTTTGTTCTGTCGAAATAGAGTTCGTAACTCTGATTTCAAGTTAATCATCTGTATCCGTTGGGATAAGAAGCCGAATTGCTCAGCGTCTACAGAGGGATGTGTATCCTCTTCCTGTAGTCAGCAAATTCTGAAAATGTTGTTCTGACTGTTGGAAGTTGAATTCATGCAGGTTTTGAACTTTGCCTTTTCCCAGAGCGACATGGCAGATAACAGCGAAGGATAAGCAAACATTTGGTTTAGTCAATAATGGTTCAAAAGATCACACTTTTAAAAACCTGAATCCAGGGCCTTCAAATCTAGACAATTCTGGAATTAAACACACGATAGAACACTGGGTTCTTGAATGTTCAATCATCATGACTAGGTTTGTTGACTTTCATGTAAAGCTATAAACTAGTCTACCAGATTTTTAACAATAATCCGTGTAATGTGTTGTGTACTACTTGGCTGAAGTTTTAATGGGAAATTTGTAATTAAATTGAAATGGTGTGCAAACAAGTTTTTCTTCTCTCTCCCCCTCAACACAAGTTACATTTGATTTGAATTGTAAATTGTAGTGAAGGGCTATGCAAAGAAAACCTGATGGTTGACATTCCTGTGGTTACTCTGCTGCAATGGTAGTTATTCATGAAAATCCTCCAGGTCAACTACCCTTGACTGGTTTGAAAAAGCACCTGCTCATTTGCATTATAAAAAGTAAGTAGTTAATAACTTTGCTGTGTTAATGATTTTTTAAAAAACATACATTTTTTACTGAAATTGCTCTTGATTTTCTTTATAAAACCCAGTTTTTTTTTAACTGAAATAATCTGATCTTTATTATTGTAGGCTCTTGACACGAGCAGGTTTGCTGCAATGAGGTCACTGTGAAAGTCCCCTGGCACTTAGAAAATGTTTTGAAGAATGCGCTTTTCAAGGCCTTTCCATGCCACACCAGGTTCTATGCTGAAGCTGAGAGGGGCGAGGCCAATCTCTCCCCTCACCTATTGCACTCCGAGTGCCCCAAGTAAAGTTCTAAGTACATAGCGAAGCCGAAAATCCAAACTGACAATTTGAAATAAGAACATTAAAATGAAGAGTTGGAATAGGCTAATTGGCGCCTCGAGCCTGCTCCACCAATCAATAAGATGAAATGGGGAAAAAAAAAATCATTGCTGATCTTCAGCCTGAACTTCATCCCTCACGAACCCCATATCCCAGGGCAGCACGGTAGCATTGTGGTTAGCACAGTTGCTTCACGGCTCCAGGGTCCCAGGTTCGATTCCAGGCTTGGGTTACTGTGGTACTCGGTATTAGGGGTATTACGGTACCCAGGTTGATGCTGTAAGACCACTGGTGTGGGAGGTACCTGAGACAGCAATATCATTGGTGAAGCCTGCCTACTGGTTCCGCCCAGTAAGGCGGAGTATAAGAGCCTGCGTCTCCCTAGCAGCTGCATTCTGTAACTGCGCTGCTGGGGGAAACATCTAGTCCAATAAAGCCTTCAATTGTCATCCAATCTCGCTTCCGGAGTCATTGATCGCGCATCAGTTACTGTCTATGCAGAGTCTGCACTTTCTCCCCGTGTCTGCGTCGGTTTCCCCCGAGTGCTGCGGTTCTTGCCAAAGTCCAAAGATTTGCCGGTTAGGTGGACTGGCTATGCTAAATTGCCCTCCGTGTCCAAAAGAAAAATGGTTGGTGGGATTACAGGGATAAGGTGTGGGTATAGGGTGGAGGTATGATTTAGGTAGGGTGCTCTTTCCAAGGGCCACTGCAGACTCCGATGGGCTGAATGGCTTCCTTCTGCGCTGTAAATTCTATGATTCCTTTAGAACTTGTTTTGTATATACTTAAAAACTGAGCACCAATGCTCTCTGGGGGAGAAAAGATTTAAAAGATTCATGAACCCTCCGAATGAAAGAATTTCTCATAATCTCTGTCATAAATGGCAGACCCCTTGTACTGAGACTGCGACCTCTAATCCTAGACTCACGGTAGCACAGTGGGTAGCAGTGTTGCTTCACAGCTCCAGAGTCCCAGGTTCGATTCCTGGCTTGGGTCACTGTCTGTGTAGAGTCTGCAAATTCTCCCCGTGTCTGCTTGGGTTTCCTCCAGGTGCCCCGGTTTCCTCCCACAAGTCCTGAAAGACGTGCCATCAGTTGAACTGGATATTCTGAATTTACCCTTTGTTTACCCGAATAGGCGCCGGAATGTGGTGACTAGGGGCTTTTCACATTATCGTCACAAGTAGGCTTACATTTACACTGCAACAAAGTTAAAGATTATTATTATTATAATAAACAGAGAATATCCTCCCTATGCTTACTCTGTCAAGCCTCTTAACAATTTTTTGTTTCTATCAGATTATCTCTGATTCTTCTGAACTCTCAGGAGTACAGGCCAAGGCCAGGATTCTGCAATATGGCAGCTAGTGTTAATGCCAGCGGGCCTCCTAGCCCAGCGATTCTGTGGCCCACAGGGGGCCAGCACGGCGCCGCCGATACATGGCCCTGCACTGCCGGCCACGGGTCTGCGCATATGCGCAGCGGCCGCTTCCACGCCAGGCCCGCGCAACATGGCAGAGCCACATAGCAGGCAGGAGCGGAAGAAGGGAAGAAGATAGGCCCCCCCGGATCGCGCGAGCCCACCGATCGGTTGCCCCCCCATCACGGGCCTGGCCATTGTGCAGACCAATCGCGTCCTGCTGTCGGACCGGTGGTGCGGGCCATCAGAGTAAACTCTAATTCTCCGAGCCAGTGCGGACTCAGAGAATCCCGGCCCAGATCTGTTAAAATCCTCTCGTCTCTGAAATCAGAACATTTATTGCAATCTCTTTGAGGCAAGTATTTTTTCAAAATACTTTTATTCAAGGCATTTCAACAAAATATAAATGTACAAAATATCGAAAGAACAGCAAAACGTCACATCAACCCACCCAACAACTCAAACCCTGCTATCACCGACCCCCAACCACGTCCCGCCTTCCCCCTTTTTAACTTCCCTTGTTGACCCCTCAAATTTCATTGAAGAAATTGATAAATAGTTTCCATCTCCAAACGAAGTCTTCTACCAACTCCTGCAGAACGAACTTGATTTTCTCTATCCGCAGGCCTGTATTCCCAGGCCTTCCGACACCCCAAATATCGGCATCACGATATCGCCCTTGTCCTCAGAACTTCGGACGTAACATCCACGATCCCCTGCCAGAACCCCCTCCGTCCTGGACATGTCCAAAACATGTGGCCATGATTCGTGCCCCCCCCCCCCTCCTGCGCACTGCCCACATCTGAAAAAAACCTCCTCCTCGCCACCGTTATGTGGGCCCTATGCACCACTTTAAACTGGATGAGGCTTAACCTCGAACACAAGAGGACGCATTAACCCTCCGCAAAGCCACAGCCCATGACACAGCTCCTTCCCCAACTCCTCCTCCAAGTTGCGCTTAACATCCTCCACCCGGGTGACCTCCAACTCCATCAATTCCTTGTAAGTATCCATCAATTCCTTGTAAATATCCAAAACCTTTCCTGTATTTAGTTCTCCGGCAGAAGCTTACCTTGCAGCACCAGGGGTGGCAACCCCTGGAAGGACGGCACCTCTCTCCTCCCAAAATCCCGAACTTGTAGGCACCTAAACCCATTCCCCTTGAGCAACTCCAGCCTCGCAAATTTGCCCCCTATTAACCAGTGCCTGAAGTATTCCATCCCCACATGCCGCCACCCCTGGAACCTCGCATCCAGTCTTGCCAGCACAAACCTATGGTTATAGCAAATAGGCGGCCACAAAGACATGCCCTTCAGCCCCAAGTGCTGCCTCCAATGCCCCCACACCCTCAGCCAGCACCACCACAGGACTAACCGAATACCTGGCAGGTCAGAATGAAAGAGGCGCCAACAACAAAGCCCTCGGGCACGTCCCCCTACACAATGCCGCCTCCACATGTACCCAAACCGACCTCTCTTCCACAGCCCATTACCTCACCATCGCAATATTTACAGCACAATAATAATATATCAAATTCGGCAGGGCCGTTTCCCCCCCCCCCCCCCCCCTTCCACCCCCGCTCCAGAAAAGCACGCTGCACCCATGGGGCCTTCCCCACGCACGAGGTCAACCCATTGACTTTTCTGAAAAACGACTTGGGGGCAAAGATGGGGGAGGTTCTGAAAAACAAACAGAAACCGAGGTAGCACCATTTATTTTAACTGTCTGCACCTGCCCTGACAATGACAAAGCATTTCCCCCTCTCCATTCATTTCATTTTTCATTTCATTTTCATCTGCCTTCATCTCCTCCACCAATCGAGCAAGCTTTTCCACACCACCCTGAACGGCAACTCCATTAACCTCCTTTCCTGCCCCCTAGCATTGATCGGGAACACCTCACTCTTTCCCATGTTAAATTTATACCCAGAAAACTGGCCAAATTCCCTCAAAAACCCTATCTCTTTCCCCCCCCCCCCCCCCCCCCCCAGCTCACTCCCTTGACACGGAGTGCCATTGCCAGTGGCTGTATTGCCAAAGCGCGGGGAGAGCGTGCACTCCTGCCTCGTGTTTTCCCCCTCCGCCCCTTCCCCAATCAACCCCGACACACAGTCCTCAATTCACGCCACAAGTACCTTTTGGCAGTAACTTGGCATCTACATTCACAAGCGACATGGGGCGGTATGACCCACACTGCTCCGGATCCTTATCCTTTTTAAGAATCGGGGAGATAGAAATACCCTATTCACCCTCTCTGGATCCATCACCATGTTACCTACTAATCTCACTAACCACTGCCTGCTTCCTCAACTGGTGGGCCAACATCCTACCTTCCTTCTCTCCGTATTCATACACTGCCCCTCCGCAATTGCTCCACCACCGTCCCCATCGACACTAACCCAAAATTCTTCTGCAACCTCTGCCTCTCCTTCAAGAACCGCTCTTCCTGCACCACGGAGTACTCCTATTCGCCCTCTAGATCTCCTCAACCAACCTTGCCTTATCGTCCCCACTTCAACCTCTCCCAGTGAGCCTGAATTGAAATAAACTCCTACTTACTCCTGAGTGCTTCCCACAGCCTAGCGGCTGGTACCCCCCCCCCCCCCCCCCCCCCCCCCCCCCATCGTTCATCTCCACATAACCCCGAATAGCAGTCTTCACCCGTTCTCACAGTCCCATGTTTAACCGTCAATGTGGACGTTGGGCCTCCCCCTGATCCACCAGGGTGGCGCGTGGTCATAGACCACAATCATCGAATACACCAAGTCGGCCACCCCCTCCAACAGCGCCTTATCCATGATGAAAAACGCAATCCGGAATACAAGCAGTGCACATGGGAGAATTACCCCATGCGTATCTAGGTCCGGAATCCTCCTCGGCTCCCGCCTCAGAAAATTCACATCATCCCAATTCGGGGCATACATATTAACCAGGACTACCGGCATCCCCTCCAGCTTCCCACTGACCACCATTTTTCTACCCACAGGATCGGCCACTATGCTTCGTACCTCAAACGCCACCCTCTTATTGATCAACACTGTCACTCCCTCATCTTCATATCCACCTGCAGGTAGAACACCTGCCCCACTCTTCCCTTCCTCAGCCTCGTCTGATCCTTCAACCTCCGATGCTTCTCCTGCAGAAACACCACACCCACCTTCAGGCTTCTCAGATACGTGAACACACTACAACCGTTTAACTGGCACATTCAACCCTTGCACGTTCCACATAACCAGCATGGCCGTGGGGGGTGGGGGGGGGGGTGGGGAGGGGTGGGGGGGGGTGGGGGGGGAGGGTCCCCCCCCCTGCCCGGCGTTCCCCCCCCCCTGCCCGGCGTTCCCCCCCCCTGCCCGGCGTTCCCCCCCTGCCCGGCGTTCCTGTCTCCTACTCCCTTCCCCTGCCGATGAACCACATCCAATCCTGGGCAACCCCCCAAACTGCATTATGTCAAAAAATTGTACACTCTATGCTATTTATTCCAGGAAAAACATCATTCCATTCATCCTCCGACTACTGGTCTTGACCTGTCACACAGCTTAGTGGAATCCAATGTAGGTCCAATTGCAGGAAAGCAAGGAGACCCAGGTAAATACCAAATGCCTCAGTATAACTCTGTCTATCCTCAGAGCCAGGGATGGACTAATAATGTAAAGCTATCTGGGGGAAAAAATTGGATGGGACAGAAAAATAACGGCTCTGCCCTACAGATGATTGCCAAGAATAGGGACCGGCAGAAGAACCATTAATGGCCTAATGTACAAAACAGAGTCGGAATTGTGTCATCCATTTGATTCCTTGCAGCTTTTATCTCCTTACCACTGATCATTCAGAAACAGGCGGGATACTGGTATCCAGGTCAATAGATCGTGGTGTCCACAGGTGTGTTCCAGCCATGGCCCTGTCCTTGGTTGAGGAATATTGCACAATTTAAGTTGACCTTTTTCACCAAGGAGGTAATTCCAATGGGCTTTCAAATTTTATGATCTGTTTGGCTTTCTTTCCACTGTGGCAATTGTCTCTTCTGCTGAATGCTAAAGTCAGCACAGTTAGCCAGATCTTTCATATTAATGACCTCCTCCTGGATAAACTAGTAGGTCAAGGTCTAAGTCCACCTGTGGGGCACGAGTCCTGCTTTGCTATAGTTATGAAAACAAAATCGGATTAAGAAATCTTGGCTCCATCTCTAAGTGATTGTTAGGCGTGAGTGTGGAAATAATTCAACCTTTTGTAAAGTAACTAGATGGATTTGATTACATTGCAATAAATTTACGATAAAGTAATCCTAATCAAGCTGTAAAACTAAAATGGGAAAACAAGATGATCTGAAATAAAAAGAGAAAACTCATAAAATATGCAGGTTAAAGCAATTGCATGAATCGGGGTCCCAGGAGCCCTTGAGGAACACCGGATGCATGTTTATCATCTAAGATAAGTTGAATGGAAATATTTTTGAGGGCTCGGCTAATTTTCTGATATGAGCTGTTGGTGGACAATACATTCTTCTGATATCGGACATTTTAAAATTGTCCCTATCAGCGAATGTTTCAGATGTGGCACCTTTGTTTGATTGTGATAAATTGCATAATTAAAAGGTATTAATAACAGTAAAGCAAAATAACTTTGAAGAAAGTTGAGAAATCTAGATATCTTTGTGGTGAGAATTTTATCTTTCTCAAAAGTGCAATTGATTGTAATATAATATTTATTGTTGGTTATCCCTCGCAAGGGATTGTATTCCATGAGTCCAAAGATGGCTGATGAGGCTGATTCGAGATCTGCAGACTTTATGGCATGTAAGGTGTGTGTTGTCATGTGGGACGTTTGGTTATGTGCTTTAAGTTCGGACCATGGAATGGTCTTCGCACCCAAATTTTGCTTCAGTCGCAATTTTCTAGTCACTAAACGGTTTGGAAAATGCACTTGGAAAGAAAAACACCTGTGCATGACATATTTTAGCTGGGTAAACCATTGCACACAAGTCACAATGAAAACTTAATCCAATGGTAAAGAAACCAAGTCGATTGGAGGTTTTGTTCTGCTGCAGGCTTCCTCCGTTCAATCAGCCTTTGAGTTATTCCAGATGGCACAACTTCCTGTCTGTTCATCAATTGCAAAATTGTTTGCCACAGCCCCATCTGCTGAATGTTTCTAGGATTCCTACCAGGCCTCATGGTAACCAAAGTGGCTCAGGCCATAAGGAATCTCATCGTACTTCACCCTGCTTTGATCGACCCTTTCTCATACATTGCCCAAGTTCCATAGTGAGGATGATGGCGTGGACTGTGGAACCCTGTTATAGTGCAGCTTAGTGGGAATTCCTGGCATTGGGCTACAGTAATGTCGCCTAAGCTGTCAAACACATTAAATAATTTTCACAGGCAGCAGACCTGGAAATGAGAAGCATTAATCATTTTTTTCCAAACTTTTACACCGAGCAAAATAAAAATGGGGATGTTTACATGGAACAAAGGTAGAAGCTGAAATATATTGATAAAACTTAATTGTGTTTTTAAAAAAATATATATAATTGGTATTCTTACATGGGTGATGGGCCTTGCTGGCTAGGCCAGCATTTTTATTATTCATCCCAAATTACTCACGAGAAGATGGTGGTGAGGTGCCTTCTTGAACTGCTGCAGCCCATGTGATGTAGGTACACCCAACAGTGCTGTTAGGGAGGAAGTGCCAAGATTTGCACGAAGCAACAGTGAAGGAATGTTGTTACATTTCCAAGTCAGGATGGTGAGTGGCCTAGTGGGGAACTTCCAGGTGGTGGTTTTCCCATGTTTTGGCTGTTTTTGTCCTTGTAGGTGGTAGAGGTTGTGTGTTTGGAAGGCACAGCAGTGATCCCTCTTGAACATAAAACATACAGTGCAGACGGAGGCCATTCGGCCCATCGAGTCTGCACCGACCCACTTAAGCCCTCATTTCCACCCTATCCCCCTTGACCCAATAACCCCTCCTAATCTTTTTGGACACTAGGAATAATTTATCATGGCCAATCCACTTAACCTGCACATCTTTGGACTGTGGGAGGAAACCGGAGTACCCGGAGGAAACCCATGCAGACACGGGGAGAACGTGCAAACTCCGCACAGACAGTGAACCAGCGGGGAATCGAACCTGGTACCCTGGTGTTGTGAAGCCTCAGTGCTAGCCACTTGTGCTACCATGCTGCCCTACTGTCTAAGGAATCTTGGTGAGTTCCTACAGTGCATCTTGTACACACTGCTACCACTGTGTGCCAGTGGTGGAGTGAGCAGATATTAAAGGTAGTGGATGTGGTGCCAATCAAGCAAGCTGCTTTGTCCTAGATGGTGTTGAGCTCCTAGTATAGGTGGAACTGTACTTATCCAGGCATGTGGAGAATTTTCTATCACACTCACACTCCTGATTTGTGCTTTGGAGATTGTGGGCAGGCTTTGGGGAATCAGAAGGTGAGTTAGTCTTGTAATGAATGTAATAAATTGTTATATATTGTATTTTATATTTGTGGCAGTAATGTTATTTTTTTTTTTTTAAACCCTGGTTTAAAATACATAAAGGCAGTGGGCTGGATTCTTCGGACGTGCCCACCTCAAGATTGCCATGGGTGGGACGTGGACTCTGTAAAGATCCATTACCTTGGGCAGGAATTTCCGGCCATTGGGCAGGCATGGATGGAGAATCCCGCCCATTGTGTCTACGAAAGTTGTAACTAAAGGGTTGTAAAATGTGAGATAACCATGGTTTCTAACCATCTACTTGTTAACATATAGTGAATGGGATATTGTTTTGCTTGCTGGAGATTCCCTGGAGCATGGGTAATTTGAAGGATTGTGTTTGGTCTTAGTTATGAAGGTCGTGGGATATAGATGATGTAAATAATGTGAGGTGTCGGGTCTATCTGTAGTTTGCAGTTTTGCCAAATATTGTAAACGTTGGACAGCAGTTTGCCGTAGGATTTGAGTCTGACAAGACAGAAGGATTTGGTAAGTTGTTTCTGAAAGTGTCTCTCTCCAAACGCCTGTGCAGATAAGCAAGTATACCTGTTTTGTTAACTTTATTTATAAGTGGCATTTGAACTGTATTGGGTTGCTTGGTTGGACTATATAGTAAAGGTGTAGGGCATAAAAGCTTTTTCATTTTATTTAAGAACTATTTAACTGTTAATTGTAAAGCTATTTACTTGAGAGTGCTTAATTCTGTGTTTAAATTAAAGTTTGTTTTAGCATAAAAGATATCTACTGGTCAGAGTCATCCTCTTGGGGTGAAGTATCCTTTCCTCACAGTTTTGCAAATTGTTTAGGGTTTCTCTTGCGATATCCTAACAAAAGTTAGGGGTCTGGACTGGTATCCTAACAATCTCCACAGAATTACCAACCTCTGATCGGCTCTTGTAGCCACAGTATTTATAGTACATAGAACATAACAGCGCGGTACAGGCCCTTCGGCCCTTGATGTTGCGCCGACCTGTGAAACCACTCTAAAGCTCATCTACACTATCCCCTTATTATCCATATGTTTATCCAATGACCATTTAAATGCCCTTAATGTTGGCGAGTCCACTACTGTTGCAAGCAGGTTATTCCACACCCTTACTACTCTCCGAGTAAAGAACCTACCTCTGACATCTGTCCTATATCTATGTCCCCTCGTGCTAGCCATCACCATCCGAGGAAAAAGGCTTTCACTGTCCACCCTATCTAATCCTCTGATCATCTTGTGTGCCTCAATTAAGTCACCTCTTAACCTTCTTCTCTAACGAAAACAGCCTTAAGTCCCTCAGCCTTTCCTCATAAGATCTTCCCTCCATACCAGGCAACATCCTGGTAAATCTCCTCTGCACCCTTTCCAATGCTTCCACATCCTTCCTATAATGCGGCGACCGGAACTGCACGCAATACTCCAAAGGTGGCCGCACCAGAGATTTGTACAACTGCAACATGACCTCATGGCTCTGAAACTCAATCCCTCTGCCAATAAAAGCTAACACACCGTATGCCTTCTTAATAACCCTATCAACTTTGGTGGCAACTTTCAACTTTTATATGACTGGTCCTGTTTAATTTCTGGTCAGTGGTAACCTACAGAATGTTGATAAGTATGTGATTCCACAATGGTAATCCCAGTGAATGTCAAGGGGAGAGGTTTCATTCTTTCTTGTTGAAGATAGCACTTGTGTGGTGTGAATGTTCTGTGCCATTTATCAGTCCAAGCTTGAATGTTGCCCAGGTCTTGCTACATATTGGCATGGACTCCTATCCGAGGAGTCATGAATGGTGATGAGCATTGTGCAATCATCAGTGAAAATCCCCACTTCTGATCTGTTGATAGAGGGAAGGTCATTGATGAAGAAGCTGAAGATGACTGAACCTCTTACACGACCTTGAGGAACTCCTGCATTGATGTGCTCTGACTGAGTTGATTAACCTCCAACAACCACATTTTCCTTTGTGCCGGTTATGACTTAAAACCAATGAAGAATTTTCCCCCTGATTCCCATTGACTCCAGTTTTGCTCGGCCTAGTTGATGCCACGCCCGGTCAAATGCTACCTTGATGTCAAGGACGATCACTCTCTCCTGACTGAGTTGAGCTCTTCTGCCCATGTTTGGACTAAAGCTGCAGTGAGGTCAGGAGCTGAGTGGCACTGACAGAACCCAAACTGAGCATCAATGAGCCGGTTAATGCTGAGGCAGTGCCACTTGATAACATTGTCTATGACCCCTTCCATCACCTTTTTACTGATGGTCAAGAGTAGACTGATGGGGCAGTAATTGGCCAGGTTGGATTTGCCCTGTATTTTGTGGACAGAACATACCTCAGTGTTTTTTTTCACATTGCTAGGTGGATGCCAGTGTTGTAGTTCTACTGGAATAGCTGGGTTGATGGCGCATCTACTTCTGGCCTATGGCCAGAATGTTGCCAGGACCCACAGCCATTTCTTAATATTCAGTGAAGTGAATCAAACTGACTGAAGACCAGTATCTGTGATGCTGGGACTTCCGGAGGAGAACCAAGATGGATCATCCATTCTGACACTTCTGGCTGAAGATTGTGGCAAATGCTTCAGCTTTTTCTTTTACATTGATGTTTTGGGCTCCCCCATCATTGAGAATAGGGGAGCCTCCTGCTCCAGTTAGTTGTTCAATTGTCCGGCACCATTGGTGACTGCATGTAGCAGAACTGTAGAGTTTAGTTCTGATCTGTTGACTATGGGATTACTTGGCTTTGTCTATCACATGCTGCTTTCACTTTTGGCCTGCTGTGCTGCAGCTTCACTACACTGACACCTCATTTATAGGCATGCATGCTTCTGGCCTGCCCGCCTACATTTTTCATTTGAAACAGGGTTGATCCCCAGTTTGATAGTAATGGTTGGGTTGGGTTATGCCAGGTCATACGGTTGTATCCAATTCTGCTGTTGCTGATGGCCGACGTGCCTCACGGATGTCTAGATCTGTTCAAAAACTATCCCACGTAGCATAATGGTAGGGCCACACAACACGATGGAGGATCTCCTCAATGTGAAAACGGGACGTCTCCACAAGGATTGTTATGGTGGTCATTCCTATTAATGCTGTCATTGCTAATTGCTGCTCACGAGCTCTGACTGTCTGAGGCTGGATCCCGAGAGAGCGGGAAAACTAGTGCCCTCTGACTTTATAGTGGTCGTGTCCTGTCTGGTGATTGCTTGCTGTGTTCTATGTGTTCACTGATCATCCTTGTGTCAATCACTGACTGTCTGCCCACCATCATATACCTGGATGTATATTATGACAAGATGCATGTGATAAGTAGATTGGTAAGGGCGAGTTGAAGTAGGGTTTCCGCCTCTCTTGTTGCTTCTCTGACTGACTCGCAGAGCCAGTCCAGCAGCTATGCCATTAGCACTCCTTCTTTAAGACTTCATGGGATCCAGAGTCAATGTTGTGCTCCCTGGGCAATTCCGTCCTGATTATATCTGACTATATACCACTGTGCCACCACCTCTAGTGACAGTGGTGTCCTAGACATAGTCATACTCATAGAATCATATTAATCAGTCTGTTACTTGACTAGTCTGTGGGACAGCTCTCCCAGTGTTGGTGCAAGCTTAGATGTAAGTAAGGAGGAGACTTTGGAGGATCGTAGATATATGGACAACAGAAGCAGGAAGAGGCCATTCGGCCCTTCGAGCCTGCTTCGCCATGCTGATCATAATGTTCAATGCCCCACCCCCTGGTGATCTGTCCAGTTTCTTTTTTGTAGCCCTACATGTCACATGTAAGGACAGTGGAAACCAATGGTATAAGCAATTGTTTCATGGTCACTATTATCAAGGCTAGCTTTTTAATTCCAGATTTATTAATTTGAATATGAATTCCAGTTGCTGATGTAGTGAGATTCGAACCTGTGTCCCCAGAGCAATTGCCTAGGCCTCTGGATTACTTGTGTGGTGACATTACCACAACACCACTGATGTGTTGGGTAAGCTGAGTCTACAAGGACTGCGTTTACTGCAGTGGTGAGAGAGACAGGCTTCCAACACTTGAAGAAATGCAACTCGATTTTATTGAACACTTAACTATAATACATGCTTTAACTGTGGGTTGACACTATGCTGACATGACTGAAGACCTGAGGCTAACCTGACCAGACTATCTTACTACCACATGGTGTGTGTTCTTATTGCTGCTCACGAGCTCTGACTGTCTCAGAGGCTGGATCCCGAGAGAGCGGGAAAACTAGTGCCCTCTGACTTTATAGTGGTCGTGTCCTGTCTGGTGATTGCTTGCTGTGTTCTATGTGTTCACTGGTCATCCTTGTGTCAATCACTGACTGTCTGCACACCATCATATACCTGGATGTATATTATGACAACCACCACCTCACCACAGTATTAATCTTATTAAATAGTAATTAATCATAATGGTGACAAAAAAATTGATATCATTCCATCCTCTTTAAGGACCAGATCAGTAGCAGTTGTTACTCAGATCTCTGTTTTTAAAAAAATATTAAATTGCATTGAACAAGTCAAAACTTTGTAGGGATTTGCTACAATGTGAGAGTGGAGAAGGGATAGTTCCCACCGAGTCAATTAATTTCACATTGTTGGCCTGGGTGGGGGCCTGTACCGAAGCAGTGACTAACAGATACCAACTTTGTTAAAATCCTCTTGGAGACCAGCAACTGTGAACAACACCAATAATCTGACGACAAGATCTTATGTGTTAAGACTTTTACTTCAACAAACAAATTCAAATCAACATTACTTAAGCATTACTTAACAGCCAACGAATGCATTAAACTACAGAAAAGTTATTCCCTATTATGTTCTGAGCACAACCAAAAGCTTCATGCTGTGTTTATACATTACACAACACTCTTCACAGAAATGTAAACTTGTGTCTAAGGACCTAAGTACCTCTTGGCTTTAATAGGATCACTTCTCCCTGCCCCAGCAGGGTGAATCTTAGTGTCCTTTTACACAAAGCCCCTTCAATCAATCTTCTAAGCGTAATCAAATAGATTTCCAATAATGAGGCACCCTCTGATCTTTAAATCTCCATATTCCTTTTTCTTCCAACTAGGAATCCGTTCGTACTTGATAATGTACCAAGAATAGTCCCTTTTCTTCTGCATGACATAGAAGCACCTGCTGGTTTATGGGGCTGGTTTAGCTCACTCAGCTAAATCGCTGGCTTTTAAAGCAGACCAAGCAGGCCAGCAGCACGGTTCGATTCCCCTACCAGCCTCCCCGGACAGGCGCCGGAATGTGGCGACTAGGGACTTTTCACAGTAACTTCATTTGAAGCCTACTCGTGACAATAAGCGATTTTCATTTTCATTTTCATTTTTCATTTCATTTCATTCATTCATGTGGGTCGTCTTCCAAATCCTCTGTCTAACTGACTGAGAGTCTGTGAGTCAGTTTGCTGTAGAACAAACTGCCTCCTCCTTTGTATCCCAGTATTCAAACATGCACTTTACTTTCAGTGAGTTTTGATGAGTTTCTATCTCCATAACAAGTTTCATCTGTGAAGAGAGGCTGGTTAGGATGGGGTTGGTTTCCTTGGAGCACAGAAGGCTGAAGGAGAGAATGATTGAGGTATACATAATTTTAAGGAATATAGATAGCCGATGGGAAGAAACCTTTCCTCTTAATAGAGGGGTAAATAATCAGAAGGCATAGATTTAAGTTTGGGGGCAGGAGATTTAGAGGGGATTTGAGGAAATAACTTCTGGATTTCCACGCTAACCTGCATTTGAACTTAATCCTGAAGTTGCAGTCCGATTCAGTGGGGAAATGACGGTGAACAGTGACAGTTTGCCAGTACCAATCCTGCAAATTCCAAGCTATTATGTTGAGAATTATTATATTCTTTCTAATTCAATGCATTCTAGCACAGGGTACGTTGGAAGAAAACAAAGCAACTTTTTTGCTGCCAGAAGAGCCATCACATGATGCAACCAGCGTGGGAAATTGGGAAACAGGTGAGGATGATCCACAACGTATACAGCAGCAACTATGTGTGTAATGTTCAATAAAGCACATTGAACACCGTGCTTCCACTACACCAGAGTGTAGGATGTAAGTACGCAATTCAGCGAGATTGGCACTTAATTCTCCTACTGAGCTACTTGGTGATGAATGAGAAAATGCATTCTCAAAAACTACTCCTTCAAATTTGTCAGTGAAATAAAACTGCACCTGAATTATCATTCCAAAAAGCACATCAATTCCCTTCAATGACCACCACAAGTCTCTTCTGTCACTTTAAATTGAGTTGAAGGGTTTTTTTCCTTTTCCAATTCTCCACTACTATCACCCCAAACCGACACCATATAATTACTGCCACAATAAAAGTTTAGGTAGGAGGTGCTGCCAGCTATCCTTGAGGGTGATACCACAATGAGCAGGCCAGTTCAGAAAATATCTTGGGGAAATTGATATGGCTTGGTTCGAACTGCCCATTTCAACTTCCCATGAGAAGGAATTGTGTTGAACCACTGCAGTCCATTAAGTGAAGATAATCCCACAGTGGTATTAAATGGGGAGTTCTAGGCCTGGTGATGGTGATGGAACAGAACAGCACTATCTATCCAGGTTGGGATGCGGTGTGCCTTGGTGGTGGTGGTGGTGGTGGAGGGAGAGGAGGAGAGCGAGGGATGTTCTGCACAATGATGTTCCCATGCATCTGCTGCACTTGACCTTCTGGGTGGTGGAGGTCACCTATTTGTGAAGTGCTGCCAAGAAAGCCTTGGTGACTTAGCTGCTTTGTATCCTGTAGACAGAATTGAACCAATACCAAAGTATGCTTTCCAGCCCATTTACAAACCTGTGAAATAGAAGCAGAAGTAGGCCATTCTGGTTCCTCAAGCTTGCTCTGCCATTTCATAAGGTTATGACTGATCTCTATGTGTTGAGTTTCATATTCCCCATCTACCCCTGAACTTTTGATTTCTTTGCCTGACAAGAATCTACCTCTGCCTTAAAAATATCCAGTGACCCCACTTCCACTACTTTCTGAGACAGAGTTCCAAAGTCGTAGAACTTGAGAGAAAAAAAAATCTCCTTATCTGTCCTACAAGGGTAACCCCTAATTTTTAAATGCGCTCCCTTAGTTCTGGACTCACCCTTATTTTGCCGTGCTCCCTCTTCAAGTTCTACCCAATGTGTCTCTCTCCCCTGATCTTTCCCTATAGCTGTGCAAATCTTCCTTTTGTAATCTGTAGCCAAGAATACATAATGAGGCTTGGCTAACAGCCCAGAAATCTATTAACCTATTGACAGTGCAAGTCTTCTGAAAATGAACTCAGCCTATTTCTCCACTGTTGCATTCTAAGCTTCAACTAACATTTGGATTCAATGTCCTGAGTTGCTATATTTTGCTTGATCTTGGCTTGGCCACTTTTTTCCACAGTTCATTGAATGGCAGCAAAAGTGGGGGAGGGAAAAGGGAGGAAGGCAAAAGCAGACTTTGAATGATTGCAGTAGCCATTATGGAATTATGGGGTAGTATGAAGAAAACTGCAGCGAGATCCTTTTCCAGGCTACTTTTTCTTTCTCTTTTTCCTTTTAAGGTGCATATATTGCAGAAAAAGAGACCGGGAAATCAAAATGTGGCTTACTGAAGCATATAAAGCACAAAATTCCTTTGCGGGGCTGTGGGTACTGTGATGTTCCCGACCCTACTAGAGAAGTGACAGGAGAAGGTCACATAACAGCATGTTAGTTCTGACAGGAAGTAATTAGTAGGAACTGACTATGCAGATAACTATTCCTAATGTAAAATGGCAATGGCTAGTAATGTCAATACAAACTATTTGTTTACATACCAAGGTAAAGTGTAGTAATTTTGCCTTTTGTTTCCTTAATAGATATTTTCCTCAGATTGACAATGAAGCGACAAACAACAGGACTTCCTGATGTTCAGCTACAGGACAAGCTGAGAGGAAAGCTGCGCATTCTAGAGAATGACTGTGGAGAGGTCATTGCCCTCTTCAGTGTAAGTGACCTTCGCGAAGACTTTCCTCTTCTTTGCACACGAGGCCAATTACCCATCCCAACAGTCTACCCTCAGTAAAGTGATGGAAGAGGTCATTAACACTGCTGTCGAGCAGTATTTGCTTAGCAATAACCTACTCACTGATGCACGGTTTGAGTTCTGCCAGGGTCATTCAGTTCCTTACCTCATTACAGCCTTAGTTCAAATATAACAAGAACAAAGAAAATTACAGCACAGGAACAGGCCCTTTGGCCCTCCCAGCCTGCGCCGATCCAGATCCTTTATCTAAACCTGTCGCCTATTTTCCAAGGATCTACTTCTCTCTGTTCCCTGCTCATTCATATATCTGTCCATATGCATCTTAAATGATGCTATCGTGCCTGCTTCTACCACCTCCGCTGTCAAAGTGTTCCAGGCACCCACCACCCTCTGCGTAAAAAAACTTTCCACGCACATCTCCCTTAAACTTTCCCCTGAGAGGTAAGCTGAGAGTGACTGCCTAACATCAAGGCAGCATTTGACTGAGTATGGTATCAAGGAGCCCTAGCAAGGCTGCAGATAATGTGAATCAGGTTGGGTGGGGGGGGTTGGAGATCGCTCCTCTGGTCAAGATTGTTGAAGGCCAATCATCTCAGTTCCTGCATATTACTGCAGGAGTTCTTTAGGGTGGTGTCCTAAGCCCTACTGTCATCGTTTCATCAGTGACCATCCTTCCATCATAAGGTCAGAATTGGGGATGTACTCAGCACCATTCACAGCTCCTCTGATACCAAACCCTTATCAAAATGCAGCAAAACTAGGACAATATCCAGGCTTGGGTTGACAAGTGGCAAGTAACGTTCGCACCACACAAATGCCAGGCAATGATTATCTTCAACAAGAGAGAATCTAACCATTATCCTTTTGACATTCACTGGCATCATCACTGCTGGGTCATCAACTATCAACATCCTGGGGATTACCATTGACCAGGAATAATTGGACTACCCATAAGGATACTGTGACTGCAACAGCAGGCCAGAGGCTATGAATCCTATGGTCTCTAACTCACCTCCTGACTCCCCAAAGCCTGTGCACCATCTACAATGCACAAGTCAGGAGTGTGATCGAATTTTCCCCACTTGGCTGGATAATAACACTCTAAACTCAACGCCATTCAGGACAACGCAGCCTGCATGATTGACACCCCTTCCACGAACATACATTCCTTCCATCACCAATGAATAATGGCAAGCGTGTGTACCATCTTCAAGAAGCACTACAGGAACTCACCAAGGTTCCTTAGACAGCGCCTTCAAATCCCACAACCACCACCATCTAGGACAAGGGCAGCAGACACATGTGAACACCATCACCTGTAAATTCCCCTCCAAGCCACAGACCACCCTGAGTTGTAAATATATACCGTTCCTTCACTGGCACTGGGTCAAAATCCTGGAACTCCCTCCATAACGGCACATGGACTATAGCAATTCAAGAAGGCGGCTCACCTCCAACTTATCAAGGGCACTCAGGAAGGGAAATTAATTGCTGGCTTAACCAGTGACATCCAGATCCCATGACTGAATATAAAAAAGGTGTGTTAAAAATTAATAGGGAATGGGAAACTCGCGCAGTTGGGTATCTGTCCCCACTATGTGACCTTGGAATTTACTGAGGAACCCCTACTGGACATAACTGGGCATGCACCTGCCCTTGGCACAGGCCCAGCATTTTGTTTTTTAAATTTAGAGTACCCAAATCATTTTTTCCAATTAAGGGGCAATTTTTAGCGTCGCCAATCCACTTAGACTGCACATTTTTGGGTTGTGGGGGCGAAACCCACGCAAACACGGGGAGAATGTGCAAACTCCACACGGACAGTGACCCAGAGCCGGAATCTATCCTGGGACCTGAGTGCCGTGAGGCAACAGGGCTAACCCACTGTGCCACCGTGCTGCCACGGCCCAGCATTATTACTGAAATGAGCGACTGTTCCTGATTCTCCTACTTCAATTTACAAAGTATCCTTCCCGAGATTCCTGGACTCTGATTCTCCAAAAAGCTGGAGCTGGAACTTGCAGGTAGATTCCCTGAGGAAAGGTATGCCTGACAAAGGGATCAGGAGCAACTGAAAGATGGATGTAAGTTGCAAATACGATTGCTTCCTTTCTCTTGCGGTTCCAGGAGAATCCTTAAGTTTCAGGCTTTCGAGCAGTGGCGTGCAGAGCGGGGGGCCGACGGTGCGCTGGCCCCGGGCATCTATTGGATGGGGCAGCGGCGTGCAGAGAATGGATCGCGCCTGCGCACCGCGGTCGCCTGGAGCGCACCTGCGCACTGCGGTCGCCACTGGTGAAGAGGCGGCTTTGCACTCGGCGGCTGGCGCGGGAACAGAAAGGGCGCGAATTCTCCCGAATCTACGGCAATGCCACCATGGGTGTGTTTTATTTATTCTTTATCTTTATCTTTTGATCCATTTCAAAACTCTTCTCTGCACCCTCTCTATAGTTGTCAACTTACTAAACTGTCGTGCCCAGAATTTGACATTTGGGCCAGGGGCACCCATTTGGGACAGAACCAGTATTTTATAAAGATTCATCATGGCCTCTTAACTTTTGCCCTCTTACCCTTTATACTTAAAGCCCAGGGTCCTATAAATGGGAGATTCTCAGAGACTTGACTGCAAGCTGCTGGAGCTCGGATCTTGAACAGAGCTTTTATATCTGGATTTGGGGACCAGTGCAAAAACAGGCCCCACATGACCAGGGTTTTGTGAAGAAGAAGGGATCTGGAAATGTGTCGACTGTGAAAATTATATTTGTGGAAATTGGGTGAAGTAATGCCGGTGTTTGATGAGACTTGGTGCTAAAGCTTTAGAGAAATGAAGATGGAATTTGATTTGAAGAAGTTCAACGTTTTGAAGGATATTGTGGCTGAAATGAATGCGATACGTGCTGAATGGGCTGACTGAGAAATGTGTGAGATATGTCTTTGTATCTGCTATGTGTAATTTATCGGTCATATTATTGCAATTTTCCTGTTAATTCATGTTTAATTTACGTTGATTTTGGTGTGATTGCTAATATAAAAGTGAAGTCTTGTATATTGGTCTTAGTTGGGTTGTTTGTAGTTTGTTTCCACAAGGGTCATAACAGTATTTCCATGACGTTGCTGCTCTTATCCTTCTCCATGGGGGTTGCAGAGGAGGGAGGCACAACTTTCGAGACATAACATCTCACCCATTGCTGCAAAACAAAATGACTGAAGAAGAGAACAATATCCCTAGAATCCCAGCTCTAAGGGGAAATTGACTAACTCTTACAGCGCAATTTAACCTCAGGCAGCCGTCCTATACCTTAGAGA